>NC_139348.1:55897243-56517243 GCF_055883805.1 Amblyomma maculatum | reverse complement strand
CAATCTGAGGATCTCTACTGTATAAGTGGCACAAGTTTCATCCGGCAATTGAGCTCTTTGAGCAAGTGTCTGCTCAGCTCGCTTTTTGCTCAGTAGAGTCACCAAAACGCTGTTTGATCTCGGTGGCAAACCGTTCCCAAGTTGTCAAATTGTCCTATTTATTCTCGAACCAGGTCATAGCCGTGTGAGTTAGAAAGAAAACGACATTTGTAAGCATGGTTATAGGGTCCCACCGGTTGTACCGACTAACTCTTTCATAAGAGAGTAGCCACTTCTCAACGTCTTCACCTTCTTCTCCTGCAAACGGTCGTAGTTCCCGGTAAGGCTGGCAGGCAATAGAGTTGGAGGAGGTAGGCCTGTCCCCAGCTTGGATTGCAGTGTCGCGGCTGGCACGATTAGATTCGGTGTTGTCCATGGTGGTTGGAAGCGGTGTCAGTCCAGCAAGATGGCGACTACATCGAAACTTCAGTTGGTCTTGCTGCGCCGTATTTAGGGATCGAACGGAGCACCTCCACCACATTGTTACGGTGAAATAGCAAAGGGGTGTTTATTTAGTGGGATAAGGTGAAGCCTACTAGCCCCCAGGTACCAACGCTTTCTCCTCTTCTTCTCCAATCTCAGGCCATCACAATCCTTCATCGTCATCAGTGGTGTGACAATATATTGTGAGCCTTCCGTGGATGTTCTTTAATTTGTACATGCCATGATCTTCCTCTTTCATTTGTGCATACCATCATCATCGTTCCGCGGCGCCGGCTCCGGCACGCGCCTGGGTTTTGTCATCGGATTAAAACGCTAGACAAGGCATCGCTGGCCTTGCGGTCACGACCTTGCCGTCTCAACCTAGCCTTCTTTCACAATATATATATATATATATATATATATATATATATATATATATATATATATATATATATATATATATATATATATATATATATATATACATAGCTTATGTATATAGACGTACTTGGTTGCTAGATGTTATACACAAGTGAGCAATTGCTTCATACTGTTTCAAAGTTTATTTGGAGTCGACGTTTCAGCAGGAGCCATGCCTTTTTCAAGACTGAGGGTACAGGCTCTTGTTCGTCTTCTTACAGTGTTGGCAAGGGGTGATACAAACAGAATATGGGCACATACAGGTGAACCAGCTGGGCACGCACAATACACACATACTCACACACGCGCGGAGAGCAGGGTAGGCCAAAAGTGTCATGCATCCAAGGCACCGGCTGCCGGGAGTCATCTGTATACAATACAGGCAGCCGCGAAACAACCTCGGGAAAAAAAAAAGAGGTGGGAGAACGCGTTTGCTGCAGGTGCTGAAAAAAGTTTGCCGTTCTCCCTAAAAGATGGGAGCGCCAAGCGTGATGGAGGTTTTTGCGAGGCGTGGTCGACTATCAATGGCCAAGGCCTTGGCTTTGAAGATTTTCTTCTTTTTTTTTTCTCTGTATCTGTTATCCTGCCCTCCATTGCTCCGACCCGCGGCCCAACACGATGAAAAGACAAAAAAAAAGGCGACAACCGGGTGGACATTGCCGGTTAGAAGAACCTGACAGCGGCGAGTAGAGTTCGAGCCTGCTTAGAGTTAAGCAACTCGCGACGAGATATTAACCTCAAGGAAAGCAAAGATAAAAAACATCTGGGGGACAGTAGAATGGTGAAATACTTTGAGGTTTTCCCTAAATGATGTGAGCGCCAAGCATGAAGAAGGCTTTTACGAGAAGTTGGATATGAAGAGTATCAAGGAAGCGGGGAAAAAAAGGGGGGGGGGAGAAAACAACTGAAGGAAAACTGTCAAGGGATAATGATTCATATATGAGCTTAGCATTAAACTGGCAGCGTTCGTATAAAAGACATTGCTCCAATGTTTTCATTTATCCCAGTATTAATTGTCCTAAACTTATAAAGTATGACTCACGCTGCTCCCGTTCTCGTGTATTATTAATCCCCCCTGAAGAACTGTTAGTTTGACTGAGTCGAATTAGTGCTGTTTCTGGTTGGTATGTTTTGAAGAAGGAAGGTTGGGCAGAGAGCGGACATGAGCACGGTGATTATTAAACCGCATTCGTAGAAGGGTAGCTGTCTGGCCAATATACTGCATGCGGCATACACCGCATTCTAGGAGATATATAACGTTTGAGGCATCGCAATCAAAGTTACCATCTATTCTCCACTTAAACTTTGACGCTGTGCTTGTTGCGGAGCTTGATATCTCCATGTGCCTGCACACCTGGCATCTACTCTTTCCGCAATGCCGGCACCCCAACCGTGGGTTATTACCTATTTTTGAGTGGACTAGAATGTTGCGGATGTTTTTCGGTCGTCTGTAGACAACCTGGCGAGGATTCTTGAATATACTGGAGAGACATTCGCTCTGTTCTAGAATGTTGAAATGTTTCTTTGGGATTTTGTTCACGTTGGGGGTGTTACTCGTGAAGGTGAGTAGCAGGCTTGTTAGACGGTCTATTTTTTTCCTTTGGTGGACGTCCCTCCTGTATTTCCTTTCGGTTGAGTTCATATGCCTTTTTTATGGCGTCGTCAACAATATCTGGCTGGTATCGTTGTTTAGTCAGGACTTCCCGCATACGTTTCGCGTTTCGTGCGAATTGTCCTGATCTTGGCAACAAATTCTTTTTAATCGATGAGCCTGAGATTATGGTATGCTTGTTTTTGAGTGATGAGGATGACAGCTTTGAAAATGTAAGTATTGTTGCCGGTCCGTGGGTTTTCTGTAAACGCTGGTGGTAAGCGAGCCTTCATGAACCGCAATTTCAACGTCCATAAAGCTAAATTTGTTTCGGAAATATGTGGGCGTGAAGGATATGCTAGGATGGAGGAGAACGAAGGCTTCAATCAAATGTAGGAGTGATTGTTCTGTATCAGTCCAAATTAAGCAAATATCAATATCATCCACGTAGCGTTCGTATAAGGTGGGCTTAATAGGGGATGTAAGTAAAAAATTAGATTCAGTGCTATGCATGAAGAAAAACGGTAGAGGGGTGGACACTTGTCTCACCAATCCTGCTCTCCATTATCCCCCTCTCTGCACTTTTGTTTTTCTTCCCCCCTTTTTGTGCTTCGTCTGCTAATCTGCTTGCCCCGTCTATCCCGGACGAAGGTGACACCTTTGGGCATCGCCCCCCCCCCCCCCTTTTTTCATAGCCCTCCGAATTTGCTTGCTTCGTCCGCCCGCCCTTCCTCATTTTTGTATTTTCCCTCTTTTCTCGCATTCAACAGGCCCTTCATGGTGGTCTTTATTCTTGTGTGTGTGTGTGTGTGTGTGTGTGTGTGTGTGTGTGTGTGTGTGTGTGTGTGTGTGTGTGTGTGTGTGTGTGTGTGTGTGTGTGTGTGTGTGTGTGTGTGTGTGTGTGTGTGTGTGTGTGTGTGTGTGTGTGTGTGTGTGTGTGTGTGTGTGTGTGTGTGTGTGTGTGTGTGTGTGTGTGTGTGTGTGTGTGTGTGTGTGTGTGTGTGTGTGTGTGTGTGTGTGTGTGTGTGTGTGTGTGTGTGTGTGTGTGTGTGTGTGTGTGTGTGTGTGTGTGTGTGTGTGTGTGTGTGTGTGTGTGTGTGTGTGTGTGTGTGTGTGTGTGTGTGTGTGTGTGTGTGTGTGTGTGTGTGTGTGTGTGTGTGTGTGTGTGTGTGTGTGTGTGTGTGTGTGTGTGTGTGTGTGTGTGTGTGTGTGTGTGTGTGTGTGTGTGTGTGTGTGTGTGTGTGTGTGTGTGTGTGTGTGTGAGGGGCGGGGTTATTCCTTCTTTCCTGCATCCTTACTATTTTAAAACCTTTAAAATTGAAACTCAAGCAATGTAACCACAGTCTTGAGAATGACCGGACCTTGGTCGAAACTTCGACGAAGAATAAATTAAGTGTCAAGCATCTTCCCTATATATATATATATATATATATATATATATAGGGAGGGGGTTGAAGCTCGAATGAGTCCGGTAGGTCATAAACTTGAAGTAGGTGACACACGGTGAAAAAACAACACTTTAATCCGACGTTTCGGCCGGGGTCCGGCCTTTGTCAAGGAATGTCAACATTCCTTGACAAAGGCGGGACTCCGGCCGAAACGTCGGAATTAAGTGTTGTTTTTTCACCGTGTGTCACCTACTTCAAGTTTATATATATATATATATATATATATATATATATATATATATATATATATATATATATATATATATATATATATATATATTATATATATATATATATATATATATATATATATATATATATATATATATATATATATATTTGGGCTTAAACTGAACATTAAAAAGACAAAGATCATGGCGTCTTGCCCTATCAAGTCCTGGAGCATCAATGGACAAGAAGTGGAAGCTGTGACAGATTTTCTCTTCTTGGGCTCCATGATTACCTCGGAAGGGAAGGAGACTGCAGCCATGAAATTAGGAAACGCCTGCTTCTGGGATAGAGAGCAATGGTTAGCCTTCACCGCCTAGTAAAGAGCAGAGACATTAGTCTGCCAACCAAGATCCGTATAACTCGTGCTATGGTCTTTCCAGTTTTGATGTATGGATGCGAGAGTTGGACTGTGAAAAAGGCTGACCGCCGAAGAATTGACGCGTTTGAATTGTGGTGCAGGCGAAGACTCTTGAGATTTCCTTGGACTGCCAGAAGATCAAATCAGTCGATATTGTCGACCATAAACCCTGACTGCTCATTGGAGGGTAAAATTCTAAAGTTAAAGCGCAGCTACTTTGGTCATCTGATGAGAAGAAAGGAGTCGCTGGAGAAAGATATGATGTTGGGAAAGATTGAGGGGCGCCGGAAAAGGGGCAGGCAGCGAACGCGATGGTTAGGTGGCATCCTCGAGGCACTGCAGATGAAGTTATGTGATGCTAGGAAGATAGTGAGAGACCGGAAAGTGTGGAATGACACTGTCAATAGGGTCACGAAGAGTCGGACACGACTAAACGACTGAACAGATATATATATATATATATATATATATATATATATATATATATATATATATATATATATATATATATATATATATATTGGTGTAGACAGGTTTCTATCACAGATTTCTCGGCATGGAGAGTAACCTATCTGGGGGCACCTGTCGAGTTTGTGTACAAAAAACTAATATTACTTGCCTCTTGAACAGGCGCATTCGAGCGACAAACTCACCCCTCCTAAATACGTATCTTAAATGGAAGACATGATAATCATCTGACACATTTATTATGCCCACCTATAAACGAGGAGTTAGGTGGAAAAACTTCGAAGCTGCAAAATAAACATGCAGAAGCAGCAGCGAAGGCGACCTCTGTTCCACTTTCAAGTTTGCACTTTCAATGAAATATACATATGAAAGAAAAAAATACATATATATATCATATAAGAAGAATACATTGTTCAAAGTTGCTTATCTGCATGAATTGTAGATGAAGTTGTGGAGGCTCTCCCCATACAGTCATAAAAATTGCTAGAAAAAAAGCTTGCGCAGAAAAACAGAAACAGTACGTGTGCAGCTGTTTCAATGTACCGGGATTTTACACAATTTGTTATTGCATTTAGGAGCAAATGAACATACCATAAACAAAAACCTAAACTTTGGAAAATAGTTTCAAAATGCTACTATTTTTAAAATTTATATCTAGACAGGAAGGAATCGTGAACCCAGTGAGTGACTCAACAATACAATGACGTACGTCGCCTGTCGTCAAAACAAAATATAATGACAGCGCTGATGTATAGGTGAAAGGAAAAAGCATTGGCTAAGACCAGCGTTCTAAAACTGAAGAAGTCGAAAAAGAAATGACTTTACGGGGAGGGTAAAATCTACTTGAAAAATGGAAAGATGTGTATGGAAAAACACCGGTGGCAAACGTTTTTGAGAAATAAATTTTCCTGTTACTGTTACCCTCAACCTTTCCCAACATCAAATCTTTCTCCAGCGACTCCTCTCTTCTCATCAGATGACCAAAGTAGCTGAGCCTTAACTTTAGAATTTGACCCTCCAATGAGCAGCCAGGGTTTATGGTCGACAATATCGACTGATTTGATCTTCGGGCCGTCCAAGGAACTCTCAAGAGTCTCCGCCAGCACCACAATTCAAACGCGTCAATTCTTCGGCGGTCAACCTTCGTCACAGTCTCTTCGGCGGTCAGCCTTTTTCACAGTCCAACTCTCGCATCCATACATCACAACTAGAAAGACCATAGCACGAGTTATACGGATCTTAGTTGGCAGGCTAATGTCTCTGCTCTTTACCAGGCGGTCAAGGCTAACCATGGCTCTCCTTCCCAGAAGCAGGCGTCTCCTAATTTCATGGCTGCAGTCTCTTTCCGGGGTAATTTTGGAGCCCAAGAAGAGAAAATTTCTCACAGCTTCAACTTCTCGTCCCTTGATGCTCCAGGAGTTGATAGGACAAGACGCCATGATCTTTGTCTTTTTAATGTTCAGTTTAAGCCCAAACTTCTCACTCTCTTCTTGTACGCGCATCAGAAGTCTCTTGAGTTGCACTTCACTTTCTGCCTTAAAGTGGTATCATCCGCATATATAAGGTTGTTGATACCTTTTCCAGCAATCTTCACTACAGCTGAAGACTCGTTCAGACCGGTCTTCCTCGTGATGCACTCAGCGTATAGGTTAAATAGGCAGGGCGACAGTATGCAGCCTTGTCTCACTCCTTTCTCAATCGGAAACCAATCAGTAAGACCATGCCCAGTTCTGACTGTGGCCTCTTGCCCTTCGTACAGGTTTCTGAACTACATCACCATAAAAACATTAGGACGAAACGTGAGAGATAGTACGCTCAGTTGAGATAGAATAATACTGTAAAATTTCGGAGGACAGCCAAGGTTCGCCTTGATAGTAGACGTGACGACTGCGTCCGCCCTCAGTGAATCAGTTCTAATGCGCATACCTCGGCATCGTTCACTCGCTTAAACCTTTTACCCTCCTCATAGTGAACCATCTTCGCAACCTTCTCGACATCCGTCCTACGACGTCTCCCTGGTCCCGAGCACAACAATCACGAGGACACCTACCCAAAAATAGGCCTAGGCGCCATTGCACGTACGTGGCACAACTGCAGATGATGCTTCCCCCAATACAGCCAGCAACAGGTTCGTTCACGCGTGTTCGAACTCAGGGACACCCTCAAACACACACGAAGTACGTCTACGCCATGCCATTTCATAGAGTATACAACCAATCACTACTCACCAATCACTCAAGCAATCAATCAATTACACTAGCAATCATTCCAACAACCAATCAACCAAATCTTTAGGTATCATATCGGGATGCTTCATACATGAGGCCCATAATTTCACCACGCCCTTTCGACTCGTCCGGGAGGAGGACCAGTAAGTGAGAGCAAGACGTATTTCAATTTTGTTGATGTTGTGGTCCATTGATTGCTGCCGGCGCCACCCAAATATCTGTGCCACCCGCTTATTCATTAGGATTTGAAAGCTCCCTCTCAAACTGCGATACGACAAAGCTTTTCAGCGCAATGACCCCAACACGCTACACGTAAAGCAATGCATATGTGACGTAAAGATGGTAAATTTTTATTCGTAAACCTGGTGACTGTATATTATAAAGGCCTATCAATGTTTCCCCGCCATTAACACAGCTGAAAGGAATAGCTAAAAAACAAACTCCTTGAAATTTGGGTCTTCTTCTACAGCCTGTCCGAACTGGTCTTATTTTCAAAACGGGAAATATCGCGTTTGTCAAATGCAGAGGATGTAAACAAATTCTAAATATTTTACCCCAGATCAATTTTATTGATTCAAAGGTTTCAGAGTTTTCTTTTCCCAGTGACGATGCTTTATTCGCAACTGAAGGTATTAGTGCACTAGGCTAAAAACAGAACTATTTATTTGATCGAGCGAATTAGAACGCGCTCCCAGAAAAAAAGCAGACCATCTGGAAGTACCGTCATACCAACCTCGCGAAGTTTTCATTTGTTCTTACACTGAACACTTATTGCCGTTGTCAAGCACTGATATTCGTCCCATATCTCTGAATTCGTCTCGTGGCTATGCAATAATCATGAGAAGGCATTATTCTAAGCGCTTAGAATGCTTTGTAGAAAGTATATAACATTTTTTTAATAATATGGTTTCTTTCTTTGAGATGAACAAGACGCAAATGAACGCAGCGAACAGAATTTACACGTGTCTTTTATTAGATATCATTTTGAAGCGAAACCTCCGCTACGCCAGGTATTTCGATCCGTCGGGTAAACGGTTTTTACCTTCAAATGACCTTGACGGGACAGGAGGTGGGTGCTGCTCCGGTCCTATAGGGCTGAGAATTGTAAGCCTCCTCTATGTACTGCGGGGACTCGCCGGCCACCGGCGATTGTGCCTGTTGTATGCCGCCATTGTACACTCCACCGGTTCGGTGGTGGACGACGGCTGTTGCCTCGCGCGCGTCTTTCCCGCTGTGTTCTTTTTCTCTCTTTCCTGTCTACTTTCTCTTCTGTCCGCACGAGGCTGCAGAGCCGGTTTTGCTATATAGCTAGTAGCAGGCATTTGCATTTTCGTTTCCTTCTTCCTACAGTCGCCAAAACAAGTGACCTTGACCGCCAGTGCGCCTTTCCTTTCTCACAGGTTGGTTGGTTGGTTGTTGGGGTTTAACGTCCTAAAGCAACTCAGGCTATGAGAGACGCCGTAGTGAAGGTCTCCGAAAATTTCGACCACCTGGGGTTCTTTAACTTGCACTGACACCGCACAGCACACAGGCGCCTGGCTTTCCGCCTCCATCGAAAAGTGGAAGCCGAGGCCGGGATTCGATCCCAGATCCTTGGGAACTGTAGTCGAGTACCGTAACCACTGCGCCACCCCGGCGGGGGCCTTTCTTAAAGAAACGAAACCTTGAGAAGGCTAGGTATAGCGGGTCTTTGTGTGACACTAAATTTGCCCTTCAAGTGACATTAACCTAGTCATGTGTGGGTGTCCTTGATTTCGCGATGTTCGCCAAATGTATATGGCACCTTCCTTCCCCAAAAACGTAATTTAAACTTGAGGCAGCCCTGAGTTACGCGAGGATACTTTGAACAACCTTGAAGGTCAAAGGCAGATAATGCGATTTTCTTTTCTTATAAAAAAATGCACATTTTACAAAAAAAAAAGTATGAAAACGATCTTCACCTGGTTAGGTGCAGGCGTCCGCGAATCCGTGGCGTCAACTCAATAGTATAAAGTTCCTTGGTTTCACCAAACCCTAATTTAAATAAAAATTATGAAGTAACCGCGAAATAAAAAGCGGGTGTTAAGCAGGATATTACTGCAGTCCTCACCGCTTTCTCTCTACTACTAGGTTCACGTCATGCTTAGACCCCAACAATTTTTTTTTCGTAGTAATTTGAGCTATGTGATAATAACGTAACGAGAACAAGGCTGGCGTAGAGCGCTCGCCAATGCACACAGCAGAAGACACGGTATTCCTTTATTATGGCTTCCCTTCACACCTCCCTTCGTCCTCGTCTATAAATGGCGTTAGAGGCACGTGAGATACGCCCTCTTTAACGGCGGGGGCTCGACGCTGGCAGTGACCACTAACTAGATTCACAAAGCAGGAACAGCAGAAACGGGGAGCGAAAGTTGGGTACAAAAATACCAGTTTCTTTCATTGTATGGTTTCATTCGAAAACATGAACAGCTTCGGTATTAAATTCCACCGTGGTGACTTTCATCACATCCTAGGGAAGGATTTCGTAAGTCACGTGAAAAATATGGCGAATTACCTCATATGGGTCAAAGTAAACGTGGACTACCTTCTAGCAGAGCTCTCGACGAACTGTGTCTACAGCGAAACTAAATCGACACGATCATTTTGTACGTCTAGGCTTCCAGTGTTACACTGTTAGTGTCGCGGTGTTGATGGCATGAAAGTGATACAGCCCGAACTTGCTTCTTCTGCTCTGTAGACACATAAGTCAACTTTTGAGAGGGCATTGCTGGCGTCATCGCCTACTGTAGCATAGCGCCCAGCATTGTGAAGATGGAACAAACGTAGGCAAGTTGCGATTGCGTAAGATGTGTCGTATTCTTGTAATTGTATTGCATGCAAAGGATGCATACGAAAGAACTTAATCCCACGTGCAGCGTTCACCGTCGACAAATATAGAAAGTATGTACGCGAGCGCCCTGTTGAGGTGTCCAGTCTTTCCGTTCGTTTACTGCTGATAAGAAGCTCTCTGGCGCGGTGGTATGGGCCGAACCTCATGATATGACCGGCGTCGCTGGTCAGGTGCCCCCTGAATGTCGCTTATTTGAAATAGCGCTTTGGTCAGATGATGGGACCGGCGCAGACTTCAATAAAGCATAGGGGTGTCACCCTAGGAGCGTCGTACGCATTATGCTGCTACCTTTTTTAAAGCACAAAAACGTACCCATTATGCCGCTAAAGCACAAATGTGTACTGAGGCGCATTAGGTGGCGGTGGCTGTACAACAGGCACAGCTGATTCATGGACGACTTGAATGACTTTCCTAAGAATGACTTCCGCGAGCGGCAGAAGACTCGACACTGTTGCAGTCCAGTGAAACTCCTTTAAGGCATCAGCGCAATTCTTGAAGTAAGCGAAATCAGTTCGTGACATGACAGACTCGTCTCGGTTGTAGTACTAAGCACTGCGATGAAGTGTTTTTCTATCATCATGGCGTTCGCTAGAAAAGCTGTAGTAGTGACAGGGATATTGCACATATGTCTAAAGAATATTTTTGAATTTCCTATACAATATTTCTTAGGGAGCGCGGCATTCTTCTTCTCGAAAAAATTGTATCAGCTGTCCTATGAAGGTGTATTATGTCCTTGTAATACATTGCGACGCTCGGGTTCAGGTTTGGAAGGGAAATTGCAGATCCTGCTCAACCAATCGTTTTCCGCAATCAATAGGGCGATTTATGTCATCTTTACATTTTCATACTTACCCCTTTCAATATTTCAATATTGATAAGGTTGGCCGCTATGGCGCAATGATTGGGGCAGGCGACTGCTTATCTTAACGATGCGGGGTTGAATTGCGGTCACACCGGCCGATTTTCGATGCAGGCGAAATGCAAGGCACCCTTGAGCTGTGCGATATCGGTGAACGTTAACAAATCCCAGTTGGGTAGAATTTTCGGAGTATTTATTATTTCGTTACCTCTATGTCGCTTTAAAAATAATAATAATATATCTTTATTTAGTATATTCAAAACGACATACAGAAACAGAAGCTCCAAAGCCACAAGTGGGCTTGTGCGGCGACAACTGGCAGCCGCGGCAATATTTGCGCTTCATCAGAGCTCTATCAGAGGCAAAAAAAAAGAACAAGGGAAAAAAATTTTTTCGCAAAACACACTATGTAAAATGCACTGAGAATATCAGTACATATTGTAGCAGTCCTGAAGAAGAGGAAACACATAGAAGAAGACAGAGAAAAAGACGTTGAGATAGACGTGGAGACTGGGTCTTAATTTGCCCGATTTTATTATCGTTCGGAGCCACCATGCTTGGGTACAACCACAGGTTGAAATTATCCCACACAAATTAACGATCTGCCATAGCAAATGCGACAAAAGTATACAATTATTTAGTTTGTATAGCCTACTTTTACCTTCATTGCTTAAACGAATTATTGCAAACATAACCATTCGCCTCCATAGTATTACCACATGAAGTACCCTAGTGCAATTTTATACGCATGTATTTTCTTCACTGCCTATCTGTCAGTTTGTTTTCTTTGGCTGCTTGATTGCATAGTATGAAAAAGAAAAATGTGACGAGGGACGTAAATGATTACGTAATTAACCAACCTGAGGCACAAAATAATTGTGATAATTGGGATTAACTCTCCATTTTATTTGCAAAGTATACGAAGCTGAACGATGTACTATTACGTGTATAGCTCTAATTGTAACCTCAGCTAAACCTTTGGTTCTCTCTCTCAGGTGCCCCAATTCCTGGCATCAGGACCACCACACTGGGCCTTATAGCAGGATTTTTGGTGAGGGCAGTGGAAGACGGAGTCGGTTGTCACCTGTGCGCCGAGAACATCAAGGCCCCACGGTCTTCCGGCCCTGCTACAGCGGTGATATTCAATATGGATCGCGGGGGGCTCTCATACCCTAACTCTGAGTTCATTTCTTTTGTTTGCGCGTTGGAAAAAGCAGCAGAAGCTTTCGCGCCATTGCTCATTTCCAGAAAGAAACCTATGGCACTGTTTGTAAAAAGCGCCTTTCCGGCGGCGGCTCAAAACAGGCTCTTAGGCATGACGGGTCGACAAAAGAGCACACGGAAACGGTCACGCGGCTCGTCCTAGAAAAGCTCAGCAGGCCTTTTTTCTCTGACTACCTAACCGACAAGACCACTAAGGAAGTAAAAATAAAAAGAATATCTGAGAAGCCAAAATCTCGAAAGGTGTTTAAAGTTTAAAGCCCCGCGACGGCCGCCAGCTTGCTGCGTGGTCTCGATCAAGAGAGAGATATTTAATGGCAACAGGAGATGTCGGTCTTGATCAAGATATGTTCATGCGACAAAGCCCAATCGACTGGACTGATATCCTCATCGTCTCACAATTTTTTCGCGCCAAAAGTGTCAAAATGTATACAAAAAGCAAAACTTGCCCGTCTGGATTTTGGTAACCTCTGATTACATAAGTTTGGAGCAACTGTTTCACTTACGTGCATATACAAACCCGGAAGCATATGAGGCGCAGAGCTCTGCAGTAATTATATATGCACTTCGTCATGACATATGTTTCGTCTGCATTGGTTCAGTTCAAATATAATCGGGGGCCCTGCGGAGGTTCACTGCAGTTTCTTTCCTTATACGCATACGTTCATTCGTTCAAGTGAGGCACTTTTCGGTAGGGCTGCATTCAAATGTCGGCCTTAATTTGCCGCTGATATGTCGACGCCCTTTCTGTCTTGCTAATTTGTGAGGCTCGAAACTCCAACTTGAAGTCCACATGTGCGACGAAATCTAAATTTATATTGACTTCCTCGAACGCTCTCATGTGACACTTTTTGTTCTAGCAGTGTGACTGCCACGGCAGCGACAAGGACGCATTAATCGAAGCTGCCAAACATGGATCGCCTCCCGTTTTTCATGCAAGGTATCAACGGACACCTCGGCGGACGAAATTTTCTGTGTTACTGCTATATAAGCACGGATAACCTGATGGAAAGTGTGTGATCTCGGAATCGGGCGTACACGTGTGGACGCGCGTGGACGCGCGTTCCAGAGGCGAAGGAGAGAGGGTGAGGACGCGATCGCCTTTCATCAAATAAGTGGAGTTTTACGTGGGAACGCCAGTTTCCAGCAAGAAAAAAAAAAAGCTATAGGAAAGCGCAACCTTCCTCGCACACCTTCCTGCTTGTTTTTTTTTTTTTTTTTTTTTTAACTGCTTGAGGATTTTTCGTCCAAACGTGCTACCACCTCATTGTGTACGGCCTTCAAGGTCGTCGTCAACAACCTGCATTCGACGGCGCTTTGGAGCACCTAGAACAGCGTGCATTTCACAAAAAGCCGGTTGAATGTCATTTCATCTGCTTATACGCCCATCTAGACCCCAAGTGTGCACTCCATCCCAGTATAGTTCCTTCCATGACTACCAAAGCTGTATATGAGTGCAGAGGCGACGTTCTGATGCGGCGGAATGTGCATGTAGTGAACCGCAGGAAATTAGATGAAGCGCCTCCGCTATTTTCTTTAAGTGGCTGAGCAGCAGAAGGCATTTATTGCCTGGTGGCTTCTGTAAATATGTAAATAAATTCTTTTAGATTTTGACATTTACGCTGAACAGCATTTGACATGCTGTTCAAGATGGATACCTTCCCCGAAGGCGAAGGCATATATGTATAATTACCAGCGCGGTGCACGCATATATCAGCACAGCCCTTTCTTCCCCCTCCCAAACGCTCACTATTTAACCCTGCAAATTGAAAATAAACCTGAATACCTGATAGCATGTGTTGAAGGAAGTCGGTGTTCATGGGAGAGGTGAAAACAGTGTTTGAGCACCAGCGAGTCTACTTGCACGATGTTGGCTTACACCTGTGGGCATGGTATACGTCCTACGAACCAGTTTATTAAAAAACGGTTATTACACTGGCCTTAGTATTGTTTATTATTAAGTTTGCTCCTTGGAAAGGTAGGTAAGTCCGTATTTCAGGTTCGAAACAATTTATTGCCGTTCAGTAAGCGGCATGAACCTAAACGGAACATTGTTTTATCGTCCGTATTGAATTTGCGTCGGGTTAAGCGCGCTTTACACAAAACTGAACGTAAATCATGAGTAAATAGAGCGATAATTCTTTACAGCGAGTGAGAAAAAGTGCCAGAAACTTCCATGCATGCATGTGCGTATCAACCAGAATATATGTCTGCGCTACGCCTGAAACAAGTTTTATATCCGATAAGTTCTTACTGAATTCCGAATTACTAACATAAATGCACTGAGTGGCAAAGCGCAGACAGAAAGAATTCGTGCGTGTGCACGCACTTCCAGACACGTTCGAAATTGCCGCATAAAAACCAACTCCACACATCGCAGAACGCCGCACTGTCCTTCCTCCGTGGAGCTGTCGAGCTGTCGATCCACCTGCCTGCGCTGCCGTCTGGTGAGAGAAAAACATTTCAATAAACAAACTCTCCGTTAAAATACAAAAAAAAACTAAATTTTTGAAGTATAAATTGGACAAAAATTCTTTTTTTTATAATTTAGTTACGGTTTGTTTAAAAATTTTATAATTTAGTGATGATGATAATGGCAGACGAACAGGTCAACCGAGCGCCCTCATCGGCGAGAAAGGTAACAAATGTTGGCGCACGAGGTCCCATAGGACCCTGTTTTTTGTGCAGGTCTGTATTTCAGTCGGTCTTGCGCCAGACGGCCTTTTTGCAATCAATCTGATGCTCTCCGGCCTATGTAATGTGCCGGCACTTGTGAAATATTCATGGACGCAGTACTGCGTGGCCTCAAGTGGGAGATCTGCATGTGTTATTTAGACGACGTTGTTATTTTTGGCCGGACGTTTACTGAACGCGACTCGCTATTGATTTAGATTGCCTACAGAAGGCTGGCCTCGTCCTAATTTCTAAAAAAGTGCCGTTTTGCAAGCGTCAAGTGCTGGTACTCGGACATCTCGTTGACCGCGATGGAGTTCGGCCGGATCCACAGAAGACTGCTGAAGTTGCAGAATTTGAATCACCCCAGAATCAAAAGAAGCTCCGCAGTTTTCTGGGGCTGTGCTCCTACTTTCGACGATTCATCCCAAGATTTGCATTCGGCACTTACCCTCTGACGTCTTTTCTACAAAAGGATGTCCCTTTAGACTAGACCTCAGATTGTGACGCGTTTTATGACCAGCTAAAGTTTCTGCTTACGCCACATCCCATACTACGGCACTATAGTGCCTAGAAATATACTGGCTAGTTTTCGCAGCGCGCGTTTCGTCCGTGAGGGGTAGTCATTCATTCAAAAACTTTTATTTATGAGGAAGACCTGAGGCCTAGAGGGGAAGGGTTGAGGTGAGGTTAAGGTCGCCAGACGCCGACATGAAATCTTGCAGGGCACTAAGCTTGCGCTTGGCGTTGGTATTGGAGGCTGTCCAGTCTTCGTAACTCTGAATGTGGTGAGCAGATGTGTAGCGTGCGCGGAAGCCAGCCGTGCCAGGACAGATCCAGATCAAGTGCTGCGGGTCAACGAAGTCAGCAGGGCAGTTGGGGCAGCTGATCTTGGTTCGGCGCCATTGACTCAGGATGTCCGGTGTGTACGCTGCTCCGGCTCGCGCCTTGTGAGTTAGAACTTGGGCAGGACGAGAGAGGCCGGAAGGGATCGGAGGAGTAATATCGGGGACCAGGTACCGCAGCAAACCCCTCCGTTCATGTTAAAGCCGCGTGATGACAGGTTGAAGGAGATAGGAGAACAGTAAGGGTGGTCTGAGTTGGACGGGCCCACATCAATGCTATGCCGGAAGTCTTCCTCTAGCTGCGCGCCAGTGGTGTCATTGCCGAGGTATAGTCCCGATACCTGTGTGGACGTGATGTCTAGACATGCTCCGAGAAGACTGGAGCGGCTGTAACCCCATGTTAGATGCTGCGCGTTGAAGTCCCCGCCAATGAGCATTTCGTCTTTAGGACGAGCGTCGCGAAGTTTCCGTATCCAGTCAAAACTGACTTCGTGAGGCTTTGCGTGGGGTGTGACGTATGCGCTGACAACTACAAGATGTTTGCGGTTGGACCGCACTCGCGCTGCGACGATTGCTTGGTGCGGTGAACAGAACGCGGGGGTGTCAAGTTGGGCATGGAGAGTATCTTTATGAATAAATATAGAAGCCTGAGCGTAGTGTACAGAGGCGTTTTGGTAGCGAGGCGTATGCACAATACTTGGAGAATAAAGTGCTGTGTAGTAACGTAGTCCCGGGGAAGTTCCGTTTGTTTCTTGAAGAAGGAGAATTGGGGAGCAACCTATACGCTCAAACAAGAGATTGAGTTCGTGCGCACAGGTTGCTAGGCTTCGGCAGTTCCACTGAAGGACATCTGGTGCGGTTTCTGTACGGTTTCTGTTGAGGTGATACCCATGTTAGTCGGTGGGGCAAGGCGGATGTCTATCGACCACAGCTATGTTGGGACGCTTTGGAGTGAGAGGGCCGTTTTCTAGAGCGTCTAGGCGTTGTGCGAGGTGAACCTGGTCATTGCGTATAAGCTTTTGCTCGGCTGTGAGTTGCGTTTGAGCATTATTGAGTTGCTAAGTTGGCTGCTAATAGTATCGAGGAAGGTAAGCTGCGTCATAACATTTGCAAGTTGTGTTAAAATCTTTTCTTGTGCGGCTTGCTGTGCTTCGTAAGCGTCAACTCGTTTTGTGAGAGCGGCCAGTGCTGCAGATACTGTGTCAACTGATATGGTGGTGCGCGAATCACAATAGATCTGCGTTGCGGAAGGAGGCGCTGTCTGGTATTGCGGGGCGTCTGGCGCTGGAGAGGCTGTTGAAGAAAGCTGAGAAGGTGGGGATGTGCCAGTCAAAGGGGTAGATTTTTTAAACCATACTTAGGCTTGACGAAGTTTCGCCTCATTGTCTTTGACCTGTTTGGCCTCGAGAAGCTGTTGGAACGCTAACTGCTTGTCGAGCATGAGGGAACGCGCCTTCGAGATCAGCATGCGCTTTGCCGGTGCCTTGTCTAGATCAGACGCGACCTGTAAATCCAATGGTTGTAATTTCTTTTGCGAGGTGCTTGAGGCGGATTCTTTGCTGGTTTTTGTACTGTTATGCGACTCTTTCAGAGTTGTCCGGGTGAGTTGAAGTTGCGATGTAGAAGAGGTAATCTCAGATCAGCCGGTGTCATTGCCGAGGGTGTTGCTGTATGACCGGGCCGGCGTCGGCGGCGCGACTGATGGTTTCTTAGAGGGGCATGTTGGGCTGGTAGCAAGATGACCCTGTACTTTACGCCTAACACAGTATGGCAATGTGCAGGCCGCGCATCCAGTATGTGCAGTTCCACAGCGGCCGCATACAGCTGCGCTCGTACAGAACGCTTGCATGTGTCCTGCTTCGTGACAAAGAAGGCACACAACAGGGCGATGTTCGAACGGGTATGCCTTTACACTAAAGTTGTAATAATAAACACATTTCGCTATGCTCGGGGCTTCGATTGCAATTAGGACAGTGTTCTATTTCCCAAGCATGCGTGCGGCGAGTATGGTTCTATGCGGCGAAAAAATATTGCCGATCAAATCTTTGCTGGAGCTGCCGGGCTCGATGGAATGCAACACAAACAGTACAGTTTTTAGGCGGTGCCATTTAGCTGGTAACTCCAACTGAGCCCCATGTGGGGTCGCAAAGCTTACGAAGATGGCGGGTTAAGTTTACAGCATGCTCCGACTCTTTCACGATTGCCGTTATTGTATTGCTGCGACTGTCAGGTTGGTACACTGCAAGTTTGGCAACGCTGGGGTCTACGGCGTGCTGGTTGAGTAACGTTGCTAGTCGGGCACGTGAGAACGATGAGATGTCTAT
Source organism: Amblyomma maculatum (assembly GCF_055883805.1). NCBI lineage: Eukaryota > Metazoa > Arthropoda > Arachnida > Ixodida > Ixodidae > Amblyomma > Amblyomma maculatum. Next base: position 56,499,243 of record NC_139348.1, on the reverse strand, counting down.
TCGTTCCGTTGGTTTAATAACTATCACATGGTAAGGCATGTCTCTTCCCTAGTGAAAAATCCCGTATCGCGACAAACGGGTTTGAACCGGTTCTGTATTATCCCGTATAAATTTGATTCCTGTGGGACCAGTCCTGTATGAAGCTTAAACTGGTTTATATCAAACAGGTCATGTCCGGTATGAATCTCAATCCGGACGATCCAGTCCGGTATCGAGTTAATACAGGGCAGACCATTTCCATTATGCAACTTATACATGACATCCCAGTCCGGTAAGGATATGAAACAGGGCGGGCCAGTCCTGTATTGAGCTCATATACAGGACAGGTCATGTCAGGTTTAACAGAAACCGGACAAATCCGAATGAATGAAATGATACGGGACAGAGTATTTCCGCTTCTCAGTACAATTCGGGCGGATCATGAAGCTCAGCCAGGATGACCACGTCGGAACATGCCTTCACGCTAAATAAGCATGAAACCATACATAATATACGTTAAAACTTTTCTGTATATGTGGAGTACGTGTTGTTTTGTACATACCTAGAAGATATGAAGCCGTGGATGTGTGCGCTAGCAAGTACATACATGCATCGCGTTTTATTTTTGCGTGTGCAACAGTCGCTGCAGCTTGTACGATTTTGCGGTGCATCTTCATAATCTGCGACTGAAGATCTCCCACCTTCAACGCGAAAGTGCAAGCAAGAACGTAGCGTTTCGTTAGCGCCGATAAAATACGCTCGAGAATAAATGAAACATCGCTGACCATCGAAATATGCACAGGTCAGCCGGACATCGGCAGTCGCTTCCTCGAGTATTTACGCATGCAAAACACTCGGTCAGAAGTAAATTCATTGACGTCGCGGCTTCGCTGGCAGCAGGTGAAGCTAAAACAAGCAGTATAACAAGTGTTGGTACACCGCATATATCTATATGTAGCGAAAATTGCATGTGTTCGAAGACGATGACAAAACACATCAGCACTAGTAAATTGTGACATTCGGAGGTTTGTCTGCAAGAAAGCGATACATTGTAAAGATGCGGGACACGGATAACACTTCTTGATAGCCAGGAAAAAGTTGCAGCGTGTTTAAAGGGCGATCGTTCAATTACGACCCCAAATTCTACACCCTACAAAAATGCACAAACTACAAAAGAGCAATCCCGACTACATAAGCAGATATATAACCTCAATCACCGTGTCCTGCAGTGGTGTAGTGGTTGAAGTGCGTGCTTGCTGGCTGAAAAGACCGAGGTTCGAATCATATGTATATTTCTTTTCCTTTTCTATTTCCTTTTTGTTTCTTTTTCTTTTTTCTTTTTTTTTTCTTTTTCAAATGTAGTGGTGTTATGTAGTGTTCAGCCTGTATCAATTAACCAGAAACCGGACGAACGCGTCGTTTCTGGAAGTGATACCGGGCAGAGTATTCCGCTCTGAACAGAAGCCGGGCCGATCGACGAAGCTCAACCAGAATAACCATGCCGGACACGCCAGCGCACAAAATAAGCATGATACCAAACATATTATACAACTGTTCTGTATATAAAGGGCACGCTTCGTTTCCCAAATACCTCGAAAATGCGAAGCCGTCGAAGTGTGCGCTAGCAAGCATATACGCGCGTCGCGTCGCTTTTGCGCGTACAACAGTCGCTGAATCTCGTACGATCTTGCGGTGCGCCTTCATATCTGCGACTGAAGATCTGCCGCCTACAACACGAAAGTAGGAGCACGAACGTATCGTTTCGCTAGCGATGACAAAAAACTGTTCGAGCAAAAATAAACAAACATCGCTGACCATCGAAAGATGCGCAGATAGCCGCACACCGGGCGACGCGTTCTCGAATGTTTACATATTGAAACCGCTCAGTCGGAAGCGTATTCATTGACATCGATGCTCCGCTGGTAGCACGTGAAGCTAAAACGCCCAGTATTACAAGTATTAGTGCACCGGATATTTCTGTATGTAGGAAAACTTACTAGCGTTCGTAGACGATGAAAAACACATCAGCACTAGTAAATTATGATATCTTGAGGTTTGCCTTCAATAAAGCGCCGCATTATAAAGATACGGAACATTTGGAACCCTCGTGATAGCCTGCAAAGATATTCAGCGTGTTTAAAGGGCGATCGGTGAACTACGGCCACAAATTCTACTGCCAAAGAAAATATACAAGTACGAAAGAGGAAAAGTAGCTACATATACTTAATAATTACCAATGTAACCATAATCCGCCATAGAGAAGGAGGAAGGGCGAAGGAAGAAGGAAGGAAGAGGAAGGGCAAAAGTAGCTACATATACTTAATAATTACCAATGTAACCATAATCCGCCATAGAGAAGGAGGAAGGGCGAAGGAAGAAGGAAGGAAGAAGAAGGGCGTTCTGGGCGGCTGAGCCTGAAAATGTTGCTTGCTGGAAACAGCGCATCGGCCGTTGGCCGAGGTCTTTCGACTCCTCAGGACACTACCGAAACGTACAAAGTTGTGCTTCCACGCCTGCCCACCGGTAATGTTGTCCTTAATACCGTTTTCCTGCATGCCGACCTTAAGGGTCGCCCGTACCGAGCACCTGACTTTCGGGACGCACTTGCACACATTTTGGACCTCCGGGAAATTTTGTGCATTGGTCAGTACCAAATGAGCCACGTGTGGATGGTTACCTGCGAGAGTAGTTCATCAAAGCAGAAGCTAATTAACAAAGCAGAGTTCCCTGTGAAAGGACTTCGGTGCATGGTGTTCGACCCGGATACAAAGAATGTCAAGGTTAAGCTCCTTTGGCTTCCACGCTATATGGAGCACCGGAGGATTGTGGAAGCTTTCGAGCCTTATGGAACGATTCAATCTGTGGAGCGTGAAAAGTGGCGGTGCCCAGGGATGGAGCACATGGAAACGGCGAACCGTGAAATCTCCCTCACGCTCAAGGACGGAGTGTCAGCAAGTACAATTCCTCACACTCTTAATGTTTATGGGGTGCAGGCATTAGTGCTTATCCCAGGGAGACCTCCACTGTGTCTTCGATGCAGCCGGGTAGGTCATGTGCGGCGTCAGTGCCGAACGCCTCGATGCACCCAGTGGCGGCGCTTTGGCCATACTGTGGAGAACTGTGTATTAAGTTATGCCGATAGACTGCGTCAAGGCCAGTGGTCACGAGAAGATGACGTGGCGTCCGAACATATCATGGATGTGTCAGAGGTTGTTGATGATCATCAACTGGTGAGTTAGGTCGTGAACATCAAATTGATGGGGACCAGAAGCCTTCTGCACTTCACACCAACTCAGAAGAATCTGCAGTGACTGGCCATCAAGAACCAGCGTCTCCAGAGCCAAAACCGCCGGACCCAGGCCTGCCTGTGAGTGTCACTCAGAGTGCTGCGCTTGCTGCCCAAGAACCACCTGTCATTGAAGGACGTCTGGATATGCCTCCTGTGGAATCAATGGGGAAGATACTGTCAGTGGATGCTCGCCTATCCTCCTTCGTCATTGATTCTCCTTCGTCGGTGGAGGGTAATAGTGAGCCGTCTGTGGCGCCGATCTCTGGTGCGTCCGGCTCTCTGTCGGCTGTCAGTGTGGCAGCGAGCGATGTGCTCCAATCAGGTTCGTGGGCCGAAGCCTTGAGTGTCTCAGAGGAGGACATGGACAACACAGTGCCTTTGAAGCGTCCCGCAGATGATGAGGTGTGTATCGATGGTGCTGGCCAGAAGGCACACTGTGTAGAGGCCACAGGAAGGGTGACTTTAAAGAGGAGGGCGATGTCTGCCCGAAAGGCCGCCAATTTGCAGGCGGGCCACCCCATTCCAGGGGATGATGTTTAAAAGGACTAGTACCAAAAATGGCTACAGTCGCAGCATATCAAATCGCTACCCTTAACGTCAGGGGTATGCGTAATCGTCGGAGACAGCAGCAGTTAAGACATCTGTTAAAGAAATGGAGTGTGCCTGTAGCAGCAATTCAGGAAACAAAGTTGTCCTCCGATGAAGAGACGGAAGCTGCTCTTGAGCCGTTTTTGCCGGAATATAACATCATTGTTAGCCACGCTAGAGGCTTGTCCGGAGGGTGTATGCTATTCCTGGCCAAAACACTAGAGATGACAGCCATGTCTTATTGCATAGATGGCGAGGGACGACTTATATGCTGTGACCTCACAATCTCAGGTGTGCAGTGGCGAATTATTTGTGTTTACGCCCCTGTAAAACAGCGAGACAGAAGGCATTTTTTTCTTTCATTAGTTAATCATTTGTGCACAGATCGCAAAATTATGTTGTTGGGAGATTTTAATTGTGTTTGTAGGGATGAGGACCGATCAGCAATATGTAAGAGATATGACCCTAGTGCTGCATTACTTAACGATTTGGCTTGTGAATATAACCTTGTGGATGTGGGGCAGGAAAAAGGCGACAGTATTCATTTCACTCATTTTCAGTTCTCCTCTAATGCCCGCCTTGACAAAATTTATGTTTCTGCAGACATGTTAGCAAATTTGTTTGGTTACTGGGTGCGGCCCATCTTCTTCAGTGACCATTGTGTGGCGTCTCTTCAGGTAGGGAGGTACAGTCGGCAGATACTTCACCCTCAGTGGGAACTGTGGAAAATGAATAACTGTCTGCTCTCAGATGAAATCTTTAAGCGTGCTGTACCTACTTGTTTGAAAGACATATGGTCACGCCATGATCTGTCAGTTTTTCAAAAATGGGACTTGTTCAAACCGGAAACCAACAACTTAGCAATTGAAGCCTCTGCAAGAATCGCGTTCCTAAAGAGACACCACCTTCGTGAGCTTGGGCGCACTCTAACTGAGCTACATGAGCTAGAGAGGGTTAGCCCGGGTGCCTATGTTGAAGAAATTAATAACGTAAAGGCAGAGCTTCAACAAATTGCGACGGAAAGATACAACGGGGCCCTAATAAGATCTAGGACTTGAAGGTTTCTTGACGAGCAACCTTCACGTCGGGCCCTCAGTGATGAAAGAGAGAATGCTCTTACGAAGGAAATATTGGAAATTCAGTATGGTGGTTGCACATATATTGATGCTCCTAGTATTCTTGCTGCTTTCTATGATTATTATCGAAAGCTGTTCGGCAGTTGTAAAGATCCAAATCAGGGTTTCGATTATAATTGCTTACTTGAGAACTTTCCTCGACTAGACGATGAGAAATGTGCTGTAGTAGAGGGACCCATCACTTTGGAAGAAATTAAATCAGCCATTTCAGACCTTCAGAACCAGAAATCTCCTGGCCCAGATGGTATTACTAGCGAATTTTATAAAACATTTTCGCCTTGCCTAACGCCTGTTTTGATGGAAGTATTCCAAGCATCTTATGATGTGGGTTTCCTGCCTCCCACTTTCTATTCGGGCCACACAATATTAATACCCAAAAGCAAAGATATTAATCGGTTGAAAACTGCTGAAGGATATCGTCCAATTTCCCTCTGTAATGTTGATTACAAAATTTTTGCCAAGGTCCCTCGTTCTCGTTTGCAGTTAGGTTAGGACTTAATAGGTTCGCATCAGGTATGTGGTATCAGAGGGAGCAGTATTCAAACACACATCCATATTGCACGTTCAGTAATCGAGACAGTATCAGATGAGACAGGCCAAGTAGCTCTGATTCAAATTGACCTGGCGAAGGCATTTGATAAAGTTCGGCACAATTTCTTGTTCGCGGTCTTGGAGAATGCAAACATTGGTGACGTTTTGCTCAAAGGCATAAGGCTGTGCTATATGAACTCGTATACAAGACTAATTGTTAATCAGGAGCTAACGAAACCAATACCACTGGAATCATCTGTTCGTCAAGGATGTCCACTGTCTCCACTGTTGTTTGGCTTATATCTGGAACCCCCCTGTCTCAGTATAATTAACAGTGCAGCCATCCGTGGTTTCTCTCTGGCTCAATGTGAAGTTAAGATTTTAGCTTACGCGGACGATATCGCCCTCTTTTGTTCTGACAAAAAGAGTGTACTTGAGGCTTTACACTTGACTGAACAGTTCTGCGATGTATCAGGCGCGGCCCTTAATTTAGATAAATCCAAAGGTTTTTGGTTGGGACACTGGGGCACTAGACCAAGCCAGTTCGGAGGCATATTCTGGGACTGTAGTCCTCTTCAGTACCTAGGGGTTCCGCTGCACCAAGTTCGTAACAGCGCAGCCTACTGGGATTCACAAATCGTACCTATGCGGCGACAAACGCAGGCTTGGATGGGTAGGGAACTCTCAGTGTTTGCTAGGGCACAGGTCTGTAACATATTTTTGTTTGCAAAGCTTGCGTATGTCCTTCAAGTCCTGCATTGTGCGAGGAGCAAAGTACAGGTTATACACAGAATATTTGCAACATTTGTGTGGCGCTCTCAATGGGAGCCCATGCGGCGTGACAACTTGTTTCTTCCCTTAGAGTCTGGTGGAGTGGGCCTTGTTCACTTGTTTGTGCATCAACTTGTCTCCCGTTTTTTCTTTTTCAAATCGGCAAACCATCTGTTTCTTGTAACTGTGCTCATTAGGCGCCTTAGTCCATATTTGCCTTACTTATTCGCACCAACTGGGCAGGCTCGTGAGGGGCGTTTATGGAGATTCCTTAAGGAGGTTGCTGACACTTTCAATTTTCTCACTGTGCGTTTCTCTGTAGATTACCTGTATAGCCTCTCGAGAAAGCAGATGACCCAGGCTCTCACTGAGTCTTTGTTCCCTACACCGTTGTATCGGCAGCCTTATCTGGGGTTTTTGGACACCACTGTTCTAAAGCGTGTTAGGCAAATGTGCATTCAGGCAGCTGCAAAAACGTTCTTTTTCAAATTACATACAGCGACGTTGCCTGTCAAGACATTTCTTCACAATAAGGAGATGTTTGTGCCCTGGTCGGTAAATTGTCGTCTCTGTAACGTGCCTGAGACAATTGATCATTGCTTTATTCTGTGCCGTGATGCTATGTTCTTTTGGGACATACTACAAAGAACTCTTAAAAAGGACATTGAAATTACGCCTTATACAATTAGATTTTTGCCTCCTGACAAAACCTCTGTCGTGCCTTACGATCTATTTGTGTTGATGGGACTTTTCAGCCTTTGGAAAAGCCGCATGATCGACAGGCATGCAGAGCCACCAAGATCGTCGAAATCCGTGTTTCGGGAGCAGTGTGCTTTGGTGAGAAGTGTATATGCTGCACGTGAAGAACCTCCAAACTGGAAGCCGTATCTATACGCATGTGTATGTCTCCCAGACTTTTGATGTTCTGATGATTGTGCATTGTCGGGCTGAGGATATGACGGGCTCGTATTAAGCAGCCCGGTAACTTTAGACATGGACATGTTTAAGTAAGTGGAGTTGTTCCTTTTTACGGAAGTTTTTCCATGCAATAAAGAAAAAAAAAATCCGCCATAGAGAAGTGCTTAAGGTGCCCGTCTCATGACCATAAGGACCAAGGTTCGATTCCACATTCGGTAGTAAAAATTTTTGTTATTTTTTTTAAACTTTATTATTTTAAATGTAGTCGTTTTATTTTATATTGTTGCATGCTTTTTCCACCCTAGCGACGCGTTTCTTTCCGGAAACGAGGGCCATCAACCATACCGTCCATTCCGGTATCAGAGCTCCGCGCGGTTTCATTCCGGACTTTCCAGGGAAGTAGAGGAATTTGCTGAAATAGCCCCCAATCCTGTATCCCAGATCCTGTACAGTAAACCTGTATACGATTTCCTGTACGAATTTTATACAGGATTTTTCAGTAGGGTTAGCATTTGAAAATTGGCTTGCTTACGTTGCTGCAGAAGACGTTTCTTGCAGGGCACAGTCTGCCACTGGTGCGGGATGTTGGTCTGTGTGCCGTCATCCACAAAGGAGCTCCATTTCGCCTATAGATCTGTGCGGTAGTCGGTAACTGTTCGCAGGTTCTCGGGCGTCAAGTAGCTGGCGTTCGCACTGGCACAGGGGGGTTGCTGCGCGTCAGTGTCCATCGGGTCAGCGGACACGGCATCAGCCGGGACATCCAGCATAGCGTTATAGCGAGGGCTGTATATGTAAATAGCCGTCTAAAGCGTACCCAGGCTTGCTGCCGATATCAATTGAGCACAAGAACTCTGTTATAAGTTCTGGGTTAAGCATTAGAGATAGCGGGCGGGAAATGAAGCATGTCGCTTGAACTTCGACCTAATACCTCCGGAAGAGGGAGGATCCCGCCGCGATGACTGCGCGGAGGGCCGCAAGGGGCGCTGCTGGTCGAGTGGGTGCATGCGAAAGCTCGCGAACTCCTGTCGTCTGCTACCGCGTCTGTGCCACGCAGCCTCGCGCGATTGCTTAGGACGTGTGAAATTAACGTTTGACACGCATCATCTCTTGGATTGTGAAGCTGGAAGACGCTGAACGTGAGCAGAAACATCCTAAGATTTAAAGGCTCAGCGACAATGCAAAGAGCGGACATGTTTAGTGCCGTTTTGTCGAAGCGGTTATCGGTCCAACGAAGAAAAGGTGTCTGTTTACTGCACAGGCGGAGCTAGCACTGCTTGCTGAATGGGAAAATAGAATCAAGAGGGCAGACAAAAGGCTGACACCGAAGGCTGTTGTGTGTGAAAACATTTCGAGGGCGAATCCATCGAAAGATCTTTTCAGATTACGGTGAACGGCGTCGTGAACGAACTCGCCCGAGATAAGCCATGCCTGAAGCCTGATGCTGTCCCTATAATATTCAAAAATTACCCAGTTCATTTTGTGCCTAAAAAGACAGTAAAAAGGAAGGTGCAACACAGGTGCGGCACCTAAAGAACGGAAGCGAAATGTCGAGCTGGTGGCTCCCGAGTTGTGCTCCGTCGTCGATGGGAATGACGCCCGGGTTAACCCCGATTGCGTTATTCGTGGAGGTGCATCAGAGGAACTCCAGAAAGGTCCGATTTGGAGCAGACAGACATTTTTACAGGACCAGTGTGTCATAGCGAAGCGACACGGCAGTCTCCGTGCCGAAGTGATGTTCAGCACCCATTCGATAGAATTCTCATGCCTGTGACATGTAGGAAGTTGACTGTTGCGTTAAATGGCGCTTTGACTTATTCCTGTTGCGAGACCGAACCTGATGACTTCTGGAAGCTATTCATCGAAAGAACAGGGACTTTGGAAAACCTCTTGAGCACGGTTTTGTAATTGCCACAATTTACTTCCGAGGAAGAGAAAAGGAAAAGTGCGTGCTTACAGCCTGCTATGAGGCAAAGATTTTGATTAAAGAAATGGTTCTCCGTGGCCTCTGTAATGGATGTGGCATGATTCCTGTTGCAGGCAAGCACACCTCATACAGAAACATGTACTTTGCAGAAAAATGCTTGCTGACCACCGATGAAAAAGGATAGTCATGCTTACACAGCAAATATTTACGGAAGCTCTCGCGGAACAACATGTACAGAAGAAAAAAGACGAAGGGGTCTTGCAGTGACAGAAAAAGTTCAAGAATTGTACTCGTGCTTTGAGAAAGACGAGGAAATGCGTGGCTGATGCACAGCAGCAGTTTGCTCAAATGAAGGAGCAGAACAATACAATGAGCGAAGAAGCTATTGAGGCAAAAATACATACACTCCCGAAAAAGCAGCAGTTAGCTGTGGGAGTTTGTTTTCTGGCCGCAAGACAAAAGTCTCTGAGAGGGATGCCTTATGATGATGCCTGGATTGTCGTATGTTTGCTAATGCGAATGCGGAACCCAAAGCTCTGAGAGCACCTTCGCAAGCAGAGCATTATGATTCTGCCTGGACGAAAATATTTGCAAAAATATCTGCAACGATTTAAGGGTGGCTTTGGTCTGAATGTGAAGGATTTTACGGCTTTAAGCGAAAGACCAAAAACATGAAAACGTTCAGCCGTCATAGAGGCCTTCTTGTGCACAAAATTACAAAACTGATTTATTTATAGGAAGGGAAAGGCACGGTAACTGTCTCACTTGTCTTCTGTGGACACCGCAACCGCGCCGTAAGGGAAGGGAGGAAGGTGGGAGGGAAAGTGGAAAGAGAAATAGGAGCCGTAGTGGAGGGCTACGGAGTAATTTCGACCACCTGGGGATCTTTAACGTGCGCTGACATCGCACAGCACACGGACACCCCTTCGTTTCGCCTCCATCGAAACGCAGCCGCCGAGGTCGGGTTCGAACCCGGGTACTCCGGCACAGTAGTCGGGCGTCTTACCACTGCACCACCCCGACGGGGAACAAAATTAAAATTAAACTCCCACAACATCTAAAACCAAAGAATGTACAGGTACCTTTAGGGATGTAACAGACAACTTGAAGAAAGACCAGAGGATATATCCGCCACCGGTTAGATCCCTGAGTAAAAAGGAATCGTACGACTGGAGAAGACTCCAAGCTCGAAATTTCTTTTCGCCCCTGTGGAGGAGTTGGACGGGTGCCAGAGGGCGGAAGAGGGACGGTGCAGAAACCGAAATTTGTAAATTTTGCGGCCACGTGGCAACCTTAGATCATATAATATGGAGATGCGTTCGTGCCCCAGGGCGCAACGCGATTAAAACTAGCGATGAATGGGAGACCACGCTAAGAAACTCCGACGAAAAAACACAGCGATTCGCCGTCCGCCTGGCGGCCGAGGCTGAAGACCTCTTCTCCTAGACGAGGCCGGGTGTCCTCTGGCCGCGGTGTGACAGACTGCCTCCCCGGACGCCTGCGTGCGGACACGTAGGTGGCTGCTGCACCATATTCGGCGGAAATATATGTTCTTCCTCCTCCTCCTCCTCGGAACATCTCAATGTTTTTAGGCAGCGGCTGAGTTTCAAGACTACTTTGATTGGTTGGTTCACAGGAAGGGAAAAGCGCAGTATCTTTCACGCTTGCTCTGTAGACACCTGAACCGTGCCGTAAGGGAAGGGAGGAAGGTAGGAGTGAAAGCGGAAAGAGAGAAAGAGGAGCCGTAGTGGAGGGCTGCGGTGTAATTTTGACCAACTGGGGATCTCTTAACGTGCGCTAACATCGCACTGCACACGGACGCCACTTCGTTTCGCCTCCATCGAAACGCAGCAGCCGTAGTCGGGTTCGAACCCGGGAACTCCGGCACAGTAGTCGGGCATCTTACCACTGCACCAACCCGAAAAGCAAAATTTCAGTTACTTAAGTTTCCACATAGTCGTGTAATAAGTTGTCTTTAATTTTGTAACTGAAACTTCTTAATATATATATATATATATATATATATATATATATATATATATATATATATATATATATATATATATATATATATATATATGTATATATTTATACGCACTCAAAGTTGCGTAGACGAGCACTACACAGTGTCTGTTTCTTGCTGGCTTTTAAAAAATTTGTTCTCGTATAATTTTGTCTTTAACTTATGCACAAAACGTGTTTTTAATTGCTTGTGCCACTCATCTGAGAAACACCAAGGAGCACCCTATCGATCCTGGAAGGGAACTTTTCTTCATCTCAGACTTTCCGCATTTATGAAAAATGTGCGGAATAGATTTGTGTCCAAAGGCTGCCTGACCCCGTCTGGCTACGCTCACAGCAGTATTATCGAGACAGCGTGGGAGTCGGACCGTGAAAATGTTACACTGAAAGCTATGCCCAACATAAGTTCACACCTGAAGCCAAATTCATTTGAAAAATTTAAAGTAGATTTAGCGTTTCAACTGTTTGGTGACCAGGTGATCAAGGGACTCTATGTGTACAGAAAACGTATACATTACGCGTACAGGAATGGGGAACCAACAGAAGAATTCCTCAAGAAAATGAACCGGCTTATCCGCATAATGACCTAAAGGACGAGCCAAAAGGCGATGAAGCCTGGAAATGCAGATGAAAAATTCCTAAAAAATGTTTACATTACTTAGACACATGGCAGCGCCATGCAGAGCCAGCTGGAAGAGGATTTCTTACCAAAAACACGGCTTGTTGACTAAGGGTTACGATAAGGAGCACATTAGACTTGCTATCCTATCTTAGCTCCACTGTAGCATACAATTACATTTTCACTTCGCGTCCGAGTAAAGACAAATTAGAAAACGCGTTCGGCATTATACGGCAGTCATCAGGTTGTAACGACCACCCCACTGTTTCGCAGTTTCTGGGGGCTGTTAATTTAGGGTCCTTTTATAACCTGGCAAATCTACCGAGAGGAACTAACTGCTCAACAGATGTTATCAAAGCACTCTTGAGTGAAGCGCCTGTATCACAGTCCAGCACCAGGGCAGCGCCACTTTTAAACATTATTGATGATTTATTTGACCATGGGAAGTTTGATGAAGTCGAGGAGAGAATTGACAGTGTTCTGTTCAAAAATGACCATGCCGCCTACGTAGAAAAGAAAAGTAACGCGGCCTTGAATAATATGTTGCCGGCTATGAGGCGAGAAAAACAATCGCAAAGAACGCATGTCCGCATTGTGCATCTTGTCTTTGTGTGACGCCAAAAGACGCAAAAATGGACGAGAGCTCTCACTTCACGGCTCATTTTGACAACGGTGGACTTGCCTACCCTAGTTCCGCCCTGTCCACTGCAGTCAAGCTAATCGAGGACGAATTCTCCGCCTTCTTCAGTAAAAATATTCTGCACGAAGAGAGCTTGCTAGATTTTGCCAAGTGCTTAAGTTCACTCTCATTGCCGCAGCTTGGCTGCTCTATCCATGAGAAGGAAAACTTGTCTGAAGTGGGGAAGTTTTATGTCTTGTTAAGGTTAAAGGTTTTCCTTAATGGCCTGAACGAGGAAAGAGAAGGTACAAGGCAGCGACCAAAACTCCTCAAGTTGCGCCGCTACCAGTAGCCTGAAGTGTGAATAAGTCTAGTTTGTCCCTTCTCTGTAGCGATTTGTTCTAAAATACTGTACAATGTTTTGTGAATAAATTACATATTTTATGTTTTTCTGTCTGCAGAAAATGAAGACGACCAGAATTTTCGATTCCTATTTTTGTTTTCAGATATCCGTAGATATCATGCATGTAATTACCATTAGCTTGACTCATTAGGAAAGATAAGCTTAAAAGCTGCTGTAAAATATTGTTTTTAGAAGCTTGTTTATTTTGATGCAGACGAGAAACAAGTTAAATTATTTGCATGCTTTGGCCGTGCCTTCATGTAAATGCGAAATTCAGCTTATGTTCTCAACATCTCGCTATCTGGTAAGTGGGCTAGTAGAATTGTAAGGAAGTTGCTGAGATTGGTGGAGTAATAAGTCGAGGTTGTAACATTATCGGTTTGTTTATTTGCACATTTGGGCAACATACAAGTAGTGACCACGAAGCAAGACAAAAGGAGGTGCTGAACCTCCGACTGGGTCTTGACTTCGCCTGGTTAAGCAGCAGGTGTGGTATTGCCTTATACAAAAAAACAAACAAACGCTATCTTCGCCGTCATTTACACAACAGATTCCAAATATCCAAAGGATGTAAATTCATTTTCAAATGTCAATGAATATATAAATTTATCGCGGGGTCATTTTAAATTTCACTGCCATAAAATTCTTGATTTCAATGATTTGATTTCCAATGCAGCGAGGCATCTTGTACGATGCTTTAGTAACAGAAGAAGGACGTTTTTGTCATCCTTTTTTTTCACTTCAAGTATATATCGTCGAATTAAGGCTATGTGGTAAAAGGTTTGAACTTTCTGAAATATTTTTCCTCTCGAGAGCCTAATAACTGAAAAAAAAAATGTTCGTTGGATACTGTCGAGTTTGTTGCCGATGAAAGCAAACTGCTAAAATACGCCAACAAATCTATCTCCATATGATACCGCAAAATGTGTGCACTATAAACGAGCTCGCTGAAACATTTTTTAGCGCGCGAAATACAACGTAATTGTTTACTTCTCTCTGCTCCGAGCGCGCGTATCACGGCGCCAATTGAACGCAGATGCACCCACCTAGGGCGCCTCGATGTAGCGAGGCGGCGCTGGTATCGAGGCACCCAACACCCAACACCCAACGACACAACAGCGGCCCAAGCGGGCGCCGCCGGAAATCATCCTCATTAGGACCCTCTCCTGGTCCGCCCTTGCCGCACTAGCCAGTGTATTTCTAGCCACTATAACGGCAATTCAACCCCTCCGCTCCGACGGAAGTCCACACTGATGCAAGTGGGATTGGTGTCGGTGCTGTGCTTGTGCAACTTTCGCCAACCAGCGAGCATTTAATTGCGTATGCAAGCAGTTTCCTTAGTAAACCTGAGCGTTACTACACTTTTAAGGAGCAAAAGTGCCTCGCTGTAGTTTTGTTGTTCAGCGCTTGTTGGTGCTACTTATATGGACGCCACTTCACAATTGTGACGGACCATCATGACCTGTGTTGGCTCGACAACCTTCGTGATCCATCTGGTCGTCTGGCACGCTGGGCCCTTCGTCTGCAGGAGTGCGACTTCACTGTTTCTTACAAGAGTGGCCGTAAACATGCCGATGCAGACTGTCTTCAGGTCTCCCCCTTCCTACGGCCAAATGTGACTCTGCTGACTTCGATCACTACATCTCCTCCGTTGTTGCCGAGTTTTCCGACCTCTCGGCTCTACGGACTGCGCAAGAGACCTACATAAGCCTCAGGCCACTGCTTGTAGCAGCGCGGGATTCCACAGCTGACAGCCCATTCGGTCTCCATGATATCTTTCTGTACAAAAAGGCTTACTCAAGCACCGGTACAAATTTCGTACTTGTGATTCTAGAGAGTTACTGCTCGTGCACCCTGAGTGTCATGCACGGCGAGCCCGCTTCTGGTCGCCTGGGCTCTGCACAAACCCTCCACCGTGCACGCGACCGGTTTTATTGGCCGAAGATGCGCCAGACGACTGAACGATATGTGCCGAGCTGCACTGGAGCCAACGACACAAACGTCCCACGTCCACGCCACAGGGCCTTCTACATCCTGTGACTTAACCCCATGCTGCATTTGAGAAATTTGGAATCGACCTTCTGGGTCTCTTCCCGAAATCTTCCATGGAAGTCGCCGGATCGTGGTTTGTGCCAACTGCCTCATCCGCTACTGCGAAACGGCCGCTCTTTCTTCAGCCACCGCTCACCACGTGTCCATGTTCTTGCTCCGTGCCGTCATCCAGAGCCATAGTAATCATCAGTGATCGAGGTGGACAGTTTACGGCAGATTTTGTGGAAGAGCTTGTACGTTTGTGCTCTTCACATTTTCGACACTCCACACCATATCACCCGCAAACCGACGGTTTGATGGAGCGCACCAACCGCACACTCGCCAACATGCTCTCTATGTACATTGCATCAGACCACAAGACCTGGGATACAATACTGCCGTTTATAACGTTTGCCTTCAACATTGCAACACATGCGACGACCGGCAACAACCCATTTTTTGCTTCTCTATGCCCGTTATCTTCAGTATTCCATCAATACAATACTTCTCTATTCCGTCTATGACGAACCTTGCATCGCCAAACTCCTTGTCGGGCAAGATACGCTCGCTGTCTCGCCCGTTTGAGGAACTTGGCTTCGCAAGAGCGTTCCAAAGCTCGGTAGCACAGACAGCATCGCCATGTCTTTTACGCACCTGGAGACTTAGCCTGACTTTGGCGACATCTCCTGAAACGTAGTTTAGCCCAAACAATGTTGAGGTATTAGGCTTGCCCTTATGTTCTCCTCGACAACGTTAGTGACCTGAATTGCAAAATCGCATGCATAACCGCCACTGGTCGTCGGTCGGCTACAACGGAAGTCGCTCAAGCTACCGAGATGAAGCCGTGCCTATCACGTGAGAACAATCTCCCTTGCCCAGGGGAGCTTCGGCTGACCCAGGGAGAAAGTGTAGCAATCCTGAAGAAGAGAAAACACATAGAAGATAGGGAAAAAGAAGTTGAGAAAGTCGTGGAGACTCTCGTGCCCGTGCCGGACTCCCAGCTGTTGACCAGCTGAGATCTCTGCCTCCTCGAACTGTGCAGCGCTCCGACGTCAAACCGAAAATAATCACGATATTGTTACGGACGATCAAGGACGAAGAAGCGGGCAGGAGCGCTCACGTTAGTCCCGCCTACAGTTCATTAAACGTCATCTCATGGTCATCCAACATGTCCCTGTTCTCTGTTCTCCTGTTTTCATTGGCTTGGCGTTTCCTAAAATTGGGTTAGAGGTGCGAGGTACTTCATCATCACCCCTTCATCCTGGTCAGGATTTCGTTGCCCTACGACTTCTTGCGCTGTCGGCTGAAGGTTAGGAGGCATCGTATGGCTGTTTCTCAGCCTGCCAGACCCAGCAAGGCCTTGCCGGTCCTCCGCCCCGACCACAAGACACGATGAAGGAGAGGCTGACCCGAGACGCCACACATGACCACAAGACACAAGGAGAGACCCGAACTACCCTATGTGACCACATTGACCAGATGTGCCGACCAAAGGCCCCACGACCCAAGACACCACTACAGTTGAAGACATACTCCCCTGCCTGTGCCATGCGGTGTGTGTGTTGGCATCCGCCATCGAGTGGTGGCAACGTGTGGCCTAAGAGTGTCCTGGGCAAAGGTTTGTCGAGAATCATCGTGTCGGCAAGCCGTTCTATTGTTCCTTCGTCCTTTTCTTCTTCAAACATCCAGACACGCCCAATATCATGCCATGGGATCGCCAACATCGGTAAACCTCCTCGTTCACGATCGGGACGATTGCTCAGTGGCCCCGGGTCATGTTACGGACGAGCAAGGAAGACAAAGCGGGTAGTGGCGCGCGCGGGAGCGCTCGCGCTAGGCACGCTAACAGTTCATTAAACGTGATCTCACGGTCATCCAACATCTTCTCTAGGTACCCTGTTATCCTATTTTCATCGTCTTGCCGCTTCGTAACACTATTATCGGTTCGCTAACGCTTGAACTGCAAAATCGCAGTGTTTTACGGGTGGCCAAAGAGAATACTTCATCCGGTAGTTCGTTGAAGATAGCTGAACATAATAGTGCCTGGTTGCTTTACTTGCTTTACAAAATGCTTTACACAGGAAAACACAGGTTGCTTGATAATATTAAAGTATCATCGGCATAATGGAATATGGCGGACGCTTGCCCGTGGTCACGTGTATCATTCACATATAGATTAAACAACAAAGGAGATAAAATAAACCCTCGCGGGACAACGCGCAACAGTTACCACGTCACTATAGATAGGCTCAAACTTGAATACTTGTGAGAGATTGTGAAGCTGGTTTTTATTGAATAAAAGGACCCTAAATCGATATGAGTACAGTTGCGAGCCTAAAATTTGATGATGTACCGTATTGAAAGCTTTCTTTACGCCCAAAAAAAGCCCAAATGCCACCTCATTGTTCTCTCAATCTCTGGTGCAGTAAATTGAAGAGATTTTTTAATAGCACCTGTGTACCTGACGCACTTGCAAATCCGTACTGATTCACACTCACTAGGTTATGATTAGTAACAAATGTGTTTATCGCAGAAAATGCGTGCTTTTTTAATATCTGGGATACGCAGGAAAGAACAGATATTAGGAGGTAGTTGGAAATATCATTCTTCTCCCTACTTAGCACAGAGGAACAGCGCGAGCATTCTTTATTGATTCTGTTCATGCAGCACTTTTAATTATGCCGTTTAAAATAAACAGCAGAACATGCTTCAAAGCTGTAATGTTTCTAACCAGATCACCTATAAAAATGTTGTCAATTGCGGCAGATGTATTATTTTTCATACTAGGCAAAATGCTGAAAAGGTCAGATTCCGTCATAAGAGGAAGGAAAGCCGATGGCGATAGTCGTTTTGTAATTTTAGTCGAGCTCAAAGTTTGGACTGCGACCCATTGCGCAGCGGAAAAAAAGTTATTGAACTTATTCGGCAAAATATGCGATGCTGCACCGAGATTCTTCTTTAGTGATTCCTGGATTGACAAGCGTATGTTACTGCTTAACTGGTTTATCAGAGACTAAGTGTTCCTGGCGTTACGACGAGTGCTGTGAAACTGGTGTGCAAAGGACGTCTTCGATACGCGAATAAGTGCAGTTACCTTGTATGCCGCCACTTGTCAGAAAAAGGCGACAGTGCACACGTGCTAGAAACTGTCCCAAGCTAACTATTTTGTGGTTTCACATTGTCCTTGTCGAATTTAGTGAATTAAAACCATTCACAGTTAGTATCTCTTCATTTGACGTTAGTTTGGGCTCACTTATTACAACAGAACATAAGAATATAAAAATTCATGTGGTAATTGCCAGCGCACCTTCCTGTCATTTTTCAATGGTGGACAGGACCGTGACAAAGAATAAGAACTGAACATGTAGCCACTAAAACGATCCCTGCAATAGAAAATAAAAAGTAGAGATTGAAAACCATCGCGCATGAGCGTGAATGTGCGTTAGTGCGTGTGTGTGTGCGTGTGTGTGTGCGTGTGTGCGCGTGCTTGCGTGCTTGCGTGCTTGCGCGCACGCGGGCGTGGGTGAGAAACGCTCTGGCCTCATAATCTTGACGGAGGTGCCTAAGTGTCCCACCAATTTTTGTACTTGGGGAATAGTGCTGAGTGGAAAATTATGGGGTAGCGCATTCCACACCTTTATTGAAAACGTATAACCACGTGCGATTGCGCAGCGTGCCCCGGGCCGGACCGGCCAATTTACCAAAGAGATGAAGAGAAATGCGCCCGAGCGCTCTGCGATGTGGAAGCAGGATTAAGAACCCCAAGGGACTCTACAATAGCATATTTTTTATAGCATGACCCGCTTGAGACGTTAAACCCATAAACCAGAGCGAAGATATGTAAAGGACGTGATGAGTGGCGGTTAACTCCTGAAACGACAAGCTCCTAGTCCGAAAGCATTCGAACGTCCTCTTTGAAGCAGCTTGTCTTCGTTCTAGGTGCAGCACATGTTGAAGAGGCACAGAGCTCGTAACCAAGACAACTGGTCGGTAATAAAACACGAAATGGGCTGTTCCAATGAACAACGCTATAAACAAACCTATGAGCTAGAACAGATTAAGATTTGCTGAGCTAAAGATTATGACCAGGTCGAAGTCTAGTGTGCATGCAAGGTTGCATTAAAGAGCTTTTCCAGTGGTAACGCCTGGATTACTAGCTGCAACTAGGATAGCGGTGCTGTTGTATGTCGAGGCGAGTTAAGCTCTAGTCCTTCTATAAAGAAGTCCATGTCACGGCGGCACGAATTAAAAGCTGCACATGTGCAAGTGGTGCTACCATCTTGTGCAGGCGGTATCGCCCGTGGATATATGAAATTGCGGATGTTTCTGCTACTGCAATGGCCAGAGATCATTGGCTGAGGCGGAGCGGCATGGGAGCTGTTCTGTAGATCTACGGCCATCATCGGCCTACGTGATATCGCCGAATCAAAATTCTAGGTATTGTGCACGTCGAGGACTTTCCTAAAAAAGGGTAAGAACAAAACTTCGGCTAGCCATTTTGGGGAGAATGGCAAGCCATGTTTCTAGGCGTAGCGCATAAATCTTTGTGAGTAGTGGAAGGTTCTGCACATAGCAAGAGACCGTAGATAACAGGCTTTGCACTCTATCCCCGCTGTTTGCCGCAACTACTGCCTGTAGCAGTCGCTAATTGTATTTTGCGGCCGGGTCGGAACGGCAGGCTATGCGACAGCAGCCACAATTGAAATGTTTTTTTGTAAGGTCTAGTGCCTGCATGATCATGGGACTATTTTGCACTGTGCTGGAAGTTGTTCAAGACTGCTGTGCGATGGTATAGGTAAAAAAAATTCCTAGATCAGTGCAGAATTGTACAGCTAAAATGCGTAAGCTGCTGGGTTGCTTTGTTGTCCGCGAGATCTGTCAGCAGAATTCCGTGAGTGACAGATACCGGGTCTGTTCTTTTCCATAAATTACCTAATTTGCTCTAATTATATACCTTGTTATTCCTCATCAACAATTTTGCTGCCTACACAAACTTCTTTGACGCTCTATCTGACGGTACAATATTTCTCTGATATACCAAATAGGTCCTCGTTTACAGTTCCGACAATGTCATGCCCATGCGAAACCCGCTTACACAATCATACAATGCTTACTCAATAGTAATGAAATAGGCATGTAATTAGCTCTGCGTGCTTTGCCTTGAACTGGAATTGTGTTTTATGCGCCTTGTATTGTAAGCCTGTTGATTGGTAAGTAACGACAAAATGTGTCGACTGCAGAGTAGCGTAAGTTCAAAGGGGCTTGTGTCAGAATCTCGTCGGCATGCGATGTTTCCTTCTGCGCATGCGCGAATGCACTATATATTTGTGCGAACAAAGAGCACAATAGGCCTTCGCCCCGCCGTCATAGTGCAGTGGTTGGGGGGGGGGGGGGGGGGGGGTTGGACTACTGTACTCAAGATTGCGGAATTGCATCCCGCCCTCGGCGGCCGCTTTTCGGGGGCGGCGAAAAGCAATGCGCCCGTGTGCTGTGCGATGTCAGTGCAGGATAAAAAACCCCAGGTGGTCGAATTTTCCTGAACCCTCCTCTGCGACACCTCACATAGCCTGAGTCGCTTTGAAAAAGTTAAACTCCACAAACGAAACCAAAAAATAAGCCTTCGTTAGCACTGCTCCGTCTTTGATTTCATTCAGTGATTGCTTCCAGTCACATTTGGAGGCATGTATGAACGCGGGAACTGAAAGGTACCGCTGTGAACAGTCATACATGCGCACAACACTATAATATATACTGACTGAACAGTTTATGGTGGCTTCACTGCCTCCGTAGTTTTGCTAGCAGAGCTCCATTTAACTGTAAAAGACACGGCTAAGGCTGCAAATTGCGTTGTACTCCCTACAGCTGTAAGCATGATGAACTATATAACGGTTTTCTGCTAATAGGAGCAGGCATAGTGGGCTCCGACCTGTGCATGCACGAGGTAGTGCAAGATGATCAAAAAGATGTGTGGTTGCTGTTTCGTCGGTGGAGGATGGAAGTAAATATGGAACCTTGAAGTAACGATAGTGACCGCCGGCTGCACAGTGTGACGCCTATTTTTCCTCTGACTAATCGAGAAATTATGATTGCACTATGAAGGCATACAATGAAGCGCAGAGATGGTGTAAGAAAATCTGTGGCCGAGGAAACAACTCGTGTGTTCATAAATGGAGGCAACTTATAAATCATAAAAATCACTCTTGAGCACCTGATAAACGGAAATACCTTTCGAGGACATCGTCGTTGGCAGAGATAGTACATGAAGATGAGACAACTAAGTTTACGGTCTCTACGCTAGATACAGTCGCGCATTGCTAATTTTAAAAGATGTTCTATTTTCTAAGGCATATTTTGTAACTTGTGATTTACGATAAGTGCTATTTCTACTGACTACATTCGTTCGCAATTCGTCCTAATATTCTGCACTGAGTAGCAATTTCATAAACATCTTCTTATATATGCGGATTTGACTCAGGGACACTTATTTTGGGCCCTTTTGGAATTTTTCGGCCTCGTTTAAGGTGGGGAAAAATATCACATTATTTGAATTATATTTTGTACATGTAAATTAATGCTTTATAATGCTAACTGCTCATGTATATTTACAGAAATTGGGAGGTTTGAAAGTGAGTATAAGTAAATTTAATTTTAGGCACTTTTGTTTTTTTCTTAATTTTCTCTCATCCCATAGATTTGCGAATTTTATCGTGAACTTTACCTTCTCGCTAGGTCAATGCTTACTCGACTTCTCGAGTTCTTGAACTTTGTTACTGGTGATAGCCAATCCCTTTTCCTTTCCCTTATTGATCAAAGGTTTGATTGTACTTTTAGTGTTACTGGTGAAGTTGGTGATCTTATTCTTGAGACATTCAATGGATGTAATGATTCTTCTTGTTTTGTTTTACCCTTTCAGAAAAGTAGCCTTTTACCGCTATGCTCCACTTTCACTTATTCTATGTTTCATGCTATGCTTTCAAGTATGCTCCCTAGACAATAATTGAGCACATGCACGACAAGCACAAAGACAATGAGACAACGAGCGCGGACTTTTGTGTATATCATTCATCGTGAGCAGATTTTTCTGACCGTGCGGCAACCCCCAAGAAACACGTTCACACTGTTGCCATGGCGTGGTTTTTTGATGTGTTGCTCTCTCTAAGAGATGATTTCTCAAGCAAGTTAAGTAAACCGGATCCGATATGTATTTGGATGCACATTTCATCTGGAAGATAAAATGAAAGATCATAATCGAGAAAGATTACAAGAACATCTCAACTATTTTCCAAGGCAACAGGTTTTTTAAATTCACCCGCACTCACAACGCCTATAAAAGCGTTGAAGAAATGTGTACTGAATAAACTGTCTACCGCTCATCACATATAGCAAACAAAGTAATAAAATAATGTGATAAGGGCATTATACAACCTTATATCATAAGTTCAACAAGATAATGTCTTTCCATACAACGATTGCGTCCCAAAACCAGTTTTATTATTATAGCACCAAGAGGAAGAAGACCAACAGTTTCACATATGCAAACAGTGTTATAAGAAACTTTTGTACCTTTATGAATTAAATCAGTATAAATTGTCATGCTGCTCCTATGGCCAATTCATGGTTGTTATCGGAGACCAATCGTAAGAACTACAGTATGTCGCACACTAAAGAAGATACTGCTGAGAAAAAGCCAGCTACAGAATTCCTCAAACGTTCATTTCAGGCAAAGTTCATGAAGTGTACTTAAGGACGGTGAACATCATTGCTACGTTAACGTAATATTTTAAGGATTTGATTTCGCTCTGGCGCGTTCCCAAACCAACTGCGAGTAAGCAATACGCGAAACAAAATGGCAATAAAACTATGGGGCAGTTGTTCAACAAGTATGAGGTGAGTTTAAGAGGAGGCTTTCGTGAAGCTCGAATAAATCATTTTCTTATCAAATCGCATTGCTAAGTATTCGCAATAAGCAAGTGAGAGTTCAATCTCGAGCTCTTCAGACTGCGTGTAGTATGAAACTGTTCTGACCTCGGCTCGATTTGCAAGCGAGGTCGTTTTTACAACTAATTCAGCGGTTTTTGTTTGCTGTTTCAACGTTTCCCTATCAAACACAGTATTTATGTTGGGGTGTAATAAGTGTGCGATGAAAGTGTTTGCATGTTTGGCTGTACGTTTAGCATGCTAAGCAATGAGATTGAGGCTACTTCTCAACTAAAGGTAAATTGGTCGCGGAAATGTTCCTGCTCAAGAGGCTAACATTTGGGCATTTTACTTTTGTATGCACCCAGCAGTGTTACCCAATTACGCATGCGCCACTGCGAAGATACCTACTCCGGAGACAGACCTTGTAATAATTTTTTGCCCCCCAATCGCCATACTTTACACCGTATGACCCATGACTTATGGAGTTTAAGTACTTGGGGGCATAGAATAAATTGTTTCTTAGAAAGTGCCTCTTTCACAGACTTGCGGAAGACAGGTTCAGAGAAAACCTTCCTTTAAGCGTAAGCACAAAATTCCGCTGCCTGAAATGAAACCGATTTTCAGGAAATTTCAATCCTTGATCCGTTGTGAAGATTACAACTATATAGATCGTGAGACAGAGCTGCGAAATTTTTTTCCTCACAGGTGGCTTCAGTAAATTACTGATCAGGGTAATAAAATGTGCAGTTTTAATGGCAGGAGACGCTAATATGGTACCTCATCTAGTACTGCATTTGCGACAAACGAAGGGCGTAGTCTCAGCATCTTCAATGCATTGCTAAAATTTGGCGGCATACTATCCACGCGCACTCCTTTGTAAAAGCGGACTTGGTAGCATTTGCACTGATTGCCTCGAGCGAGTATGAATACGAACACATCTTTTCATCATAACAATCGAGGCAACGTTTTTTTCTCGCTTTATATATAGGCACTGTTCATTCTCTGTCTACGAAAATGAACATCGTTGTTGGTAATAATAGCTGACTTCACTTCGCCTCTACCACTTCAGTCAGAGAATCTTACGCCTCAGTCAACACATTATCAACCTACTCGATGAGAACCTCAAGCAGCTCTGAACAAGTTACTGTTACTGAAAAAGCGTGTTGGAACTTTTGCACGCATTTCTAACGTATTTTGGAATGCTAAAAATGTCATTTAGAAATTTTTTTACGACACAGATCACTACTTTGGTGAACGGGGTCATGCCACGGTCATCGAATATGTTGCAGAGTTTTAGTCTGGCAGGTAAAACTGGACCTTATTATTCTATTTCCGAACTTTGAGCGTCATAGAGGCATTCCTTATTTTGAAACGAGTGCCCGATGGTGACACCGCGAAGCTCCTCCACCGACAGCGATCGCAATGTTGAAACGCTTGGTGATGTCACAGGCCGACCCAGGCAAACGCGTAGTCTGCTGCTCTGCTGGCTCCGATAAGCAGCCAATACACTTTACTGTGTTCGAGCTTGCTAAGCGACCAGTACAACTCCGAATACGTGTACTCAGCATGCGTCTGAAAACAGAACACAGACTGTATTGAGGCGAGATTTAGTTCTTACCCAGCAATCAAGCTTCGGGGCGACAGGCGTGATGGCATGATTGCCCCACCGCTGTAAACACTTCCGCGCAGGCCGCGCCGCCTGTGCCTTCCACGCAAGCTGTCCGCGCCAGCAATAGGGCGGATCACTTCTGCCAATATCAGAAAAGCATGCTAATTTTTTTATTGTAATGATATTAGGCCCTCGAGAAAGTTATTTCAAAAATGATTGCTTCTTGTGAAATGCCGACCTATACGGCGGGAGTTCTTGCTCATAGCAGTTGCGGTGACGGCCATATTCTTGTACGCTAGCTCCGCTGCTAAGGAGTCCGCGAAAGTTATCATTTCCTTTATTATGAAATATGGGGTGGGGTTGAGAGTAAAAAGAAGTTTCATGATTCAGTGGCCCATTTACTAAACGCCACCCTGATCAATTACAAAGTGCCGTTCGTTGTGGCTTCAATCTGAAGTAGTTTAGCCCAGAGGGCTATGGAACGAAAAATGGTAGGGGTAACATTAAGAGATAGGAAGCGTGCAGAGTGGGTCAGAGAAATAACTCAAGTGAACGACATTCTAGTGGAAATTAAGAAGAAGAAATGGACATGGGCAAGACATATAGTGCGAAGAGAGGATAACCGATGGTCGCTGAGGCTAACAAACTGGATTCCAAGGGAAGGAAAGCGTAGCAGGGGGCGGCAGAAAGTTAGGTGGGCGGATGAGATTAAGAAGTTCGCAGGGGTCAAGTGGATGCAGCTAGCACAGAACCGGGTTAAGTGGAGAAATATGGGAGAGGCCTTTGCCCTGCAGTGGGTATAATCAGGCTGATGATGATGATGATGATGAAGTTTAGACCTATCGGCGATTAGGGAAAAGCAGACAGCCAGAGCGCCGTCGTCCTTAGGGCTCGCCGGCGCCATTGCTGTAAGCTTGCGGCATCCGGTGCTGTAAGCCTGCTGAGATTATCGTCTACTTTCATGATGTGGCTAGGGCCATACTTGGGCGGGCTAGCGAACATGATAGTAAGACGGGTGGGCCGGGGCATTAGGTGCCTCGATGTAGTGCGCCGCGCCCTATGCACTACGCTGCTGCTCTGATGCGTGACACCCGAACATTGTACAAAATCGGCGTCGTTCGGGACTATATACGTTACGAATTTATGTGTTGCTTTTAAGACGTGTTTCAGTGTACAATGTGTACGCATTTCAAGCAGGGCAGCTCATGCGCCTTTCGTATTCGGGCACAGAAGTGCACCTGAATCCTGCCAAAAGATGCCGCTGTTGCCTACGTAAAAATCACTAAGAGAGATAGAGGAAAGGTTTTTTTGCTGTAGTCTCTTTAAACGGCACAAGTGCTGTTTGGATGACATTACCGCGGCGTCGCCCAAGCGCGGTTGACGGTGCTCGTGCTCAGAAAATGCAGCATACGACGCAGCGTCAACGCTATGTCGTCACCGGCTGCGCCGGTTGCAAGATAAGCAAGTTGTTCACAAAGAAACCAAAGTACTAGTTTTAAAAATGCCTGCAGCTCTGATGCAGCTAAAATTTTGAAATTTATTTGCTTGCCACATAAGGAATAATATGCAATGAACAGGTTATATTAAACATTGGTGTCATCACCCATTTACGTTTTTTGTGGTAGAACATTTCGACACATATGTGCCTCACAACTGCGTATACCTTATAATTTAGCTTGACTTGAAAATAATTTTTCTAAGCTGCGCTAAAAGCGATGAAAAAGCCTTTTTTTCAGAATATATTCGTTCATAGCTTGGAATTGGAAGTCATACAAATTATAGTGTGCACACAAGAGCCAAACGAAACCAAAAAGGTGTAAAGCAATCCGCAGTACACAAGCCTAAGTTTGTGCAATGTTACTTGTTTATTCGGGACACAGGTGAACATAAATCAGTTCCCGATACATTTGCTTGAGAAATCGGGCTCCCCTTTACACGTTACTGGGTTTTCTTCATGTCTGCTGCCATTTTCTTCAACGATTTTCATTCTGCACCGTTGTGCACACTTGTCATATGGGCGGTTATATTTTGCTTTAAGAATCATTGCATAAGTACATAAGGATGTCGCCTGTCTTTACTTTTACCTGGACAAATAGAAGAAAAGTATTGCCCCAAACCATTTTGGCTAAGCTCGTGCTGAAAAAAAAAATGTCCGTAATAAATGACGGCGTCGTCGTCGATCATAAGAATACAGCAGCCCTAAAAAGTTGCTTGCCTATGGCAGGCTTTATATTTGAGAGCGTTGGTAATTTCTTGTCAGAAATTCTCCGAATGCATAGAAAGCATGTGTTCGGAGCCTCAGTTTCTCTAAAAATTGCACGTATGCACCTGGGAGGCTCTACTTAGCGCGTGTGAAATACTCGGACCCGTAACCGCCGTTTGAAGCATGGTAGCATTAAAATATTACGAGCATATATCTGCATGCTATTGACTGGCAGGTGGCCTACAGCGGGACAAATTGATCTTAAATTTCGAGCATCGCAACTTCGTGAATTCAGAACCACGCTTCATTTAATGTTGCAGGTGGCAGCAGAGGTACACAAAGATCCTTTTACCACTTTTTGAAGCCTCACAGCCTAGAAAATATATAATAGTGCATCTTATCTGCACTAACCTATCGGGATGAAACGTGGTGACTAGCGAAAAGGGTCCTACTTAAGTTGAGGACAACGCAGAGAGCTATACAAGGAAAAAAGGGTAGGTGTAACGGGGATAGGAAACGTCCAGAGTGTATTAGAGAAAGAACTGAAGTTTCTGATATTCTTGTTGAAATCAAGGACTCGAAAGGAATTAGGCAGGACATGTAGTGCGAAGAGAAGATACCCGATGGTCGCTTAGGGTATCAAACTTAATTCGAAGGGGAAGAAGCGTAGCAGGGTTCGCCAGAAAAATAGGTGGTTGATGAGAATATGTAATTCACAGGGGTCAAGTGGATGCAAGTAGCACAGGACAAGATTAGTTGGAGGAAAATGGGAGAGGCTTTTGCGCTGTGGCATGTTTAGTCCGGCTGATGATGATAATTATGAGCCTTGAAATAGCCAAGGCATATATGTGGCCGGTGGTAGTCGGCAGGTAATATGACCGCGCACTCTGAGGCAAGGAGGCTAATGGCCCTTTGGCGCTAATTTTCATCTTGCGTATAGAGGTCGCCGATCGTGCTATTGATCAGATGTTGCTGTGGCGAATAAGCACAAGATGGCGTGGCTGAGTCGGAAGCAGATGCGAACTTGGGCTGGCACGTGAAAGAGTAAGGTAATTATCAAGCACACAGAACCCTTGCTTCGCCCCCAGTCGCCCCTTTAAGCCGTTTGAAGCCTGGACGTCCAGAACAATCACGAACTTGTTTATGTTTCGCAGCATCGGATTGTGCCTTCATTAGACCTAAATTTGTGATGATTGCATTGAAGTGACACCTTCACCTGAAAGAAATTGGCATCGTGTAATGAATAATGTATCCGTCGATTGTTTACATAGGTGATAACACAAGCATGTGGCATCCTGTAGACACATAATGCAGTTGACTACACGCGGCATTAATCTCGTTCATATCCGGGACATTCCTTTTAGTGTCACATAAAGCTAGCCTCCGCGAAAAGTTTTGTGTTAGAATTTACCTAACGAAAAGTAGAAACTTTATTTGAGTGTGTATTTATATTTTTATAGCATACTAAACATCATTATGATATTAGGGATATTTTGTCAAAAAAAATCTATTTAATAATTTGAAAACTCTTGTCTTGAGTGTACAGTCATCAGCAATATGAGCTAGAACAACCATTTTGTACCAAATTGCTAATATTATCGGTATTTCTCTAATAATTATGATGGAGACCTACAAATGTATGCATCCAAAGGAAACCTATCTAAAAAACAAAACTATCTGTACTTGTCAAGCAATATTATAGAGTAATCAATAAATGAACACTAAAACTTTGTTATAGCTCATATTGCTCATGACTGTACATTCCGATGCTGAGCGGGTGACACGGCAGTGGGCTGTCTGGTATCAGTTCTCCTATCCCCGTATAGAACCATGTAAAATGCTTGAGATAGAATTTAGCAACTTTCAAGCTGTGTTCTACTGTCTTTAACCGCTTGTGACTCTAAATATCGGGCCATTTTCAACGCCGTTGCTTATTTTTGGAAACACGTTTACAAAACATAGATTTGCTTTGAAAAGCCTCAAGCAGGAATATGGTAAGTGTGTATACTACATCAACTGTTTTCCTGAAGCACTGGCATGTCTAACATGTAAGACGGAGTTCGGCTAATTAGAATAAAATTGGATAATTACAATATTGGGTAATCCGTAAGTTGAGGGAGGGTCCCCAAACACTTCAGTATAGCGGTACGTTCAGCTAAACAATTCGTTAAAGACGTGTTTCTATAAATGCACAGTCAGGGACTTCTTTGTAGCCTTCCGTTTTCAAATACACTCATGGTATTCATAGCTGTAAATGGTTTTTTTTTTTCAAGCACGGGTCTGTTTTTTTTTTTTCTCAGAAAGAAGGGCAATGGACCCATATTAGAAATTCTGGAATCGAAGCCTCAACCTAAGCTCTCCGTGTTGCATGCTGGTTCAGTCTGTGCAATAAACCATTATAACATATATGGTGTGAAATTGAAATGGAATTTTTCGATAGGGAATCATGGAAGACGAAATTGCGGTCTTCAGTCGTTTAGATAAAATGGTTTTTTCTGCAATACGCTGGCATCGCGTATTGCAAGGAAATCTGATGTGGGGCTCTAATTGAAAAATGCCCACTAAAGCTTGGAATCACACCGTATCGTGTCAATGAGCAGTTTCTCGTATTTTGAACGTAAAACTTTATGATATACGTGCGCATCCGAAACTGGAGCTATGCGTGATGTTCTTATCTTTTCTCACGCTCTGATTTGGGCGCAGTGGTGGTAAATATCTGTTCTCCAGAAAATCCACAGTCTTCTTTGCAGTTGCGATCTAAAGTCACGAACGTAGCTGTGGAAGATGATAGTTGGCTAGTGAAAGGTACAGGCTTTAATTAAGTCGGCGGCCTGTGCGCTCTGCACATGACCTAACGGAATTGGCAGAATCTTCGAAGACGAACTCTTTGTTTCCCACAGCGGTCAGAGCGGCAATTTGAAAATCGAACCCTTTTCCACACACTCTGATCCTCATTCGATCCACGCTCGCATAATCCTACGGTTTGGTTAAAGGAGGATGTATGTACTACGGGTGCCACATAATGTGATACCTTGCGACCGCACGCTGATGATTATAGGTGATATAACATGACCAAAGAAACAATTTTGGGACTAAGCGAGTGGCAAGTTTATATACGTGAACGAGGGCCGGGAAGGACGTGACAGATGGGACCTAATAACCCTGCCATGTGATATCTTTGAAGGCAGAGCTCAATTGTATCATTTTTATTGTTTTTTTTTGTAGCTGTGAAAAAGCATGAATGATAATATTGTCAAGTGTCTCGGGGGGCCATGAGAAGAAGCTACAGAAAAAAGAAGAATAAGAAGCTGCCGTGCGCTGCGGACGCGCAGGGCCTAGATTGATAGATAGATAGGAATGAGGATGGAAGGCAGTTACGTTAACCAGTAAGGCCTCCATTTTGCTACCCGACACAGGGGAACAAGGATAAGGGGATTAATGAGGGAAAAAGAAAAGGGTGGAAAGGGTGGTTTTCTTCTACATTTCAGGTGAAAATTAAAAGTCTATAATGGCTAAAGAACAGTATTTTTCTTCCTAATTTGCTAAAACGTTATGCGGATAATTGAAAAATATATTAGACTGCTGGGAAGTATTTTTTTTCCTTTACCCTTTACTTACCACACATTTTGGCTACCGAATTTGCAAGTGCTCATTCACTTGGGAAATACTGAAAACAAGATGCTTCTATCTGAGAGCGTGGTGACCTCTTTGCATGAAGCACTATCAGTGGCACAATTTTTGGTGAAATCTTTTATGAAACAAAAGTAAAAATATCGATAAAGTGAAAGCAGGTATCAAGAGATTTCTTTTATCAAATATGGCTCCTTTTATTTAAAAGATGACCGGTAATTTTATTCATTTTTCATTATGAATCCCATCAATGTGGTTGTCAATAATTTCGACTCGTGCTTGAGAAGATGGGTCAATTGACTTGGTTTAAGCTCGGCAACAAATGTATAATGTTTAGCAGTGTTTAACTATTCCAAAGTGGATATTTCATATAAAAATAAAACCTATTTTATTCCGCCTTGTGCAAACATTTGTAGCATTTATTTACTTACTTGCATCCCCTGGGCTTTCAAGAAGTGTTAGAAAGGGGAGGGGCTTTTATACAACATTATATATATGAAATACAAAGAAGGTGTAAAACATAATTTTATCGGAAAAAATTAAGTAAATTTAGTACAATGGCAAGGGAACAAAATAGTTAAAAAATATATAAAATTACAGTACCCGGAAAAGAGAAATACAGGAAACAAAAACTAACAGAAAAGCAATTTTATTTAGGGATAAAGTCACTTTTCAAAGTATTTGTTAGTACTTTGCAAAAGTTATCGGTGTCGGTATAACTTGTTGTTTTCACGGCCATGCTCGGTAAAGAAAAAATCAGCACCCAAAAACGCATCTAAGTAAGGGTATTGATACAGCGCATGGCCTTTTGCATGCTATCAGGAGCATCATGCGTTTCAGCAATACACTGACCCCACCTTTTCAGGGGTAGAGTTTTGACAGACGTTTTTTTCGATGGCGATATTTAAGTCAAACTACAGGACAAATATCATTCTTTGAAATAAGAAACACATCAAGCAGTGTCTCTCGATTATTCTCTTGCGTCCGAGCGACGTCAGCGCTGCGTCAAACAGGAGCTACACTCCATGTAGCCAAAACTACGACAGCTGATTCTACTGTTCTTTGTTAAATAAACTTTTTTCGCCGATATATATAGCACGATTGCACTATTTTCACGTATTCTCAGCTTGAATTTATTTATGGTCCTATACTCTTTTATAACTTTTTGAGCTATAGCGAATTTAGAGAACCCTTATACCTAATTTACTTCACGCTGCCAACGAGTCATCTTAGAAAGCAAGATGTTCTTTCAGTAACAGATTGATCTCTCCTTGTATGACTCCATGTCGGATTGTCGTGAAGGCGTCATGGATGTCTTGCTTTTAGCATTCATCGGTCACACTTTTTATTGTTCTGTTCACACACAGTGAACAGCATATGTTTAGTATTCGAAATACTTCAGTTTTTTTAAATGTTGTCCTTTAGGAGGAAGCTTATGAGATTTGTGCCACATTCTATTGTTTTATCTCAAAATCAGCCTTTTAAAAATGACCAACACTCCATCAGAAGCAAGTATTAGAAAACGCTATTTTATCTAATTTTGTATAAACGCTAATACACTTTTTCCAGCTTCGTCCTTTCACTTACCTTTGTTTTCGTCACTTAGAATATTTGAAAGAATCCGACAGGAAAGTCGGTTGCGTTAGTAAGCGTTTAATACTTTCTTTTGAAGAGCAAAATAAACTTTGCTATGCTGTGCATTTTGTCACTTTAGCAAAATCTAGGAGAAGCGACGAAATAAGAATTTCCTGCAAGTGTATCTTGACTAAGCACTAAACTCCGCTGATGCTTTCCATACACAAAAGGTAATCTGTTTGTGAAATAGCTAAACTACGATAAAATGCTGGGTTATTTCTTAGCCTGATAGTCCAATCTGAGAGGGAGCTTGGACATTACCTATTTTGCTTTTTTTATCGTTGTTGGGAAATGAAAAGCTGCTCAAGGAAAGACAGAGTTATGCGCCCATTTTTTTGAAGACAGGACATATTTAATCATTAACGAGAATGCCCATCAACAGAAGATGTCAAATAAGGGCTTTTTACTCACAAAATATAATAAGGAGTAAAGCAAAAGAGGAAGACTAGAAGAGCTCTGTTGGCCATGAGGTGACGAATGAGAAGTACGAAAGTAAACTGTTCATGTCTAAGCCTGGGTGGTGTCTTAAACAGCATAGCAAAAAGGAAACGCGTTAGGGCAGAAAAGAAGGCGAAACCAACAACATCAGTGAGAGAAAAGAGGCCGTCATCCATGTAAAAAGACAAATAAAAAACAAGAAAATTGGCCTTTGAACTGCATGTAATAAAAGATGACTGGAAGACAAAAAAAATCACTGGGAGATGACGCGAGGGCTACAGGAAAGAGCAACAGCAGATGCGAACGAGAAGAAAAAAGAGGAAGACCATCGGGGGAGAGGTCAAGCTCTTGCTTGAGAGCATGATGCTACGGCGCTAATTGCTGGTCCTCGCTCCTTATAAGCACTTTCCCCCTCGCTTGATTACTAATACCTTACATTGAGTAAAATTTGTCGGGCTAGTTGGTTCATAGTTCAATGCAATAGAAAGCTGCGCTAATAAAACACGGACGAAGGAAAGGCAGGACGCACACAAACGCAGACTCTTCAACCAATCACGCAGAAGCCGCACTTGTCACCAAGCTTCAGACTTCATGATCTTTCAAATCCTTCTGGCATGTGCCCACGACGGACCAATATAACCAAAAAGTAAAAGGACTTGGATAGGCACGATCTTCTTCTTCAAACAAAAGGCCTTGTTTGAGAATCGGACTCTAATGTCGGATTCTCAAACACGCAGGCTCCATCAAGCAAGGCAGCCGGAGGGATCTTTATAAAGTTGGTGAGGCAAACCGGAGCATGGTAGTCGCTCACAACCCTGAATGGTCGTCCGTACAAATAAGGGCGAACTTTAATGCGGCCCAATTGATGGATAGGCATTCTTTCTCTGTCTTCGAATAGATAGCTTCAGCTTTCGGCAGTGAGCGGCTAAAGTATGCGGTACGCGCGGACGTGGTAACGTTTTTTTTTTTTTTGTGCGCCAGTTTGCTCAACAAGAATGGCGCCTAGGACAACGCTGTTTCCGTCGGCATAAATTTCCCGCATTTGCGCCGAAGTATCCGAGTACAAGAAGGGTCTATACACCGCGCCTAAGTTTGTTTAAAGCATCATATCGCGGCGCTTCCCGTTTAAAAGGTACGTCAGTCTTTGTAAGCTGCGTAAACGGTTCGGCGTCGTGCGAAAAATTCCTGACAAATCGCTGATAATAAGTGCACTGCCCAAGAAACCTGCGTACAACTTTTTTTTCGGCTGGCTCTGGAAACGTGATCGCAGCTGTTTATTCCGGGTCAGGGCGAACACCATCCTTGCTAACTATGACCTAGGAGCCGCAGTTCCTCGTAGGCGTTGGGGCATTGCTCTGATTTCAACGTTATCTCTGATGTCTTGATTGCTTAGAGCACTGTCCGAAGCCTTTTCAGGTGGTCTTCAAAGCTTGAGGAGAGGACAACGACATCATCTAGGTATACCAGACAAATCTGCCGCTTCAAGCCCGCGAGCGTAGTCTGCATTACAAGCAACAGAGACCGGATTGCATCACCTTCAACTCAAATAGGCCGTCCGGTGCGATGAATGCGGTGTTATCGCGATGTCTTTCGTCTACAAAAAAATTTACCCATAGCCGCTCTGTATGTCCATCGATGTGAAGTATTTATTGTTGCATAACCGCTCCAGTGTGTCATTTAAGCGGCGGAGGGATTAGGCGTTTTTTTTGTTATGCTATTCAAGCGCCGGTAATCGACACAGATGCAAAGAGTACAGTTTTTCTTCTTTACCAAAACGACTGGCGCCGTTCAGGAGGCCCCTAATGGGTCGACAACTTCGTCCCGAAGCATTTCGCCTACTTGATCGCGAATAGCCAAGCGTTTTCGTGAGGGTATATGGTAGGGGCTTTGGCGCAGATGTCTGGCGTGTTCATCCGTAACAAGGCGGCGCTTGGCCAAATCAGTTTGTCGCATTTTACAAGCTAGCGAAAAGCACTAGCTGTAACCTTGAATAATGGCCAGTATCTGGTCATGCCTGCTTCGGGGTGGTACTGGATGAATATGGAACCTGGGATGGTGGCCTTCGTCAGTTTTGCCATTCGCGGGCTCGATAGAGGGAAGGGGCGAGTACATCGCTGATAACTCCTAATTCGTCGACGAAGGCGGCCGTTGTTCTCTTGTTGAGTTGCTGGTATTCTTCGGTGAATTTGATTAGCAGTACCTGAGCTTGTTTATTCCGGAAATTGGCTACGCCTCTTGCGAGTCCTTTATCCAATAAAACTGGGTGTTTCCTTCGACGACCCCTTCACAGATTCCTAATTCTTTTGTTCTCACAGGGACCTTGACTCGTAATGTACATTTTCCGTCGCGGACGTTAAAAACGACGTCATGCGTCGAAGTTCTCATAATAGCTATGGCTTTGCCCATTGAAAGCTTGATGAATTTTGAGCAAAGGTCGATAATCGCCCGATGCTTATTCAGAAAATCCATACTCAAAATCGCCTCACACGAGCATTACTGTAGTACGGCGAATCAGGTAGGGTAGGTACGTCGATTTGGTCTCATCCTTGCGTTGCATCTTTCAGAAAGCATAATAAGGTTACCGCCAGCGGCATACGTATTAGCGGGCCATCCCAAGTGGTGGTCACTTTCTTGAGCTTGGCGACAAACGCACCACTGATGACTAAATGGACGGCTCCGGTGTCCACTAAGGCGGTAACCATGCGATTGTCGATAGCCATTTCGTGGTCACTAATTCGTGTCCTCGTATTGCATGTGGGCTTCGGTGTGAGATCCATGCTTCATCATTTGCTGAGATCGCGGCTGGGGCACACCGTTGTCAGTTCGCTGGGCGGCGGCGTTAACTTGGAGTCAGGTCGCGTTCTTGTCGACGTTGGCGTTGTGTGGAGCGGCGGTTTAATGGCTGCGTGGTCGTCACTCGTCGTCGACGGTGAAGGATATCCCTTTTTTGCCGTGAAGCAACCTCACCTCAAAAGGCTGCCCTCTTAAGTTTGCCCTGCGCGGGAGAGGAGGCCTTCCTTACACGTACCTTTGTCCCGTCGACGCAAAGCGGCACCTGAACGGCGATGGAGGGCGTGATAGACTAATTTTTTAACGCATACTCTCGGCTCCTCAAAACGTTATTTCCTGTTGTCGCTCGCTGGGACGGTGTCGTGGGGCGTCGATGGTGAAACCACGCAAGCCGGTATGCCTGAAGAGCAAGTGACGAAAGATAAATCAAGCCTCACCACAATGGATGCAGATAGGTCGGTTGTTAGAAGTGCGCTAGGCGTCGCATTTCCTAGGGCTTGAGAGCCGTTCGCAGGCTTGGCTGGCGGCGGCCAAGGGGCGACTTTCGGGAAAAGGACGGTAGTGGCGAGGACTTGGACTGTCAAGCCGGGGCGCAGCCCGACGTACGATAGCAGCGAAATTCATGTATGTTGATTCTTGCGGGTCAGCTGTCGAACCCGTCGTTTCAGAAAAGCCCAATACTTGCTGGACGTCCTCACAGATGACGTCCGTGAGTGACGCAACCTGAGGCTGCGCGTGCGAAGGCAGGATTCGGCGTAGTTCTTCACAAATGAGTTGACTCATCATATCGCCGAGGTTATCTCCACTGGTCGATGTGGTGTCGTAGTTGCTTCCAAACAGCGTTTCACTAAACCGGTTGTAGAGCCGCATCCTTTTTTTAAGGTCATTTTGATATTCGCTGTTACCTGGCATAATATTGTCATCGTCTTCGGTGGCTGGCGAAGAAGACCATTATTAGGTGATCTTTCAGACCGCGCATCAACAGGTTCGCCTTGGTATTTTCTGTCATACTGGGATCGGTGCGCGGAAGAGACGCTTTATCTCCTCAACATAAGCAAAGATAGGCTCATTTTGGAGCTGCTTCTTGATTGGAAGAAAGTCTGAGCTCTTGCTTTTCGGACAGAACTTGCAAAGGCCATAAAAAATCCGCTTTGAATGTCGCCAAATTCTCCAAGAAGTCTCGTGGTTTTCGAACCAATCAAGGTTAGGTCCTTGAGGAACAAAATAGACTTGCCTAAGTTGGACAGCGTCGTTCCAGCCACTAAATTCTGCCAAGTGAAACTTGAAATTTCTCCACCCATAATCTAGCCTTCTGCCCCGTATCAATATTAATAAACCCGAGGTTTTGGAGCCAGCTCGGCTGCTTCTTCAAGGGCGCTGAAGCGGGGCTTGGTTTACATATAAGTAAATGAATGGTCAAGGGGGAGAAGAAGAGGGGAGCGGAGGTGATATGGGCGTGATAAAAATGAGAAGGAAGGAGTGGTAGGTTACGACCTAAGATGAATCACGGTGCCGCAGGTGCAGGGGTGCCCGCTGGCGTCGTTTTTATTTTCTTCAGCGAAATGTCAATGAAGGAGTGAAGACCTTGTAAGTAGACAGCAGGAAGGTTGCCTATTGTCCGGTTAATATTGCTTGCGGCCGAATGTATATGCTATAACTCGATAAGGGGTCTAAAGGTTCATCCAGTCTACCGTTTCTTTAGTTGGCAGTCTTTGGAAAACGGGGACTCCCGGGGCTGCACGAGGCAACGGATGCTGTTGACTGGGCCATTGCAAAGGATGATGCCATCCGGCCGGAGTCGAACGGGGTACTGCAGACGACAGTGTTTGGGTTCGAGCCCTTGAAGTCGGCAGCTGGCTCGCTAGCCTATTGGAAGTTCCCCATGGGTGGCAGGAACAGGGCTGTGGTCTTGTCTTGAAGGCGTCCACCGTGACAGGAAGGGCAGCACCTCCACAAGAAGTCACGTAGTGGTGACTATGGCGCTGACTACATATAAAAAGATTTGATCTTTACAGGCGTCAAATCTATATTGGGCAGACTCGCACGCGTAAAAGAACTGAACAACTCGGCGGCGGCGATAGCGACAGCAGAGCTCAGCGGTCGTTAATCTACTAACTCCGCCATACCGACAAACGTTCAATTTATAGGGGGCGAGGAAACATTCATATAAAGCACCAAAGGGTAGCTCGCACAACCTAGAACTTTGCAGAAACATATGTGCGTAGCCATTATTTTCGAGACACATTTCGGCGCATCTTCCGCGACAAAGAATGTGATAAAGCTGCGTCTCGCGACAACTAGCTTGCTTAAACAAAGAAAACAGAATTTATTCGTGTGCCAGAATCTGAGTAATAAGGCTGCATGCCGCGGCGGCTAGCGAAAAAAAATTCAAATTAATATTTGAATGGTATGCAGAAATATTTCAAAACTTTTGAGCACGAAGCTTCATCATATTAAACTTTGTCTATTATTACATAGAGAAATTATTATGGTTTCCTAGTTTCAGGCCAAAATGTACCAGGTGCGTAAGGTAACAGAAGTTCGAACGCTTGTTTGTTTTCGTTTCGTATAGGGCGACTTACATCCCCATCCCAAAGAAAGGCAGTGCCAAAGATTGTTCCAACTACCGCACGATCGCGCTTATTTCGCATGCTAGCAAGGTGATGTTGAAAATCATCCAAGGTAGGCTGCAGCAGTATGTGGATCGGGAGCTTCCGGACGTGCAAGCTGGGTTTCGCAAGGGAAGAGGAAGTAGAGACCAGACTGCCAACCTTCGCTGGGTCATGGAAAAAGCAAAACAGTTCCAGAAACCCATCTATTTCTGCTTTCTTGATTATGCGGAAGCGTTTGATTGCGTAGATCACAGCAGATTGTGAAAAGCTCTTCAAGAGATGGGAGTTCCAATTCACCTCATCTGTCTCCTCAGGAACCTGTATGACGGGCAAGAGGCCACAGTCAGAACTGGGCATGGTCTTACTGATTGGTTTCCGATTGAGAAAGGAGTGAGACAAGGCTTCATACTGTCGCCCTGTCTATTTAACCTATAATGCTATGTGCGCCATGAGGAAGGCCGGTCTGGACGAGTCTTCAGCTGGAGTGAAGATTACCGGAAAATGTATCAAGAACCTTAGATATGCGGATGACACCACTTTAATGGCAGGAACTGATGTGGAACTCAACAGACTTCCGATGCGCGTACAAGAAGAGAGTGAGAAGTTTGGGTCTAAAATGAACATTAAAAAGGCAAAGATCATGGCGTCTTGCCCTATCAAGTCCTGGAGCATCAAGGGACAAGAAGTGGAAGTCGTGACAGATTTTCTCTTTTTGGGCTCCAAGATTACCCCGGAAGGAGACTGCATCCATGAAATTAGAAGATGACTGCTTCTGCCATTGCTAGCCTTGACCGTCTAGTAAAGAGCAGAGACATTAGACTGCCAACCAAGATCCGTATAACCTGTGCTATGTTCTTTCCAGTTGTGATGTACGGATGCGAGAGTTGGACTGTGAAGAAGGCTGACCGCCGAAGAATTGACGCGTTTGAATTGTGGTGCTGGCGGAAACTCTTGAGAGTTCCTTGAACTGCCAGAAGACTAAATAAGTCGATATTGTCGACCATAAACCCTGACTGCTCATTGCAGAGTCTAATTCTAAAGTTAAAGCTCAGCTACTTTGGTCATCTGATGAGAAGAAAGGAGTCGCTGGAGAAAGATTTGATGTTGGGAAAGGCTGAGGGTCACCGGAGAAGGGGTAGGCAGCGCACGCGATGGTTAGATGGCATCCTCGAGGCGCTGCAGATGAAGTAATGTGATGTTAGGAAGATAGTGAGAGACCGGAAAGCGTGGTGTGATATGGTCCATAGGGTCACGAAGAGTCGGACATGACTGAATGGCTCAACTGAACTGAAAGAGCGACTGCTATTTTATAGCTAGAGCACGTTTCCAATCGCTATGCCCGGGTCCACGTAATTGCATTTATGAGCAAACAAACAATCCTAACGTTCAAACACAATACATTAAAGGGAAACTGGGGCGCGAAGAAACGTCAGGGTTGTAAACATGCAATTTAGTTTGAGAGAAAAGCAAGTATTTTAGTTTTTCAGTTATGAGTGAAGTATAAAAACAGGTTGGCCCCAGGAAACAGCCAACTTCAAACTACGGCAATTCAAGAGATAAATCTGGTCACCCATTTGCATGACAGTTTTTGCTCAAATGTCCGGAAAAAGAAAAAGCCTTTGGAGTAATTCACTACGAAAAAACGTTTTTCTTTCTGAGAACTGCGTGCATTCTTTAAAAAAGCAATCAGGTAAAAACCGTAAGTTCTAGCAAGTGCGAGCTCCAAGTTATGCGATTAGGAATGAAGGTTGCGAGTGGCTAAGATGTTATATATATGCACAGAGACAAAACTTATTTGGGTGAGGGCTTGTAATTGAACAAAAAGGCTGATACGCTATTTACACTTCCAAAAACAATCAGTTCAGTCATATTAAAAGATTAGAATAGCGCACAGAGGCTGTGGTCTGTGAAATTAAGGCAGGTTCTTCACTGACAAGGCACTAACAATGCGTCGTTCGAACGCAATCGTATAATGACAAAACTAACAACACCCAACGTGTATTTAAAATACTATACCCGCTCTGATGTCAATTTATTCTACAGGAACAGTAAAGCACTCTTAACTTCCGGTATGACACAAGTAGGGCGTAAACTCAAAAACACTACAATAATATATTCCACCCGGACAGATGCAAGACTGGGTTTGAAGCATATCCTTGAGGGCTGCCACATAAGAAAGAAATATTCAGAAGGTCAGGCCCACGACAAAGCGAGCACAAGAACATGTAGCCGAGCGCATACAACGCCAAACCCTGATTAGTGAATCGTAAGACTCTGTATTCCACGCTCGGACTCTCTTGCTTTAGGGTGCCTGATAGAGAGCGACGAATTGGATTTGCTGCAAGATTACGGCGTCCCCAGCGGTTGGTGACCGACGTGCCTGTAATTTTACTCACGAAAAGTTGAAGGACAATGGAGGAAACAAAAGCAGGTGTTATACCAAGTGCTGAAAAGGCAAACCTCCGGTGTGAGTAGACCTTGGCAAGTGCTCCAAACCGTGATATCACTGGGTATTGCAAAAACTTGATTTCAGTAATGTGATATAAGCCCCATGCCAGTGGGATGAAATGAATAATTATCGACGTCAATGACAATGCTAATCCCTGTGTCCCATCGCGTAAAGAAACAAATGAATCGGCTGAGTCACCGCTGAGGCGTATTGTAACTTGTTTTCTGTTCAAAAATGTTTTGACAAGACTACGTACTCTGAAGTATGTCAGTGGAGTTCAGCATTGCACCCTGACTGATGCTGAATTACTAATTAACTACGCACAATTCGGCGGTGGTAAATTGCATAACTGTTAAAGCCAACATGAAAATCCCGTAGCGAACATTTTCTCTGCCAGCTTGCACAGCTTTGGTGGTAAGGCGACGGGTCGTAAGTTGTCGATGTCCGTTCGAGGGTTGCCTGTTTTGGGATTAGGGATCACGACAGCAGATTTCCAGCTCTCGGGTTTATTTATGGTGTCTGGTATGTTTATGGTGTCTGGTCGTCGCTGGAGTGCGACGCCACTCGGGTTCTTGTAAACATCTTAATGAATATGGTCCGGGCCCGGCACTTTATTTACAGCGCAGAAAACAGGAAGAGAACTGGAAGATACAAACGACAGGACTGACTCTGCTTTTTAAGGCGAAAGCCTTTTAATGCCTCATTGTTGTCGACAGAAAGATGCCAGCAGAGATGTCACGCTTTCGAGTTGCGAGAGTTGAAAATAAAAAAGAGTAAACTTTGTCTCCACCGGGCAACCGCACCTCCATCCCTTGAATCTCCGCCGGAGTTCTTTACTACATCACGCCCAGGATTGTGAAATGCTCTTCATAGTTCCCTTTGTCTACCGTGAGCATGATAGGAGGATTCCTCGAGTGACAGATACTGTGCCTTTTTATTCCTGTAAGCGAATTATAGAACGCCGGTGAACTTGATACGTTCAATGAAATGCTGGTTGTGTCCGAAAAGGGGCGCGCGATGTACCGTCATTGCAGGTCATGACGACACCAGGCGTACCATGCAAAATCCTAAGCTGACCCCGCCGGGCGTCGAATCCTGGCGTCTGTACGGCGCCTTTAATTTGTCCGTTCCTAGAACGTCGCTCCACACATTAAACAGAAGCAGACCCAGATGTCTAGGAGGCGTCAGTACAGCAGGCATCAGCGGCGTTTAAAATTGATTTACAGGATAGAAAAGGGGCCGTATCTGTCACAATTCTCCGTGGACGCATGTACCACGCCATAAGGGAACGAAGGAAGATGGGAGTGATAGAAGAGAGGGAGTTAGAGGTGCTGTAGTGGAGGGCTACGGTCCACCGCGCTATAGTGGCTTTCGCCTAATCTCACTTTAGTGGTCTAAAGTGCCCTCTAGAATTTTTTTGCATATCAATGAAATTCCCACATATGATACCTGCACCTTGTATGGCCGCTTGAGAAAGGAAATGGCCCAGTGTAGACTAAATGAAATCGATTAAATTACCGATCTGGGCTAGTCAATGGTTCATCTTATGTAAATGTATATGCAATTCGAAAAACAGAGACACAAGAGGAAGTCACAAACAACTAATGTACAGGGGTAGCCCCTTT
Organism: Amblyomma maculatum; assembly: GCF_055883805.1. NCBI lineage: Eukaryota > Metazoa > Arthropoda > Arachnida > Ixodida > Ixodidae > Amblyomma > Amblyomma maculatum. The sequence continues at coordinate 56,457,502 of NC_139348.1, read as the reverse complement.
GTTCGTGCCTTCCTCTTCCATCCCTGCTCTTTGCACTGCATATATTTTACTTCTAATAAACCAGCGACTAGCCCACACCAAGAATTTGGTCAAGGAATCGTCGCACACCCTGCTCCACGGTATCACTGCTTTGCAAGGTACGTCCATAGAGTACGGCTTTCAATGAAGGAAACGAGTTAAATTCCTTTGAGGTAAGGCCTGCGTTGTAGGCCGGGGGATCCAGTCTATCTCATGTAAAAAATGTGATCCTTTCTGAACCTTGCTTTGTGTAGGTTATAATATCAATGCAGCGCACAGACGTTTACCATAATCAGTTCTTAAATCTCATTGCATGCTGTGACAAATGTCTGAATTTCGGTTACGACTATGCTGAAAAATAGTTGAGGTACACGTTTTGTGATGCGATGGTTTATTATTTTTGGGCAGTCAAGTTTGCGCGTGAAAATAAATTACGAACCTCAGTCTCGGAACGTCCCTCGTACATTCTGTCTGACGACCACCCTTCTTTCACAAATTAAGGCTTCGGGTTTGGCTTGCTGGCATTATGAAACATTGTACTCTCAACCTACATGCATACCTTGTTTCATTTATCGAGTATATTAGCATGAGAAACAATATGTTTTGCAAGGAAATAAAACTGTCATGTTAACTGTAGTTTAGAAAACCTAACACAAGGAAACGTTTAAAACATGCTGCTTTTTTATTTCCGAAATACCGGGATACATGAATTAGTGTGATAAATAATTTAAACACAATATCAGATAAATACAGCAGAAAACGTTAAACGAGCTCAACCGCTGTGGATAGAGCCATTTGTAGAAGCATTAAAGAGCTCGGCTTATTCAACACGCAGATGTAAAATAAATGTTACTATGAACATTAATTCGAAGCATGAAAGCGATGCAGCAAGGAGCTCGAAATAAAGAATTTGACTGGATCTTTTGCCGCAGAGGTTATTTTGCATATTGCATGCATTATGTATGGCTGTACGATTTACATATGAATAAGTTTTCTTGTGAAGTACTGCTGCGCAGTATTTTGAATACACTTGATGCGTTTTTTGAAGTTCAATTATACAGCTCCTCATGATTGCAAGTACTACTTGCAACAATGCTGTTCCGATACAATGACGCCAAAGATACATCCATGAGGCATGTCACTTCACCGCCTCGCGTTATCTGGGAATTCTGGAAAAGACCAACAGTAGCGCCAATATGAGAAGTAAAATACTGTCTACGAGAAGTTATGCTTTCAGCGCAGAACATTTGGAAATAATTCTTTACGAGAAACGTAATAAATTTATTTATCAAATTCGTATTGGCGATTGTGGTCAGTGGTCTGCCCAGACCACTTTGCTTGAACCTTATAGATATTATGAACTTCACGAGCCGAATAATCAGCCAGAAACACGCCAGCATCTAGTCTTAGGTATATATTTCATTCTTTCTAGGCTCAACTGCGCTCTACATGAGACATTCTTCTGAGTTCAAACATTTTAAAATTATGGCAATGATTGTAACTGACCTTAAAAACCGTTTTTAATTAGTGCCATTTTATTTTGAGGGACAGGAGATACTTTGACTAAACAGAATAGCTCAGTACAAAAATATCTATCTGCAGAAAGTGGCATCACAGATATCTTACCCGGAGTTCAACCCAGCTGAGATGCTACTCAACCCTTGGGAAAACCTGTACGTCTATGACTGGCTGGAATCTGAAGGCACTTGTGATCGATGAAACAAAACTTTCTGGATGCGAAGCGGGCGCTTTTAATATAAGGTGTCTGTTCTGGTGCAATGTTCTCATCATTGAGATGTGAAAATTCGAGAAGCATGGTATCTGCTGTTTTCGTATACATTTTAGTCAAACCTTTTCAAAGAAGCATTATAGCTGATAGTGAATGCCAGTTGTCATAGCAGCATCTTTATCAGCCCTTCGTTCTCTCTGGCATAATCAGTGCTGGCGTGTCATGTCAGGAAGGTGACGCCTTCCATCCCCGGTGCCTCCAGGTTGCATTTGGTGCTCCTAATAGTAAAACCGTTACCATTGGCTTGAACAATATCTCACTGGGGTTATATGAGTGGTTCATTTTGAAGGTAGCGCGAAAAACGAGGACCAAGAGTAGAAGGACACAACTCGAGCGCTTTTTCACAACTAAACTTTTTATTGAAAAACACGGAATAAATACCCATCTCGCGAAACTAAAACGCAAAAAAGGTGATAGCATCAAGTACAGGAAAAGTGTAGGGCATGATACAGCTAGTGGGTGTGCTTACTGACTAAGATAAGATGTAAAAACAAAAGCACAAAAGCCTCATAGTCACGAAAGCAAGCTAGACTTACCTAAAAAGATGAAGGAAGCGACGGGAGATATTAGTTCCATGTGTGGTCTAGATGTGCGAGTTCTTTTTGTGTTAGAGCAATCGACGGTGCGCTTATGCATGTACTCCCTTGTCTTGATATGTAAAAAGCCTCCGTGATTTCACGCTGAAGTCGTTCCTTATGAGTTGACAATATTTCCGCTTTCTCGTAAAGAGGCTCACATTTTTTCTTGCACAACGGCTTACACTCCGGCTTACAGTACGGCTTATAATCTTGACATCCCTTGCAATGGTCAACCAAATGCGAGGACTTTGACCCTGATAGCGATTTTTCGTGTTCCTTTAGCCGTACATTTACAGAACGTCCTGTCTGACCAATGTAGGTCTTTCCACAGGAAACTGGCAGCTCGCATACCACCCCCGTTTTGCAAGGAATGAACCCTGAAGCATGGCATACTTTAGATCTTTTCTTATTTTTGTTTTGTCCGTTCCGATTAGCCATAATTCTGCCTACTAAGCCACACGCTTTCTTGAGCTTATTTGGAGCGGAAAAGATTACCTTTACACCATAGCGCTTGGCCACGTTGCTGAGATTGTGTGAAAGACGATGCTTGTATGGTATCATCACCTTTTTCTTTTTTGCCATATCGTCAGATGACTTCTTTGGTGCGTTACCTTTTACCCAGCGGATAAGTTTATCACATGCGAACCTGATTGCGCTGTCCGGATAACCTGATGTCTTTATTCTATTCACCTGTTCATGAAAGCTTTCACCATGTCGTGGATGCAAGATTTTACCAGGACTGAACGCAGACAAGAAAGAACAATTCCGTTTTATACAACTTTATAGTGGCCTGAGGCGTTATGTAGTAGGGGTTTGATTGATCTCGGATGATAGCGCCAGCAAACATGACTGTGGTTGAAGTATATCAGCAAATCTAAAAAACTGCAAATTGTCTCCGGTTGGCAACTGAAAATTAAAACCGAGACCTTTCCCACATTCTCGGAAGACCTTTAAAATGTTCACAACGCTGTCTGTGAAGCGTGCACCTTCCACAAACACTAGGTAATCATCCACATATCTAAATACACGGGAACACATGCCATTTAGATTTTCTTCAAGACATCTGTCCACGCTACAGAGAAAGATGTCTGCGAGAACAGGTGCCACACATGAGCCAATACATACACCGGACTTCTGTATGTATGTTTTGCCTTCCCAAGCAGCATGGGTGGACTTGAGGTAAAACGAAAGTAATTCGAGAAAAGACTCCACCGGGATTCCTGCACTATTTCTGAAACTTAACTCATCATTAGATTCACAAATACAGTCCTTCACACTATGCATAAGGGCTGAGTGGGGTAATGAATAAAACAGGTCAGTAACATCAATCCTAAAGGCTCTGCAGCTGCCAGGATTAGACTTCATCAGCACATCTACCAGTTTTTCAGAATTTGGAACTAAAAAAGGGTCATTATTATAGAGGCCAGGTAGGAATTTGAAAAGATAGCTCGAGATGACATGTTGCCAAGTGTTCCTTTCTGTAACGATAACACGGAAAGGGATATCTGGCTTGTGTGTTTTCGCCGAAAAGAAGATATCTAAATGCGTACTCTTCGCGTTCGAGACAGCCGTTGCAAGACTATTCAAGTTCATGCCTTCAAGTAGCCCAATAGCCTGCTTTCTGATTTTCGACGCTTTCACGTCTACAGCGTTGAAACTCTTTTCAATGGCCGCCTACCCTTTGACCGCATACATGCTCTCAGGAACAACAACGAAGAATCCTTCTTTATCCGACATGAGTAACCGTAACCCGGAATTGACAAGATAATCCGCTAAGCTGTAGCTGGGATCAGACTTACAAAGTCGTGTCCCAGGGTCAGTCCTTGCAATCGTGTTGACACATTCCTCAATGCACCTGAGGCGGGTCTGTTCAGGCGCACACTGGGCGATGGCTCTACCAAAGGACAGTTTATCAATCGGTGTCCAGGCCGGTTGGTAGGCGAACTTTGGTCCCTGTTGTAGGGTCTTAAGGTGTCGGTCCGGAAGGCACAGGCTCCCCAAAACAAGGACTTTTTCCTGAGGTAGAGGCGCTCGTCTCTTCTTTACTGGCAATCGGTGGCGGATGGATGCCCAGATGAACTCAGTGGTCCGTTGCGCAGTATCGCACCATTCCCTGTACATACGTGCTTGGTGGTTATGCGGCATATTCGTCACACGCCAGACGTAGTCGATCCTTGTAGTACCTGACCTGCCTCCAAAACTCCGAGCTTAGGATACCGTTCACCCGTCGAGAATGGCCGGTTGAAGGTGGGAGGCATCCACACAGGTTGAGGAATTCCGGAAGACAGTCGCCCGATCTTGCGTACCATGAGGCGATCCTTGCTTTCACCACATAAATAGCTATTAGGGCGGCCAGCGAGGCTGAACTGGATAGTTGGAAGTTAAAACACGGGGGGGGGGGGGGGGGGGAGTTAAAACACGGGAGATATTAGTATCACTAATATCTCCCGTCGCTTCCTTCATCTTTTTAGGTAAGTCTTGTTTGCTTTCGTGACTATGAGGCTTTTGTGCTTTTGTTTTTACATCTTATCTTAGTCAGTAAGCACCCTCACCAGCTGTACCATGCCCTACACTTTTCCTGTACTTGATGCTATCACCTTTTTTTGTGTTTTAGTTTCGCGAGATGGGTATTTATTCCGTGTTTTTCAATAAAAAGTTTAGTTGTGAAAAAGCGCTTGTTTTGTGTCCTTCTACTCTTGGTCCTCGTTTTTCGCGCTACCTTCAAAATGAACCAGATTCAACTCGCCCAACTTTCAACCTTACTATTATATGAGTGGAATGAAGTTTTATTGCCATTTTCAACAGAAGGAAATATCTTGACTATACTCTTACATTTCACTATATAGCCTCTGTCACTGCAGCGTAAGTAGCATTATTCCATTTCCGTGATATTTGGAAAAACAACATTTGGAAATGAGGTGGCTACTTCGAAATGTTTCATCGCCATTAATCTTCCATATGACCCTCTCTTCGCACAGTTTATGAATTACATGCACTTGATATGCACTAACAGGGAATCATATCCCTAGAACTAGTGTGATGTTTCTTTTTGTTCCTCCCAACAAATAGCCGCAATTAATTTAATCACTTATCTGGTTAATGGCAGAGCGAGTCTGTTACGCAACGAAGATTGTGAACTTTTTTATCCCTCTGTCACCTGGACGGCACTTCTTACTTTTTATGGCAAGGTGCGATAAGGTTTGCTAGAACGTGACCAGACATGCGTGATGGCGTAGACATTGTTCAGTATGATCTAGGTGTATCTGGCTAATTTGCCGTGATGAAATTTGTTGCCTTTATTTTAAACGATGCGGACAGGACCAGATGCTCATTAATTAAAACCAGTGGGCACGCTTGTTGCTGTCGGTGCTTAGGTATTTGTGGCTATAAGGCATTCCAATAAATGGTGCATTTTAGAACAGCTCTGGTGTATTTATTTGCTGCTAGGGTATTCTAACCACAACATGGCAATGAGCATTTACGTAGAAATATTATAAAGGTGACAGGTGACGCGAAGCTTTTATATGAGCTTTTCTGAAACCTTCTGAATTTAAAGAAAGGTAGCCAAAATATGATTATAGTGTAAATATTGATAAAAATATATAATTGTAGCAATTTATTCTACTGTGCCCTTTTTCTCATTAACCTGTTTTGCATCTTCTTCCGATGGTAATTTAGCGAGATTAAACATAGACAACTTTAGGTTACGTTTCTTCTGACTGAAGCCTCCTCATTTGCACGTGGAGCTCTTGCTGTCGCCGGGATTTCACATTTTACCTCAACACTCTCAGAGAATAATAAATAAGAGACGTAAGGGTGAAAGTAACATTGCAGAAATACATGAGTTTTGCCGTGTACGCAGCGAAAAGTATCAACCTGGGAGCAGCTACTTTTCAATTTGCAGTTAAAAGGCTATCATTTCACTACGAACACTTGGACTCTGGACATTAACACAACCCTTCGTTTCTGAAATTTTCTCATTGTGTAAGTCTGGATAGTTGACATACTCCCCTTTGAACTAATATGAGTTTATCATTTAACCTTTCAGAACCAACAACGTTCTCTAGTGATCGAGCACTGGTATCTTCCCTGCTCATTAGTTTATAACCTCTTTCCGCGGTCTTGGTGTTTACATTTTCAGTCATTATCGTCGTTCATTTCCAGCCAAATGCCTTTTGCATATCTGTATAATGAAATCGTTCCTCAGCAAACTCCGACTAAGTATTGCCCTCAAACGTCCATGTGTTTTCCCAAAAACTAGTACGCAGCACATGAACAGAAGCAAGCAAGACAGAGGCCGCCCTGGCAACTGGAATTTGATTTCAAAGTAAGAGACAAAAGAATACTGCACAAATGTGCCCAAGCACGTCATCTATGAGTAAAAGCGCAGGTATCGAACCACAGTCACCACTGTACTTCCCGTATTCCAAAAGAGATGACAGATTTAAAGTAGTTGAAGTGAGCAGACTTGGGAATGATTGTCGTCTATTCCTTGTGTTTATATGTTTAAAAGTTAGTTGAAATAAGAGCACGCACCATTCACAGCGCTAAATTGAGGCAGTAGAACATTCAGTGATTGCTGCCAAGCATCGCAGTCTCTTCTGCCGAGCAATTTCCTGGTTCAAGTCTGCTCCACGTGAAAGTACTGATTCAGGGTTCACCACCCAGCACATCTGTGTAGCGCTTGTATGTGCGCTTTTAGTAGTTTCACACTGAAAACACTGTCATGAGCAAACGCGTTTTGAAAGCAGATTTTCTCGTAGGAAACGAGCACGCAACGTTGAAGATATCACCGAAGCCGGCATTCCTTCGTGCAGACTGCGAAATATTGTTACACTATGAATTGCATGGCGTCGTCTATGTCAAATTCTACCTGTGCGAAAAACCATTCCCACGTCCTAATTGGTTACCTCCGTTACATTCGTACCATTTTTATTGCCTGCTTATAGACGAGTCTCGCAAGCTAATTTTGGGTAACCGCAGAACACAGAAGTTTGAGACGCTTTGGACAACTTAAGACGACATACGAGATTTATGGCTTACGGATATAAAATGATCCAACCATCTGTGTAATGCTTTGATTTTTGCTTCTGAACGTCTTTGACGCCTCATGAACATGAGGCGGGAACTGTGATGCCTCGTCTGCCGAATTAAATTCTTGAGGTTCCTTTGAAGTCCGGTATCCGGACGGAGGGAACGAACAGGCGCAGAGCGCAGCTCAGGGTAGACTGTTTATTTACGTCAGAGTGTGAGCGTGTGAGCTCGAGAGAAGAGAGAGAGAAAATGTGCTGATGATGATAGCACTGGTGTATGGAAACGAAACCAAAACTTGTGCGGGATACAACATCACCTCCCACTTAAAAAAAAAACACGAAACACACGTAAAAGCACAGTATGCACAAGGGCAGAAACAGTAAAGTCAGTATCGAAGTTTGTCAGGTGGGCGACGGTCTCTTGCACTTCTACGCAGCGTTTGTCCTGTGTCGTTGCTTTGCGGAGGAGTTGAACTTGCTTCAACCACTGGAGACTGCGGTTCAGATGTCGTTTCAGCTGGTGCTGGTTCCGCGCGATCTTCAGAAGTAGTTGGATCGTTGTCTGGAAGCAGTGCCCAGGACGGTGTAGAGTCAGAGCTGTTTTCTGGTACGCGAGATAATTTAGATGCATTCCAGATGCGGCTGTCGCTTAGAAGAAATGAATTCCGGCCTCTTTTTCTGACTACATTAAATGGACCCATGTATGAAAACGATGCCTTGCCTCCAGCTTTGGGAATCCTTACTCGAACGACGTCCCCGTTTCGAAATGTTGGGGCCCTAGCACCGCGTCTCCTATCCGTATACTGTTGGGTATACGACAGCTTAGGTTGCCCCCTCTCGCGAACGGGCTTCAATACAGCATTAGAGTGTACGTTGCTCCCAGAGGGCATTCCAGCAATACTGAGCCGTGTTCTGGGTTGACGACCATGTAGGAGCTTAGCAGGTGACAAGCAAGTCGTCGCGTGCGGAGTTGATCTATATGTACCGAGGTAGTCAACCAAGGAAGTTCTCAACGGGCGTTTTTCTAATCTCGCCATTTGTATCCAATCTTTGAGCACTCTGTTGAATCTTTCTATTGCACCGTTTCCCTGAGGTAGTACACTGAAGAGCAACGATGTATAATGCCCCTCTCGCGCAAGAATTCCTCGAACATTTGTGACTTGAACTGCGGTTCGTTGTCAGTTACAATTTCGTCCGGGAAACCCTCGCGGCTGAATACTCCCTGCAGGAACTCAACAACAGTAAGCGAAATTACTCTCGGTGCAAATGCAACTTCAGGCCACTTCGAGTGGTAATCAATCAGGGTTATTACGTATCGGCAGTTGGAAGGTGCCCATTCAAGAGGACCTACAATGTCCATCGCGAGTTTTTGTCATGGCTTCTCTGGGAATGCCACTGGTTGCAAAGGCGCGAAAGATGGTTTAGCAGACTTGTCCAGTGTCTGACAAATGTGACAGTGACTTATAGCTTCTTCAACTTGTTTGTCCATTCGAGGCCACCAATAGAGGTCACGCAGCCTTTGCTTAGTTCTTACTTTGCCAGAGTGGTTTTGGTGTGCGAAGCTGACAAGCGTAGCCTTCAGCACATCGGGGATTACAATTTTTTCCCCTCGGAGTAACAAGCCATCCACCTGAGACAGTTCCTCTCGCACGTCAGAGTAAGGAAACACATTAGGTGTCAGGGACGTTTTCGGCGGCCACTCTTTTGTGACATACCCCCCAACCTTTTGCAATAGCTCGTCTGCAGCGGTAGCAAGCTGCAGCTGCTCTTTTGTCACGGATGATGACACGACCGAGGCTATTTCTTCGTCTACGGTTTGATTTGAAGCGCTTTCAATAGGCAGACGTGAAAGTGCGTCTGCAAAGACGTTTTGAGACCCTTTCTGATACTCGATCGAAAAGTTGTAGTACATTAGGCGAACAGACCATCTGGATAATCGAAGAGGCTGACGTCCTGCGCCAGCTGACGAAAGCAGTTACCAAAGCCTGATGGTCTGTGCGCAACACAAATCTTCTTCCCCAAAGGTAGACATGCCAAAGCCTCTCGTTCACCCACTGAATATCTTCGTTCCACCGCGGTCAAGGCTCTCGATGCAGATGCAACGGTGCGCATTTCTTCACCATCTCGTTGCTGAAGCACAGCGCCCAAGCCCTATTACGAAGCATCTGCGCTGACGATTACATCTAACTCTGGGTTGAACATCTGTATGACGGGACTAGCTAATAAGGAGCTTTTGACGAGATCAAAACTGCGTTGAGCTTCCTCATTCCAATCAAACTTTTGATTTGACCTCAAAAGCTTTCTCAACGGTTCGACCAAATCAGCAAATCGGGGAATAAAACGGGAGTAGTACCCTACAAGTCCCAAGAAAGAACGCAATGTTGAGAGATCATGAGGGGCAGGCGCTTTCACAACAGCGTCTACTTTGGAAGGCAATGGCACAAACCTTTCCCACTAACGACATGTCCCAAAAAGTGCAGCTCAGGAACAGCGAAAAGACATTTATCATTTAGTTTCAATCCTGAAGCGCTTATACGTTCAAGCCCCTGCTTCAAATTTTTCTTATGCTTCTGGCGTGTCCTTCCCTAGACGATTATGTCATCAATGTAACAGAGCACACCCTTGCAGTCTTTTGACAACAGTTGCATCATTTTCTGAAAAGCCGCAGAAGCAGAGGCCAGACCACAACATAATCTTTTCAATCGAAACAACCCATCATGCGTGATAAAAGCTGTTAGGTCGCGACTCTCCGGTGTAAGTTCAACTTGGTGGTACGCAGACGCCAAGTCAACATCGAAAAACACGTCCCACCTACTAGTTGATGCAGGAACTGTTCCGTACGCGGGAGATGAAACGCGTCGGCAATGACAGCTTTGTTAGCCTTGCGGAGGTCCACGCACAACCGAAGCGAGCCTTCTTTCGCACGACGACTATGGGGAAGACCCATTCCGACGCAGACAGGGGTTCTATTGCCCCCTGCGACTGCAGACGGCTGAGCTCCTCGAAAACTTGCTCTCGCAGAGTCAAGGGCAGGCGCCGCAGTTTTGCAGAAACCGGCGGCACGGACGAGCGACGCTGGATGTGATGCATGAAGTTCTTTACGAGCCCGAGGCCCGTCGAGAAGAGGTGCGAAAACTTATCCTGCAGTTCGGCGGGGAGCGAGGGGGGAGAGTCTGCGTGCGCGACGCTGCGGCAGGTTAAAGTTGAACCGATGATGTTTATGCCCAGACTGAGTATGGCGTCGAGTCCCAGCAAAGACATGCCTTTGGTTGTGATGTGGAACAGCACACCAGCGGTGGTTTCGCCATGAACCACGTCGGCCAGAAAGCATCCGATGATGTTTATCTTTTCTCCGGAGTAGTTGTGGAGGGTGACAGCGGGCGAGCACGACGCATAGATATCCGCGAAGAATCTGCGGTAATGATCTTCGCTCAGCAGAGAGACTGTAGCCCCAGTGCCAACAATGAGAGAAAAAGGACGTTGCCCTATCGTGACTGTGGCACGAATTTCTTTCGGTTGCCCATCTTTTTCGTTGACGTTAAAGATTGTAATGGCGTTGGCTGTCTCTGCTTTCGGGTATGGTGCTCTTCTTTTAGCAGTTTTCTTTTTCTTTGGCCTGCAGACGCTTGCAAAATGTCCAATCTTTCTACAGTTGCGGCAGTGTCTGGCTTTTGCTGGGCATGCAGAGAAATTTGCTAGATGGGAAGCCGAACCGCAGCGGTAGCACGTGCAATGCGAGGGGTCGAATGATTCCGTTTTTGTTTCTCGCACGCGGTTCACAGGAGCGCTGACGTTGAATTCTTCTAATTGCCTTTCTGCCTGCTCGATCTGCTTTCCAATGTCAACTGCGCGTTGAAGAGTGAAAGTCGATCCCTCGTAAAGTAAGCGCTTTCGTATCTTTGGCGAAGTTGTTCCCTCAAGTAATTGATCACGGATCATGCTGTCCGTTGCAGTTCCGAAATTGCACGTTGCGGAAAGTTCTCGTAGACCGTTTACGTAGGCTTGAAAATTCTACCCGGGTAGCTGCTTGCTTTGACGGTACCGGTGACGTTCCACCAGGTCGTTGGTTGCTGTTGAGAAGTGGACATCAAACGTTGCGACAGCAGCATTGAAGGGGTCTTCGTGAGCACTTGACGTGACACTTGCCCAAGGATCTGCGGTGCTCCTTGTTGCGTCGAGGCTGTGGTACACAAGTTGGCCTTCGATTCCAAGGGAGTTTAGAAGTATTGCCTTGTAACGCTTGGGCTGTAGCTCGTCGCCTCCCACCGCTTCTAGGAAGTTTAGGAAGACCAGCTTCCATTGTTGCCAAGGTACTGCAGGTTCGCCTGGCGTAGGCAGGAACTGTGGGGGCGGCGGGTAAGATCCGCCCGACGTGTTTGCGAAAGTACAGTTTTCGGAACGGAAAACTATGCTTGAATCCTCGTCACCATTCTGTGGTGTCCGGTATCCGGACGGAGGGAATGAACAGGCGCAGAGCGCAGCTCAGGGTAGACTGTTTCTTTACGTCAGAGTGTGAGCCTGTGAGCTCGAGAGAAGCGAGAGATAAAATGTGCTGATGATGATAGCACTGATGTATAGAAACGAAACCGAAACTTGTGCGGGATACAACAGTTCCCTCTTTGGCGAAAACAAAAACTATATTATAAAGCTGTAAGAATATTCATTATCTAATAGCCGCACAACTGTTTTCATCAGAATGGAAAAATTTGTCATCACTACGCAATTATCTACCATCTGTTTTTTATAGGATACACCTCTTTAGCGAGATAAATATTTGCCCAAATTTTAATACAACTACTAGGTACGTTACAGAAATCAGTCAAATTCCTGAACGCGCAGATCATTTCGCGACATTAAGACGCTATTGTAAAGACGTTTAGAACGCACGCCCTCGAGTGCGGAAATTAAGCGCACAGAGGCTAACTACTATCATGTTATTAAAAAGGCTATTATTAAGTTGAAAAGAGCCAGACGGTGCGCTTCTGGTTATCACAATTCTTTTTCTGTGTCATGAATCAAATACTTTTCACGCGCACTTACCATGCGGTTTAGTGATGAGAAGCAGAATTCTCCTTTCTCTCTTGCCACACACCACTTGCTGTGGTCTTCACTACTTGAAAATTCTGCATATCCGACAGTCAAATTCACGCCTATGGTAGTGACATCCATTACATTATAACTTGTCGTGCAGTGCTTTGTTTGTGCACCACCAGCGCCATTTCTCCATGACTGGACAATGAGGCTGTCATTCATCTGGTAGACTAGAGCTTGTATGTGGATATCTGAAAGTATCCATTGTTTGGATTATTGATCCTTGCTCTCGACACAATTGACTTCATGATTTGTGAAATAAATTAACATATTAACAGCCTAGATGACAAAACGACTTCTGCTTTGACTGATTGCAAGAATAGACATTTTCATAGCTGCCATAAAGCTGGAAACGTTCATTCCCACCTCCCTCCCTTCCCCTACGGGCGGGCCAGGTGTCCACAGAGCAAGTGCGACACATATTGCGCCTTTCCTTTTCTGGGAAGCAATTAATATTATTATAGCATAATGCATCTGAAGTCAAAGCGGAACTTGGTCTAGTAGCTTCGAATGTAAAATGAAACGTATCGAAATTGATATTTGCTAGTTAAAGTCACACGAGCCAGAGCTCAATTGAAATGCACGCCACTAAAAGACAAGCAGGCATTCGCCGCTCCACGCCACACACAACACAAAAATTTTGAATATGTAGTACGTCCTAACATATGCGTAGTTTTTTCAGCCTGTTTATGTTTGTTTTTGCGGCAATCTGTGCGTGCAGCATATATATATATATATATATATATATATATATATATATATATATATATATATATATATATATGTGTGTGTGTGTGTGTGTGTGTGTGTGTGTGTGTGTGTGTGTGTGTGTGTGTGTGTGTGTGTGTGTGTGTGTGTGTGTGTGTGTGTGTGTGTGTGTGTGTGTGTGTGTGTGTGTGTGTGTGTGTGTGTGTGTGTGTGTGTGTGTGTGTGTGTGTGTGTGTGTGTGTGTGTGTGTGTGTGTGTGTGTGTGTGTGTGTGTGTGTGTGTGTGTGTGTGACAAAACAAAAGCCAACGCTTGCTGAGAGAAAATAAACGACTTTAGAAGGCAGTCTGCTATTCAACACAGCGTTTAGGCATGTAAAGGGAGAGTATGTTGAGAAAAGGGATTGATGTCATATTCAAATTCGAAGGACCCTATGAGAAACAGATTATTTGCATTTCGGCCTGAAGTTAAAACCGTATGGCGTTTCAGAATGTTCGAAATATGCGAAATAAATTATTCCTATGTGGTAACCATCAGATTAAATACATGAAAGAGCAGATTCAGAAGCCTTCTGTATTGCATATGCGACGCTCATTACACAGAAGTAAATTTTTGCACAGATACTGATGCACGCGTACCTGCTTCAGAGTTAAGAGCACACAAGAACATAGAAGACAAATGATTAGTAGATTTGTTGGTTGGTTGGTTGGTTGATTTGTTAATAGAAGTTGCGTAAATTATGTCAAAGAAAGTAATCGCATTGATAGAAGAAGAGTAAGGGTGCATACCGAGTATGAGAAACTATGAGTATGAAGTATGAGTGGAATAAACTACTGGAATGGCAAAGTGACACCAGGACTGCCATTTTATGCTGTGGAGGAGATGTGACAAGCGCCGCAGATCAAATATTGATTCACTGACACATATTACAAGGATTGTTTATGAGCGCATTTGCAACCCCAGTAAAAACCTATTCGGGTCACATGCAAAAAATTTCTTTTCAGTTATAATATAACGGGTTTTGTCTATTTTTGGCCTAACGTCGATTTAGAGGCAAGCAGAGTGCTTTTCGAGCAGTTCCTCTATTTCGCAGAAAACAAGTGCAAGAAGGCGGGTGCGGTATTGGCAACACAGTTTGCGAACTGCGCGTATGGGGGGGCCAAACAATAAACGTCGCTACTCTGGATATATTTGAAGTGAGGCATTCAGACTTTGCGATGCCAAGGCTTGCTTTTTTGTTTTGCTTACAAGTTCGAAGTTTAGGATTTTACATTCCTATTTTTTTTCTGAAGGTGCTGTGAAACTTTGCATGTGAAAGTTAAGTTCAGCAGGCAAAACATAAAATAAATAATTGAAAATAATGAACCATCTAGTAAAGAAAAAACAGAAAAATGGTCCGTATTCAACACTGTCAAACTATAGTTTATTCGGCGTATTCTCATGGTTTTGTAAAGGCTAAGGATTTATGCAACAATAATATGCTGATCACTGCATGTCCACGAATCATCAGCAGCAGCTGCACTATACTCACTGCATGGCGAAGGATCTCCCATTTTCCTTCAAATCACGCAATCCTGTACGAAGTGCATCCACTAGACCCCTGCGAACTTCTTAACTTCATCCACCCACATAGCTTTCTGCCGCTCCTGTTATGTTTTTCTTACCTTGGAATTCAACGTGCTGCCCTTCGTGTGTCCTCTACGGACTACATGCTCTGCCCATGCTAATGTCATCTTGATTTCCACTAGAATTGCTCTCACTGGAGCAATTTTTCTGACAAGCTCTGCTCACTTCATATCTCTTACCGTTACACTTACCAATTTTCGTTCTATAGCCCCCTGCCTTGTCCTATAGGGCACAGTCTCCACAAATAGAGTACACTATGTACGATAATTGAATGCTATATTTTTGCGGCTAAATGATGCGATTAATGTATTTATTTACCCTCAGGGCTAGAAACATTACAGAAGGGAGTGGACAAAATACATAATAAGAACAAGCAATTCAGCGAAACATAAATGAAAAGTATCACTTAATACTATAATTACTAGATATTATCCGATGACACAGTGCATCGAGATATTATAAAATATTGTTCTCCTAATCATACAATTTCAGCTAGAGTGGAAATCGTTCTTTACAATCGTTGGATACAGTCGCACCGAGGATATGGTTCTATACACGATATTTACCCGGGATGTAAGACTGAATCATTTTTAGTGTTACAACGTCCAACACCGACACTGTGAATGCAATTAATGTGATGGGAGCGATAAAGCAGTTCTAGAATAATTGGTTGGTTTGGTCTGAGGGTTTAACGTCCCAAAGCCACTCAGGCTATGAGAGACGCCGTAGTGGAGGACTCCGGAAATTTCGACTACCTGGGGTTCTTTAACGTGCACTGACATCGCACAGCACACGGGCGCTTTGCTTTTCGCCTTCATCGAAAAGCGGCCGCCGAGGCTGCGATTCGATCCCGCATCCTTCAGAACAGTAGTCGAGCGCCGTCACCACTGCGCCACCTCGGCGGGATAGTTCTAGAATAATTATAAGGTATGAGTTCGTAATACGAGTACAGTGCACGAAACAATGCTAAGCGAAAAATGTCGCACTGAGATGCTATACAGTACTATTCAAGACCATTTTTAATTGTTGTTATGCTGGTTCTTTGTTTGGGAAAAGAAGAAGTGGGTTGAAATATTTCGAACAAGTTCAAGATAATAGGGGAATGTGACATAAGCAGCATCCTTCTGATGCGAATTCAAGTTTTCGGTGTATGAGCAACTTGAAAGGAAGCCGTATAAGGGAAGATTGAGCAGTGAAAATGTTAGCACGGAGGCAGCGCAGCATCGGATTAGCATCATTGATTATATAGTTAAAGTGGGCTAGTCCAGGATAAAAATATTCGTAATATAAACCCCGCGGTACTGGGAAGCACAAGCTGATTCTAAAGTAGTGTTATTTGCGTTGTAAGTTGTGAGGCCGTAATATGTGCGAGATACGCGCATGGCTTTGCACTTCAGAATATTAACTTCATGAGCTAATTATTACATGTTTACTATAACATTAAAAGATTCCCTATGACTGTAGCGTAGTTAGTATTTTTAGTCGGTGGAAAATAAGACAGTCAGCGAAAGGATAGATATTAGAAGGCACAGTGGAGGGAAGGCGTTCCATTAAATATAAATAATGAAAATTTAATGAAAAAGTGGCCAAAGAACAGATTCGTGTGGTGCACGAAAATGCACGTTTTAGACCATTAGCCGAAACAAACTGCCAGCGATCTGCAAGTACGCATTCAATTAATTTCGAAAGACTGCAGTTAATATTCACAGATATTATTTTACAAAGAAAGAGCTAGTTTGAAATTAGATGAAAACGTTTTAGAAAGTCATGTCGGCTCTAAATGAATAAATTTAGACGTCGAGTTTCTGCCTAAAAGTTATACCCTAATGAAAAATCCCGTATCGCGACAGATGGGTTTGAACCGGTCCTGTATTATCCCGTATAAATTTCATTTCGGTGTGACCAGTGCTGTATGAAGCTTAAACGGGTTTACATCGGACAGGTCATGTTCGGTGGGAATCTCAATCCCGACGATCCAGTCCGGTATAGAGTTAATACAGGGGGAGACCATTTCTAGTATGCAACTTATACATGACATCCCAGTCCGGATCATGTCCGGTTTGACCTGTCCTGTATGACCTGTCCGGTGTGACAAGTCCTGTATGAAGCTTAAACGGGTTTATTTCGGAGAGGTCATGTCCTTTGTGAATCTCAATGCGGACGGTGCAGTCCGGTATAGGGTTAATACAGGGCAGACCATTTACAGTATGCAACTTATACATGACATCCCAATCCGGTTTGGATATGAAACAGCGCGGACCAATTCTGTATTGAGTTCATATACAGGACAGGTCATGTCCGCCCTAACAGAAACCGGAAAAACCCATATAAATGAAACTGATACGGGACAGAGTATTACCGCTTCTCAACACAATTCGAGCGGATCGTGAAGCTCAACCAGGATGCCCACGTCGGAACATGCCTTCGCGGTAAATAAGCATGAAACCATACATATTATACGTTACAACATTTCTGTATATGTGGAGTACGCGCTGTTTCGCAAATACCTAGAAGATATGAAGCCGTGGATGTGTGCTCTAGCAAGTACATACACGCATCGCGTTTTGCTTTTGCGTGTGCAACAGTCGCTGCAGCTTGTACGATCTTGCGGTGCATCTTCATATCTGCGACTGAAGATCTGCCACCTTCAACCCGAAAGGGCAAGCAAGAACGTAGCGTTTCGTTAGCGAGGATTAAATACGCTCGAGAATAAATGAAACACATCGCTGACCATCGAATTATGCACATGTCAGCCGGACATCGGGAGTCGCTTGCTCGAGTGTTTACGTATGCAAAACACTTGGTCGGAAGCAAATTCATTGACCCCGCGGCTCCGCTGGCAGCCGGTGAAGCTAGAACAAGCAGCATTACAAGTGTTGGTGCACCGCATATTTCTATATGTAGCAAAAACTGCACGCGTTCGAAGACGATAACAAAACACACACATCAGCACTAGTAAATTGTGACATTCTGAGGTTTGTCTGCAAGAAAGCGATACATTGTAAAGAAGCGGGACACGAATAACTCTTCGTGGTAAACAGGAAAAAGATTCACCATGTTTAAAGGGCGATCGTTCAATTACGACCACAAATTCTTCACCCTACAAAAATACACAAACTACAAAACAGCAATGTCGACTACATAAGCGGAAATATAACACCTTCCACTAAATTCTGCCGTGGTGTAGTGGTTAAAGAGCGTGATTGCTGACTTGAAAGTCCAAAGTTCGAATCACATGTAGATGTTTTTTAATTTCTTTATTATTTCTTTTCGTTTTTTTTTTCTTTTTCTTTTTCAAATGTAGGGGTGTTATTTTATAGCTCTGCATGATTTTTCTAGCCTGGCGTCCAGTTTTTTTTCTGAAACAAGGGCCGCGGTCCATACAGAAATTTCCGAATGAGAGCTCCGCGCGGTTTCATTTCGGTTCAGCCTGTATCAATTAACCAGAAACCGTGCGAACGCGTCATTTCTGGAACTGATACCGGGCAGAGTATTCCGCTTCTGAACAGAACCGGGCCGATCGACGAAGCTCAACCAGAATGACCATGCCGGATACTCCAGCGCACTAAATAAGCATAATACCAAGCATATTATACAACTATTCTGTATAGAAAGAGCTCGCTTCGTTTCCCAAATACCTCGAAAATACGAAGCCGTCGAAGTGTGCGCTAGCAAGCTTATACGCGCGTCGCGTCGCTTTTGCGCGTACAACAGTCGCTGCAGCTCGTACGATCTTGCGGTGCGTCCTCATATCTGCGACTGAAGATCTGCCGCCTTCAACGGGAAAGTGGAAGCACGAACGTATCGTTTCGCTAGCGATGACAAAAAACTGTTCGAGAAAAAATAAACAAACATCGCTGACTATTGAAAGATGCGCAGATAGCCGCATACCGGCCGACGCGTTCTCGAATGTTTACATATTGAAACCGCTCAGTCGGATGTGTATTCATTGACATCGATGCTCCGCTGGTAGCACGTGCAGCTAAAATGCTCAGTATTACACGTATTGGTGCACGAGATATCTCTGTATGTAGAAAAACATGCAAGCGTTCGTAGATGATGAAAAACACATCAGCACTAGTAAATTATGATATCTTGAGTTTTGCCTTCAATAAAGCGACGTATTATAAAGATACAGCCCATTTGTGAACCCTCGTGATAGCCTGAAAAATAATCAGCGTGTTTAAAGGGCGATCGGTGGATTACGGCCACAAATTCTACAGCCAGAAAAATATACAAAGTAAGAAAGAGCAAAAGTAGCTACATATACTGAATAATAACCACTGCAACCATAACCCGCTGTAGAGTAGTGGTTATTTTATAATCAACATTATGAAATAACCACTACTCTACAGCGGGTTATGGTTGCAGTGAATTCTGATAAAGGTGTTAGCTAAGAGATTGCAATACATTATAAAAGATATTGTTGGACCTCATCAAACATGGGAATAAAGACCAGAAGCATATTTAATAATATTCATGTAGCGCGTAGTGTGTTGGAGTGCTGCGATGCTCTAAACAGGAGAGTGGCCATGGTTCAAGTTGATTTCGAAAAAAGCATTTGATCGTGTGTCTCATGAAATATTGTACTGATTGTTGGAACATATTTGTGTTGGTGCCGTTGTATTGAAAGGAGTTAAAATGGCTTATGCATGTTGTTCTACATGCCTTATGATTAACAAAGTGTTATCGGAAAGAATTGATGTAAGAGCATCTGTGCGGCAGGGATGTACACTGTCTCCTCTCCTCTTTGCTATATATTTGGAACCATTGTGTAGAATGATAATTGCTAACGAATACATCCGTGGTTTTAAGCTGGGAGTATATGAAGTGAAAATATTGGCATACGCTTATGATGTGGCGCTTTTTTCTGAAGATCGCGAAAGCGTTTCGGAAGCTTTGAAAGTAACACAAAGGTATTGCAGGCAGACTGGTAGTGCTGTTAATTTAAATAAAAGTCTCGGAGTCTGGCACGGGAATGGGAAGAGGAACCGGAAATTTTCTGTGGAGTAAGATGGGCTACAAAGCCCGGTGTTTATTTGGGAGTCCCATTGGACTAATACGGGAAAATACGAATTACTGGAATGAAAAAGCGGAAGAAATACGGGAAAGGAGGAAAGGATGGATGGGACGTAACCTCTCTATTTTCGCCCGTGCGACTTTATGCAATACCTTTTTGGTGGCCAGAATAATGTATTTACTTCAAGTATTGTAATGTGCTCGAAGCAATATACAAAGGTTCCATTGTGTATTTGCGGTCTTCATTTGGTCGTCCAACTGTGAACGAATTAGCAGAGATAATCTCTTTCGGCGAGTTAAAGACGGAGGGTTGTCTCTAATGCATCTATATGTGCAGCAGATGGTTTTAAGGTTTTGTTTTCTACGTGACGAAAAAGATGCACTCCTGAGAACCTTTATGCAAAGCATGCTATCAAGTGCAATTCCAGAGTTTATTGTCTCTTCATGCTCTGCTCGGGGATACACTGTGTCACGCTTCCTGCGAGAAGGGATGTGGTCGTTCAAGTTTTTGCGCGTGAGGTACTCTGTAGAGTATTTAGCGACGGTACCACCGAAGCGACTGTACGAAGATCTTATTTCACAATTGTTCCCAGCTCCATGGTACAGAACCTTATACTGTGAAGGCCCAGGGAAATATGGGCTAAAACGTGTTAAAAACATGACTGTTGCACCGGGCGTAAAAACATTCTTTTTTAAATTGAATACAAGAACCCTCCCAGTCAAAACATGGATGGAAGAAAAGAGCCTTTTTGTACTTTGGGCCTCGAACTGTCTACTATGTAGGAAACCTGAAACAGTTGAGCACGTGTTCCTGGATTGTTGGGATGCGGTGTTTTACTGGGATGTGTTACAAAGGACACTTAAAAAAGACCTGCCATTGACGCCACGTGGAATTCGGTACTTGACAACTGTTAATGATGATTTTCAGTATGGCCTCATCATGCTATTGGACCTTCCCAGTATTTGGAGGAGTAGGATGGCTTATAGACTCTGTGATGTCGATGAACGATCTGTATGTGATTATTTTGTTGAACAAGTGTATAAACTAAACGAAATTTTGAAGAGCAAGACGCTGCGGAGGAGATCTTGAGTCTGATGGGCGAACGTGTGGTAAAGAAAGTCCATTAGACACGGTTGTCAGCCAAGGGGCATGGCAACCACGATCTTTTATTAAGGTATTTGTACCAATTGATGCAGTAAAGAAACAAAAGCTTTTACAGCTGTAAAAGCTGTAAAGAAACAAAAGGCGTCTAGATATTGTGGCAGTCCAAGAGACGAAGATAGAGAGAGAGGAGGAAACCGAGAGGGCGTTACAGCCCTTTTTGGCAGATTTTAATGTCATTGTTGCGCATGCTGTGGGCTTGTCGGCAGGTTGTTCTCTGTTTCTGCGAAAGACGCTGCCTTGTACTGGCCTAACTTATAATATCGACACCGAGGGTCGGTTGATATGTTGCGATCTTCTACTCTTTAGGAAGCCATGGCGGATAATTAATGTTTATGCTTTTAATACTGTGACACAGCGCATAAGTTTTTTTGAACACATAGCCAGCTTACTTGACTGTGACCGACATCTTGTGCTAATGGGTGACTTCAACTGTGTTTGCAACCCCATAGATCGTTCTAGTCCAGACGCACGCAGTGACAGGAGTGGGGAACTTTTGTTCCGTGTTACAGAAGATGCGGGACTGGTTGATACAGGGGCATCCTGCCGTGCTTTTAGATCATTCACCCACATTCAGGGGCATTCTCACGCTCGTCTAGACCTGATCTATGCATCTTGTACATTAGTTTCCCGCTGGCTTGTTTGCGAAACTATACCGGTTTCATTTTCCGATCATAGCATGGTAGTAGCCCGGCTCCTGCACTGAGCGGTTTGTAGACCACATAGTAATGTTATCTGCGTAGGCTAGCACTTTAGCAAGACTCCCTGCAAAATGCCATAAATATCCTTGATAACTTTCTCAACAACACAGGCATATCCCTCAACCTCACTAAAACATGCTATGTTCATGTGGGCAATAAGGTTGGCCGCAGAAGTTTCAAAGCTAATCCATTCGCGTTGACAATTGACAATACAACCCTCCTTGAAGTGGAACATACCAAGGTGTTGGGTCTCCATGTACATTCTTCAGGAAAAGGCACAGTTTGGCTATCCGATGTACGCAAAAGTGCCATGAACACACTGGGACTAATTCGAAGAATAGCAAATCGTTATGGTGGTGCCCGATCAGATACCGCTCGCCGACTTGTTCGTGCTGTCTTTCAACCGCGGCTTCTATACCAGGCACAGTTTCAGAAACTGACAAAATGGCAATGGTCTACACTCGACGCACTCAACCACGAGGCCATGCGAGTTATTACGGGACTGCCTCGATCAACTCCTATCCGTCTGCTCCGGGAGTACGCCCACCTTAACTCGCTGGCAGAATTAACTGCCCAAAGACAGACAAGCAGAGCAAGAAAGGCTTCCCTTTGTCTTGAATTAGAGAACCAACCACCTCCATGGGACTACTACCACCTTACTTCTAATAAGCCTCTACTCACCAAGAAGTCGCAGCTCTCATCATCATTCCCAATAATGTCTTGCGCAACACATGATGACTGTATTATTTACACAGATGTAGCCGTAACCCCAAAAGGTAGTTCAGTTGCTTTTATAAGCCCAACCCACCCTCACCTGAACACCAATCGAAGTTACCTTACCGACGCCAAATCAACTCTTGCATTCGAACTGCAAGCTATCTTAAACGCCATAGAAGCGTTACCTGCCGACCCTACGTTTCAACAAGTACTCATAATGACTCAGTGTCAAGAAGCCTTAAAACACTTAAAGAAAGTCCATGGCACTCTTAGGGTCGCACAGACTATACATGCTGCTTTTCACCGTTACCCAGTGACTATACCCATTCACTGGGTTCAAGACAACAAAAATTTGAATACCATAACAGCAGACGTGCTTCCTCATGCAGAAGATGTGTCACAACCTATTCATAATTCCTTTCCACCGGATCCACTCCTGACCCATTTGACATCATCAGCATCCCTCAGGCAGCGTACACGTGCTCTAATTCCCCCGTGTACGTATCCCCTTCCGCCCAATCCAACAAGGGTGGAGGAGGTATCTCTGAGACGGCTGAGGGTCGGAGTGGCTCTTACGCCCGCCGTTCGACACCAGTGGCAAAGTACTACTATTCCAGTTCCCGACAAATGCCCACACTGCGAAGAACTGGCTTGCGACACGACTGTACGGCATCTAATATGGACATGCCCAGGAACTTCGCATATGCGCAACACCATTCAACAAAAAGCTGGACTTTCACCAAGTAATGACTCTCATTTCCACTTATGGACAACAAACATTTATGCACGCAGTTTGTGTGACTTCTTGCACATGGCTGCACTCCACACATTCCTGTGACGCTATACCACCACCTTTTATGCCGTGTGGCAAACTCAGCGCCATAAATAAATAAATAAATAGTAGCCCGGCTCGGCGGCAATGACCATTCAAAGTTTAGGCCGCAGTGGGAACTTTGGAAGTTAAACTCATCGCTGGTAAATGATCAAGAATTTATCATTCGTGTGCGCTCACAGCTCCAATCATGTTTTTCCAGAAATCTACCATTGTTCGCCGCTTGGGAAATGTTCAAGCAGGAAGTACGTGCGATAGCAATTGAACTTGGCTCAATTAAATCTTTCTACAGAAAACATCAGGAGGAGACACTTAACAAAACCTTGTGTAACCTGTATGAGCTAGAATGTGAATCCCCTGGATCATATACGGACGAAATTGCTAGTGTCAAAAGTCAGTTACAAAGGCATGATGCGGAACGATACAGGGGTGCCTTAATCCGATCTCGTGTCAAGCGTGCTTTGCACTGCGAACGGCCGACGCGGAAAGCTTTGCTTCATGAACGTCATCATGCGCCTGCAAAGCTGATTCCGGGAATTATGCGTAATGGCACATTGGTTACGAGTACGAATGAGGTTACGTCCGCATTCGTGGATTATTACTCGATGTTGTTTAGTGCCACTCCTCCTGTAAGAAATTCTAACATCTCGCGTTTCACATCCCTGGTGAGCCCTTTATCAGAAAATGATTGTTCTGTAATTAGTAGCTCTTTCACGCAGCAAGAGGTTGAAGTGGCAATTGATCAATTACCTCTCTCAAAAACGCCTGGTCCTGATGGCATTTCCTCTGAATTTTACAAAGCTTTTAAAACTGTTCTTGTTCCTATCCTGCTAGATGTCTTCGCGATAAGTTTTGATCTAGAAGCCCTTCCCGAGACTTTTATAAAATGCCACACAGTCCTAATTCCAAAGAGTACTGATGAAGAAAAATTACGGTCAGTAGAAGGCTATAGACCAATTACACTGGCAAATGTGGATTACAAGATTTTCGCCAAAATTTTATCAAATCGCCTACAGTTCGCAATTTCGGTTCTCATTGGCCCTCACCAGACGGGCGGCTTGAGGGGGCGAGCCATACAAAGTAATGTACATATTGCTCGCACAGTCCTCGAATCATGCTCCTGCTCTCACGATCAGGTTGCTTTACTTCAGGTCGACCTCGCAAAAGCATTTGATCGAGTTCGTCATTCTTTCCTGTTTTCTCTTCTGGAACGAGCGAACGTTGGTTCTGTAGTACTGAAGGGGGTGCAACTTTGCTATAGAAATTGTTCACTCGCCTAATTGTAAATGGCCACCTATCAAACCCCATACCAATAAACTCTTCTGTGAAGCAAGGCTGTCCGATGTCTCCACTGCTTTTTGCTCTTTACTTGGAACCACTTTGTCAGAGCGTTTTACATAACAGTAGTATCCATGGCTTCCCTCTCCTTGGAAATGAGGTTAAAGTTCTTGCATATGCGGATGATCTTGCGTTTTTCTGCACTGACAAACCAAGCATAGAAAAAGTTATGTCCAGCATAGAAGAATTTGGCGTTGTTTCTGGTGCTCAGATGAATCACTCCAAGAGTTCCGGCCTTTGGTTTGGTTCGTGGGGCTCAACACCACCCCTATATGCAGGAATTGAATGGTCATGTGTGCCACCTAAATATCTACGCGTTCCACTGCATGCATTTAAGTCAAGTTCAAATTACTGGAAAGAGCGCGTTCCAGTAGTCCAGCGTTATGCTGATACATTTGTCCCCTATCGGCTTTCAATATTCGGTCAGGCTCAGGCCTGCAACATGTTTTTGGCGACAAAACTTTATTATGTGCTTCAGGTCCTCCAGTGTGCTAGGCATTACATCCAGCGCTTTCATCGAATATTTGCGACGTTTATTTGGTCATCCAATTTTGAACCGATTCGGCGTGATAACCTATTCAGACCTGTTTGTGCAGGGGCGATCGGCTTAGTGCATCTGTATGTAAGGCAGTTAGTTGCCCGTTTCTTCTTTTTTCGTGATTGTTCACATCCGATTATTAGAGCATTCCTACAAGTTAATTTCATGAATCTGCTTCCCGACTTAGTGGTTTCTTCAGATTTAACTGATCGCCCGCAGTTACTAAGATTTATGCAGGAAGTTTATGCTTCGGTAAGGTTTTTGACAGTACGATTCTCGAATGAGTACTTAAATTCTGTTTCGCGCAAGATACTATACAAGGATTTGGTTGCAATGCTTTTTCCGCCACCACTGTATCGTTCTTTATACTTTGGCTTTAAAGGTCATGATGTGTTAGAAAGGGTACGCAAAATGCAGATTTCTCCTTGCACGAAAACATTTTTCTTTAAATTACACACCGAAGCTCTACCTGTTAACACATGGCTCAATAGAAAAAAAATATTTTTGTATCTTCTGTAAACTGCCATCTGTGTGATGTGCCCGAAACTATTGAGCACTGTTTCATTATTTGCAAAGACGCAATTCTTTTTTGGGATGTGCTGCAAAGAACTCTAAAGAAAGACTTTATTCTAAATTAGTACAGTGTGCGGTATCTTGCTGTTACACAATCTGATTACGAACCATATGACATGTTTTTCCTTATTGGACTTCATAGCTTGTGGAAGACACGCATGTCGGATCGCAACGTTGAACCTGTTGTTCCACCTAGGCTCCATTTTAGCAGAATGACGCTGCAACTGAAGGACACTTATGATGAAAATGACTTTCAACCTGATTGGTTTCCGCCGGTGACAAGGGGCTTATTTTTGCCTGCCTTTTAAAAAGTTGTCTTCTGTTGTGCATCTCAGCAAAGGCTGAATGAATTGTAAATAGTGTGTGTACATAACCCTTTTTGTAAAAAATGCTGTAGAGTAGTGGTTAAGGCGCCCGTCATGAAGATCATGAGGACCGAGGTTCAACTAGGTTCGATTCCCAGGTTTGGCAGTAAAAGTTTTTTATTTATTATTTTAAATGTGGTTGTGTTATTTTGTCTTGTCGCACGCTTTTTCAAACCTGGCGACGCGTTTCTTTCCGGAAACGAGGGCCATCAACCATACAGGCCGTTCCGGTATCGGAGCTCCGCGTGGTTTCATTCCGGACTTTCCAGCGATAGTACAGGAATTTCCTGAAATAGCCCAAAATCCTGTATCCCCGAACCTGTGCAGTAAACCTGTATACATTCTGCTGTACGAATTTTATACAGGAGTTTTCAGTAGGGAAGCTACGCTACAAAGAATGTGATTAACTGAAGTGATGTTGAGACAAGGTTATAAAATTACAACGAAAGTTTTTGATTATACTTCCTCTCGCCAAGTGTTATGCAATGATGTGCTGCAATATAAAAGTTTGGTCGGCCAATAATCTGAGTGAAGAAATCATGACAAATTACTATGAAATTCCACTTTTCTGGTTTAAATATAACTAGTGAAATGGGTTTTACTGAGGGTTCAACAAGGAATATAGCCCTCTGTGCGCTGCACGGCGAACAGCACAGGAACACAGTCGGTCTAGGCACAAACTAGCGAGCTCGAGCAGCGCAGCGGCACTTCGTTGTTCTCTTCCTCGTGTTTCGTGACATCCGCTCTTTGTTCGCTAAAATTTCCCCGCGAGCGAATAGGAGCCACCCTCGCGACCTATGGCGAGGGCAAGACAAGCGGGTCGTAGTATATTTTGAGGCGGCTCACGTGCACAGTTTCGCGGTCGCGATGACGCATGTCCGAAGAGGGAGTGAGTGACTCCACGATATAATTTGGTGGTCTGAGGTTTGGTGAACGATGCGGTAGGGGCCGTGGTATTCAGTTCAAAATTTCGATGACAATCTCGGTGGGGTGCCAGGAACCCAGAGCCAAACGAGGAACCCTGTAGGGAAAACATGTGGCGTCTGATCTTTGTCGCTACAATGCTTTTGGTGGCCTTGAGATTCCGATGTTAAACTGCGGGCCAGCTGGCGGCATTCCTCCGCATCCTTTGCAGCATCAGAAAGTGGAGTCCACTCGGAGGAGTCGGGACACTATTTTAATATAGTGTCCATCGTGGATGACGCCTGACGCCCATAAAGGAGGAAGAAAGAGCTAAATCCGGTGGTTGACTCCGTGGCGGTGTTGTAAGCGTACGTCACGAAAGGAAGAACAGCGTCCCAGTTAGTCTGATCGGCGGCAACGTACATCGTGAACATATTTCCGAGAGTACGATTGAAGCGCTCAGTCAGCCCGTTAGCTTGAGGGTGATAGGCTGTGGTGGTTCGATGTATGATGGAACATTCAGCCAGTAGGGCTTCAACGACATTGGAAAGGAAGACTCGGCCTCTGTCACTGAGCAGCATCATGGGGCGCGCCATGGCAAAGAACAAAGAACAGCAAGAACAGGGCAATCTCACATGCAGTAGCGGCAGGTAGGGCAGCGGTCTCCGCATATCAGGTGAGGTGGCCGATGCCGACGATAATCAAGTGGTTCCCAGAGACCGTGCAGGGAAGTGATCCGTAAAGATCAACGCCAATGTGATCAAAAGGATGGTCCGGGCATGGAAGGGGTTGTAAGGGGCAAGAAGCACTAGGTGTGGATGCCTTGCGGCTTGACAGGCGATGCATGAGCGGACGTATTTGCAAATATAACCGTAGATGCCGCTCCAATAGTAGCGTTGAGAAATTCTTTGAAACGTCTTGACTACACCAGGATGGGCACACTGAGGGTCGGCATGGAAAGAGGCGCAAATTTCATTTCGTAAATGGCGGAGTATTACGAGAAGCCACCGTCGACCATCACTCATATAATTGCGGCGGTAGAGAAAACCGTCTCGTAGGGCAAAGTGTGGTGCTTGACGCCGTTAAGTCCGAGAAGGCGCAGCGTTGGGAGAAGTGGACGCGATGTCGATAAGAGGTGCGAGCCACGGGTCTTTGCGCTGCTCCGCAGGCATATCAGCGATGTTTAGAGACGAGAGGACGGGATCAGCCGCCGTGGAGCAAGCAGGTTCGCTGGCTAGGGGAGAACGAGACAGAGCGTCGGCGTTCATGTGTTTACGGCAAGAACGATATACAACGCGAATGTCAAATTCCTGAAGGTGGAGGGCCCATCGTGCGAGGCGGCCAGGCGGGTCTTTAAGAGAGGACAGCCAACGTGACGCGTGGTGGTCCGTGACGACGTCAAACTGGCGACCGTACAAGTAGCGTCTGAATTTCGTTAGTGCCCACACGATTGCCAAATACTCCTTTTCTGTAACTGAGTAGTTGCATTCAGCTTTAGAGAGAACATGACTCGCGTAGGCGACGACGTATTCATGAAAGCCGTTTTTCCGTTGAGCCAAGACAGCTCCGAGGCCAACGCCACTCGCATCAGTATGGACCTCGGTGGGTGCTGTCAGGTTGTAGGGGCGAAGGATTGGTAGCGATGTCAAAAGATGACGCAATGCGGCGAACGCTTCGTCGCACTCGGTCGACCAGTCACTTAACCCACTGTTTCCCCCGAGTAGCTTCGTCAGGGGTGCAATAATAGAAGCGAAGTTCCGTACAAAGCGCCAAAAATACGAGCACAGACCTACAGACCTATGAAGCTTCAAAGTTGCTTGAGTGAGACTGGTTTAGGAAACTCTGCGACTGCGCGCAGCTCGGCGGGATCAGGACGAACACCTTCCTTAGAGACGATGTGACCCAAAATTGTCAACTGCTTGGCACCGAAGTGACACTTCTTAAGATTCAGTTGCAGGCCAGCGTCAATAAGGCAAACCAAAACTTGCCGCAAGCGCTCTAGGTCCGTAGCGAAGTCGGTTTCTACTGACTTCGTTACGCACCTCCAAGTATCAGAGGCAGATGTGCCACTTGAACTTCCGCAAGACGTTATCCATCATCCTCTCGATTGTGGCGGGCGCATTGCACAGACCGAAGGGCATCACATTAAATTCATAAAGGCCATCCGGCGTCACAAATGCGGTCTTCTCTCTGTCACAGGCGGCCATTGGTGCTTGCCAGTAACCGGAACGTAAATCAAGAGACGAAAAGTACTCGGCACCTTGGCGGCAATCAAAAGCATCGTATATACCGGAAGGGGGTAATTGTCCTTGTGGGCAATTTTGTTGAGGCGCCGGTAATCGATACAAAAGCGAAACGAACCATCTTTCTTTACTAGCACCACTGGTGAAGACCGAGGGCTTTGAGTTGGACGGATCACACCACGTTGTAGCATGTCTTCAACTTGCTCATTGATCACGCGACGCTCTGCCGCTGACACACGATAGGGGCGTGTCGAAAAGGCGTGTTAGAGCCGGTCTGAATGTGATGCGCGACTATTGAAGTGCGGCCGAGAGCTGTGTGGGCGGAGTGGAGCGCGGAGCGAAACGTCTGTAAAAGGGCCACAAGCTGAGTGCGGTAGGTGGAAGGAAGGGCGTCATCGATGGCGGTTCGGAAGAAGTCCCCTGGCAACGAATCAAGCGTCGGATCGGACTGCAGAGCATTGATGTAGTTACCGCGGTTGATCTCGGAGGCATCCAGGTCAGAGAGAAGGTGGGCTGGTTCAACACAACTGGGAGATTACCCACGTAGCAGAGTAATCGGGCGCGGAGACGGATTGTAGATGAGTAGCTTCGTGAAGCCACCGTGAACATCGAGAACAGCAGATGGCAGCGGCAGGTGCTTGCGGTGGATGAGGGATGCAGACGGCGTAAATAGAACGGCTGACACGGCAGCACACAAAAGAGACACAAGGGCACAAGCTTCTGGAGCTACGTCGACAGCTTCAGCGATGGTGAGCTTTTGAGGACACACTGAACGGTTTTCGTCAGGCAGTACGTCGCACAGTGCAGAAAATTCCGCTTCAGCTCGGGCGCAATCGATCACGGTGTTATGTTCAGACAAGAAGTCCGATCCAAGGATCACGTCGTGAGAACAAGACGGCAAAACTACGAACTCGACACTGTACAAAAGACCTTTAATGACGACAAGCGCTGTACGTGCTGCTAAAGGTGCAATCCTCTCTTCGCTGGCAGTGCGGAGCGATAAACCGTTAAATGGCGTTGTAACTTTTCGTAATCGTCGGCAAAGTCGTTCATGAATCACAGACACTGCAGCACCCGTATCGACCATCGCATATACAGACAGACCATCGATAGAGATTACTATAACGTTCGTGGGCAAAATATGAGGCCTTGAGCTTTTCGCAGAGCACGCAGTTCTCGCCTAATGAACCGCGGAACTTAGTTTCCCTCATCAGCAGGGGGTGGTCGCCGGCGCATTGGTGACAGTGACCTGCGACGTGGAGGAGAACGATGGGTCGTATACAAACGCTGTTCGGCGGCGTATGCAGGCGAAGAGGGAGCAGAACGAAGCAGCGGTGGGGAGTACTCCGAAGACGTACGCTCGAGATGCGTAGCCATGCGGCGACGGCACCGACGGGCCACATGTCCAGGTTCAACCACAGTAGTAACAAATTGGGCGATAGTCCGAAGTGAGCCACGGGTTGTAATAGCGCGGAGTCGCAGGATGAAGCGGAGCCATTTGAGGAAGCGGTGCATGGCATAGGACAGGCTGCATGGGTGGTAACGGCACAGGCGGAGGCCGCGCAGCCACAGCCGGGTAGGTCAAAGGGGCTGGGACAGAAGGTTGGTTATATTGTACTAGTGCACCGACGTATGTCAAGGGAGCGACAGAAGGAGCTTCAGGAAGCGTGGGAAGTGCTTCTGCAACTTAGGCACCAAAGGAGAGGAAGCGTCAGGACGGTGGGGAATGAGGGACAGTTGACGGGCAACTTCTCGAACGAACTGCTTGATTTGTTGCAGCAAGGGGGACTGTTCTGCGTCAGCTGTTAAAGCTGCAAGAGGCTCCTGGTGTGAGAGTGAAGAACGAGTGATTTGACGACGCTTTCGCAATTCCTCATAGTTTTGAGATGCATTGATTACGTCGACCACGGTTGTTGGGTATCTGGCCAGAAGCATCTGTAACGCGTCATCGTCGATTCCTTGTAAAATATGACCAATCTTGGCATGTTCTGTCATTGAAGCGTCCACGCGCTTGCACAGGTCTACAACATATTCAATATAACTTGCAAAATTTTCGCCGGCTAGCAGCGCACGGCCGCGCAAGCGTTGCTCAGAGCGCAGCTTGCGCACTGCAGGCCTGCCGAAGATGTCGGAAAAATTGGTCTTGAAAGCAGACCACGAGGAGATATCGGCCTCGTGGTTGCGGAACCGCAGGTTGGCGACGTCCGTTAGGTAGAATATCACGTTATTTAATTTGAAACCTTCGTCCCATTTGTTGTGTGTACTGACCCGCTCATGTGAGGACAGCCAATCTTCCACGTCGTGGTCGCCGGTTCCGCTGAAGATAGGAGAGTCGCGTTGGCGCAAAGCTCCAGCGTAGAAGACGGGGGACGAGGAGACGGTTGGACTAGGAGTGGTAGCATCGGTCATGGCTGTTGTCGGTAGTGTGAGGCTGCGAAGCTCAAGGGCGGACGGAAATCCTCACCTCCACCAACTGAAATGAGTTTTACTGAGGGTTCAACAAGGAATATAGCCCTCTGTAAGCTGCACGGCGAACAGCACAGGAACACAGTCCGTCTAGGTACAAACCAGCGAGCTCGAGCAGCGCAGCGGCACTTCGTTGTTCTCTTCCTCGTGTTTCGTGACATCCGCTCTTCGTTCACTACACTAGTTATTAATTCATTACCCTAACACTAGCTAGTCAGCATGCGATATACATGGACAGAACATTAACTATGCAGTGATATATACTTAGAACAGGTACACAAATGTGAGGAAGTTCGCAGGACATATGGATCCAATTAGCACTAAACAGGAGGGAAAGCCAGGTCGTTGTGTTCTTGCCTTTTACACCCCTTCAAGATGCTTGCCGATTTGGCAGAAGACGTATATTTCACACATAAAGCAAGGCGAAGGACGAGAAACATACAAAGGCGAGATAGCTTATGAAAAATAAGAACAAAAAATTCTGAAAAGTATCTACAAAAATAGAAACAACGCCACGTGCACAACATAAGCTGACTAAAAACTAAGCGGAAATCTATGAGCTGGCAAGTGGACACAAGATTTCATAGCTCGCTTTTCAGGTCTTCGTATAGCCGGTGCCTGCCCTCTACTGTTGTGTGAGCTTCGTCCCAAACCGGCGGTCGCCAGGCGATTAAGTATTAAATACCCGTGACTGAAACTTTCAGGTTGGGGAAAGGATCTTGGTCGAGTGCACAAACCCCACAGGTCTCGCGATCTACGCTTTTCTCTTCTGCCTGGTTTGAGAGACCTGGATTTTCCGGAATTCAAGGTCTGCACGCGTAGTCTTCTCAAGGACACGATGTGAGGAGGAGCGGACCCATGTGTTGTGCTGCATGCGTGGGCCACCGTTGCTTCTTGCCCATGTTGACGGAGGTGATGAGGCACAGGGTGGCGGTCAGGGTGTCAAACCGGAACCGGATCTCAACCGAAAACAGGAACCGAACTAGAATTTTCGGCGAAACCGCAACGGAACCGAACCAAAATTTTTCCATCATTATGGAGTTTAACCCGAAACTGAAAAAGGAGGAAGCATTCCGAACAGGTTCGCGATAAGGTTCTCACGCACTTTTACTAGCAACTTATTTGCATTTTTTATAGCTGCTTGTAAAAGGCCTTCAAACTTATTTCCAAAGTGCCACTGCATACCACAAATACCACAACCAAACTGAAAAATTGCCGCTTGCACAAAAATGTCAATAAGAAAGCTATATTGCCACATGCATAGCACCAATCTGGTGAAGGGCTACATTTCATCAAGGAGACGAGTGGCCGCTGCGCTGCTCAATAGCGCAATGGCTTAAAGGAGAAAGTTGACCATTTCGAGTGCCTTCCTAGGTTGTGAAACATAGCATACAATTAGTGAGTTGAGGTAGCATTTTGATAAATTAATATATAAGAATGTCAACTCAAAATAAAACGAAAAGAATCTGCTAAAAATGTCTGAGGTCATTTTAATTTCTTATCTCTCCACGCCATCGAAATGATTCATAGAATACGTGGATAGCAGCCGCATACATTGCGACGCCTGCAGATGCAATTTGGTTGACCGAGACTTAAGACATAAGCTGACGCTGATAATGGGAACTACGCCTTGAGCAACAATTAACCGCTGTGTTGTTGAGTTGCAGCTGCGCTTATCCCGAAGATGATTTCATAGGTCGGTTTACTCTTTCATTTTTCGTTCCTTTTGTCCCTAAGGATGGCTGCTTGTTTTGTTTCCCTTGGCAAAATAGACTATGCCAGTAGTGAAGCTTCGATGTTGAAATGTGTAGACCGAGTGGAGAAATAGCAGAATGGAATTATTGGTAGAAGTACTTATTAACGAGCTCTATTTGGTATGCTGTTTCAGTACATACATCTACGGTGCTGAAAAAGAATGTGTTTCGTCGCTCTATTCAAAATCCCTGATGCAAATACCTGAGACGAGAGGATATTTTTGCAGGTACTGGGCACAGAGTCCCGTGACACAAAACTGACGCAGGATCTATGCCATTCCTGCGTGTCCTGTCAATACTATTTTTGATTTTCATTCTACTGGAGGGAGTTATCTAGGGGGTGTGGGCAAGCTGTCTGTGAAGCACAGTGCGCGGAAAGGAAGAATGCAGGCACTTTGCCGTCGGTGCGCGGCGTCGCGCTGGACGAGGGGAAGTGTCTAGCCACCCTGCGAGCAAAACACACAGCAGCACGCACGCTTTCTTTTGTTCATCTTAGCAGCGCGGAAATGAGGAAAGGAGGGGGGGGGGGGGGGGCAGGCCAGCCAACATAGGCAGAGTTGTTTCAAACCAGTGAAGATTTGGAGAAGCCCTCAGCAAAGTAGATTGCAGTATGCAAGCTTCTTCCTTTTTTTCTTCCTAGCAGATAGATATGGCCTGCTTTGGCCCGAGCCGTAGCAGCTCTACCGACCTGGGCTATAGCAGTAGCCTTTTTAAGGGGTCGCGGGAGCTCCGCGCGCAGGGGTAGTTAGAAATGAAGCAAAAGAAAGCGTAATAAGGGAGGCTGAGCACAACAAAATGTCAAAGAGGAGGTCCAGGAAGAAATGTACAAAAAAGAAATTCAACACTAGGACCAGCTTCATATAGATGCAAGGGGGTAGAAAGAGAGCGCAATGGCCAGAGATAGAACAGCAGTTGAAGGACGACGAAGTAGGTGTGTACGCTCTCTGGGAGACTCATCTCGTGGATCTAAAATATCCATCGTTTATACAAGGCTACGTCTAGGAAGGGTGCTACAGAAAGAGAACGGAGAAAAAAGGAGGAGGGATAGGTGTGTTGATACACCAAGGAACAAATTGGCAAAGAACAACTTCATCTTGTAAAAAACATATCCGAGAATTATGACGTTTACATGGCTAGGGGTAGCTTATTTAGGAACAGGACACCAATGCAGGCAGGAAAACAAGGGTATCATTTAATGTCTCAATGACGATATAAGCCAGTTTGGAGACGGGGCCGATATTATTTTACTGGGCTACATGAAAGGCCACTTCGACGATATGGACGGATACACGGATTGTAACGGGAAGCTAATGCTAGATATTTGTGAGAGACACAAATTAGTTATTGTAAATAGCGAAACTAAATTTGAGGAACAAATCACGTGGGAATTCGTGAACAGGCAGATGACTATTGGCTGCTTTCTAATGTCGCAGGGAATTTATAGCAAGCTCACACAAATGGAAATAGACGAAGAAGGGGTGTGTAGTCTGGGAAGTGATCATAAACGTATTAGTTTGCAGATGGGGCCCTTGATGAAAAGAGAAATGTAACTTAGACAAAAGGTAAACGCAAAATAAACGGCGATCAAATAGCGCAGATAGCAGCAGACATAGAGGAAGCAATAGAGAAAAGCCCCATGGAAGACTGGGATTATGGATATGTAGAGCTACTTAAAAGGAGAGCAATTAAGGAAGTTAAGGTAACAAGCCGCTGGGATGGAAATAGAAAGAAACGGAGCTGGTGGAATAAGGAAATCAGAAAAGCCATTTAAAAACGACGGACAGCTTCTAGGCAACACCGAGAGGCCAAGAAAGCGCAGGTATCTTAGGAAGGAATAGACAAAAAATGGCAATCATATGGAAAAAAAAATTGATGTACAGTCCATCGTCCGAAGTAAAATAAAGCACCCCACCCATCGCTGGATGGCTGAAATAAACGATGCCTCCAGAGGCAGACCAAGCAAATTCTGTGACCATGTAAGCTGGCTAGGTGAAACAAATTAAAGTAACTAGGACCAGATTCACAATAACGAGGGAAATTGTTTAAAAGGAGACAACTCAGTGAACTACATTACATCAGTTATAGCCGAGTCATTTAGGAGCCGCGATAGGGTAATCTCCGCAAATCAGGAAGGCACACAATGCCGAATACAATGCAGCGTAGAACTGACCAATATAAACTGGAAAAGGCAGAAAAAATATTCCTTAAAGCACATATTCAGGAATAGATGAAATTTCGATGAAGCTGTCTAATGAACTTGGTTGAAGAAGTAGGGAAACGTTGTTAAAATATTCTGAAACATGCATAACGAATAAGAAAATTCCGGGCACCTGCCGACAGAGTAAACTGAATTGTACTTTTATAGGAAAAGGCAATAGAATGCACGTAAAA
Organism: Amblyomma maculatum; assembly: GCF_055883805.1. NCBI lineage: Eukaryota > Metazoa > Arthropoda > Arachnida > Ixodida > Ixodidae > Amblyomma > Amblyomma maculatum. Next base: position 56,421,659 of record NC_139348.1, on the reverse strand, counting down.
TCCTATAGGTCCATTACGATAACATCTGTTATATACAGTCTTGCCATGAAGCGGTGAAATTAAATATGCAATCAAGCGTACAAAGTACGAAGATGCTCGGAGAACTTCAGAAAGGCTTTAAAAATGATAGGCGCTTAGATGATAGCCTGTTCGTGCTTGCCCAATGCATCGAAATATCTAGAGTGAAAAATAGAACATTGTACTTGGCCTTCCTCGACATAAATGGGGCGCACAACAGCGTAAACAGGGAACTCCTGTGGAACATATTAAAAGAAGAAGGTATCAGTCATGAGATAACCGATTTCTTACAGGAAATATATACCGGGATAACAAAGTATAAATTACATCTGAAGAGATAAGAAATACGGAAGCTATCAAAGTATGCAAAGGTTTGAGACAAGGTTGTCCTCTATCACCGTTGTGGTTCATGTTTTATATGATAAATATTGAATGGAGGATACAAGAAAGTAACCTGGGTTTCAACATGTCATATAGATTAGGCAGAAAGGTGGTAGAGAAGCGGCTCACCGAATTAATGTATGCAGACGATATTGTGCTATTAGCAGACAGCCAGGAAGACTTGAAAATTATAGTTAAGTACGGCGGACGCTCTAGGTTTAAGTTTGTTAAGTCGCGTCTGATAATTTTCAATGGCTCAACTGATCAAGGTCTTAAAATACACAGCCATGAAATAGCCAGAGTAGCAGAATATAAAAATCTCGGGGTATGGTTAAACGAAGGATTGGCATACATCGAAAAAGAATATATAATTGGGGGAGTTGGTATTGATTCAAATTGAAAGGGTACAGCGCAAAAAGACCCGGTGTGAAAGGAAGAAAACGTACACACTAGCGCTCGTGTGTGCGTCTTCTTCCTTTCGTCCCGTGCCTTTTTGCGTTGTGCCCTTCCAATAAGAATATATCGAAAAGCATGAGCAATCACTTAAGGGTTAAATGGCGAAAAAATGCCGGGATAATAAAGCATAGGGCATTTTGGGGATACAACAGGTGTCGGGTGCTGAGAGGTATTTGGAAAGGAATTACGGTGACCAGGCTTCCTTTCGGAAATGCGGTTTTGTGCCTAAAAGTGGAGGTACAGTCGCATTACAAATAAATCAGAGAGCTGTCGGACGATTGGCACTAGGTGCCTACGGCAAAAACACAAGTGAGGCGCTACAGGGAGATATGAGCTGGGCATCGTTCGAAGTACAGGTAGCTCAGAGTGTATTTTACGAGGAACGCCTGAGGAAATTAGACAGTAACAGATGGGCAGCTAGAGTATTCAAAACCGATACCTAAAATGCGTTGACTCACAATGGAGGAAAAGAACTATGAAACTAACCAGTAAGTATGCTCGTCACAAAGACGAAAAAAAAATGGCAGAGGCTTAGATTCCTTAAGCCCGGTAGATTGCGAAAGTAATACCCATGGCAACGCCCAGGTTCAGCCAATGTTCGGCTGGTGGTGGTGCTTATGGATGTGCTTGTTATGGTTAGACTGTGGTGGTTATACAATTATTCACTCTGGATACGACATGGATACGCGGTTCCTCCGTCTCTGTAGCTCGCTGCTGTCTCTTACACTCATTGCGACGAGCTTCCCTAGCGGTAGGTGGCATCGTCGAAGCAGATGTTAAACCGCCGGCGGAGGAACCGCCACTACTCGCAGACGGCGCGAGATGGTCGCCCAGCTCTTCGGCGTTACGTCACAACACCTGTTGCGCTCCTGGCGGACAGCGGGGGAGCTAGGCCGCTGGTGGTGGCACCGCCACTACTCGCAGACGGCGCGAGATGGTCGCCCATCTCTTTGGCGTGACGTCACAACATCTGTTGCGCTCCTGGCGGACAGCGCGGGAGTTAGGCCACCGGTAGTGGCACCGCCACTGCTCGCAGACGGCGCGAGATAGTTTCCCAGCTCTTCGGCGTGACGTCCCGCAGAGGTCACGCGAAAGGTCAATGTGGCACCGCTACGGTGCGGCAACGGCTTGAAAGTGCAAGTAGTATTGCTTTGACAATAATAAAGCGCGTGAAGCAACAGGTGAAAAACACAGAAGATAAAAATTGGATAAATTCTGTGGAAAAGAAACAGAGTATAGAACTATACCGAAAGGGGAAAAGGCAGATCAAGAAGGAAGCTTTCTTTGATAACTCAAGAGGTAGTGCCCTACTTTTTGAAGCTAGATAAGGGTGCCTTAGAACACGCTGCTACAAAAAGAAATTTTAACGCTGAAGCCTACATAAGTGGAGTATGTGGTAAATTCGTAGAAACAATTAACCATTAACTCGAATGTGATGGTATCCATCCAGAAGTCTACGCAGGCGCAGTCCGTCTTTATGAGGCCCGTGGTTTAGAGTTACCAGAGGCGGGGTGAATGAACCCGCGGTAAAAGCTAGCAAGAAGGATTGGAAGATTGGTGACTTAAAAGCAGAAAAGTACTATAATGTTAGTAAGCCAGAAACACAAATTTAATTAATAGAATCATGGTATAGTTAACCGATCTAAAACAATACTTAAGATATAGGAAAAAAACGAGCATGATAGCAACAGATACCGCCCCGTTACAAAAGGAACGCTCCAATATTCCACCCATCCACCCATCGACTGTTTGCGCGGTGCGTTAGAGCACAGAGCTCAATGCACCGTTTTGTACATTACGAATTACGTAGGTTAACTGAAACAACAATAGTGACGGAAAAGTGTCTTTCTATAAACTAAGCAACATCTTGTATAATTTCACAGCCTAATTCCAAACAAAGATGTTTTCTCGCCCTTAGAAGATGTTCTCAGTCTAAGCAGTCCTTTTGCGCCAGTACATAACTGCTTGTGTTTGGGGACGCGTGCGTGCAAATAACTGACGTGCAAGTACTCAGAATATTTGCGGCCCTGCATACGGTCAGTAGTCGTGCTTGTTTTCATCACAAATTGGGAACCAAACAGACAATTCCTGCATAGCGCTGCGAAAAAGCACTCACAGCTCCGAGTCCCTGAGTCGTTTCGAATGCCAGCCACCCCGCCAAACAACCGGAAGAAAAGAACAAGAGCGAAAGTTTGGAATGCAGAGTCGGTGCTCACTTTTCAGTCTTCCGCATCGCGCTTTTTGACTGAACATTACGCCCCTCTAAAGAAAAAAGAAACTCCACGAGATAAGTGTACGTGACGTATATGCTACATCACCATTGTGTCACGTGACTGCTTACCCAGGATCTGAAAAGTGCTCTCCTACCTAAGAGAATAAAAAAATGCGGTGCTGAAAGCTAGGGGTGCACTACTGAGAGAATATGAAATTTATGAGTAACTTTCCTATTGATTGCGCAGTGACGGGTGAGTTTGGGAAAAAACCTTGAAAAGCAGGGAGAGAACGAGGTCAAGCGAAACGAAGGGACATGGGCTTGACCCTAAGGAAAACGCTGAGGAGGTAACGGCATTAGTTGAGAAGTCGATGAACACAACTTGAGACCCTCGATATCGCAATACATAGACCCACCAGGAAAGGTACGAGCCAAACTAGCATTCGGTCACCGTATGGCCGCGGCTTCGTAAGATCACCGGCAGTAATCAAGTATCGATAAAAGCACAGCAGCATCTCCACCCTAAGCGCTTACAAGCTGAGCATGAGCTTGAAGTGTTTCTATGAATAGAGAAGACTGCCTGCAAGAACTCGGAGACATGGCAGTGCTCTCAAAATTGAAAATGCACAGAACCTGGTCCACAGTTTTGAAAAGGTGACTCTAGTGTATAGAAATTATGCGTGTAGACGTTGCAGCATCCAGAACTGTATTCGCTAGATACAATACGTTTTGCTGTGGAATCTACCCAAGTCAGAATCGAGACAGCATTTTCTGGAAAGAAGTACGTCCTCTTTTGTCATCAAACCCGGATGACGTCAACAACACTCGAAAATGTCCTCTTCCCTCAGTTTTTCTAAGATGGCAAGTCAAAAGCATGCCAGCATTTACTGAGTCAAAAATGAAATATACGGTGCTGCCATGATGTCACTTCATGCTTGAAAATTATGCGACTAAACATGCGAAAGTTGTTCTAGAGGAATGCATTTAGGGTACCAAAGCAAGATGTCATGACGCGCAACAAGACGGGGAATGCATCGTTTTGCGGCAACGTCCACAAACTACGATAATGACTCCAATCCCAATACCTGGTGTTGTCAGCAACTTTCTGGCCAGAACACATAGGTGCTTTGCGTTCGAAAACGCGGATATAATCACACATACGTTCTACACATCTTTACTCATGGAGAGTGTGCTTGGTTCGACCTTGATTTGATTTCAAAGTCATTTAGTGGGAGCCGGACGACACATTGTTGCAAATCGAGTAGATGATCTTTCAATCTAAAATAAAATTCATGTTAAATTCTGTGTAGGTGAAAAGCGGAGCAGAAAAATTTATTCTCTTTTACTTTCTTTCGACGTGTGAACGCTTTAATTGGTTAAATGTCCATAAAAATATTTTTTCCCCCATTCTGCTCTAATCATCGGTCACTCATAACTCATTTTGTCTTTGCTGAGTCCTTACATCCAGTGAAGACCGTTACATGACAATGACAATGTATGAACTACTATGTGAATTTTCAGCTTTTAGTATAACTAGAACAGAAAAGAAAGCTCAGTATTTCAAAAAAAGTGAAGTGAAGAAAATACTCGAAGTTTTTTTTTCTCTGTCAGTTTGAACCCATTTCAACCGGTTCGGGCAGGGACGAACCAGTTCGAACAGGAACGAAATGTGTCCCTGGAGACAAAACCGAAGCCGAATCTGATAGGCGTGAACCCGAACCCGAAGAAATTCCAGTTGAACATCCTGGTGGCGGCTCCCACTGCGTAGTTGCCCGCTTTTGCTACTAGAAGTTTCTCGGCTGCTCCGTTTGTGGTGTTTTCTCCGACAGGTGCGCCGAAACACATATAAATGGGCAACTGCGGACTTTGCAACCGGGTTATTAAGAGAGATATGGGAGCGCCGTTGGCCGTTGCTGTGGGTATAGTGCGACTGATGATGATGATAAATACAAGGCCATTGGTTGAGCTCAGTGGCTAAGCACTCAATTCGGAATGAGGGCACCCAGATTCCAGCCCACCCGCGGTGGCCGCTTTTAATTTGAGGTAAAACACAAAGGCGTCCGTGTGCTGTGCCGTATTAGTACGCGTTAGGGGTCACCAGATGGTCGAAATTAATCCGCAGTACGCGACTACCGCTCCTCTTTCTCTTTTCATTCACACCCACCTTCCTACTTTCCCTTACACAGAAATTCAGATGTCTACCGAGGAATGTGGCAATCACTGTTCTTTTCGTTCCCTTTAAAGCAATTTACGGCTCTGCCCCTATGCTACTGAGACTAAGCAACATTTAAAGCAGCATAGACAGCTGACTTCCGAATTTGCATCCCTGGTGTGTGTCCAGTGCAAATGTTTTGTACTCGGTCACATTCGCGTTTGAGGCACCTTTCATTTTTGAAACCTTAGCTCAAGTTTTGTGGATACCAGGTACAAATTGAAAAATAGTGGTGTTAGCTAAAGAAATTTCCGAAATGTGCAGCATAGCTCAATGAACAGAACAAAACAATTGGTATGACTGCCAGTATGCCTAAGAATAATCGATATGATGTTCCACTCACAACCGTCTCTCCCCAAACTCCTTTGAATTTCCAGACTCTGTCTAGGTTCTTATACCCGGTTATCGCTACACCCCAGCATTTCGTGGCATAACAAGGCACATCCCCAGTACACGCGATGGTGCTCTGAAGAATAGAGCAGTGGCACCTCACATGGCTGGAATTGGGGTTTCTCCTAATCTTCACTATTTTAAATGATACAAGCTCGACATTTTTGCTGTAATATTATTTCAGTGACATGTGTGCATCCATATACCATTAGGTGCGAGTCTGACAGAAAATCCAGCCATAGGTAAAATAGATCAGCCGAAGAGAAAAGGCCACGAGGCGAGCTTATCAGTCTCTTCGGACCTGAAGTCCATAAGGACTCTCATTCAAAGAGCGCGGGCATCGACTATATACATTCGCACACATTAAAGACGGGGTTGTAATTTTGTACTTCCAACCGAAACATAGTTCAGTAGTGAAATATTTCATTATTTGCCTGCCATTTTGTACGATGTGGCCTACTTAGCCTGCCCTATACCTCTTTTCATTTTCGTGAGTAATTGTATGTGCTTTTCGACCTGTATGCTTCTTTTTTTCGTTTCAAGCAAGCAACTATGGTTGAAACGCAAAAGTGCACTCTACTCTGTTTCTGTTTTTATTGTGTTCCGGACTCGCAGTTTTTATTGTCTGCTTAGCTTCCATTTCAAAGCCTGTCCTAGCCTATTTGAATTAATTGTGTTTGCGGCTGCATATCTTCACCGAGTCTTTACTTCTTTGAAGAACATAGGAGAGCTGATTTTGTTATATAAATCACACCAAAAACGTGCATTACATGTAAACTTCGTCTCTCTCTTTCATCACAAGGAATTATCTCGCGGTATATGTTCCTAATTTGAAGAGCATATTACGCAGGGAAAGAGAAACCAATCTTAATTCCAATAAACTTCTAGACCTTTTTTTACCTTGCTTCCAGTTTGGAGGCTTTGCAATTGTGGTGATGCGTTTTCCCTTGCTCGTTGAAATGAAATCTATGCTGAGGTTGCTTCCATACCTGCTCGGATACCTCTTGTTGAGTATGCTCCAGAAGGTTGGATATTGTTCCGTCCATGGTACAGGATTTGTCTGGTAGACATTCGCCCCCTGTACTTGTAGGTGTGATGCTGCAAAAAGAAGAAAAGTACAGATGCAAAATGTTAAAAAATCATTTTATATCGCCTGGATATATGTGAGCCGATTCGCTCAGAATATTCTATTGTTTTAAACACTCAGTGTTGGCAAAGCAAATCCTTTGTCCTGGAAATAAATCACAAATATGTCACCCCCAGAATATATAGGACCGTAAGTATCTCCTATGGGCACAGAACCAAACACCGCCAATCAAGTTAATTCAACGATTAGTTTCCGAATACTCTCGATATGTCCAATGATTTCAGCCTTCGGGAAAAGGGACACTTTCTTTTCGCTTCTCAAAGCGATATCATTCGTATTTGATTTCCGACCTATTGCTGACTCTGAGAGAACACCGTGAACTCCTTCCTGTGCAGCCTCCTCTCCTTTTCTCATAATTTGCAGGCTGAAATCAAAAAGAGAAATTAAAATTTTGGGGACTATAAACAAAATAAACAAGTTGTTGCGTCCGCACTGCCTTATTGGCAATAGACACTATTACTATGTATTGGTCTTTATTAATTGCGAGTAACTATAGTTTATTAGCCGTGATCATTAGTAGTATGAAGAGGTGGGAATAATTTAAAGGGCTACAAAAGGAGCTGCATATAGATTAATTACCGTGGACGTAGTTTCATGAAGTGTTTAGGGCTGCTGCCGCCTGTATTGTACGTGTTGCCGTCAGGCCTCAAAAATGTCTTATCCAGAAATGTTCGCGATCAAGATTGCGACTGTTTGATTCCATGTGATCACAGTTCAACTTAATTGACAGTGTCATCCTTTCTTCAAACGTGATTCTTAATATGGTTTCGGTAAAGGTTACGCATTTGGTGGATGATGTAGCACCCGTACAGCAACCCCTGTTAAATTACCTAGCTATGTGAACATGTCCTGCGATATTGTGACGTCAGTTATCCGGGTTACTAAATTGATGTTTACCTTATAACCCGCCAGATTCCACTTGCCTGCTCGTTTTCATCCTGATTACGAAATTGTCGCATTGGTTCAGAGGTTACTGTCAACCCAGTCTCCTGAATTGGACAAGCGCTGGGCGAGAGTGTGGTGCGTCAAGACACCTAAGTGCAATGGTGCTTTACAAAACCATTTGTGTTTTCTTGAACTATTATGAATTACCATAAACTGCGAAAGACGCCGCCGCAGCATTTGTCTCCAAATCCAGACTCTAAAACGTGTCAATAAAAGTTTCCCAAAAAAGGCGGTATCTACTGCAATGTAAAGCAACACATAGGAAAGAATCTTGCAGGATGCACATGAACACGAGAACGTATGTTCAAGAATTAAGATGGCGCTCAATGTCAGACGTCAATCAACACCAAGACGTGCATTATATTTTCAAAATGGTTTGTGTTCTGCGTGTAGAAAAATGTATTTAACTTCGTTTGTGAGATGGCAGTGACGATTTATTCGTGCACGTAATTACTGCGGAGGGACCTGTCACGCGATGTTGCTCTGCTAGCATTTGGTGTTATTGAAGCCGTCCTGTATTTTCCAATCTCCTTCAAAACCAGATACCTTCATTCTAGATTAACACACTTTTTCGTCTAAACAATTTTAGCACTAAATGCGCGAGCTAAGCGGTCAACAGAATCATCGCCTTCGCCATGGGCTGACCTGCAACAGAAGCAGTAGCGTTATATTTTATACATCCCTTAAGAGGTTTGCTTTGCACTGATTTATGGAAAATATTCAAGATCATTTAAAATCATGTAAACTTATTTTTACTGACTAAATGCATGAAGAACATGAGTAACTTGGTGTAGGAGGAGAAAGACTTGTGCAGGAGTTGACGTGCTGTCTCGCTCGGGTGCAGCATTGTTTTGTCACAGTATTGCTTTAGTGTTGACAAGAGTGTTACATTTTGGTGGAGAGTGCAGTTTCGATCACTCATCATCGATCCGCCATTGACTAGCACCTGGAAGCTCGTCGTAGGTGCCTACTTGATGGACTTCCGCCCTGCTCGTTACCTAGCAGCCGCCGACTGGTTCTGGCTCTCAGGCGGCGTCTGGCCATTATTGATAATACGGGGAGCACCGCCCTTCCGCTGGCGCAGCGAGAGAGGGGTGTTGACGTTGGCTCTGCCACTAAGGATGGATAACACTTGGGACACCTCTACTTAGCACGACAACGTTTTATTTCTTCCTTGCCGACATTGCCCTTATATGATTTGAAAGCCATGAGGACACGCCGGAGGCATAGAAGCGCTATGTCACTGAACTTAAAAAATGAAAAGGGTTCAACGCTGCTGAGCCGAATATGGAGCTAAAGCATTAGCTGCGGGTGACCGAGCATTTCTCTTCTTCGCGGCTGTGTGAGGTCATTCGTGACTGCGGCCACGGACTACGCGATGCGCCGAAGCCTGGCGTAGTTTTGTTCGCAATAAAAGTGTTTCGGCGGCCCCTCAGCGCGCAGGAAACTGGCCAAGCAGACACTCGCACATAGTAACCGGTGGAACGTGCACTACCCACACCGAAGAGATCATCAAGTTGTGCAAGGCAATCGATCTCGCATGTCGGAAGAGGAAAAATTCGGGCATCTTTTGAAGGGCACTGCAGATGATGTCTACAAGATTCTCATCGCCAACGATGTTATATGCACTGTCTCCGCGGTCCTTTGTCACATCCGTAATTTGTCACATCCGTAAGCACTGCAGACCCGTCGAGTAACGCCTAATTTTGGAAGGCAGACCAATGTGCCAAACGTCTCCAGCGTTGACGAGCATGTCTTTATGGCTCTAACTTCGACCATTTGAAGAAGCGTTCGTGAATAGCTCCTTCGGCTCGATTCCCTTAGGTGGTACAGTTCACCAGTGGCCTACCGTCCATCTTCACCGTGCCAAATCGCCTACAAGCTGCAATTGCAGCCTAAATATTCTGTTCACACTGCACACCCTGCCTCTTTCAACGAACGGTCACTGCAACAATTCGCAAGCCGTTTTTTTAGGCATCCTGATCAGCCTAATGACCTTCACCCACAATACCTAGGTGACCGCCAATATTTACATATAGCCGCGAGCCTGGCTATTAACGATAGCCTGACATTCAGTCCTTTAAGAACGAAACCCTTCGCTGTCCTGCTCCCGTCCGTTACCGGTGCGATATGGCGGATATATCTCAAGGCAATGTTGCCGTCGTCCAGTATCGTGGTATTACCGACCAATGTACTCAGGCATGACTAATGATCACTCAGTTGACTCACCTCAGAAATGGGTCCTGCTCCACACGGCCAGTTTCAGTCCGGTGGCGTACGAAATTACTCCCTGACTTTCTACCGAAATCGTATCCCACAACCCGCATTGTGTGTCCGCTGTTCGCCGTCCCCGCGGCGTTGCCCCCAGCAACCACCTCCGGCAAACTAGGCGCCGCGGTCTATCGAGCTGACAAAGATAGAGAATGATCACTGCTCGCAGAAAGGCCTCTTTCCGTCACTATGCTCCAAAATAAGATCACTGTTTCTATTGACGGTATATTCACACTGGCGATAGTGGAAACGGGTTCAGCGATTTTGATTATGCGCTTACCGTTTCAAAACTTGCTGGGACCCAAATTAATATTTTCTTGGGACAGAAATGCAAGTTTTGCAGCTTTAGTGTTCATTTGGTGTACCCTGTTAATGCGTGATGTGCCAAAGTGTGTCTTTGAAGAACCGTGTTTTCGGCGAATCCTTCATACTGCACCACACCGTGCAAGATGTAATTCTTGGTATCGATTTTCGGCGGATGTGTGGCGTAAATTTGTATTCCCGCACGGGCGAGATCAGTGCTGAATTCTACTTTCCGCCTCATTTCTTCAAGAAATCATTATGATGACGTGCTTTTTGCGTACGACGATACTGTTGTGCCCCCGTTGCCTGTAGAGTGCGTTCCAATTGCGTCTTCCTGCCATGCCACTGAAAGTTTTGTTGCCACCCTGACGCCTACTTGCTAGAACTGCACGAATACATCTTTTTTGTGTGTGTCGGTAACTCAGGGCTGCATGCGATTGTGGACCATTAATTGCTTCTCTCAGACACATTTTTAGCAGCTGGCATGAAGGTCCATTCTTCTAGTAAAGATGTGTCAATATCAGGGGCCTTGATTACGGATGCACCAGAGCAGCATGACGCAGCATCTCAAGTAAATGCTCAAATCCTTAGAATGATGAGTAATTCTCCTAATGCACAGAGCATGACGCTTTGGAAGCTCTTTTATAGAAGTATCTATACATTTTTGAACTCGCGAAGGCCATGAGCTCAGGCTCATTTCATGGGTTGCGAATCAATCATCGCATTGACACTGCATATATGTAACAATTTAGAGAGCACTGTACCGTGTGGCACCGTCCGAACACGACGTAATCCATGAGAAAGTTCGTGAAGTGTTAAAGCGGATTGTCATTCAAGATTCGTACAGTGGCTCGAGTAATTCTGTTGCAAAAGGGTGATGGCACCTGCCGATTTTGTGTAGGTTACCGCCGCCTTAAGTATGTCACTAAAAGGACATCTAACCGCTTCCCCGCTTTGATGACGCCATTGACTCGTTTTACTCTGCATCGTCAGTTTTTATCTAGATCTGCGGTCGGGAGTACTGGCAGATTCCGATGCACCTTGCAGACAAAGGGAAGACCGCCTTCATCACTGCCGATGGACTATTTGATTTTAATGTTATGCACTTCAGTATTGTGCACTTTTGCCAGTGATATGTGAAATATGCAGTGATACTATACTACGTGGATTCATATGGGAGGTCTGTATGTGTTATCTGGACTCTGTAGTCAGCTTTACCTGGACACTGAACGAGCACAAAGACGCCTAGTGCTTGTGCTGGAAATATTGCGCAAAGCTGGTCTCGTTATGATATCAAAGAAGGGCCGATATAGAGAGCGACAGTCGTTGGTGCTTGGTTACCTCGTCGATGATGAGGAATTCTGGCCTGATTATCAGAAGACAGTAGCCGTCGCCGAGTTTCAACAACCTCGGAATATGAAGGAGCTCGGCAGTTTTTCGTGACAGTTTCTCCTATTTACGAAGATTCATCCCTCGTTTTGCAGATGTCGCGTATCGGCTCAAGTGCGTACATCATAAAGACGCTCCATTCCAGTCAAAATCTGAGTGTGACTCGTCTTTCCGGCCACAAAATTTCCTCTTAACATCGCATCCTATCTTTTGGCACTTCAGTCCTTCTGTTCTAATGGAAGTGCCTACTGACGCAAATAGTGTAGGCATCGTAGCTGTCCTCGTTGTGCGCTATGACGACCGCGGACATATGATTGCTTACGCAAGGTGGACTGCAAGCAAGACTGAGCGCAACAGCATCCGCTCCGAACAGGAGAGTTCTGCGGTTGTTTTTGCCGTGCAGCGGTTTCGTTGCTACTTCCAGAAACGGACATTCGTAGTAGTAACCGATCACCATTTCCAAATGATGGCTACTCAATCTCAGTGATCCTTCCGGTCGCGTGGCCGGCTAGGCACTTCGCTTAAAAGAACACGACTATACGATTTCCTACAAGAGTGGCCGATGGCACCCAGATGCGGACTGCCTTTCCCGGTTGCAGCTTCCCACAACGGGATGTGACACGGACCACTTCGACAATTACATCGCTGCTTTATCTATAAGATTTCCCGATACTCGTGCCATCCGAGCAGAGCAACACAGTTACCAGCACCTGGAGCCGTTCTTGAATGCTGCTCAGGACCCAAACTCAAACAGTCAGTTTTGTTTAAGTGATATCCTGGTATACAAGAAGATTTACTCAGAGAAACTGGCCGTCAGTTCCTGTTGGTAGTGCCAAAGAGCTTCCGGCTTTCTGTTGAACGCGCCATGCATGACGAGCCAGCTTCGGCACACCTAGGATTTGCTAGAACTTTGCCTAGCCCTAAGGAGCGATTCTACTGGCACCGGATGCGTCACACGAGTGACATGTATGTGGTCAAAGCCTCATACGGATACGTCACACGATCGACTTCTCTGTCCCGAGTGCCAGAACACAAACGTTCTATTCCTGTAGCTTATGGAATGATTCACTCTGTAGCTCCGCCGAAGGCTCCTTTTGAGAAAATTGGACTCGCCCTTTCGGTTCTTTACCAAAGTCGCAAGAAGGCATTGGTTGTTTGGTGTATGTGCGGACCATCTTACTGGCTGCTGTGACATAGCCGAAGTTCTCGCCGCTACGGCGTACCAAGTGTCTCTTTTTCTGTTCAGCATTCAGTCATCTTGTGACATGGTCGCCCGAGAGTTTTGCTAAGTGGCAGAGGCCGCCAGTGTACGTCCAATGTAGTTTGAGAAACTTCTCCGTTTATATGCTTCTGATTTCTGACATTCGACCGCTTACCACCTCAGACAAATGGTTTAACAGAGTGCACAAACAGGACTCTCACTAATGTGCTTTCAATGTACTTCGCTTCGGACACCAAAACCTGGGACTGTGATGTCCCGTTCATCACATACACCTTCAACACTGCCAATTATGAGACCACAGGACACAGCCCGTTCTTCCTGCTGTACTCGTGCTCTCCTCAACCTACCCTCGACACCATCCTCCCATTTTCAACTCGCGACGACAAACGCTTAGCTGAAACTCTGTCTGGCTGAAGACGCGCGGTGGATAGCCCGACAACGGATTTGGCATCACAAGACGTTATCAAAAGCTCGCTGTATGACCACCATTGCCAGATCACCTGCCTCCCTTTTGCCTACTCTACCTTTGGAAACCTATGAGAAAGCGCGGTTTACAACAGAAAATGCTAGCACGCTACACTGATCAATATTTGATTCTAAGACTCAGGAAACTGAATTACCGGATTAAACGCCTTACGACCCACTGGCCGTAAGGCGTTTAATCCGAGATGTCACATGTTGCCCGCCTGAGATGTCACAACTGAGATGTCGCATGTTGCCCGCCTGACGTTTTGTTGTCCTCAGAACGCAGGACTTCCCGGAGGATTTCGTTTCCGAGAGAGGGCAAATGCTACACACTAGATGAATGAAGAAGATGGAGAACCCGGTGTAGGAAGGCGAAGAAGTGCGTCGAAATTGAGGTGCCATCTGATTAGGGTGCTCCGCTGTTTTGGATAAATAACATTGCTTTATGTCGCGGCTTCAAGAGTGCTACATTATTAAGGATGAAAAATTATTTATCGTTGTACATAAGTATTGATACGGACGGGGAGGAGGAAGAAGCGGACAGTGGCACGGGCAGAAGCGCTCGCTCTAGGCCCGCCAACAATTCAATAAACGTCATGTCACTGTCATCGAACATCTTTCTGTCCTCTGTTCTCCTGTTTTCATCGGCCTGCCGCCTCGTAATAATTTGTTGGAGGTGCGGGGTACTTCATCATCACCCCCTCATCCTGGTCCGGAGCTTTGGCGCCCTGCGAATACTTGCGCCGTCGGCGAATGGTTAGGAGGCACCGCATGGCTGGTCCCCAGCCTTGCGGGCACAATAAGGCTTTGCCGTGCCTCCGCCCCGTACCCAGCCCCGACCACAAGACACGACGGAGGAGACTGACCCGAGACGCCACCCACACCATAAGACACAGCGAGAGAGCAGATGACAACGTGACCCTACTGACCCGATTTGCCGACCTGTGACAGACACAAGACGCCACCTCGCATGAACCCATGACTCCTTCCCATGCCACACGGTACTTGCCTGGGTCTCGACCATCGAATTTTGGAGAAGTGGTCCGAATGCATATTGGGCCAGGCTTCATCAGAGGATCATCGCGGCGGCAAGCAGTTGTCTTCTTTAGCCATACAGTCACGCCCATCGTCATGTCATCGCTCTACTGTCCCAAGCACAGCGGCCTAATGAAAGCGTCGCCATGTTTGTGGAAGAAATGACTCGCCTTTTCAACCGGGCGGATCCGTCCATGTCGGAGGTAAAGAAGTTGCGCTACCTTATGCAAGGCGTCAAGGAGCAGCTGTTCGTTGGCCTTGTACGTCACCCTCCATGTACTGTTGCTGACTTTACGAAAGAAGCAACAAGTATCGAGCGTGCCATGAATCAGCGGTTTGTACATTTTGCGAACATCGCTGCCAATGGCCGGAAACGACAGGGAAGCCCTTCGCGAACTTATCCGAAGCATCGTGCGCGAAGAGCTGCAAAAGCTGCCCTCTTTCGAACAACATCCACGTGTTGGGGGCATCTTGGATATTGTGCGGGAAGAGCTCTGCCAAGCAGTACCATCAGTACCGTCGCCCCAGCCGCCTGCGCCACAGATCATGACGTACAGCGTGTTGCATACCCCTGCGCCTGAACCATTGGCACCCTGCAGCCCTGCTCCTCCCGCTCGTCCTCCACCCCAATATCCAGTTTCAACTGGTGTGCCTGAAGCTCGACCACCCCTTCGCAAAGCACACGCGTGGCGCACGCCGAACAATCTGCCTTTGTGCTTTCACTGCGGCGAAGCCGGTCACGTTCTGCGCCACTGCCCGTGCCGTGGGATGGGCTTGCGCGGATTTTCCCCGGATGCCCCTCGACCGCCTTATGGCGAACGACCTCGGGACATCGACCAACACCTCAGCGACCAAGTCCCACCTGCGTCCCTCCAGCGACGCCAGTCCTCGTCACCACCGCCGAGACAGGCTTCCACCAGCCGCCGTTCTTTCCTCAGGCAGTCCCCAAGCCCGCACCGGGAAAACTGAAGACGGCGACCCTCTGGGGTAGGGCCGCCGTCGATGGACACTACAACCAACATCCTCCGCTCACCGATTCGATCACACAAACCGACCTCCGACCCTTCGCTCCTACGAACAGTCTGACCACTTTTCGACGATCGCTGAAGCTTTCCTCCGACGCCCCCAATCGACGCACCGCACAACCAACGAGTCCGACGACCTCCCGACGATCACAGATGGTTACCTTCGACGCCGTAATTCGACGCAACGAACGACCCGTCGTCAGCCCGACGATCCCTGACACGCCGCACTTTGTCGACGGTGAGCTACATTCCGCCGAGATACCGATCGTCGTTGATAACCACAACACGACTGCCCTTGTAGATACCGGAGCTGATTTTTGCGTTATGAGTCATGGCCTTGCTACCATTCTGCGAAAAGTCCTGACTCCTTGGCACGCAGCCCCGATAAGGACAGCCAGAGGGCATGTGATAACGCCGCTCGGAGTGTGCACCGCTCGCGTCGAGATTCACCACGTAACTTTCTCGTGTTGCTTTGTTGTGCTAGCAGAGTGCTCCAAGGACCTGATTCTCGGCCTTGATTTTCTTAGAGAAAATGACGCAATCATCGACCTTCGTGACTTCATGGTGACTTTCTCCACTCACCGCGCAATTTCCGACGAGTAAAGACAGCACAGCGACGACTACACAGTCAGGCCAATTTTCCGAGTGTGCGACGGCCATGTCACTCTACCTCGACGCACCAGCTTGTTTGTTACAGTGCAGTGCGACAACCCCCCCGCCTTGCAAGGCCTCGCGGAAACGAACGTGAATTTATTGTTCAGCGTCGCTCTGCGTCGCTCGGGGGATCTTTGCCTTGAGACATAAACGAACTGAACTATTTTAACGAACTTTAGTGCCGAATATCGCCATTTACCGCAAGGTACAGCTATCGCTTATTTTGACGAAGTCCGTGCGCGATCCGCCCATTGCGCCCTTTCGCTGGCCAACGAGAACCCTCCCGAGAGCAGTGGACATACTGTTCAAACTGACGTGAACCCAGCTTTGTCTCTTGCCCAGAAACGCCGCCTTCAAGCAATTCTGGACACTTACCGTGACTGCTTTGCCGTCACTTCCAAAGTGAAACAGACGTCAGTAACCAAACATCGAATTATAGTTGATCCCACCGAGCGCCCTATCCGCCAACACCCCTACCGAGTATCGCCGAAAGAACGAGTGGATATTCGGGCGCAAGTTGATGAAATGCTCCGCGATGATGTGATCCAGCCGTCCACAAATCCATGGGGCTCACCATTTGTGCTGGTCGCTAAAAAGAACGGAGCACTCAGATTCTGCGTCGACTATAGGAGGCTTAACAAAATTACGAAAAACGAAGTCTATCCATCGCCTTGAATCGATGACTCGTTCGACCGACTTCGCCACGCCCGATACTTTTCATCGCTTGATCTACGCAGTGGGTACTGGCAGATCGAAGTCGATGAACGTGATCGAAAGAAAACCGCATTCATTACTCCTGACGAACTGTACGAATTTAAGGTGCTTCCCTTCGGTTTGTGTTCCGCTCCCGCAACCTTTCAAAGATTGATGGACACTGTCCTAGCCGGCCTGAAATGGCAGACGTGCCTCGTCTACCTTGACGACGTTGCCATTTTCTCTGCGACCTACGAAGAGCACCTCAACCGATTGACGGCCGTGCTAAATGCCATCCGCGGGGCCGGACTCTCACTAAAACCAGAAAAATGCCACTTTGCATTCCAACAGCTCGAGTTCCTGGGTCACGTCGTGAGTGCTGAGGGAACTAGCCCTGATCCAGAGAAGACGGCTGCCGTAGCTGCTTTCCCGACCCCCACTGATAAAAGGTCCGTGCGTCGGTTTTTGGGCCTCTGTGCATATTACAGGAGATTTGTGCATGACTTCTCCCAAATAGCGGAACCATTGACTCGACTAACAAAAGACGACCAGCCTTTCATCTGGGCCGACGAGCAGCAAAGGGCCATCGAGGAGCTTCGCAAGCGCCTTAAAACAACGCCCGTACTTGGCCACTTCGACGAGGAGGCCGACACAGAATTGCATACCGACGCCAGTAACGCTGGCCTCGGTGCAGTTCTCGTTCAGTGGCAAGAAGGTGTTGAGCGGGTGATTGCTTACGCCAGCCGCACCCTGTCTCGTTGCGAAGGGAATTATTCTACGACCGAAAAGGAGTGCCTTGCAGTTGTGTGGGCTGTAACAAAATTTCGGCCGTATTTGTATGGTCGGCCGTTTAGAGTGGTCAGCGACCACCACTCACTCTGTTGGTTAGCGAACCTTAAAGATCCTTCAGGCAGGTTAGCCCGCTGGAGTCTCCGCTTACAGGAGTTCGACGTCACTATTGTGTACAAACCCGGCAAGAAACACAGTGACGCTGACTGCCTATCCCGAGACCCTATCCCGTGTTCTTCAAGTGAAACAGATGACTCCGTCTTTCTCAGCGCTCTCTCGACGCCAGATCTCGCTCAACAGCAGCGAGATGACTCCGAACTGCGGCCCCTCATCGATTACCTCGAAGGAACCGCCTCATTGCCGCCTCGCCTTTTCACGCGTGGCCTATCGTCGTTCTGCTTGCGTGACGGCGTCTTGTACAAGTAAAACTACGCTTCCACAGACATTCAGTATCTGCTGGTTGCCCCACGCCGCTCCGTACCGACGTTTCGCAGGCATGTCACGACGAGCTTTCTGCCGGACATCTAGGTTTTTCGCGCACCTTGGCACGATTACGACAAAAGTACTACTGGCCCAAGCTTCCCGCTATGGTTCAGTGCCATGTTAGGACGTGCCGTGATTGCCAACGTCGGAAGATACCACCTGTCAAGCCGGCCGGCCTGCTGCAGCCTATTGTTCCTCCGCGAGTACCTTTTCACCAAGTCGGTATGGACTTGCTCGGGCCATTTCCTACGTCATCATTGGGCAACAGGTACATTATAGTCGCCACAGATTATCTAACCCGCTATTGTGAGACGAAAGCTCTTCCCAGCGGCACATCTACTGATATTGCGAACTTTTTCATCTTTAATCTGGTCCTTCGTCACGGTGCCCCTGCGATCGTTTTAACTGACAGAGGCACGGTATTTACTTTAGCTCTAACCCAGGAAGTGATGCGACTCAGTGGCACTTGTCATCGCAGAACAGCTTACCACCCTCAAACGAATGGCCTTAATGAGCGACTCAATAAGACCATCGCCGATATGCTTTCTATGTACGTCAACGAAGATCATAACAACTGGGACCAGATACTACCGTATGCTACATTTGCTTATAACACCACCGTCCAGGAAACGACCCGCTTTACACCGTTTGGTTTGGTGTACGGTCGCGAAGCTGTCACCATGCTGGATGCAATGCTACTGCCAGATGTTGCCCACCCATCGATTGCCGGTGCCGACCAATTCGTCCAGCATGCCGAAACCGCTCGCCAGCTGGCTAGACTGAGAGTCCGGACACAGCAAGTTAAAGATGCTCGACGATATAACCTTCGTCACAGGGAGGTAATTTACAACCCTGGTGATCAGGTTTGGGTGTGGACACCTGTTCGCCAGCGGGGTCGCTCCGAGAAGCTTTTGCGCCGCTACTTCGGCCCGTACGAAGTACAACGCAAACTCAGCGACGTCACCTACGAAGTGACCCCTCAAGGAACTGTTCGCTCATCCCGACGGCAAGCACAATCGGAAGTCGTACATGTCGCCAGGATGAAGCCCTTCTACTCCCGCTAGTTCAAGCTACATGTGTTTTTTTTTCTTTGCTTCATTTAACTACTTGATGTGAACGCGCATCCTCGCCGACTACGGTTATCCTCGACCTCGCCACTCGGCATCGGGACGATGCCTTTTCCACCGGGAGGGGCAATGCCGCAATGTTATCGTACTGGCGCCGCCATGTGGCGAGCTCGGGAGACTGGCACGCGCTCGTCTTCTTCGCTCTCGGTGCTCGCCCGCTGGTCGGTTCCGTGCCTGACCTTGCCGGTGCTTTTACTTAGTCCTAAGTAAACCTGCTGAAACAGTTTCACTGGCTTCTGTGACAATATATAGTTCCATTAGTTTCCAGGTTCGTTTGGCCGGGTATTTAGACAGTTCTTCGCCAACGTTTAACTGAGCGAAGACGAATGCAGCGGGCATTCTCTGATTAACACCCGACAAACACACTTTCAGTCGTTGCCACCGCCGAATCGCCCAGCTCTATTACGGGCGCATTTCAGCCCAATAAAGTGTGCATTCCCTTCAATGACAGTTTCTTTGCGCGTTTCACATCGTCAGCGACACGTGACATCTGGTGGAGTTGCTGCTCTGTTTGGTCTCGTCACTATTTCAATCCAAGACCAGAGCCCTGTTTCTGTCGTGCAGAGGGACCAACATACAGGCCACAGAGCCAGCCGCCGACCTCAAGAGCTCCAATCCAAACACGGGGTCTGTCCGGACCACATTAGGCCCCTAAGGAAGACGCGAAAATTGAAAATGACCCACTGTACAGCACTGGTTATTATCCAGTGACAGTCCTCCTCCCCATTTTCAACAGCTCCCTTGGTCAATGTCCAGAGAACCATTTGATAGAAATAACAACTGGGACTATGTCTTCAAGCTTAAAATCATATTCTTTGCTCTTATAGGAACAGCTTTGACATGGTGTGGAAATCACAAGTCTTCGCTGAGGAAATGGAATGGCGTTACCAATGAACTGTTGGAAAAATTCGAGAGTGCGGCAGGCAAAATGAGCGATACCTTTTATTCTATAGCCAAGCTCCTTAACGAGTCCGCCCTAACCTATGTTGAGGAAATGAAGCGCCTCCTCCGCCGGGTCTACCGAAACATGACTGAATAAGTGAAAGTTGAACTTTAATTACAAGCCGTGAGAGTCGCTTTTGTTGGCCTTGCGTAAAATCCACTGAAAAACGCCGTCGAATTCGCATGAAAAGCGTCCACTATTGAGAGGACTATGGATGTCGGCATGCGCCAGTACAGTGGATCGGCTCAACTAGCGTACGGAACCCCCACAGCGAATCTTCTGCGAGCGAATATGTTTTGTGGGATGTTATCCGTAAAGTGGTCCCAGAATAACTTCACAGACTCAGACGGCTGTCACAATTTCAAAAACTTGAATTAGTGACACTCGCGGACGTGGTACGTGAAGTCCAACAAGGACTAGGCTTACATAGGCAAACGGCGCCACTGGCTCCGACGCAACAAGCAACAGCAATGAACTATGCTCAAGCGGTACGCCGGCTTACTTTCCGACAAAACCCTCAAAAAACACTCGACGTGAAGAGGCTGCTTTTGAATGCCGTCATTTACTCTGCGTGCCAAGACTACAAATGACCCTCAAGCCTCTGGAAGTGCGACACCAAGAGACTATGCCTCCAGAGTGGCGAGGCCAGGCACATTTTATGCCCCTGTCTGTAGAGCCCTGTCGGCCTTACCGGTTTCTTATTCAAAGCTCCATGACCCAGCTGCAGTGAAAGAGCGCAGCGGAGAGAGTGTGCTGTGAAGCTTCTGCTGCAGATCCTTTGGCATACACCCCACGTTTTGCGTCGCCAGGGCCCCACTACGATGGCAGTTTCGAGAAAGGTTCCCCAAACACGTAAGGAAAACTTACGAATGAAGCCTTTGAAGGTGAGGCTGCTACACGCGACCTAATGAAGATCCTCCGGCACTGACGAGGAGTGACGATGCTGCAACATTACACGCCGCTATGCACGACGACGTGGACGACAATGGGACCAGACTTCAAGCTGACCTTGCGCCTAGCGAAGTGACAACATTTTGTCTCGGCCGAGAGCTCAGTAAACGACATACCTGAAATCGAACACCACGGTGCACACGCAATATAAGAGCGCGAGCAAGTGACCCTAAATTTACGGTCGGAGGTCGCACAATCAAAGCCCTAGTAGAGACCGGAGCTTACTATTCAGTCATCGTGGACTGCTTGTTTCCCAGCGCAGGAAAGTAACAGCCGCTAGAGATGGGCAGGTAATTTGCACTGCTGGTGTTAACCTCATTACTCAATCAAGAAGATGAACTGAAAGGGAAACTAAACCGTACGTACTTACCCTCCAAGATTCGTATTCCTATAACAGGGTTCACGCAACGTGATTGTGGTCATGTACACTCTTAATCGCCATTGAGCGATCATCGACCTTCTGTCAAAGCCCATAAAGCTTTCTATAGATAGTCACTGCGTCATCCTTCAAAGCCCATAAAGCTTTCGACAGATAGTCACTGCGTCATCTTAGATGCATTGCGTTGTTCTAAACTTCCGTGACGGAAAGATGAGCGTACCATTGGGATCAGGCGTCGTGGTATTCATGGGCACCGGAGACATCGTAGCTACTAAAGATGTCATGGAAGGAAACACTCAGTTGCTCTTGGGTCATACAGTGGAATTCTAAAGAGCATCGCTCATATACGGCATGTGCAAGCTCACGGGCTGGTCACGAACTTCGCCGCAAAATACCAGCATCTTTACAAAGGCATGACGATCACTCTTGTCGACAGCCTAGTAGGCATTCGAGACGTCATTACCCTCCCCAAAAAACTCGAAAATAGTTTCTCTTACGAAAGATACCAGCTCACATTCGACATCAACTCAGCGCTGGCCCGAGCCAAAGGAACCAAACGTGCGCCCTTCTTCAAAGTGAGTGTTGATGCTTTTCGTCAGCATCGAACGTTCTCGAACGCGATTAGCCAAGCACCTCACATTCACCGGCAAAGATGCCCAATATTGGCGCTAAAGCCTCTACCCTGTATTACCGCGGAAACGCAACCCCATCCTCGATACAGTTGATGAAATGGTTCCCGACAACGAAATCCAGCCATCGAAGATCCCGTGGGCGGCACCAGTCGTTCTGTAGAAGATTAAATGCACCACCCTCTGATTCTGCGTGGTTAACCGCCTCTTGAACAATGCAGTGAAGAAGGATATTATATTCTCCTTTGCTTTGACAACACATTGGAGTGGTTCTACAATGTGAAGTATTTTTCACTGATAGATCTAAAAAGAGGCTATTAGTAAATTTTTCTGAAGAAAGATAACGCTAGAGCACGGCGTTCATCACACCTAACGGTCTTTTCTGGTTCAAGGTGATGCCATTTGGCCTCTGTGGCAGTTAGGTTTGAAGCTTTATATCACTCCTCTTGTTAATGACATAACGCAGTGGAGACTAAACTCGGGAAAAGCGGTTACTAACGAAAGAGCCGTTGTGAGCCGGTATGGTGTGTCGGTGTACTTCATAGCTCAATCATTATGGCGTAGTATGTTAGATATGCTATACCTTTTCAAACACCATACATCATGGTAAATAAAGTAATTGATTCCTCAATAATATCAACCACCTGGGTTAAGTTAATGTTGATTTATTTTAAACCCTAATTCGTCTGATATAGAAAGGGCAAAAAATAAGAGCAAATAAAAGGTGGCTTCCAAGCTGATAATAGCCCAGTCTTCATGAACAGTCAACCAAATGTAGCTTTTGTAGTAAAGATTTGATCCAATAAAATACTTTTTCGCATGCCTTACGACTCTAATACATTGTGATAACGACAGCTAGAAAAGAAAAAAAAAACTCGCGATTGTAGCACTGCATGGACAAACAAAATGCACAGCCTATATATTTGTGCTTAACAATTCAATATAGCAGGTAATTCTCGACTTTCACAGCAGCCCCAACAACAAAACATAGGAGACTTCAAAAAGGTTTACCTCCAAAAGAAGCAAAGTAATTGCAGGTCGTTTTTGCAAGCAAGGTGAGACATCGTGTGGTAGCACTGTATTTGTCTTGTTTAAACAAAGATTTTGTGGACACACTTTTTAAAAAATTCTGGGCCTAGATTTTTTCGCAGAAAACATTCAAGGGCCGAGCAAGTCACAAAGCGATTAAGTTAATTTCATGTTAATTTCTCATGTTAATTTCTCAATCATGTTAATTTCTCAATTCCGTAATTACTTCAAGCTCTTCGAACGCAACCGATATGGGCCAGGTAGGTTTGCTTCGATTCCTGCGTGTTTGCTTTCGCCAGGTTATAAACCAGTATCGCTGTCTTTGTTTTCGGTTCCGTTGGGGAACAGAGAGCACATTATACTGTCAAGTAGTGATGACAAGCCCGGTAGCCCAAAAGGAAGACACTGCCGTTCTCCTGGAATAAACTCTTTATTAAGGCTGACTTGCGCCAGCAAAAGAACTACGGATCGGCGGCCGCGAAAAAAACAAACTTGCTCACCGGTCGTCAATAAGAATTCAGTTTTACTCGTCAGCGCTCAATTTAAAGGTGTGGAAGAAATATCTAGATAAAACCGCCAACGGTGACTAGCTTACCCTCGAACATTGTAGAATCACAGGTGTGTGGCGGGACTATTTCGAGATAGATCTCGAATCTTCAGCACCAAAGGAAATGATAAAGTAGCGTCTTGCGACAACAAACATGGCCAAAAAAAAGAACACACAATTGATCCGTTCGTTCGAATCAGAGTGATAAGTCCGCATTCTGTGGCTGCGAAAAAGGACAAATGGAGATTTGAATGGTTCGCGGCATTACTCCTCCCATAAAACACATCTCGTAGATGTCCCAAAGTAAACCAAGGAAGTTAAACATAAACGTTAGAAAGTTTAAACATCTTTGATTCTTTAACGCGCGGAATAGAGTTTCGGGCGTACAACATGAACGACTGCTGGGAGTGCACGTCGCCATTCTTATGCGGTTGTACCGCCGGAAATGACTTCATAATCCAGTTGTCCAATGCGGTGAAGGATTTTGTACCGCCCAAAGTATCGACTCAACAACTAGTTCCTTAGTCCACGATGGTGAGTATGCTTTCATACCCAAACTTGGTCTTATGGCTTGTACTCTGCGTCGCGTCGCCGAAAGTTGTATTGTCGGGCGTCCACGGATTGCTGCTCTTGATTGATGCGCAACTGGGCGAACAGTCGGGCTTCCTCTGCACGCTGCAGGTAGGCGGCGACGTTGAGGTTGTCTTCAGTCATGTGCGGCGGTATCGCATCGAGCGTTGTGTTGGACTCCCTGCCATACAGAAGCCTGTACGGAGTCACTGGTGGTCTCCTGGATGGCCGTGTTTTACGCGAAGACAAGGTACTGCATGATGGCGTCCTAGTATATGTGTTAGGTGTCGACGTACATGTGGAGCATATCCGCGACAGTTTTTTTAGACCTTCTGTAAGCCCGCTTGTCTGCGGGTGGTAGCCGGTCGTCCTGCAGTGGCTTGGCTGACTGTACTTAAAATGGCTTGTGCGAGCTCGGCAGCAAGTACTGTTCCCCTATCCATGATGAGCACTTCTATTGCGCCAGGTCAGAGGAGAATTCAGTCGAAGAAAAACTTGGCGACCTCCGCTGAGGAACCGTTAGGCAGTACATTTGCTTCAGCGTAACTGGTCATGTAGTCAGTGGCACGATGATCCACTTGTTTCCAGTCAACGAAGTTGAGAAGGATCCGATGAGATCCATCCTTATTTGTTGAAAAAGCTTAATGCGGGGTGGTGTATGGATCAGTAGACCAGCACGTCTCATCGAAGGTGTCGTGCGTCGCTAGCACTGACGACACGTTTTTATTTAATGGTCGACGTCGGCAGCTAGCCGTGGACAAAAATACTGCTCCCTAATTAGGTGCAGCGTGCTTTCAAGGCCGAAACGTCCTGTCGTTGGCGCATCGTGGAACGCCAAGAATTTCATCTATGAGGTTTGCAGACAGAACCAGAAGGGGAGCGGCCCTTTTGGATGCAAAGTTCATCTTCACAAGGACTTCATTTCGTAACTTCCGTCACGACAACTGGTGCTTGTACACATCGGGAGGGGAAGCTGTCTTTGCTGCTATGTAATCGGTTAAGTCTTTCAACTCACGGTTTGTCGCTTCTCTTCTGTGAAATGGCTGGCGCTTACCGGTCCAAGAAATGCGGCGTCGTCTTTCGTGGGAGCGTCCATGGGAGCTAGAGATAAGCACTATGCGTCAGGATACTTGCGGGAAGACTTGCCTACTACCGGCACAATAAGTTCTTGAAGACGCCGACTCACTTGAGCAAGACGGCCTGTGATCTTTCACATTTGCCAGCCAGCAGACGTGTGTTGATCGTTTACCACCTTGAATGGCTGGCCGTATAAGTATGGGTGGAACATTGAGATTGCCCAGATGATCGCGAGGTACACTTTTTCGGACGTCGATATATTCGCTTCGGCCTTCGACAGCGAACGCCTGGCCTGCGCTAGAACTCTCTCTTATGGTTCAGTTCCCTGAAGGACTGCGCCGAGGCAAACGCTGCTTGCGTCTGTGTGTGTTTATGTCTGGGCGTTTTCTTCGAAGCGTCGAAGTAGAGGAGGGGTCTACAAGTGGCGCTTAAGTTCCTTGAAAGCTTCCGCGTGCGGCGCTTCCTTTTTAAAATGCACATAACATTTGTTACAGACGTGTTCTGTATGATCTCTTCTTATCATGCGGGCTTCAAATATGGCATGTGGGAATTTCATTATGCAATCTTAGCAAGACTAAAACTTTCAAACGTTAGCTAAAGCTCAGTTTCGTGATCACTGTTTTTGTTCTGAAAAGCACGTATTTTGATTCGCAAACGTTCAACATAACTAATTTGTATTCAGCCATGTAAAAATCTCGTGCAGCAAGTCATTCTCTGCTACTTGCATCTTCTAAAGAATGTGGCATGAAAAGATCCTTTATGTGTTCCACAATATTAAAATTTCATTTGGGAGGGATAAGTTAACTACGTCATTGATGTACAGTTATGGACAATATTTTGCGAGACGCCGGAGCCCCGTTTCAAAGCTGCCTCTGGGCCACTAGGCGGCGTGGTGCGCGCGTCGAGGTTGCGCGGGCCGATGACTAGGCGCATGCCCGTCCTATATGCGTCCGCTGGCCTTTCTCCTCGCTCGTTTTGTTTGAAGCGCTGCTTATTCCGCACTTGGGCGCGGTTTACTGCTCGCGCCGCTCGAGCTATGCGGCCGTCGTGCTCGGCGTGCAGCCAGTCGAAAGCGATAACAGCGCTCGTGCACGGGGCCCGCCACCTTTATACCGAATCATTTAGATCTGTTTCTTTTTTTCTTTCAATAATAACATAACTTCTGGCATGCGATAAAGGTCTCGTTTCTGCAAACTGCCCACTGCGATGAAGACATCTCGATAAAGACACTCGGTCCTTATGCTTCAACTGCGAGCGTTAGCGTGCATCGCAACTCATTCATAGTTATTGTGCCGACCAAAAGCGTAAAAGAGAGAAATAATCCTTAAGCAACAAGTTTATTGTCATAAAACAAAAAATAAAAATAAAACAATGCAGACATCACTGGCAAACGAAAAATTCCTAATACTTGGTGAAACCACCATCAGCAGCGATGACGCTTGCCAACCGGCGTGGCATCGATTCGTAAAGGGAACGAACCACATCTGTGTCCGCACGAAGCCTTTCCCATTCACCTCTGATCGCTTCCCAGAGTGTGTCTGCGTTGGCATTCCCAATGTGAGACCTCATCAGGCGAGCTTTCAATAGGCCCCACACATTTTCAATGGGACTCATGTCGGCTCCCTTCGGAGGCCATGGCAGCTGCCGCACGCCACGAGCGTCGAGAATAGCGCTCACTTTTCGAGACGTGTGTACAGGACTCCTATCTTGTTGAAAAAGGTAGAATCCATCTGGGAATGGTCCGTCAAGGACATATGGCGTTAACACACTCTCAATGATGTCGACGTAGGCGTCCGAGGTGAAGGATCCATCGACTCTCACCAGAGGCCCCAGTCCATTTCTTGACATGGCGCCCCATACAGCCACGGAACAGCGACCACTGGAGAACACATTTTGCACGTATGGCGGGTCGTATCTATAAAGGAGAAGAAAATCAGTACAAAGTTATAATTTGGGTCTTATGCATCAGGTTGAGCGCGAGTGAAAACTAACTTTTCCGTGTAAAAAGGTTTGATTAGCAACTGTGAATCGTTTCTAAATAGTTAGTACTTGAACCACGCTACTAAATGACAAGAGTTGTTTCGGAAGAGCAATTTACAGTAAATTGCGGCATCGGCACTAAGAAGCGTTTGCTAATGGACTCTCTTCGGAAGGGCGCTTCTATCAACATCGTGCACCTCCGAGATATTGCATGCTGAGGAGGAGTATTCGGCATTGTTTACGACGTATATTTCATTTGGGAACACGAAGACAGCAGTTTGCCGCTATATCCTACTTTATTCGTATTCTTCATATAAAATATTCAGTATTTACTTAGACGCAAAAAAAAGGGTATCCATACCTGCAATTCACTGGCCTCCAAACTCGGCACTTCTGGTCCCAGCGGGTGGAAAAAGAAGACTCGTCCGAGAATATAACTTCGGACCAGTCGTCCACAGTCCACCCTTTCAGAGAGTTGGCGAACTCGAGCCGTTCCTTGCGCTGTTTAGTTGTCAGATGCGGCTTCTGGGCAGCCATGCACGATCGGAGACCAATTTCTTTGAGCCGCCGCCTGATAGTTTTAGCAGATATATTCAGTGCAAGTTCCTTGCGGATTTCTTCTGCAGTCATGAAGGGGTCGGCCACCGATGCCGCTATGATCAGGAGGTCATCTTCTTCTGTTGAAGCTCTCGGTCGACCTGGGCGCTTGGAATCTGCCAGGCTGCCTCCATTGCGGAAAACGCGAATGGTTCGGGCTACTGCAGATTTGGAACGACCGGTACGGCGAGCAATTTCTCGCTGGGGAACACCTTCCACGAAGAGACATGCAATCAGTCTCCTGTCGTCGATCGGCACTCTTGGAGGCATTTTGCAACTGGCAGGATTTGCGATGAAATTATATAGGTTTTCCTGGATATCGCTAACCAATCATAAATCAAGTAACGTCGATGGCTGAGCAGAAAATATAGCCGTTATGAGGGAAGAGTGCTTGCGCTATCTCGCCTTTCTACGATCAGACGATGCAAGCATGTGCTCATCAGCCTTATCACTTCGGGGACGTAAGGCCGTAAAATGTACTGTCATTTTATGTGATGTAATACCGTAATTTTCGAACTATGGTTGTTTAAAAGTCACTCCGACGTGATAAGGCTGATGAGCACATGCTTGCATCGTCTGATCG
Organism: Amblyomma maculatum; assembly: GCF_055883805.1. Classification (NCBI taxonomy): domain Eukaryota; kingdom Metazoa; phylum Arthropoda; class Arachnida; order Ixodida; family Ixodidae; genus Amblyomma; species Amblyomma maculatum. The sequence continues at coordinate 56,393,157 of NC_139348.1, read as the reverse complement.
TAGAAAGGCGAGATAGCGCAAGCACTCTTCCCACATAACGCCTATATTTTCTGCTCAGCCATCGACGTTACTTGATTTATGATTGGTTAGCGATATCCAGGAAAACCTATATAATTTCATCGCAAATCCTGCCAGTTGCAAAATGCCTCCAAGAGTGCCGATCGACGACAGGAGACTGATTGCATGTCTCTTCGTGGAAGGTGTTCCCCAGCGAGAAATTGCTCGCCGTACCGGTCGTTCCAAATCTGCAGTAGCCCGAACCATTCGCGTTTTCCGCAATGGAGGCAGCCTGGCAGATTCCAAGCGCCCAGGTCGACCGAGAGCTTCAACAGAAGAAGATGACCTCCTGATCATAGCGGCATCGGTGGCCGACCCCTTCATGACTGCAGAAGAAATCCGCAAGGAACTTGCACTGAATATATCTGCTAAAACTATCAGGCGGCGGCTCAAAGAAATTGGTCTCCGATCGTGCATGGCTGCCCAGAAGCCGCATCTGACAACTAAACAGCGCAAGGAACAGCTCGAGTTCGCCAACTCTCTGAAAGGGTGGACTGTGGACGACTGGTCCGAAGTTATATTCTCGGACGAGTCTTCTTTTTCCACCCGCTGGGACCAGAAGTGCCGAGTTTGGAGGCCAGTGAATTGCAGGTATGGATACCCTTTTTTTTGCGTCTAAGTAAATCCTGAATATTTTATATGAAGAACACGAATAAAGTAGGATATAGCGGCAAACTGCTGTCTTCGTGTTCCCAAATGAAATATACGTCGTAAACAATGCCGAATACTCCTCCTCAGCATGCAATATCTCGGAGGTGCACGATGTTGATAGAAGCGCCCTTCCGAAGAGAGTCCATTAGCAAACGCTTCTTAGTGCCGATGCCGCAATTTACTGTAAAGTAATTGCTCTTCCGAAACAACTCTTGTCATTTAGTAGCGTGGTTCAAGTACTAACTATTTAGAAACGATTCACAGTTGCTAATCAAACCTTTTTACACGGAAAAGTTAGTTTTCACTCGCGCTCAACCTGATGCATAAGACCCAAATTATAACTTTGTACTGATTTTCTTCTCCTATATAGATACGACCCGCCATACGTGCAAAATGTGTTCTCCAGTGGTCGCTGTTCCGTGGCTGTATGGGGCGCCATGTCAAGAAATGGACTGGGGCCTCTGGTGAGAGTCGATGGATCCTTCACCTCGGACGCCTACGTCGACATCATTGAGAGTGTGTTAACGCCATATGTCCTTGACGGACCATTCCCAGATGGATTCTACCTTTTTCAACAAGATAGGAGTCCTGTACACACGTCTCGAAAAGTGAGCGCTATTCTCGACGCTCGTGGCGTGCGGCAGCTGCCATGGCCTCCGAAGGGAGCCGACATGAGTCCCATTGAAAATGTGTGGGGCCTATTGAAAGCTCGCCTGATGAGGTCTCACATTGGGAATGCCAACGCAGACACACTCTGGGAAGCGATCAGAGGTGAATGGGAAAGGCTTCGTGCGGACACAGATGTGGTTCGTTCCCTTTACGAATCGATGCCTCGCCGGTTGGCAAGCGTCATCGCTGCTGATGGCGGTTTCACCAAGTATTAGGAATTTTTCGTTTGCCAGTGATGTCTGCATTGTTTTATTTTTTTTTTGTTTTATGACAATAAACTTGTTGCTTAAGGATTATTTCTCTCTTTTACGCTTTTGGTCGGCACAATAACTATGAATGAGTTGCGATGCACGCTAACGCTCGCAGTTGAAGCATAAGGACCGAGTGTCTTTATCGAGATGTCTTCATCGCAGTGGGCAGTTTGCAGAAACGAGACCTTTATCGCATGCCAGAAGTTATGTTATTATTGAAAGAAAAAAAGAAACAGATCTAAATGATTCGGTATAAAGGTGGCGGGCCCCGTGCACGAGCGCTGTTATCGCTTTCGACTGGCTGCACGCCGAGCACGACGGCCGCATAGCTCGAGCGGCGCGAGCAGTAAACAGCGCCAGCCGCGCCCAAGTGCGGAATAAGCAGCGCTTCAAACAAAACGAGCAAGGAGAAAGGCCAGCGGACGCATATAGGACGGGCATGCGCCTAGTCATCGGCCCGCGCAACCTCGACGCGCGCACCACGCCGCCTAGTGGCCCAGAGGCAGCTTTGAAACGGGGCTCCGGCGTCTCGCAAAATATTGTCCATGACTGTACAACACAAGAACCTAAAAGTTACAGACCAATCAGCTTACTGTCTGTTACGTATAAGGTATTTACTAAGGTAATCGCTAGTAGAATCAGGAGAACCTTAGACTGCAATCAAGCAAAGGATCAAGCAGGGTTTCGGAAACGGTACTCTACTATCGATCATAGCCATACCATAAATCAGGTGATAAAAAAATGCTCGTAATATAACCAGCCCATATACATAGCATTCATTTATTACGGAAAAGCATTTGACTCAGTTGAAACCTCGGCGGTGATGCAGGCATTGCGAAATCAGGGGGTAGACGAGCCGTACGTGAACGTTCTGGAAGATATATATAGTGGCTGCACAGCAACCATAGTTCTGCATAAAGAAAGTAACAAAATTCCCATAAAGAGAGGTGTTAGGCAAGGAGACACATTCTCCCCATTGCTATTTACCGCTTGCTTAGGGGAAGTATTCAGATTTGGAGTGGGAGCAGTTAGGGATAAGGGTAGATGGAGAATACCTCAGTAATCGGCGATTTGCTGATGACATTGCCTTACTAAGCAACTCGGGGGATGAACTGCAAATAATGATTGATGACCTAGACAGGAAAAGTAGAAAAGTAGGCTTGAAAATCAATATGCAGAAGACTAAGGTAATGTTCAACAGCCTCGGGAAGGAGCAGCAGTTTACATTAGGTAGCGAAATACTGGAAGTAGTAGGCGAATATGTCTACTTAGGACAGTTAGTAACCGCGGATCTGGACCATGAAAAGGAAATAACAAGAAGAATAAGATTGGGATGGAGCGCATTTGGCAAGCACTTGCAGATTATGACTAGCAGCTTACCGGTATCGCTCAAGAGGAAAGTATATAACAGTTGCATCTTACCTGTACTCACCTATGCGGCTGAAACGTGGAGGCTAACCAAGAGATCTCTACTTAAGTTGAGGACAACCCAGAGGGCTATGGAACAAAAAATGGTAGGGGTAAGATTAGGAGAAAGGAAGCGTGCAGAGTGGGTGAGAGAAATAACTCAAGTTACCGACATTCTAGCGGAAATTAAGAAGAAGAAATGAACATGGGCAGGACATGTAGTGCGAAGAGAGGATAACCGATGGTCGCTTAGGGTAACAAACTGGATTCCAAGGGAAGGAAAGCGTAGCAGGGGGCGCCAGAAAGTTAGGTGGGCGGATGAGATTAAGAAGTTCGCAGGGGTCAAGTGGATGCAGCTAGCACAGAACCGGGTAAAGGGGAGAAATATGGGAGAGGCCTTCGCCCTGCAGTGGGTATAGTCAGGCTGATGATGATGATGGCAAGTATGATCGGACCAAAACTGATCCATGTGAAACACTTGTCAAGAATGGGCCACTTTTGATTTCTCCCTATTAAATACTGTACTGGTATCGTTTGGAGCGATAGGTTGTTATCAGATCCAATCTGATGCCCCTGATTCCATAGTGAGTTAGTTTACTTGCAATTTTTCTAAGCGTAACTGAATCATATGCTTTTCGTAGTTAAAATAATTCCCATAGTTACAAGCATATTTTCAATGGTATTTTGTGCCTTTTCCTTGATTTCTATGACGCGGATTCAGTGTCGGTGTTTTTTTTAACACCGAACTGCCGCGGCGTAATTATCTTCATTCGCTGATTGTACTAGTAGTACAATCAATTTTTTATTACTTACTGTATGCACTACACGGCCGCTATGATTGTCCCCACTGCAAAAGTAAAATATGCGAAATCCAAATAGAACGCGGTGTCTTCAATCCTGCATACGAGTGCCCTATTATTAACCTCATTTGAAGACAAAATGCGATTTGACTGTTAATGTCCCTGAAATTTAGTGTTAGGATTTCCTGTGGACTGCAGTGCACGCATAAAAGTAGTTAGAGCGACCGAAAGCAACTTACCAACAGTTTCCACTAACTGGAGGCCAATTGAAATGCAAAAGAAAAGCTGTGCGTTCTCTCGTCCACTCGGTGGATACTCGTAAGAATTTTTAACATCGCCCACAAATTTTGGAACACTGTGCTGCAGCCAGGCTGCTCCTGCTTTTCTTCTTCCTGTGCCAGCCAAAAGGATGCCTGTCACAAAAAAGAGGTACATCTATGTTAATTATTGCTTGATATATAGCCACCTTTGGCGAAAGATGCGCCGACTAGGGATGCGAGGATTACTGTGAGTGCTTGTCGTTTTTGGGACTATATAAAGTTTTTGCGCCACATTTTGCAGAAGCAAGCAGAGAGGGGCAAGATATACTCAGCAAATTTTATTTCAATGAAACTACTGCATTATAGTGATCTTGTAATGATAAGCGCGTTCTACCAACTGTTGTATAACCGAGCTGAAAGGTCAATGGCTGCCATTGCCCTAGGCCACCTGATCTCCCCTGTCAAATGATTTTATTCCGAACAAGCATATTATTAAGCAATGTTTCTGTGATCTCACTGATAATGGATTCAAAGAAGTAGCGCCCAATTAAAGCACAATGCAGAGGCACCAGGAAAGAGCTACATGGCAACATGTTTTAGCAGTTAATTTAGGCAAGAATTTCGTCATTAGGAAGTATAAGTGTAATTTCGTGTCAATATATGTTGTATTTGAAGATCATTTCAAAGGAAAATAAGGAAACAGAGCGAATTTCAGTGCTGTTCTGTTGTCTCTAAAAAGAAAATTTTATATCAATGCAAGGACAGACGGCTGTTCCTGCTGTGGTTAACCGAAGAAAGTGAGCAGCTTGTGGGCAAATCACTGTGTTCTCTTCTTAGTTTTTTTTGAAACAAGGGGATTTGTAGGAGAATAGTGTTCGTGTTTAATGCAGGCACCACATCTTCGTTTGTGCTTGGGCTGAAGTAATGGATCGACTGATGCCTTCGCTGTCCACAAGACCGACGAAAGAGCAGTGTGTTCTGTTTGATTACCCGCGACCAAAATCGGCAGAATGCGCTATGGATGCATTGGAAGACTTTGGCGTCGGCAGGCTGGAGTATCTGCAACATCTTTGTTGGCAACAGTCTCTTGGCGGTAATTAGCTCGGTCCCACAGGCTACCATAATAGTGCAAGAGGATATTTTACTCTCGCCGGTCAAGAGGCACCGTTGGAGCAGATGAATGCTGCAGTCATGTTTTGGGCGATTTACCGTATTCCTTCAGTTCTCAACTGTGATGCTATCGCCGCTGTTCGCTCCCCGTGCGGAAAGTTCTGTGCCGTAAATAAATCCTTTCGCTTTCAGACCTATGGGAAAAAGGGGTCTTGTTCAATAAGTTCGGGATGCAGAGGCCACTGCCAAATTTCATGACGGTTAGTGGCATAAATATAATGCTAAAATATAGAGGAAGGCACTGTGTGATTTGGTGTGCTAGAATTATCGGAAGGCTGCGGCACAGCGTCTTCTTTGTGGCTCTAGAGACCAGTTCAGCATGTTGCATTCGCTACATCACAGCTAGAGATTGTTGCATCCTACAATGACTTGAAATACGGCCAACCAAGAGTCCTTAAAGAACTGTCTGTAATTCTATTGGAGTATTCATGCGTTGGCTCGCACACCGACCAAAATAATGTTCAGGCAAATGGTTCTAATGATCACCGATTGGAAACCGGCAACAAGAGGCGCAAAGCTCAATTTCAGGAGGAAAATAGCAAGACTCCAGTTGTCCGAGACGTTTGTGACTCTTTCTATGGCGGCAGCGTTGGCTGCACGACATAAGAGTGCCAGGCACCCCCGCGGAACTATTTTGGCATAGATGGGGTAGAAGGAAACTTGGATTTCGTCCATGTAGCCATCATGTTAACAGTGCTCTATTGCGGCGACACCTGAGCAGTGTTTGCACCTCCAATGCTGAGGTCGCCCTGCCGCAGTATAACGTCCTCATTATTAGTTTCGTGGATTTCTTAGTAGCACGCTTCATGACATTATTTGGTGTCTGTAGAGGATTATGTGTGTTGTGTCTTCCTTAAACCAGCAAGCTGGATGTGTGATGGTGAAACCTCGTTACACTTCTTCCCCGAGTGTTCCGGTGCATTGACCTCTTTAATGATTCTTCACTCATCAGCATTTTGCAGTGGGAAGTATTAAGGGATGCTATGTGCTCCCGGTGTAAGTCTTCAAAAGGCACTGAACAAAGGCAGAGGGGGGAGCCTCAATTCGCAAGTCGAGTCAAGTTTTGACAACTGAACTTGTCTTCGTTTGGGCAGCAGTGATAACCGCACTGCCCAGACGACGACAAGTTCACTTATGGAAACGTTGGCTCAAGTTGCAAACTGAGTCTGCCTCCATTCTACGCTTGTTCAGTGCTCTTTAATACTGTTTAGCCAACTGCGACTTCTTTCTTTCGTTTTACCATGAATGCTGCACGACCTGTGACGCGTCCTTTTTTCTCGCGTATTGGACTGTGTGCTGTATTGTGCGCTTCCCTACGCTTTGTCTTGGCTTCGCTTGTTTCCTCTATAACGAGCCCTATTGCAAGGCGAGCTCGTTTGCTATGACTAGGTAAAAGTAGTGCTTGCAAGGTAAACGCTGGCTTTAACAGCTGCTGCTCGCGTCTCGTGCGGTCGTGCTGGCGCCTGGTCATCTTCTTTATAATCACTCCCCAGGAAACAAGGGAGCCATCCTGGCGACTTAAGGGGAGAACAATACGTCTGGGTCGTAGTATGGTTTAAGCCTAGAAACATGGACGGTCTCACGCTCGCGTCGTCGAAGGTCTGGCGAAGGCACACCGGGCTCAACATTGTAATTGACGGGTGACGTGCGCTCAAGGACGCGGTAGGATCCTTAGTATTTCGCCAGTAGCTTGGAGGAGAGGACCGATGATGTAGTAGGCGCATGTATCCAAACACGGCCTTCCGGAAGAAAGCTGTCGGTGGCGTGAGTGGAGTCAAAACGATTTTTCTGTCGGCCCTGGTTGGAAGACGTGAGCGGACGGGCGAACTTCCTGCACTCCTCAGCGTATCTAGAGCCTTCAGAAACGGTTGTGGGTTAGGAAGAATAGAGCCGTTAAGGAAGTGTGGTATGGAGTTTTGAAGATGGCTTAAGTCTATATATTAGAGAAATACCCAGAATCCTGTAGTGGTCAGTGTAGCGGTGTTGTATGCATACGCGACGAAGGGTAGCAATGCGTCCCAGTTGGAATGATCGGCAGCCACGTACATCGAAAACATGCTGCCTAGGGTTCGGTTGAATCTTTCAGTCAGACCATTAGTCTGCGGCTGGTATGCCATAGTAGTGCAATGGCTGATGTTACATTGTTACAGGAGGGATGAAACCACTTCAGATAAAAATACATGGTTACGGTCGCTCAGCAGCTCCTGTGGCGCTCCGTGACGAAGGATGAAGTTGTGTAAGATGAAGGTAGCAACATCGCGTGCCGTAGCAGCAGGTATAGCGGCGGTTTCAGCGTAACAAGTGAGATGATCTACCGCAACAATGACCCAGCGGTTTCCAGTGTTAGTAAAGGGAAGCGGGCAGTAGAGGTCGATGCCTCTTCGGTCGAAAGATCTTGATGGGCAAGGAAGAGAATGCATGCGGCCGGTGGAATGGCGATGGTCGACCTTGCGGCGTTGGCAATCAAGGCATGAGAGAACGAATGTGCAGACGTAGGTGTACATTCCGCGCTAGTAGAAACGCAATGAAAGTGAAGTGTAAGTCTTGAATACGCCAGCGTGAGCGGCGTGTGGGTCAGTGTGAAATTAAGCGCAGATTTCGGACCGCAGGTGTCGAGGAATGACGGGCAACCATTTGCGGCCGGAATAAATATAATTTCGGCGGTATAACAGGGCCATCACGAATTGTAAAATGAGCAGCTTGGTGGCGTATTGCACGAGGCGTCGAAGTAGGAGAAGGGGCCGAAAGCAAAGCGAGAAAGGAGGCGATTCATAAATCTCTCGGCTGCTCGACTGCCCTGCTGGTCAAAGACAACAAACTGCAGTCAATGGGGTAATCGGAAACACTTTCAGGGGGTAGCGCAGAGCGATTCAGTGCGTCGGCGCCGCAATGCTGCCGCCCAGATTGTTACACAATACGATTATCATATTCTTGAAGCCGCAATGCCCAGCGAGCGAGGCGGCCAGTGGGATCTTTAAGGGAAGACAGCTAACACAGAGAATGATTGTCCGTAGCGACTTCGATGGGCCGGCCGTACACATAAGGGCGGATTTCCCTATCGCTCAAGCTATGGCTAGGCACACCTTTAGTAAATGAGTAGTTTAGCTCCGGCTTCGTCAAGGTGCGGCTCACGTAGGCAACATAGTCAGCACATACGGGTTTACGTGCGCTAGAATAGCCCCGATACCTGTGCCGCTTTCAACAGTGTGGATCTCAGTAGGAGCATCAGGGTCAAAATGCCGCAATATGGGCGGCGAGTAAGCAATCAGCTCAGTGTACTAAACGCTTCGTCACAGGCAGAACACCCGCCGGAGAGGTCGTTGCTTCCACGAAGGAGGGTTGTCAATGGCGTGATGATGGGAGTGAAATTGCGGATGAAGCGTCGGCAATAAGAGCAGATGCCTATGAAACTTCGGAGTGCCTCATCGTGGATGGGTATCGGAACACAGCGAAAACACGAAGTTTAACTGCGTGCGGCATTGCGACATTTCTTTACATTTATTTTTAGGCCACCTGCAGTAATGCATTCCAAAACATGCTTCAATCGAGCGAGATGCGTCGATAACTCCGGCGAGAAAGCAATAATGTCGTCCAAATAGCACAAGCAGGTCTTCCACTTGAGGCCACGCACTATGGTGTCCATCATGCGCTGGAACGTGGCAGGTGCATTATACAGTCCGAGCTTCATGACGTTGAAATCGTATACTCAGTTTGGCGTTACGAAAGCTGTATTGGCACAGCCTGCATCGGCCAGCGGGACTTGCCACTCTCTAGAACGGAGGTTCAAAAATGAGAAAAATTGTGCACTTTGTAAGCAGTCAAGGGCGTCGTCAATACGAGGCTAGGGATAGACTTCCTTACTGGTGATTTTGTTCAAGCGCCGATAGTCGACGCAAAAGCGGATGGAGCCATCTTTTTTTGTGACAACACCGACGAGAGACACAAGGACTGTTCGAAGTTTCAATGACGCCACGCTTAAGCATGTAGGCCACTTGTTCGTCGCTGATCTGACGCTCGGTCGCGGAAACGCGGTAAGGTCGTCGGCGCAGAGGCGAAAGGTTACCGATGTCATTACGATGCGGTGTGTAACAACTCAGGTACGACGTAAACTATGACGGGAAAGATCAAATGACGCCCGTAACTGGTCAAGCAGGGCAAGAAGCTGTATCTGTCGAGTCGGCGTGAGCATATTTTCAATGGAGCAGGCGAAGATGTCTACTGGAGATGAATCCGCAGAAGCCGCAGTAAGCGCAGCATCTGGTATATGGCAAAGGTCATCATCACAGTTGTCACATTCCAGTATTGAGGCAAATGGTTGGACGTGTTCCAAAACCTCGCCACGAAGAAAAGAAAACGGGCAGTTGAATGGATCGATGACGGCTATGGCGCTGCAGCCAGCTTTACCAGTAATCACGACAAACGGCAGGGGTAGACAGTGGCGACGCGTGAAGCCGTCGGAAGGCATGTAGATGACAGATTCGTCGGAAAGAGAGTCGGATAAAACAGACAGAAAAACGGCAGAACATGGCGCAATTGAAACATCATCAGCCACAGTGATTTTGGCGCATGTAGTAGCGGTGCTTGTCGTCGTGGCATCACAGAGGGGAAACAGCGCTAATTCAGCACGAGCGCAGTCGATAACGGCTTGACGTTGGGATAGAGAGTTTCAGGCCAGGATGACGTCGTTAGATCATATTGAAAGGACGAGGAGAAAAATGATGTAGAGAGCGCTTTGAATGCAAGCTATCGGTGTACAGGCGGCCTCAAGATAGATGAGCTGGGAATTGGCGGCACGAAGCGAAAAACCGTATCTCGGCATCATCACTTTGTGCATTTGGTGGTACAATTTTCCGCTTAGCCCGGACACAGCAGCACCAGTGTCAACAAGGGCAAGGACATCGATGCCCTCGACGGAACCATCTATGAAATTCGCGGCGACAACCGAGGGCTTAGATCTTCCGTCGCAAACGCAGTTCTTGCCTCCGGAACTGTGATCCCTAGTTTTTTGCGGTGGTGTTGAAAGAAGGTGCATGGGAGACAGCGAGTGGCGACGAACACATGGATGGTATTCGGTGTCGATGGGCTCGGAAGTCTGGGTTCTGTAAAATTCCGAGGAGGGTCGTAAGCGTGTGCTCGGTGGTCGGCTTTGTCAAACGAGGTCATGACGTGGCGGCGGCAGGGACGCATCACGTGTCCAGAGATGCCGCAGGCGTAGCAAATCGGCAAGTTGTCGGGTCGGCGCCATGGTTGGAAACTTTGGGGACTCGGCCGAACAGCAGGAGCGCGAATGCCTGGAGAAGGAGATTGAAAAGGGGGAAACACTGGTGGCATAGGGCTACATCAGCATAAGTGAGCGGCGCTGCAACAGGATGCGCAGCAACAGGAACCGCTGCAACGGGAGATGATGCAAATGCAAGCACTGCGACGGGAGGTGGGTGACAAACTGACGGCCTGCTTCGGACACTTGCTCCCGGATCAGATGTTGAAGTGCCGGTGCCAGGTTTGATGGAGGGTTCGGAACAGAGGGAAGCAGCAACAGCTGCCGGGCGACCTCCTTACGGACAAACTGCTGAATCTGGAGTATGAGAGAACTGTTGACTTCTCTCGTTGCGTCAATGTTATTAAGAGTCGTGGCCTGTGTTGAGAGCAGCCGAATGAAGAATCGCCCGCGGCGCAGTTCGTCATTAATCTGACAGAAATTGATGATCTCGCTGAATGAGGTGGAGCCTTTGGTTGGAAGCCTGTGCAAGGAGTCTTCTTCAATTGCTTTGTCATTGATTCTGTCAGTTTCTGTCATTGATGCAGTTTCTGTCAGTGCTTCCATAGGTCGAGGACGTCTTCGATATAACTGGTAAACCTTTCACCGAGCTGTTGGGTTCGAGAGCAAAGACGGTGCTCATCACAAAGTTTGCGCATGGCCGGACGCCTGAAGACGCCAATAAAGGAGGTCTTGAAAACGGACCAGGTGGCGAAGTTCGACGCGTGGTTTTGAACCAAAGGTACGCAACATGCGTCAAGTAGAACAAGATATTTGTCATCTTTATGTCGTCATACCACAAGTTGTGAGCGTTGACCTGGTGGTAGGAGGACAGCAAGTCCTCCACATCATGGTCGTCCGTGCCACTGAAAATAGCAGGATCCCGTTGACAAAGCGCACCGGAGCAGGTTGTGGGCGGCGAAGCAGTTGGTTGGATGGCGTCACCTGGCATTGCGGTAGCCAGGGTACGACTGCGTAGCTCCAGGATGAGTCCTAGTAGACTCTACCAAGATTATAACGAGCTTTATTGTAAGCCGAGCTCGTTTTCTAGGGCTAGGTAAATGTACGAGCCTGCAGGTACGCAATGGCTCGAACAGCTGGTGCTCGCGTCTCGTGCCGGCTCGCCGGCGCCTGGTCATCTTTACACCTCGCCTATTTGTTTGCGTGCTCTCTGACCTCTATCCAAGCTCCGTACTATGAGTTACATCATGTGCCTGTTACTTACGCGGTGTTTTTAAATTTGCTTTTATCCTTATATTTCTCCCACCATTCAAAATGGCAAGCTTACGTTTCATCACATATATAGTGTGTGGGGCGTCCGTAATTTAGACAAATAGAAGTAATGCACTTGGGGAAGTCGGCATAAGCTGATGTCCGGTTCCTTCGGGAATGTAATTTCTTGACAACAAAAAATCGCTGGAAGAATGGAGCGGCATGTTGACAGAAACGCGAGACAAATGCACGAAATGTGTAAAGCGAACAACAAAAACGCCCGAAGTAGACGGGCACCTTCTGCGACTATGGAAAGCCAGACGCAGTCTCACCAAAAGATGCCGGAAGCAAAAACTAAACAGGAAACTAAAAGTAAACATAGCAGAGGTTACTGCAAACGCGGATGAATGTGCAGCACAACTCGCGAGGCAAAATTGGGAACAATTCAGTGACTCGTTTAAGGGAACCTTGGGCACGGCCAGAACCTGGAATCTCCTAAGAGCACAAATTGATCCGACCAAAATCAAATCAGCAAACAATAAAAGCATCCACAAAGTCATCCATGCCTTCAAGGGTTCGGACACCGACCTTTTTGAGAAGGCAAGAAAAAAACGCTGTGATCACAACCCCTCACAATACAAGAAACCTATCGCGGAGCCTAAAATGAGAGACTCGACTGCCCAATAAATGTGGAAGACGTTTACGCGGCCATAAGGAATACGACCAGAAACACGGCAGCAGGAGCGGGCAGAATCGACAACACCCTGATCCGCAACCTCTGTGACGACATTGTACAAGAGCTTGTAACCTTTCTAAACAAGCACTCGGAGGCGGAAGCAGTTTGCGAAAAAGAAGATGGTTCCAAAACCTCGCAAAAAGCTCCAAATTGGAAATCTCAGGCCCATCGCACTCACACCGTGCCTTGGAAAGCTTTACAAGTGGGTGATGATGCTCAGACTGCAAAATTACATGGAAAATAATGACCGTGATTACCAGTCTCGAGCCGGGCATCCTGAAGAGTGAAGTTGAATGGGCCTTAGCCAGCCTTGCTAACAACAAAGCTAACGGAATTGATGGCATTCCAGCTGAGTTGCTTCAAAACCTCAAAAATGACGCTGTTAACATTCTGCATACATTATGTCAGAACATTTGGACAACCCTGCAGTGGCCACAGGATTGAAGGAGGTCAGTTTACATCCCCATTCCAAAGAAAGGCAGTGCCAAAGATTATTCCAACTACCGCACGATCGCGCTTATTTCGCATGCTAGCAAGGTGATGATGAAAATCCTCCAAGGTAGGCTGCAGCAGTATGTGGATCGGGAGCTTCCGGACGTGCAAGCTGGGTTTCGCAAGGGCAGAGGAACTAGAGACCAAATTGCTAACCTTCGCTGGATCATGGAAAAAGCAAGAGAGTTCCAGAAACCTATCTACTTCTGCTTTATCGATTATGCGAAAGCGTTTGACTGTGTAGATCACAGCAGATTGTGGCAAGCTCTCCAACAGATGGGAGTTCCAATTCACCTCATCTGTCTCCTCAGGAACCTGTATGAAGGGCAAAAGGCCACAGTCAGAACTGGGCATTGTCTTACTGATTGGTTTCCGATCGAGAAAAGAGTGAGGCAAGGCTTCATACTGTCGCCCTGCCTATTTAACCTATATGCAGAGTGCATCATGAGGAAGGCCGGTATGGACGAGTCTTCAGCTGGAGTGAAGATTGCTGGAAAACTTATCAATAGCCTTAGATATGCGGATGATACCACTTTAATGGCAGAAAGTGAAATGGAACTCAAGAGACTTCTGATGCGCGTACAAGAAGAGAGTGAGAAGTTTGGACTTAAACTTAACATTAAAAGACAAAGATCATGACGTCTTGCCCTATCAAATCCTGGCGCATCAATGGACAAGAAGTGGAAGCCGTGACAGATTTTCTGTTCTTGGGCTCCAAGATTACCTCGGAAGGAGACTTCAGCCATGAAATTAGGAGACGCCTGCTTCTGGGAAAGAGAGCAATGGTTAGCCTTGACCGCCTAGTAAAGAGCAGAGACATTAGTCTGCCAACCAAGATCCGTATAACCCGTGCTATGGTCTTTCCAGCTGTGATGTATGGATGCGAGAGTTGGACTGTGAAAAAGGCTGACCGCCGAAGAATTTACGCGTTTGAATTGTGGTGCTGGTGAAGACTCTTGAGAGTTCCTTGGACTGCCAGAAGATCAAATCAGTCGATACTGTCGACCATAAACCCTGAGTGCTCATCGGAGGGTCAAATTCTAAGGTTAAAGCTCAGCTACTTTGGTCATCTGATGAAAAGAGAGGAGTCGCTGGAGAAAGATTTGATGCTGGGAAAGGTTGAAGGTCGCCGTAGAAGGGGTAGGCAGCGAACGCGATGGTTAGATGGCATCCTCGAGGCACTGCTGATGAAGTTATGTGATGTTAGGAAGATAGTGAGAGACCGGAAAGCGTGGCGTGACATGGTCCATAGGGTCACGAAGAGTGGGACACGACTGAACGACTGAACTGAACCCCATACCATGTTCGTCTTCAGATTAAAACTCTCGACGCAGGACGTGCTGCATCAAATGCAAGAAGATGTGCTCCGCAACGTACCCGGAACTCATGAAAATGTCATAATTGCCCTCGACATCAAAGGAGCATTTGATAACGTCAGTCACGAAGCGATCCTTACAGGCCTAGACGACCTGGAATATGGCCGCAGAATCCACGGATACGCCAAAGCCTTCCTGTCAGATAGAACTTCCACCATTGGAATGGGAGACCTTCGATCGACCAAAATTCACGAGCCAAACAAAGGGACACCCCAAGGGTCAGCCATCTCACCAGTCTTCATCAATATAGCTATGATAGGTGATGCACGAAAACTACATAAGATCGAAGGCATCAGGCATGCAATGTATGCAGACGACATAACAGTCTGGGCGAACACGGGTTCCCTCGGGGAGAAGGTAGAAAAACTGCAGGAAGTGGCCTTCTGTGAAAAGAAATATCTCGGAGAAAGAGGACTCGTATGCACGACCGAGAAATCGGAACTGCTTCGTGTGTATAAAGGCAAACAAAAGCGGATCGCCCCAACCAGTGACGATGTGAAACTCAACATCTACCTGGAAGGAATGCCAATTCCGGAAAAATTACCAATAAAAATATTGAGTGTGTAGGTTCAATCCAACCAAAAAAGTAGTCACACTTTTACCATGCTCAAAGCAACAGCGCTACAAGTTACACGCAGGGTCACCCGTATCACCAATAGGCGGCATGTCATGTGCGAAGAGGAGACACTAAAACTAATTAGAAAACTGGTATTGAGCCGAATTATGTACAGCCTACCCTACCAGTGCCTGAACAAGAGCGAAAGACAACAAGCGGATGCCCGGCTACGCAAAGCGTATAAGACAGCGCTCCTTCCACCGCGCAACACGTCGACAGAAAAACTCATGGCGCTTAGATTGCAAAACACCTTCGAAGAGCTACGCGAGGCGCAGTTTGAGTTGCAAAACCTCAGACTGCTGCAGAAAACGACTAGAGGAGCGCTCTTACAGAGACTCGGATACTGTGATCAAATGCGAGAAATAGCGAGGACGGTAACGATCCCCGACGAACTTCACAAGTTCCTCAAGGTAGCTCCAATCCCGAGAAACATAGACCCTAACCTCCACCAAGGTAGAAGGGAAGCATGGCCGAATTCATTTAAAAACCATACGCTAATCAAGACACGACCATGTATAGAGACGCGTCTTTGAGAGGAGGACATAGCAAATTGCAGGGGCCATGGTGGTCGATTCGTGTCTACGCAAAGTGACCGGCGCCTCTATCCGACGCTGCACAGTAGGGGAGGCCGAGGAAGTAGCTGTTGCTCTAGCGGTGGCAGAGGGCTATATAACCAGGCGTTCGCTCACGATACTCACCCGATTCTCAAACAGCCTGTCGAAATTATATGAATGGTAGGATAGGTCGTCACGCGCTCCTTATGCTCTTTGAATTGAGCACCAGAATTAAAAACGACGAAGATAACAAGACCAGACACAAAATTATGTGGGTACTGGGGCACATGGGGGTGGCAGAGAACCAAGAGGCCGACAGGATAGCTCGAGCATACACTACTTTCCGAGCATCCGACGAGTCCGCGGAACTTTTGCCAGCACCCAAGGCATACTCGGCCATACTAGAAAACTATAGAGGCAGAAGAATGCGATATTTCCCACCACATCGTTCTCTCACCAGAGAGGAAACTGTCATATGGAGACAATTACGGACGGGTTCATACCCAAACCTACACATACTAAACAAAATGCACCCTGCCATATATGCGAACAGATGTCTGTGGTGCGATGAAAAACCAACCTTATATCACAACACATGGGCCTGTCAAAACATACGTGGTCCCCAAAATTCGAAACCGGAGTGCGGAGCAATGGGAGACTCTGCTGTCCAGCGACCGCTGCGAAGACCAGAGAGGTCTGGTACAGCGAGCCCAACGGGCGGCAGTAGCCAGCGGAGCCCTAGACTAAGGGCAACCGACCATTGTGTAGAAGTGGACGAAGTCGACAGAGAAGACTTTTGTGGATGCAACAAGCAGAAATCTCTGAAGACGTCCCAAAAACCGCCCAAATAATATAGGGCTAAATAAATTTTTCTTTTCTTCCTTCAGTCTGTGCACAAAGCTCTCACTCCCTTCATAACCTGTACATGCCTCCATGAACAACATGAAAAAAGTAGCGAGACATTTCACGTCACAGAAATATAGGGTACAAATAGGAATAACGATTGATGCACAAGTATACGCATTTGCGCACGATTATTAATTTATAATTATTTATACCTGAAAATCATTCCATTACACACAGCCAACAGGTTTTTAGTGGCGAATTCCAGCAGTTGAAATCTCATATATTTATGCTTCCAACAATATGGTCGGAAACATAAACCTGTGCCTGAGTTACATGTGGGAAAGAAGGTGTCTTTGTAGTTCGCTCATTTTTTTTAAATAATTTCCAACACTGTGATGATTCTGAATATTTTCCCCATTGCTGATGTCCTTTCAATCGGAAAAGCTCCGGATTGGTGGGGCCTCCAGTCTATCTTTTCCGGGAAATTTCATTTTTGAAGAATAACTATCTTTGATCTTTTAAAAGCCTTGCGCTTAATCCTGATACTTGGGCAAAGCTTTCATATACGTGGCTCAGCTTGATATCTAACACTACGAGGATGTGGAGTTTAACTAATTCTATGTATGCCACAGATATTTGCGACGTTTAATTTTTGGGGAAGTCTAGCATATATCGAGCCTTTTTCAAAGCGATGTGGGTATTAATGTCACCTCGTAATATGTGACCATTTTAGCGGTATACAAGTAAGCGGAAGAAAAACAAAAAAACTGCGCTATTTTTATGGTGCGAAGAACAAAGGAGGCTTCATCGTCTAGTTGTATAGAACTGTAGAAAAACATTCTATTATTTAGGTGTGACATTTCACAGCGCTATATGCGGCATTGAGTAAGGTAAAAAAAGAACTCAGACGAACGATAGTGGCAGAAAAAGTGAGCGTAGGTGTACCAAAAAAGCAATCATAATGTACGGCGTACACGTCACAGCCGCGCATGATAATGCGACAGACAGCATATATTTCCACTTGTGGCGCGAAGCTCCTGTAACATTGGCATTATTTCAAGAAAGGTTCAAGTTCCTATTACTAAATAGTTTAAACTGCATTTTCCACAAAGTTTGCAAATGAGATTCGTCAAATCGTAAGACTCTTCCACATTTGTGTACGTTAACGAAAATTTGCAAACGTTGGTTCATAATGTTAATCTATTCTCCTTGGACCAAATCTTCTAGCCTTATGGCCGTTTGCATAGAGTGCGCAGAGCAGGTGCAGGTTCGAAAACGAAATTCAAGGAAGTGGGAGCTATTTTTCTTAGATTGCATTGTTCATGTGTTCAGATGAAGACATAGAAAGTTTGCTGGTTTTAAATATGAATTCCGTTTGCATAGAGTGCGCAGAGCAGGTGCAGGTTCCAAAACGAAATTCAAGGAAGTGGGAGCTATTTTTCTTAGATTGCATTGTGCATGTGTTCAGATGAAGACATAGAAAGTTTGCTGGTTTTAAATATGAATTCAAATTCGAAGAAGAAATGATTTCCTATGGCGTCAAAAAAGCTAAGCAATTATATTTTCATTGCCATCTTTCTTGTGTTTCATATAATTTCTTTTGGCATATTCAAAATCGGCGCAAGGGCAAGAAAAAAAAGGTCTACATTATTCAATAACCTGGACTTTCAGTGTGACTGGCGCATCATCCCTTTGCAAAGCATGATGTTGATTAAAACATTTTGCCAATAAGATACCTTGAAACATGGCTAAGGTCGCATTCATTTCCTATTTTCAACATAGGCGATAGGATGGACTAGTGCTTCTACACTTTATGCATTCCGAACATGAACGGCTGATATTGCGTGCCTCTGAAACGGGCTATTTTGCTCCTAAATGAAAGCCAATTATCGCAAGAGAAGGTTCCTGGAGCTTTTTATCATTCATTTAATACAAGAGTCTGATAAATCTCGGTTTGAATATCGCGACCGCTGGAATTACTTCATCGGCTCCCTTCTTCAACAGCGAGACAGTGGAATCCAAGATTGAATCCGAAATATGGTCAAGTGTAATTTTTACAGATTTTAGAAGTGAGGCAATACATATGAAAGATGGATAAGGACCATATGGTTTATCGCACTAGCTATTTTGAAGAAAAAATAATGTATTAATTATGCCCATTCACTTGGAAGCAAAGAATAAGCGCATGTACGGAGAAAGCGGAGAGAACAAATAATATGGCTCGCTCTATCGCCACCGTTTCCGTAGCTTGAAATGTGTCACCTTGGCATTGAGAGAGGTCTTTGTTATCGCTTGAATCAGGAAATTATACTCATATATTTTGTTTATTTAAACAATTTTGTTTCATTTTAAGCGCGATCATGGGAATTGTGTTAGGAATTCTTTTAATCGACATTGATTGAAGAATTTTAATTCAAGTACGATGCAACCTAAGAGTGATCGCCGCTGTGGTGGGTCAGTGGTCAGGGCGTCCGAGTGCTGCAATCAAGAGGCAGGATCTAATTTCGGCCACGGCAGCCGTTTTCCAATGGAAACGAAAAGCAAGGTGCCCGTGTGCTGTGCGATTTCAGTGAGCGTTAAAGAGCCCCAGGGGATCGAAAGTTCCGGAGCCCTTCAATACAGCGTCTCTCATAGCCCGAGTTGGTTTGGGACGTTAATCCACAAAAATAAACCAAACGTACGTTTTGATAAAAAGATTGCTTGTGTCTGCTCCAAACCACAGCCAAACAGTTCTCTACTTTGGGTATAGGCATGTACTGAGAGGGAACAGTTCCAAAGAGGTGGGCCACGGATGCTAGGACGTAGCGTAAGAAACGGGACCGCAGATGCATTAGACCCGACACGGTGAAGCAATGCCTGCGTTGGTGGCTCATTTCAATGGTTGTTCTGTCGGAGCGCTGCGAGCATTTTGCTCCTTCACCCGAGGTTATGAAGAAGGTCAAAGCATTAAGAAACGGACTGACTTGGCGCTTCACACTGCCCTAGAGTCAATGAACACAGTAACTCTACCTGAAGGTCTTTGACTCGGTTTAGTAAATGACGTAAAACCAGAGATGGGATCACTGCGCAACGATAGATTACATGAATTTTTAGCATGCCGTGAGGTCTTCCCAGTTATCTTGGGCTGTTGTCCAAGAAACACTGTACGCCACTAGAAATTATTCCTACCTGTGCGGTCATTCGTGAATACGCCCATACTATAGACACTGGGCACCACACCTTCTATAAAAGGCTCTAGCATCATATTATGATTCCAAATAAGGGCCTTGTCATAACCGTGCAAACATATTTAAGAAAAAGAAAAATTAAAACTGCATTGAAAGGCAATTTAATGAATTTCATCTATCCAATATTAGCCCTAAAATAATTCAAGAAAGTGTTCACTGCGATGCGTTGCAGGGTGCATAATGGCTATGCAACCGGGACTTGTTTCATCGGTACGGTAATCCAAGATCTGGTCACAGGCTACCTCACCTTTTCTTCAAAATATGACGCAACAACTTCAAAACCGAGAGTAAACAATATTACCGCTTGTGATAATAAGAGATGTTGGACGTGACCACTGTTATGCTAGAAGTTTAGAATGGTACATTTTTTCAAGACGAATACGTCAACTAGTCTAGTTTACATTTCTATTGAGTTTTTCAGTAGTAAGACGGAGTGAATGCAGTAATACATCAAAAAGCAACAATACCGTATCGGGGTCCGAATATATACCTTAAAAGATACCTTTGCTGTGTCCTCCTCTGGTTCCACGAAATCCATTCGGGAGCTGATCATTGTACGCAGCATAGGCAACATTCTGAAATCCATTCCATGAAATAATTCTTAGGACATAAACATAGAGTGGAGATTCACGATTCTAAAATGTAATGGCAGCTATCGTGACTGTGTGTAAGAAATTGAAATGCTGGAATAAAAAAGACCTGCTTAAGCGACAACATAAATGTGTTGAGCATAAAACGGCCAAAGCTTTCCTTCAATGTCTATTTTTGCGTGCAATGAAATAAATATAAATATCTAGCAAATTCGTCTTGATAATTCGATATATTTATAGAACAGGCAAATCTAGAAAATGTGGTTGCTTAGTCACTCACAGCTCACATTTCCAAGCTCTCATTTTTGTTCAAGCCCATTCGCTCTGCACAAACCATCATGCAGTGTGGAATTGGCTGCGGTTTTCGTGCCGAAGTAAGTTTACTAGGTGGTAATTTTAGCCACCTGTACCAAAGCAGTTGAAATCTTTTATTTGTATACGTTAGCATTGAGTACACTTTCCACAGCCACAGCTATTGATGCGCGGTAAGATTGGAAATAAAGCTTAAAAGAAGCAGAGTCCAGCAGAAGAGGTAAGATAACACACTATGGCAGTCGGTCTGCAAGCGCCGACTGCGGCGAGTTTAAATTGCCTAGCATGGTATAGCAGCAATGTATCTTCAAGGCCAACTCCATCGATTTTCGATGCTCAGAGATATCAACGATATTTGCATCAAGCGTTCCTCTTACCTCACGATTACGTGTTCCAAAATGAACAGTTGAGGACGCTTTAGTTTTGCCACGGAGTAACTTTTAAAAATTTGCCGGCAATTACTTTATTTCCAAATGCAAAATTTGACTGAGTTCATCAGCTGTTTCACCTTATCGTTATATAGAGACAAACATTTCGCACAAGACATGTATGTACAACAACGGACAACTTTTTCAATCGTTAACACATATTCCTTCAAAAAACATTCCACTAACAGCTTTTTAAGATAATGAAGAAAGCTTTGCGGTCGAAGAAATGAAGAGAGCAATTTAGTTATCGGGAGGTGGCGGGAGGCAGCGCGTGGGCCGATAGGAACTTTGTGCGACGAAGAGATAGCGGCGACTGACTGATGCCGCTGACGCCGCTGGCTAGTCAAGACAACGTGGCCCTGCGTTTCGAGTTGAGATGCACACACCGTTATCCGTCACCGCCACGCAGGAAGAGGGGGGGGGGGGTACACACCGCAGCGAAAGGCGGCGGCAGGAATGCGCGCAGAATTCGGACATGTGCGGTCGCCGCCACAGAGGAAGAGGCGGGCTGAGCTGGGTAGCTGGGAGGGGGGAACAGTTGGTTGCGAGGCACCACGGCGACGACGACGCGAAAGGAAGGCATGGGAGCCAAAACGATGTACTCTAAAAGAGTGCTCCGGGACTCGTGACTCATTCTGCCAGAGAGAAAAGGTTTACGGCAAACACTATGTTTGATGACGTCACAGCAGTGCAAGGGCTTTCGAGCAGTCGATGGTCACAATGCAACCACCCTAATAGGCGCGGCTTGTACGGTTTGGTGTCGCCTTTAGGATCCTACGAGGTTCTACGGGCACGGAACAGGGCGATGGCGGCACTACTCAAAAACAGCCTGGCACAAAGCAGACACGACCGGCAGCTCGCTTGCAAACAGCATAGATCTTGAAATCACTGTGTCTTGTAGTTTCAGCTCGCATTTTAAAGCTTTCCTTTGCAGCGATGGGTAGTACCAAATGTGTTGGCTGCGGTACTTATTCTACAAAAACCACCACAATGATTTACTACACATTTACCGAAACAAAGAGCATCGCGACAAATTGGATCGTGCGATCTTGCGACCCTCTGCACCTGAGAATGCATGTATGCTGCGAAAGTTTCACGCGGGTCTGCTACCAGCCCCGGATGGCTCTGATAGAAGGGTTTGGTGTCGCGAGTGCTAGGCGATGGTTGAAATCGGATGCTGTGTCGAAGTTCTTTCCGAATACAACATAAGCTAAACCCCTGCCGCCGTCCGCCGATCTCGACATGGTGGATTGTTTGCGATGCCACCGTCACAAAGAAAAACACGCTAAAATTTGGCAATCTCTAAAATTACACACAATTGGACAAATTATTGTAAAAAAACCCTTGCTTACAATCGCTGATCTCCATCAAGATTCTGGAGATAATTGCGACACAAGCGAATTTCTGCTCTCCGCTCACAGCTGCCGACATGTGGCTGTGCTACAAACAAACCATTCGCTATACCACTGGCCAATTTCAAAGCGCCTCCGCTCCGGCTACGGCAGTTTAGGCGTAGCAACAACAATGTGCAGCTCATGGCCAGAGCGCCGTTGTCGGCCGCACTCGCGGGCCGCACCGGTGCGGTAAGCTCAGTGTATTCAGTGCGGCCGGTGCTGCGAATTTGTCGTCAGCTTCCTGGATGCGGCTGCGCTCGGTCGTATTTTGATAATTTTTGCGGAATCATTTTCATGACATACCGAAGGCATATAATATTCTATGTACGCTTCAATGTTTACCGATCACAACTGCCATTATTTGCAAAACACATTACTTTTGGTTGTCCGGCTGTGAACAGAAATGATGACATAAAATTGAACTAATACCATTCGGTGGAAATGACTTTTAATTTTCTATGCGGCAGAGATATTGCTGTGTGGACAAAAATCTCACTCACAAGTAGGCGGATGTATAATGGGTATGTGAAAAAAAGAAAGATAGTGAGGGACCGGAAAGCGTGCCGTAATAGGGCCCATAGGATCACGAAGTGTCGGACACGACTGAACGACTGAAATGAACTTAACTGATTTGGAAAAAGGTAATTTGTATTAACGATCTGTCGCCCTCATATATTCCGATCACTTCCATAGGGGTTTGCGAGTACATAAATGTTGCAAAACGTCTAGCGAGGTAATGCTTCATACAGCAATAATTAAGCCTAATTCAAGATCGCTCGTTCGTTCTGCCTTCATTGCCCGTGCATGAAAAATATTCTGATGTTTTTTAATTGAATTTCAATGACTATTGTCCTAGCTGCCCCTGTCCGATGACATCGAGGGCTACTAAACACTTTGACAGTGCCTTCTGCGTGGAGTGTCCGCACTGTGGGGAAATATCCTTGGGGACCTGTTCCACATGGTGTGGGCGTGCTCCTCTAACCCTGCCCTTGCACCTAACCCAAACCCCACCCGGGAGGACTGGGAGGCGACCCTACTTGCCTGCTCCGACCTGAAAGCCCAAAAGGCGTTGGTCAAACGAGCAATGGCGGCAGCAGAAGCAACGGGGTCCCTAATAAAGGACTCCACCTAGTGTTTGTGAGGGGAAGGGCACAACGCCTGACCCCAGAGCAACCTCCATGTAACTATTTTTAAACGTTTTCACCACCACCACCCACATCACATATTACGTTTCACATGGTGCAGTACGCTACAGCAATTGATGTTGGCACCCGGGCGGTGGCGGAGGGTGGCTGATTCTGGCCCGGATGGGGCTGGGACAAGTTGGTTGCCGCCGCTTGCGGCGGGGCCTAGCCTGCCGCCAAATTTGTATCTGTTGTAGGCCGTCATTGCACCCGCCACCGCTTCGGGGTGGACGGCGGCTGTTGCGATGCGCGTCTTTCTCTACCTCTTTTTTTCTTTCTTTTTTCTTCTGTCCGCACGAGACAGCGGAAGTGGCTCAGGTACAAAGTTAGTAGCAGGCCCGTGCATTTTCGTTTCCTTCTTCCTTCACCCACAACAACGACGTTCGCACCCCTCGGCAGAACGGCAGCGGGTGCGTGCGATGCGACTGTATGCCGGAGTCGTCATTATGTGACGTCACGCAAGGTAGTGAGCTCCGGGCCCCACGCGGGAGTTTCAGTTTTGGCGATTTCCTTGCTTGTTTGAAACTAGTATGCGTATTTCAAAAAATGTAATCGCGTACTGTAATGACGACTGCCGGCGGCTGCATTTTGATGGAGACGGAACGGAGAGGCATCCCTGTGCTGTGCGATGTCATTGCACATTGGAGATCTCCAGCTGGTCGAAATTGCTCGGTAACCCTCCATTACTGCTCCTTTGTCTCTCTTTCCACCTTCACACTCCCTTCCTCCCTACGTTTATGGCGCAGTTTCGGTGTCCATTGTGCGTGCATTTTCTTTTCCTTTTTACAGCGCCACAAGTGTGACAGATACTGCGCCTTTCCTTTGCTGTCAACAAATTATTATTATTTATTACTGTGATGACCAAGCCTGCCACAAAAGAAATCAATCATTACCTTAGTACGGTGTAAATATCGCTTAAGTTGCCCTTCAACGTTGGAACGACGAGGTTATGTCTCGCGTGTTTTGAGTAGCAGCTTCAGAGTAAGCAACACAGAACACAGTAGATGCCGCGATTTAAACTTAGCAGGAACACGCGCGCATTACGTAATTAAAACTCAATTTTGTGACCACGTTCAGATCAGAAGCGATAGGGAACACTGGATTTCAGGCAAGGCTGTTGCGGAGAATGGCAGAATGGAAGGAGAAAAATAGAGTTCAAAGCTGCTGAACCGAATGTAGAGCGAAAACTTTGATGTGTTCAAAGGAACGCTGATTGGGTTCGATCCAATGCTCGGTCGCCTTCAAAGATCGCAGGCACGTTAGGTACAATCCACTTTCATGCCCTGCATCGAAACGTAGCCGCAGTCTGTTGCGTTTCTATGGAGACAAAATAAAGAGGGTTACATGTGCTGCGCGATGTCAGTGCACGTTAAAAATCCCCAGGTGGTCGAAAGTACGCCGCAGTCCTCCACTACAGCACCTCTTCGACTCTTCCCGCTTTCACTCTACCTTCCTAATTTCCCCTTATAGCGTGGTTAAGGCGTCCGCAGGGAAACCTGACAGATGCCGCGTGTTTCCTTTCTTGTAAATCATAATCGTAAAGCGTCACATGCGATGTCGACAGTCTTCACTCCTCTCCTGCTCGAATCGGTCAGCTCTCTGCGGCGGCACGCGCATCTGCTGGTATGCCACTACCCTCCTCTTTCTTTCTGCAGCAATAGCAGCAGCGGGACACCTGTGGATTGTGAAATGTCGTAGCGTGTTGCTATGGTAACTCTGCACTCGCCGCAGTGGCCTCTACGCGGCTCCATGAAATGCGCGTCTAATAGCCATGTGTAGCTTTTGCTAGAAAAGTATAACAATTTCGCCGCTAGGATTCGTCTTTATGACATTGAGAAGGTGTAAACAAACTAGAGGCCGGCTGGAGTTAGTGGTGTAGCGAAAGTTACGGTGCCCCTGACATGACATGACATGAAACTATTTGGCTCAACTCGTCATCTTGTTTACAACCTGCCTCCTGAAGTTTGAAGTTTATTCTTATTTTAGTTACCTTACACAGAAACTAAAGAACCCCGAACAAAAGGTGCGTACTTGCACCTGACCAGGTTCAGAGCCCCATACAATGTACACAGGGGAAACAGCGCGGCACAGATGAAATTGTTTTTTCCACTCAAAGATGCATATAACAATAGAAAAATACAACAGTAAGAAGCACGCAAAAAGCTGAACAAATTAAAAAAAGAAAAAAACAACAACAACATAAAAACGGATTGAACAGGGAGCACTGGTTCAAGGTTTTTGCAGTGTTTTGGGATTATACGAAATCCGGAAAGGCGTAAGATTTGCGATAGGTAGATGGACAGCTTTACAGAGTCGAACAGAGACTAATTTGAGAATTTTCAACCAGTGCTGACTAGAATGCACTGTTCAGAATACTTCACTTTCTTCTTCATGCCATTTCATTTTAGTCATCCTATTCGGTCTCTTGAAATTCAGTTTGATGTTTTTCGTTTGCTGAGATTGTTCATGAACAGCAAAGCTATATCGTCGCGCTCACTTTATGAATATATTCCATACCATTTCAACAGTCTGTGCATTAGTCGACAATGCATGCGATCCATGTTGCTTCTACCAATCTTTGAGCTGAGCTTATCATTATTTGCTTCTGTACTGAGGTTTTTGGAAACCTATGTTTCCACAATTTCACAAAGCTTCAAAATTCCTGAGAATCTTAGTAGATGTTTACGCCAGAGGCCAGCACGAATTTAATTATGTCTTGGAAGATTGGTTAAAGGCAACCTTCTCAATATTGAAATGTGGATTTAATAGATGGTTTGAAGGTCTAGCGCTGGCAGTAAATCGGGCACAGCAGGATCGGGATAACAGCCGCAGGGCACAGCTTCAGCGCGAGAGAGATGGGCGCCGGAGCCCAGCGATGGTGATGGCGATGCCGCAGCGTTTTCAGTTCTTTGTCTTCTTTACATTTCCCCCGCGTGAAGAAGTCGCCATCCTGGCGACTCAGGGAGAAGAGACGACCAGAGGGTTGTAATATGGCTTGAGGCGGCTAACGTGGACAATCTCGCGGCCGCGACGGCGGTGGTCGGAAGAAGGGGGGACTGGCTCGATGACGTAGTTCACAGGGGATGTGCGTTCCAAGACGCGATAAGGTCCATGGTATTTGGTGTCTAGTTTGTTGGTGGCAGGAACGCATAGCCAAACGAAGCTGTCGGCCAGGAACGATCTTTGCGATAGCCTTGAGTGTTGCAGGTAAACGTGCGAGCTAGCTGACGGAATTCCTCGGCCTTCTGTGCAATATCTGACAAAGCACTGTACTCAGAGGCATCTGGATGGTATGGCAAAATTGTGTCCAGAGTACAAGATGGTTCACGGCCATATAAGAGAAAGAAGGGCGAAAACCCAGTTGTTGCTTGGGTGGCAGTGTTGTACGCGAACGTTACGAATGGCAGTACCTGGTCCCAGTTGGAGCTTCCCGATTCAGATGTAACACATTGCGAGCATGTCCCCAAGCGTACGGTTGAAGCGCTCCGTGAGGCCGTTTGTTTGTGGGTGGTACGCAGTTGTAGCCCGATGTATCGATTTGCAAGACGACAGGAGCTCTTGAATTACTTCGGAAAGAAAGACACGACCTCTATCACTGAGTAGCTCGCGAGGGGCGCCGTGTCGAAGAATGAAGTGGTGCAGAAGAAAATGGGCTACCTCTCGGGCTGTCGCCGCGGGAAGTGCAGCAGTCTCGGCGTAACGGGTTAGATGATCGACGGCGACAATCACCCATCGATTACCAGCGGCACTGCATGGTAGCGGACCATAAAGGTCGATTCCCACGCGATCAAACGGGCGAGCTGGACACGGTAAAGGCTGGAGAGGGCCAGCGGGGTGGCGAAAAGTCTTGCGTTGTTGACAGGCGGTACAAGAGCGAATGTAGCGCCGTACGAAATTGTGCATTTCCCGCCAGTAGTACCTCTGACGAATTCGATCATAGGTTTTCAGCACGCCGGCATGAGCGCTTTGCGGGTCAGTGTTATGGTGGGCACAAACCTCGGAGCGCAGGTGGCGCGGAATGAAGAGAAGCCACGTTCTGCCGTCTGAGTTGTAGTTCCTTCGGTAGAGAAGGCCGTCCCGAATGGTGAAATGGGAGGCCTGTCGGCGGAGTGCCCGAGGATGCGTAGCCGCAGAAGTAGTGCCAAGGATATCTAGCAAGTTAGAGACCCAAGGATCTTGTCGTTGCTCGAAAGGCATATCCTCAATGGTGAGTGCTGACAAGGATGCTTGAGGAGGGGACGATGAGTTAGGCGAGTGCACCGGTGACCGAGAAAGAGCGTCGGCGTCAGAGTGTTTGCGGCCAGAGCGGTACACTACACGGATGTCGTATTCCTGAAGCCTCAGAGCCCAGCGCCCGAGTGGGCCAGACGGATCCTTGAGAGACGCGAGCCAGCAGAGAGCGTGATGATCTGTAACTACCTCGAAGGAGTGGCCGTATAAGGGCGGAACTTCGTCGTTATAGCCCACACGATTGTTAAGCACTCCTTTTCGGTAACGGAGTAGTTGGACTCGGCTTTGGTAAGAGCACGGCTTGCGTAGGCGACAACGTATTCGGAGAAGCCAGGCTTGCGCTGGGCGAGGACGGCGCCGAGGCCGAATCCACTGGCATCGGTGTGAAGTTCTGTAGGTGCAGTAGAGTCGTACACATGTTACACATGTTATGTGGTGTGGATGGTGATGTCCTACTGTATGTGTGTGGCGGTGGTTTTTATTGTATGACTATGTGACTATGTGGCGATATTTACTTGTCCAGCGTGGTATGAGTTACTGGGCAAAGCAGAGGTGTGGAGTAACAAGAAAGTGTAGAATTTGTGACTGCCATGTTTGGACGATGTTTATGTCTGCGAGGAAGAAAGTGCCACTATCCTCTTGGCAAAGAAAAGGAAGAAGAGAAGAAGAGGAAAATGAGATTGGTGACTGCCATGTTTGGACGATGTTTATCTACTGCGAGGAAGAAAGTGCCACTATCCCCTTGGCAAAGAAGAGGAAGATGAGAAGAAGGGGAAGATGAGATGTGCCTGAGTGTACATGAGGAGGTGTGGTGAAGAGGAACTGTTTCAGTTACTATTAAAATTGGTAGTGTGCGCGTGTGTTGTGCATCTTTTCTTGTGTTTGTGTTTATTCCGCCACATCTCCGAAGGTGGAGTTGCAAAGAATCATAAGGAAATACATTTGCGTTGGAATAAGAAAGTAAAGCTAATAACGATGGCATTACTGATAGTGGGTTTACCGGCTCTAGCAATTTCGTTCATTCGTCAACGTTCGCACTGAGAACGGCCAGGTATTTCCGCTTATTACTGAACAAAAGCTATCCGATCACTTCTATGTTGGGTGTAGCTTTCTATCGTCTCAGCATGCTGCGGCTAACAACCCAGTACCACAGATAGAGGCTGTTGATGAAAGAAAGCTGGACTCGTTGTTGCAACGCTACGACTGGAAATCTTTCCTAGCAGAAGTTCTTGCCAGTCAGCTCTATAAATCTTTTGTTGCCGTTTATACGCAAACAGTGCACTCTTGCAAAAACGTGGTCGTCTTAAAGCAACGAAAGCCGGGATGTCCGTGGATGAATGGAAATGCTCTAACCCCGATAGCTGAAAAAGAAGTAGCCTGGGCGCGTTGGCGTCGCTCACCTAATAATCAGTATCTTCGTGAAGCTTATAAGATGGCTCGCAATAAAGTCACTGCTGTGCTTAGGGGTGCCAAGCGACAGCACTTCCAAGGTAAATTTTCTGAATTTAGAAATAACCCGTCCAAGGCTTGGTCCGTGGTTAACAAATTAAGGGGTCGTCCCCGGAAAGGCGCATACCAAACTATTGCCAAGAATTTCGGTCCACCATCTATAAAGTTAGTAGACCAATTTAATTCCTTTTTCTCGCCTACTGCAGCAAGTTTGTCCGCTAATACGGCTAGTTATTGCATGCCACAATCGGTAGTTGAGTCTGCCTTCCTGCCTGAGTGTACCGAGGATGATATTCGCTATATTTTATTTAACTTAAAACAGCACAAGTCGGTTGGATTAGACGGTGTGTCTGTGGACGTCCTTCGCAGACATTTCGAGGCCCTGAAGAATGTTCTTTTAGCAATTATACACAACATTATAACCACGCAAGAAATTCCACCTGGCCTCAAGGAAGCGCTTGTAGTTCCTCTCTTCAAAAGCGGACAGGTCAATGTTATCACAAACTACAGGCCAATTTCGATACTTTCGTGCATTGCTCTTATACTTGAAAAGCATATTTTTCACGTAATGCAGAGCTTCATTGATGCGCACAACATACTGTCGCCTAATCAGTACGGATTTACTTGTGGGCGTGGCACTAGATTAGCATTAGATGAATTAACCGATTACCTTAATAGTACTCTTGAAATTAGTGCATTCGCTTGTGCATTATTTCTAGATGTATCAAAAGCTTCTGACTCCGTAAACCATAAGATTTTACTTCGTAATCTTCATAGCTATGGCTTCCGAGGGCCTTTCCTAACTTTCCTTGAGAATTATTTGCACGGTCGAATCCAAATAGCAGTTCTCGGAAATATTAAAAGCAAACCTAGACAGTTGAGCGCTGGAGTTCCCCAGGGGTCGATTTTAGCTCCCTGTTGTGCTCATCAACGCGACATACCACACCGTCGGCTTCTGGACTGGCGCCTGCTCGTCGAGAGCGCAGCTGCGGGGCGTTCACTTCAGAGCCGGAGCGCGGTGCGTGGCTTTTCGTTCATTTCCCGTGACCCTGGATCGCGGATCGCCTGGCTGGCGCGGATTTCAAGTCGCCGACGCAACCCCGCCCGTAAGACGACTCCGGATGTCCCGCGTCGGCAAGACGAGCAGCACTATTCCGAACCACAGATCATCTATCCATGGTGTGTGGAGGTGTGTGTGCGAGCGCTGGGCTCTTGTGTAAAGGAGCCGTGGAGGCCAGGAAGCTCATTCCTACGGGACTCGGGCTGTCCGGCAAGGACGTACGTGACCACGTCGGCGGTTTTGAACTCTGGAATGTGCATGCGTGATGTTGTGCGTATAGGATGACGGGAGTGAGGAGGAACTGTACTGGAGCCTATTGGCCCCGCCCAGAGAGTTTACTGCGTCCCTATTGGCGCAATGATAGGGACTTTGTTTAGGGAGTCTATTGAACGAGCTGTCAGGGGTAATTTGAAATAGGAGAGACCAGTTACAATAAAGATGTTGTAAACCTGGTTCGATTCCGGGTAGTACTCCAAGGCGCCCAGCAGGTACAACTCAACAGACCGCCGGTCAGCGCAACCGAGCACGGCGGGTGAGAGGAGAACCCTTTCGAATGCCAGCAGCTGAACAGACCGTCGCCTTCTGGACGAGCACGGCGGGTGACAGCGTGGAGAGCGGCTTCGAAACTTAACTGGCGCAGTCGACAGGATCTGCTGTGGCTGAACTGGAGTCTACGGGAACGACGACGGCGACGCTACGAGCCTCGTCAACGACGACGCCTGACCGTGACAACCGCTTGGAAAGCCAATTCGTGAAGACGCTCCCAGCTTCTTGAATCCGGCGCAAGGGGACCCACCCCAAGGGACACCAGCGGCAGTCAGGCGAGTACCCCTTTGGCATCTGCGGGCGCAGGCTATGTCAAAGCCCTGGGTTTTGAGGAGCGATTGCGCTAAGGCAGGAGGAAAAATGGCAGAGGGGGATCAGAGTGAAGAGTTGGCAGCCGCCGGCAAGACAGGCGAACATGAGGGAGACTCCGCACTGGAGGCTACGTCAGAGCAGTTGGCACTACTGTAATTGCAACTAAAAATTGTAGAGGCTTAGAAAGAGAATCAAAAATTGATTCTAGAAACAGAGCGATTGCGCTATGGACAGAGCGCGGAGCTTAGCGATAGCGGCAGCACCGTCGCGGCGAATGCTGGAACAGATGAAGATAGAAGGCTAAAATACGCGAGCCTATTGAAGGGTGTCCTGGCACCAATGCCGAATCAAGAGCAATTAGTGCCTGGATGGTTTGAGGAAGTGGAGGCGACCTTATGCTCGTACGACATCCCGACCGAGTGGTGGGCCGGGCTGGTTTTACCGAGGCTGAGCGATAGGGCGCTAGGGCTCCTCGTACGGTTATCAGCAGACGAGCGGAAAAACTTCGCTTCTTTGAAAGACAAAATTCTTCGCGGACTGCGACTGTCAGCCGCAGAATACAAGAGATTACTCTCGTCAAGCAGCAAAGAGGCAGGAGAAACCTGGGAACAGTTCTCCGTACGACTGGAGAATTATCTCGACTACTACCTAGAGAGCTGTAAAGTGTGCACCGTCGAGGAGTTCGAACAGCTGACGGTGACAGACCGAATGAAGGAATGCTTAAGCGCCGATGCAAGAGCACACGTTGCCTTGAGTGAGAAATAAGGTTTTCTCAAACCTAGTGACCTAGTAGAGCTCGCAGAGAACTTCGAAGAAAGTCGGAGGTGTACGTCAGAGGTAGGACTAGCTGCGTCCGCAACGGCAAACCATCATGCCGAGAAGCGATCCGCTACGTCATCTCAATTAGGAAGCAGCACGGCTGAGAGGCGTCCCGGGCGACAGTGCTATAAATGTCACGAGAAGCCACTTTACAAGAGAATGCCCGAGAAAAGAAACGGTCTCAACAAAAAATGGAAGTAGCAGTCGCAGAGGCGAAAGGCAGGTTGTTGCTCGAGTGGAAATTTCAGTTAGCGAGGAGATGGCGACAGGGAGTATCAGGCGACAGAACGAGGCAGGCGACAAACGTATTGTCACAATAGAGAGCACGGGTCAGCAGCTCAGAGCTTTGGTTGATTCGGGTGCCGATGTAACTGTTCTTCGTAAGTCACTTTGCCGCGAGTATGAAGGCGCGGGGTCAACACTGAAGCTGAGAGGTGCGTTTGGGAGTGAGGTAGTCGCTGAGCTGGCTTACGTGCCATTAAAGGCAACGGAGGGTGCTCCCCTAGTGTCGTTCAACCCGTCCGAACGAGGAGTTCTGTGCGCGCTTACCGATGAGCTAGTCGCAGGCGTAGATTTACTGATTACGCCAGATGACTACAATGAGCTTCTCGGGGAGAGAGCAATAAAACAAGCAGATGAGTTCGTAGCTCTGGAATCAGACACAGATGAACCAGATGGACCGGATACGAGACACACTAACGCGGATGCTGTGGCGTGCGTCGTCGAGGCGGAGCCTGCTTCCGGCCAAACCGAAACGAACCAGACAGCAAGGCAGCTGTTCCGGAACGCTCAGCTTGCCGATGAATCACTAAAAGAAGCATGGACACAGGCTAAAGAGGGCTCTCATGGCATGCTTATACGAGACGAGCTGCTCTTCCATCGAGAGCTAGTTGCTGGACACGAGTGTTGTGTATTGGTACTACCTTCGGAACGGCGCGTGGAGGTTTTAAGATTGGCGCATGATTCGGCGTGGGCAGGGCACCTGGGCGAACGTGAAACGCTTCAGAGAATAAAGGGGTCGTTTTACTGGCCAGGCTTAGCCAGAGATGTCAAGCAATACTGTCGTACGTGCCATTCATGCCAGGTAAAGGCCCCTGCGCGCACTCTCGATCATGTGCCGATCACACCCCTCTCTAGACCAGACAGCCCGTTTCAAGTCATCAACGTCGATTGCATAGGGCCAATTGAACCACCGTCTGCGCGAGGGCACCGTTACGCGTTGTGCGTTGTTGACGTTAACACTCGGTGGCCAGAGGTCGTATGCTTGCGCGCGCTGACAGCGAAGGCTACGTGCGAGGCGTTGCTACAGATCTTTGCACGCATGGGTATACCGGAAACGGTGTGCTGTGAGCAAGGCACAAATTTCACGGCTCAGTTGACTACAGAGATGCTGTCCAGGCTTGGAACATGCCCAAGGTTCTCCACGCCCGACCACCCGCAAAGTAATGGACTGGTTGAGCGCTGGAACGATACCTTCAAATCCATGTTATTCCGTATTGTGGAGGAGCACGGCAGGGATTGGGACAGATTTGTTCCATTTCTGCTGTGGGCATACAGCGAGGTACCTAACGAAACGACGGGCCGCTCTCAGGTTGAGCTGATGTACGGGAGGGTGCCAGTGGGGCCTCTTTCCATCTTGCGAAAGTCGTGGAGTGGGGACTGGTCCGTCCCGGACTCTCTAACAATCCCAGCTGAGGAATATCTTTCGGAGCTGCGCAAACGGTTAGCTGAGGCGCATGCAACAGCTGAAGGTAATTGCACAGATGCTCAGAGAACGTCCGCGAGTCGCTAGAATCTCCGCGCGACGGATAAACAGTTCGCGGAAGGGGACGAAGTGTTGTGGCTGGAGAAGGAAGACCAAGGCAAATTGATGGGAAGGTGGATAGGACCGGTAAAAGTTGTACAAAGGTTGCGGCCCTACAGTTACCTGATCGAGTTGGAAGGCGGCACACGTCGGGCTGTGCACGCCAACAAACTCCGAGCTTACCACGCACGCGTTAATGTTGTAGGCACAGTTTTCGAAGGGGACAGTGACTTCAGCGACGTGCCCACATTCCAAACACCGTCTGATGAAGGAAGTAGCGTTTCGGGCGAAGCTTTGACCCCATCGCAACGGGAGGAGCTGACCGCGGTGCTCGCTAAGCACGGACAAGTGTTTGGTAGTAAACCGGGCAAGTGCACCGCTGGCATGCACAGAATAAGGCTGAAGACAGGATCCGAAGTGGTAGCCGGACATACGTACAAGGTACCAATGGTGTTTCGGAAGGAAGTGGAAAGGCAGATTAACGAACTGTGTGAGCGGGGTCTGATTTTTTCGGTAGAGAGCGCCCATGTCCATCCTATAGTCTGTGTATCTAAGAAGGACGGCGGCATAAGGCTCTGCTGCGACTATCGCAGGCTCAACAGCGTTACGGAACCGGACACATTCCCCATGAGCATACCTTCGGAGCTTTTGTTTCTGGTGGCAAAGGCGTGTTACATCACCCTCATTGACATGCTGAGGGGATATTGGCGAATACCTTTAGATGAGCAGTCTCAAGCGTTGACGGCGTTCGTAACGCCGGTCGGGCAATACGCTTGGAAAGTGATGCCTTTCGGGCTTCGGAACGCTAGCTCCACGTTCCAGCGAATCATTAACGAGGTATTAGCACCACACAGAGTATTCCTGCGCTTACATTAATGATCTCGCCATATTCTCCGAAACGTGGGAGGATCATCTGAGACACATCGACAATGTTCTAAGTTCCGTAGCAGCTGCGGGATTCACTGTGAATGCAGCTTAATGCCGATTCGCAAGAGGGGAGGTAGAGGTTCTTGGTCACCTAGTAGGATCGGGTACGCAAAGCGTGAATCCTGCAAAGGTCAGCGCTATCCAGGAGATTCCCCCGCCACAGACGAAGCGGCAGCTGAGGAGTTTTCTAGGGTTGGCAAACTACTATAGACAGTATGTCCCTGACTACTCGCGTATTGTTCTCCCGTAGACTAACCTGACGAAAAGGAGGATCCCTCATCGGCTACCTTGGGACAGCGAGGCACAGAAGGCATTCGAGAGCATTAAAGAGTGTTTAGGACGCGCGACATCGCTGTATGCACCAGATCCTAGTAAGGAGTTTATACTATCCACCGATGCCTCCGACTACGCCGTAGGAGCATATCTCGCACAGTGCGACGAGGAGGGGAATGAACGCCCGATCGCATTTCGAAGCAAGAAGCTCAGTCCGACCCAGACTCGGTGGGCCACAATCGAGAAGGAAGCCTACGCGATCATATGGGCACTGAGTAAGCTCGAGGCTTGGCTATTTGGTGCACAGGTGCGTGTGGTAACGGACCACAACCCCCTTAAGTACCTTACGCTTACCAGCCCGCATAGTGCCAAGCTAACTCGCTGGGCTCTCGCTCTCCAAAGGTTCAATCTTACAATCGAACATAAAAGGGGCACTCAAAATGCCAACGCCGATGCTGTCAAGGCTGGTGGCGGCCAACTAAATGGAGCCTAGCGCATCGAGGGAAGGTAAATGGCCTAGGAATGTTTTGGGCTTTGTCATTGCGTGTGGGCGCGGATGGCGGGGGTATTGAACCTGACGCCAGCCGCGTCGCGTTGTTCGCTTGTGTGCTGTGTGTGGCTGCAGTATAAAGACTTATGCAGCACACTTAGTGTGGAGGTGTCGTGCTCATCAACGCGACATACCACACCGTCGGCTTCTGGACTGGCGCCTGCTCGTCGAGAGCGCAGCTGCGGGGCGTTCACTTGAGAGCCGGAGCGCGGTGCGTGACTTTTCGTTCATTTCCCGTGACCCTGGATCGCGGATCGCCTGGCTGGCGCGGGTTTCAAGTCGCCGACGCAACCCCGCCCGCAAGACGACTCCGGATGTCCCGCGTCGGCAAGGCGAGCAGCACTATTCCGAACCACAGATCATCCACGGTGTGTGGAGGTGTGTGTTTGTGTGTGTGCGAGCGCTGGGCTCTTGTGTAAAGGAGCCGCGGAGGCCAGGAAGCTCATTCCCACGGGACTCGGGCTGTCCGCAAGGACGTACGTGACCACATCGGCGGATTTGAACTCTGGAATGTGCACGCGTGATGTTGTGCGTATAGGATGACGGGAGGGAGGAGGAACTGTGCTGGAGCCTATTGGCCCCGCCCAGAGAGTTTACTTCGTCCCTATTGGCGCAATGATAGGGGCTTTGTTTAGGGAGTCTATTTAACGAGCTGTCAGGGGTAATTTGAAAGAGGAGAGACCAGTTATAATAAAGATGTTGTAAACCTGGTTCGACTCCGGTAATACTCCAAGGTGCCCAGCAGGTACAACTCAACAGACCGCCGGTCAGCGCAACCGAGCACGGCGGGTGAGAGGAGAACCCTTTCGAATGCCAGCAGCTGAACAGACCGTCGCCTTCTGGACGAGCACGGCGGGTGACAGCGTGGAGAGCGGCTTCGAAACTTAACTCTCTCCTTTTATTCAACTGGTACGTTAATGATCTAAGTCAAGCAATTTTTCACTGTCGTGTATTTCAATACGCAGATGACACGCTTTTAGTATCTCGTCATACTAATTACCATCAAGCCGTGGCTGAATTACAAACTGACAGTACAAATGTTACCAGTTGGTACCGTAATACCTTAATTTCTATTAAGCAAAATAAAACTAAATTAGTATGTTTTCACGATCCGCTGAAATCTATTCCTGTCATCACTCCAGTGTTTCTTCATTCTCCTCTGTGTAACAATTGTTTTTGCTCTCCTATTCCATACCTCTCAAGTGTCAATTATCTCGGTGTTCATTTCGATTCTAACATGTCCTGGAACACTCACTTGGCTAACGTTTGTGAAAGGCTGCGCAAAGTAGCCTGCCTGCTGTATTCTATTAAAACACTATGCCCAATTTAGGTAAGGAAAACAATAGCACATGCATTGGCGTACAGTGTGTTGAGATATGGAATGTGTTCTTTTTATTTCTGTTCAGTGTTTCGGCGCAATAGTTGATTCTTTACTAAAATCCATAATTCGGGCGGTGATGTATGGTGTGCACATTACTAACAATCCCGGTGTTTTTTCATGCTCGCACATGCCCTCGTTCAGGCTGTTATTCAAAGAGACTG
The DNA here is from genome assembly GCF_055883805.1 of Amblyomma maculatum. Taxonomy (NCBI): domain Eukaryota; kingdom Metazoa; phylum Arthropoda; class Arachnida; order Ixodida; family Ixodidae; genus Amblyomma; species Amblyomma maculatum. Next base: position 56,356,156 of record NC_139348.1, on the reverse strand, counting down.
TAATCCTTTCGCATATATGGAACAATGAGTTCTGCCTCCCGTATGTCACCGCCAGAACATTACGTCCCCGCGACCGCTTTACCTTACCAAGTGTACGGACATAATATGGCAAACGTGTCCGTGCCTCCTATGTACCTGATGTGTTGAACGACCTGCCAGATAATGTTTTATCTTCCAGCACACGAAAAGAAGTAAAATCTTACATATTTGATCTGTATGTGTAATTTTGTTTCTTTTCTTTCTTTCTCTGTTTTTTTATTTTTCCCCCGTCATTTCTTACTGCCTTTCTTTAGTTTTATTTTGCGTCTTGTGCAATATTGACTTACTGTGCCGCTCCCTGGCTTGCTCTATTCTGCCGAGCGCTGCCCCACAAGCCCATGTCATTTTTGAAATAAATAAATAATTTATATATTAGTTTTACGTACAGCGCTTATATACTCTTGTTCCTTATTGACAGCTTCAATACTCTAGTTTTCACCCTGTAAGCAGACTTCCCATAAATTGTAAAGGAAATTTTAAAAAGAGACTACCGATTTCAAAGAACTATTTTTTCGCACAGTATTATTAGCGCTGTAGTGCATCAAATTACACTTATAACGGGATCATTTAAAGGATAACTAATAATACTATCCCGTAGTATAACACTTGTATAATACTTAGGATGCTTGTTTATAGACGGTGCGATATAGGACAAAGATCAATTGTACTGACATATTTTGAATATTCGATGAATATCTGAAACTCCAGCGTGTCTAGTGGTTAGGTATTCAATGATTGAACCTGGGTGCAAGGTAGGTGCGTTGTGATGGAGGAAAACGTAAGGCACCCGTGTATGGTGGGATGTCAAGGCTGATTAAATAACCTCAGATAGGCGACTTGTCCGGATCCCTCGGATACGCTGTCCCACAGCCTAAAATGCTTTCGGAGGTTAGGACTCCTTAACTCAAACTACCCCAATTGGAACTTTGATACGGCGACCTGATATTTACTTAATAGGCATGATTTTGCTTAATTGTGCTACATTTTGTTGTCTTTTATCAGGTGTTCTCGCAAGTCTTCATTACGGTTATTGACATGCCTTAGTGCAGAATTTGAGTAACTATTTTCGTTTTTTGGCATCCTCCCTACTTCTCTATCTAAACCTACCTTAACCAAGCCCAGTTTCCGAAATAATCGATAAACATAGAGATGAGTAATAAGGTCCCAAGTTATTTTAGTGTAATAATTGGGAATCTTAATTTGTGCTGTTGTCAGCACGCACAGGCGCTTGCAGATCGCCCTGTCAAACTAATATGAGAATTGTGAGCATTTTTCTAGTTTTACACACTATGTAGGTGCTAGACCGAAGGCTCGTAGACATTACATTTGCCTTCACCCATGCATTTTACCGGTTGCATTATATATAGGTGGGGAAACGTTCACTTTCTTTTAACCACTGCACTCCTTCCCAGCAATTTAGATAGGTGTCATTACCCCTCTACTACTGTAGTACACACACTACTACTACTGTTCTACTACTGTTGCATACGCTTTCAATAGAGTATGCCACTAAGAAAATCGCCACCCAATTCCACCATAAGCACAAAACAGGAGAATAGAAAGATGAGACGAACGCTGGTGCTTGGATTGTCAGCCGTTTCGCGCAAAACAATATGCATATGGTGGCAGAACACCACCTACTTCAACATTGAACTCTTTTAAACAAGATTCTTCACTTTGTCTGGCGCTCCACTGCATACATAGCCTCAAAGCAGAATGAAAATACAATTTACTTTTCCTGGTTGAATTGAAGCAAACCCAACAATTACTAATTTTCGTCATCCTTCAGCTGCAAAACGGTTCGCACGAACGAAACGATAGACGAATGAGAAACCTTTTGCCGCTACAGTCTGTTTTATGTACTGTTTTCAATTTTTATCCAGTGTCTACAACAAATCAGCCTTTACTTCTCCGGCAAGTAATAATATAACCAATAGGTTTTAGGATACATTTGCTTTTGTTACATTACGTTAATGATTCCTCTTGAACTCACATGTACTTTGTTGTGCTTATAGCCCCAGCAGTGTGCGTGTTGTGCTTGAAGCGCACAAAAGGTATTAAAAGCAGTTACTTAAGATTAAAATATTGGTAATCAATGTTGTTTTAATATGAAAGATGACTTGCATACAACGCCCAGGTAGACTTACCGGCTTGCTTTCATACATTGGACGCAAGGTTTCCCACACGGAATTATTTACAACTTCGTATATGCTACCTCTAAGTAAAGTCCATACATTCTCTTTTGTTTTGCTGTCAAAATATAACATTTCTTCTCCTTTAAGTTCCATGAACATTGGCTTTTTGTTCTTGGTCTTCGGCAACTTGTATAAGAAGAACCTGAAAAAAAATTACAAGGCTTCAACGCTGCTGAACCAAATATTGAGCAAAAGCAATAGTTGCTGGTGGCCGAGCATTCTTCTTCTCTTTTTCTTATTCCTCAGCCCACATATAAAGCCCCGCTTTTATTAAGCCATATAAATGTGTCTTAGTGGCACCCTACACTTGTTCCCTACACCGTTGTATCGGCAGCCTTATCTGGGTTTTTTGGACACCACTGTTCTAAAGCGTGTCAGGCAAATGTGCATTCAGGCAGCTGCAAAAACATTCTTTTCCAAATTACACACAGCGACGTTGCCTGTCAAGACATTTGTTCACAATAAGGAGATGTTTGTGCCCTGGTCGGTAAATTGTCGTCTCTGTAACGTGCCTGAGACAATTGATCATTGCTTTATTCTGTACCGCGATGCTATGTTCTTTTGGGACATACTAAAAAGAATTCTTAAAACGGACATTGAAATTACGCCTTATACAATTAGATTTTTGCCTCCTGACAAAAACTCTGTCGTGCCTCACGATCTATTTGTGTTGATGAGACTGTTCAGCCTTTGGAAAAGCTGCATGATCAACAGGCATGCAGAGCACCAAGATCGTCCAAATCCGTGTTTCGGGGGCAGTGTACTTTGGTGAGAAGTGTATATGCTGCACGTGAAGAACCTCTAAACTGGATGCCGTATCTAGACGCATGTGTATGTCTCCCAGATTTTTGATGTTCTGATGATTGTGCATTGTCGGGCTGGGGATATGACGGGCTCGTATTAAGCAGTCCGGTAACTTTAGACATGAACATGTTTAAGTAAGTGGAGTTGTTCCTTTTTTACGGAAGTTTTTCCATGCAATAATGAAAAAAAGTGTCTTAGTGGCCTATAGGGAATGCCAGGGTCCTAGCAGGCTGATTCTGTCATAATCATCTCATGTGAAACGAGGACCCAAGTTGGCAGCTCCTGCCGACCGCTAGAGTTGGTAGCCCAGCTCTCACCCTAGTGTCACGTCCTTAAAAGCGCGCTGGAAATTGCCACTTACTGGATCCCTTACCCCTTCATGGATCACTGCCTTGTCGTGGCGGAGGGACTTGCGAAACTCGATGAAGTCGTGAGCTCTGCTGTGTAGGGCCACCCAAGATAGACAGGTCACGGCAGAGAGTTCTGACAAAATGTGATTCACTGGAGAAGGTAATGGCAACCCACTCCAGTATTTCCTGCCAAGAAAACCCTATGGCCAGTCACAATACCATTAATGATATGGCGCCGGAAGATGAGCCCCCCAGGTTGGAAGGCGTCCCACATGTTACTGGGGATGAACAAAGGGCGATTCCTAGTAGCTCCAGGACGAATGAAGCGGCTGGGCTAAAGCCAAAAGGACGCTCAGTTGTGCATGTGTCGGGAAGCGACCGGAAAGTCCGATGTTGCAAGGAGATGTATCCATAGCAACATGGAATGTAAGATCTATGACGCAAGGGAAACTGGATATCGTCAAGCGAGAAATGGACAGATTGAACATTGATATCTTGGGTATCAGTGAGCTCAAGTGGACCGGAATGAGAGAATTTAACTCCGGCGACCATTATGTCTTTTATTGTGGGCACGAATCCAAGAGAAGGAATGGGGTCGCTCTCATAGTAAACAGAAGAATGGGCAAAGCAGTGCTAGGGTACAACCCCAAAAACGACCGAATGATTTCACTTCGGATCCAAGGTCACAATTTCAACATAACAGTTATCCAAGTCTATGCACCGACCACTACTGCTGAAGAAGCTGACGTTGAGAGATTTTATGCGGACCTACAATGCCTTTTAGACCGCACCCCATCATCAGACGTCGTTTTTCTCATAGGTGACTGGAATGCTAAGCTAGGGAGTGGAGAAATATCCGGAATTACAGGCAAGTTCGGTCTTGGTGAGACAAATGAAGCTGGGCAGAGGCTAGTAGAGTTTTGTCAAGAAAACAACCTGACCATAGCGAATACTCATTTTCAACAGCACAAGAGGCGCCTGTACACATGGACTTCACCGGACGGTCTGTACAAGAATCAGATCGATTATATTATTTGCCGGCAGAGATGAAGAAGCGCTATACAAGCAGTAAAAACAAAGCCTGGGGCCGATTGTGGCACAGATCATCAGCTTCTTGTTGCCAAGATAAAGCTTCGATTGAGGAAAACGCAGAAAACTAGAAGGCCTTTCAGGTATAATCTGGATCAAGTTCCATTAGAATATGCGGTGGAAGTGAGGAATCGATTTCAAAAATTAGATCTAGAAGACAAAGAGCCCGAAGAGGTGTGGACTGATGTTCGTGATATAATACAAGAAGTTGCTACTAAGGTAGTTCCAAAGCAAAAGAAATGCAAGAAAGCAAACTGGTTATCTGAAGAGGCTTTGCAAATAGCTGAGGAAAGGAGGATGGCAAAAGTTATGGGGGAAAGAGAAAGATACAAGGTTCTCAATGCGGATTTTCAGAAAATAGCAAGGAGAGATAAGAATGCCTTCCTGAACATACGGTGCTAAGCAGTTGCGGACAACAGCCAATTAAGAAACACAAGAGCTCTGTATAAGACAATCAAAGATATCAAAGGAAGCTTCTGTGCTAAGCTGGGCGTGATAAAGGACAAACGAGGCAAAGACCTCACTGAAGCCGCAGAGATAAAGAAGAGGTGGCAGGAATACACAGAAGAACTGTACAAGAAGGACCCGAATGTGAAAACCCAACATAAGACGGTTGTGATCACTGATCTCAAGCCGGGCATCCTGAAGAGTGAAGTTGAATGGGCCTTAGCCAGCCTTGCTAAGAACAAAGCTAGCGGAATTGATGACATCCCAGCGGAGTTGCTTCAAAACCTCAACCATGACGCTGTTAACATTCTGCATACATTATGTCAGAAGATTTGGACTACCCTGCAGTGGCCACAGGATTGGAGGAGGTCAGTTTACATCCCCATTCCAAAGAAAGGCAGTGCCAAAGATTGTTCCAACTACCGCACGATCGCGCTTATTTCGCATGCTAGCAAGGTGATGTTGAAAATCCTCCAAGGTAGGCTGCAGCAGTATGTGGATCGGGAGCTTCCGGACGTGCAAGCTGGGTTTTGCAAGGGCAGAGGAACTAGAGACCAAGTTGCCAACCTTCGCTGGATCATGGAAAAAGCAAGAGAGTTCCAGAAACCCATCTACTTCTGCTTTATTGATTGTGCGAAAGCGTTTGACTGCGTAGATCACAGCAGATTGTGGCAAGCTCTCCAAGAGATGGGAGTTCCAATTCACCTCATCTGTCTCCTCAGGAAGGGCAAGAGGCCACAGTCAGAACTGGGCATGGTCTTACTGATTGGTTTCCGATTGAGAAAGGAGTGAGGCAAGGCTGCATACTGTCGCCCTGCCTATTTAACCTATATGCAGAGTGCATCATGAGGAAGGCCGGTCTGGACGAGTCTTCAGCTGGAGTGAAGATTGCTGGAAAACGTATCAACAACCTTAGATATGCGGATGATACCACTTTAATGACAGAAAGTGAAGCGGAACTCAAGAGACTTCTGATGCGCGTACAAGAAGAGAGTAAGAAGTTTGGGCTTAAACTGAACATTAAAACAACAAAGATTACGGCGTCTTGCCCTATCAAGTCCTGGAGCATCAAGGGAAAAGAAGTGGAAGCTGTTACAGATTTTCTCTTCTTGGGCTCCAAGATTACCTCGGAAGGAGACTGCAGCCATGAAATTAGGACACGCCTGCTTCTGGGAAAGAGAGCAATGATTAGCCTTGACCGCCTAGTAAAGAGCAGAGACATTAGTCTGCCAACCAAGATCCGTATAACTCGTGCTATGGTCTTTCCAGTTGTGATGTATGGATGCGAGAGTTGGACTGTGAAAAAGGCTGACCGCCGAAGAATTGTCGCGTTTGAATTGTGGTGCTGGCGAAAACTCTTGAGAGTTCCTTGGACTGCCAGAAGATCAAATAAGTCAATATTGTCGACCATAAACCCTGACTGCTCATTGGAGGGTCAATTTCTAAAGTTAAAGCTCAGCTACTTTGGTCATCTGATGAGAAGAGAGCAGTCGCTGGAGAAAGATCTGATGTTGGGAAAGGTTGAGGGTCGCCAGAGAAGCGGTAGGCAGCGAACGCGATGGTTAGATGGCATCCTCGAGGCACTGCAGATGAAGTTATGTGATGCTAGGAAAATGGTGAGAGACCGGAAAGCGTGGCGTGACATGGTCAATAGGGTCACGAAGAGTCGGACACGACTGAACGGCTGAACTGAACTGCCTTCGAACATTATTATTTCAGCCGCTTTGCGGTCTATCAGCAGATTAGGTCCATGCTCTGTACAGGCCTGCATTATACAAATGGTTTGTAGTCATCTGCTCGCACAGAGGCGCATTATCATTATTTGAAGAGCACACAACATGGCCTCAACGATATCAATCTCAGTCATTGGACATTTTGATATGTCTGCTACCAGGCAAATGAGTGTACATTTAAAATATATACACTTATTGTTGTATATATAATGTATAAACTAGTTTACACTGCAACAGGCACCTGCATGGTGGTGCTTGTTTTTGAAAGTCTTTATCTCTTACTACAGTTCAAGAGAGATAATGTGCTCACTGTGCAGCCACACATTCTGAGTACATGTTGGCATGGCATGAACGAGCTTCTTGCTAGCAGTCGAAGATGTGGGGATTGGTTCATAATCAAACTATTTCCAATAAATTAGTTTGGCTAGTAGATTCAAGCCTGCAAAGGTGTTTAAGTGTTTCGGTAGAAACACTAATTGAAATTACACCTATGTATGAAAAGATATACCATTCACCGTAATACTTGCACATATAAGTATGGGTGTTTTATGATATTTTGCGAAAACATTCTTAGACCATAGAGGACGATTCGCCTAGCTGAGAAAGATTCTTAAATACACTGGACAGATCGAGAGAAATAAAGGACTGCAATGCACGAGCTCAAGAAATTTGGTCTTATTTAATGTGTGTGTATCATCGGCTAACTGTTAGTAATAATAATTTCTATTAGCGAGAGACGCTGTAAATTCAAGCATTTATTCTGACTGCATCACGAACATAACGAACAGAAGCAGGTCAGCGGCTTTGTCTAATGAGGAAGCAAGGCCCAACAGAGGTATGCCATTGGCTAGCGATACATCATACCACACACGAACAGTGACCGCGTACATGAGATAGCGATACATGGTAAAAATGAGAATATGCATGATAAGCGCCTCAATTGCAAAGGGAAAATAGTCACTCTGAATCGACATTAGGTGGTTTCAAACGGCGGTAGGAGAACGTTCTTTTTTTAGACGCTCACTTGCAAAGGATAAGCATATACTATTGCTTTAAACAGCAAGTTACGCACAATTATTTTGCAAACGATCAGCATGCACAACAGCAAGGTATGTCTAATTTATTTATTTGTTTTCAAGGTCTTTTGCGCTATAGAGTGGGTACACGAGATTACTAAAATATGAAGTTGCGCATTCGAGATCTTGCTTGAACGCACGTTCACATGTTCTCTAGGCACTGAACGCACGAACACTTCATCGCCAACTATATATGCCTGGGGTGAGCTCCTTCAGTTCTTTTCACTGCACATTATTATCTCATAATTGGTATTTATTGCATCCGGCAGATTCGCTTTCAAGAAAAATAATGAGGTGCACAACTTACTACTAAAGAGCAGACGTTTGGCTGATGAATGCATTCATGCTTCTTTTTCAAGCAAACTGAAAATTATCGATTCTGTGCTGTAGCGACCTGGAACTTTTATTCCCCTGATCCTAAGGCAGTTGCTTTAGAAGCGACAGCTTTGCTTTCTGGACAGCCCGGTTTACTGAGTCGTTCTTCTTGGTCGAAGTCAACAAGTGCTTGACACCGTACGTCCACTGAAACCCCTCTAATTCTTAAGAGAAAATTCCGCCAGCTGTCGGTGACCAGTTTTATCGATGTGCTATGACTTGCCAATAATAAACGCATGTTTATATCGTAACTTGCGGCGTCGTTGACGTCAAAATTCTTACTTTCAACCATATAAGACAGGAACCTACCGCAAAAAAAAATATCTTTTCTTTTCCGGTATTCTAAAGGTACACTCTACCAACTTTCTATAAGCCACTTCCAAGTAGCCTTCGTTTCATTTACACGCTCTTTATATAGCCACAAATTTAAGTTGCCACTGAGCGCGTACCTTCGGATGATATTGTTACCTGGAAACGCGGGATCACGTACCGCGTGGCATAATCGGTGGCCACAGCGATCCACTTGTTTCCTGACAAGGAATCGGGGAAGGGCCCTAGGAGGTCAAGGCCAACACGAGAAAATGGCTCAGTCGGGATAGTAATCGGCTGCAGGTGTCCAGGCGGTAGCACAGGGGGTTTCTTCCGGCGTTGACAGAGGTCGCAAGCGGCTACATAACGCTGGACAGAGCGGTAGAGTCCAGGCCAGAAGGAACGCCGCCGCACGCGGTCTTATGTGTGTGAGAGGCCAAGATGACCAGCTGTAGGGGCGTCGTGTTCGAGAACGGCAGAGCGTGGGTGTTGGGGAACGACCAGCAAGTGCTCAGCGCCATCACGTCGCATGTTGCGGCGGTATAGCGTATTCCCATGAAGGAAGAACAGGGCGAGGGAAGAGTCACCGCTGAGTGTGCGGAGGCGGTCGATAAGAGAACTGAGGGTTGGGTCCAACCGCTGTTCGTCGGCTATGTGGGAAAAGTCTGATATAGAAGAAGACGCAGGGGTCCGACTCATGGTCAGTAGAGGAAGGGGGATCGACGGGATAACGGGACAGACAGTCTGCATCCTGGTGAAGCCGACCAGATTTGTATACAACGAAAAAGGTATACTCCTGCAAGTGCAGTGCCCAGCGGCCGAGGCGGCCAGCAGGATCCTTGAGGGAAGAGAGCCAAGATAAGGCGTGGTGATCGGTAATTACAGTGAAGGGTCGGCCAAACAAGTGGAGTCTGAATTTTCCAACGGCCCAAACGAGAGCCAGCCACTCTCGTTCCTTAATAGTTCTGTTCTGCTGATGACAGGAGACGACTGGCGTAGGCCATCACACAGTGTTGGCCGCGTTGTCGCTGTGCAAGAATGGCACCAGTCCCGTAGCCACTGGCGTCGGTGCGAAGTTCCGTCGGGGCAGACGGGTTGAAATGGGCCAACACAGGAGTATTGGTGAGAACAGCGATGAGGGCGGAGAATGCGTTAGCCTGCTCTGGTCCCCATGAGAAAGGAACATCTTTCTTCAGGAGATTGGTGAGAGGACGAGCAACAGCGGCAAAGTTTGGGACGAACCGGCGAAAATAGGAGCACAGTCCTATAAAGCTGCGGACATCACAGGGTGAACGGGGAGATGGAAAAGCACTAACAGCGCGAACTTTGTCAGGATCGGGTTGCAGGCCGGTGCCATTCACCAAATGGCCAAGGACATTAGGTTCGAGGCGACCAAAACAGCACTTCTATGAGTTCAGTTGAAGTCCGGCACGGCGGAAAAATGCCAAGATGGAAGAAAGGCGACGAAGATGGCTTTCGAACGAGGGCGAGAAGACAATCACGTCATCCAAGTAGCATAGACAAGTCGTCCATTTGAAGCCGCGGAGTAAGGAGTCCATCATTCGTTCAAACGTAGCAGGGGCGTTGCAAAGTCCAAAAGGCATAACCTTAAATTGGTAAAGTCCATCGTCTGCGACAAAAGCTGTCTTCTCGCGGTCTTTTTCGTGGACAGAGATCTGCCAGTAGCCGCTACGAAGGCCGATGGAGGAAAAGTAGCCGACTCCATGTAAACAGTCCAAGGCATCGTCTATTCGCGGCAGCGGGTAAACATCTTTCCTTGTAATCTTGTTCAGATGTCGATAGTCGACACAAAAGCGCCAACTGTTGTCTTTCTTTCTAACGAGCACGACAGGAGATGCCCAGGGGCTGCTCGAAGGTTCCATGATATCGTTGCCCAACATCTTGTCGACCTCCTGCTGGATGACTTGGCGCTCAGAAAGGGACACACGATAAGGCCTCCGGTGTACAGGCTTTGCATCGCCGGTGTCAATGCGGTGAGGCACAACTGATGTTTGGCCCAGAGAACCGGCAGCAAAGTCAAAAACGTCGGAGAAGGATAACAAAAGGTTGTGCAGGTCCTCAGCGTGTTCGGGGCTGAGGTCAGAGGCAATCATTGCGGAAATAGGGTCGGTAATTGTGGTGGAGAGTACGGATGTTGGAAGGACGCTTGAATGTGGGCCAGGAGTGAGTGCACAAATGGTGCAGTCTGTGAGAGGGGACAAGGTAGCAAGGGATATCCCTTCGGGGAGAACTTGGGGTGACAGACTGAAGTTCAGGATAAGAAGGTAGGTGCTGTTCTATGTAACGCGTACGATGAGATGAGGAAGAACGACGTTGCTGTCAAGAAAGGCCTCGGTGATAGGGAAAGCAACATAGTCACCGTCAGGCACAGGCGGGAAAGGTGACAATATTTTAAGCTCTCAAAAGGAGTAAATGCATCGATATTCAAACTTGCCCCTCTATTATTTAAAGAAAGGCTGGGAAGATAAATTTATTTAGAAACATGGAGGCAAATTAAAAGAATGTTTAGGAGAAGCCTGAGTAGTGCCCAGGAAATGTTTTCGTAAGGTGTATTGACGTCGTTTTGCAGACGAAGGAAGCGTAGTTGTCAAAACGTAAGTTCCTGCAATGAGACTACTCCTAACCCTTGTTCAATTTCCATCATCGCAGAGACACGCCTGAAACTGTCCCGTATAACTGATAACGCCCCCAAACGATAGCTTTCAATTCAAATTTACTGTTATTCAAAGAGGAAATTATATCATGCCACGAAAATTGCTTTACACGTTGCGGTTTACAAAAATAGTTTTATTTGTCTAATGCTTTTCTACTGAGTATCAAGTGGTTTCCTTCAAAGATACGAGAGCGTTGCTTCGAAAAAAATTATTTCATCAGTAGAGGTTTCATTCATCTTCTATTTGGGCTATTTTTCCAAGTTTCATTTGTCAACTTCGAGCTTACCGTCCTTATTAAAGAACACTTACACATATCTCGAATATTTGCAGCCGGGATACTCAACTACTGCGCCAATTTGTGCTAACTGGTAGGAACAATACCTTTTGCGTCTAAAATAGGTAATGAGTATCTCAAGGTTACGTTGATGTAGGCTTCACAATGCGTTCAAACCAAAACAAAAATGAAAGCAGCAAGCGAGCGCGAATAGCATTTTTAGCGTCCATTCGCTATTGAATTTCTGTTGATAAAAATGAAAGGGATAAATAAAAAAAATATTGAACTAACAAAAGGAAGAGCACATGAAACAAAAATACGCAAGCCATTATTTACGCGCAAGGACGAATGAGTCATGTCTGTTTGTATGAATTGTTTTGTTCTACTTCGTTGAGAATGATCATACGCGAAATATTTGTTCCAACGTTTCTTTTTTTTTACAAAACAATGCTCCTAGAGCAGAAATCTTTAACCGGTACCACATTTGCGCGATATTGGTGTAAGATAGCTACAGGTAGCAGCTCTTATTTTATTGGGCCAAATAAGATTGAGAGATCGAGGATTACTACAAAAATACTCATGTACCTTTAAAGTTCGCTACTCGCGTTTTCTGGCCAACATCAGCATGTGTGCATTTATGAAAATCCTTGCACGTCGTTAAAGATAAGAAGGGAGTCTTGAGAACCTCACGATGCCCGGCTTGTGTGATATGCAATATAAGATACCAGGAACGTTTTGTGCCGGCTCATACCGGAGCTACAAGGCGTAAGAAACTAAATGGTTCATTTTAAATCTTGATCTTCGTGGAAAAATAATACAACCCGTGAAATTTTATTATCTCTATCATTTTTGAATACCGCACAAGAGGTACAATATTGAAAGCGCTCGATGTTCATACTATTATGTAATATGCAGATGACATTTGTCTATAATGTTTCTCATTCTCATAAGTGGTCACAGCCAATTTGCCTTCTTTCGAGTTTCCTTATTGTCGTCAGCTTACGCCAGCTCATCCACAGAGACCATAGTCTCCATTTGCAAATGTCAGCAACGCAACAGTCATTGATCCCAAAAATTAGGAGGTCGCTGAGATGTTTGCTAAGAGGAGAATGGCTAAAGCATACCCTTCCTCTCCTATCGTTTGCCGCTCATTGTTTGCCTCTTATCGGCGTTTGTTGCAGTGCTACCTATAATTGTAATTAGTTTACAGAAAGGGACGACGCAGTATCTGTCACTCTTTCTCCGGCAAGTGTGAGTTTGGGCGACACACCATCGCTCCTGTCGTGTGATGTTCCTTGGCGCGCGTTCAAGTGCGGGATTACAGATGGCAGAAACGTTAGGCAACACATCTCACGTAATCTCGCGGGATGAGATTTCGAGCACATATCTCGCACACAACACCTGTGCGCACGACCACCCATGTCGCGCTATACATTCTTATTGTACGATTTGATGCGAACCAAGAAATTTTTGTTAATTAGTAATCAATTAGTGCTGTTAAATAGTGGCCAATTTGTGGTAATAAATCAGCGCTGGCTATTTAGAGTTAGACACTAACCAATTAGTGTTACTTAGTGCTACTCATACTTTATTAGCATCCAACTAGTGATAGTAGTTAGTGTTAATTAGTACTCAATTAGTGCTAATATTTGATATTCATTGTTAAGCTCTCTTGTGGTTAGTCTACTAACTAGTAATTGATAGCTAGTAAATGTTTCTGGCAATTTTTGTGTCCCTGCCAAAGGTGTGACACCCTCTACGAACGGATGACAGTGTGATCAATAAAGGTTTCGCCTTAAAACAGTTAACCTGACCTGCCTCTCGATTCTGGTGTCCACGGGTCCGATGTATCGGCCTTGTTATTCCGGGGACAGCGAAAAAAATTGAATTCAGTAATGTCAGCATTTATGAAACTCAAACTGTATATGCAACACTTTAAGTTTTGGTAATGTACTCGCGTCAATGCGGGGTGTTTGATACCGAAAACCAGTTCTGCTTGCGCCCTGGTATTTCATTCTTAACCGGCAAACATCAACTAACAAATTTAAACAAGGACTAGCTATGCTCGAGCATACATGGCCACTCTTGCGGCAGCTGTGGAGTACAGTTATCAACAAACGCCTCAATATTGGGCTCTGAGCTTTGGCTTTATAGATACCCTGCAATGTGTACCATCTGCTTTGTGGCTAGATAAAGTTGGACATTTTTAGTGGAGGTACGACATCTGCACCGCAAAGCAATAAAATAGGGTTACGAAATCGTCTCGTATTAGCTGCCAGGCCAATGTGCATTGCTCGAAAAACAGCTCACGACGCTGCTCGCTCTCATCAAAACATTGCTGAAATTTTCGGGATGCCACTGGCAAGGCCCGATGCAGCAAGGTCTCTTCGGCTGCTCGCCTGAAATGTCACTGTACAGTCATGGTTTACCACTGGAAGCTGCAGATCCCGTTCGTTACGATTTGACAGCTGTCAACGGGAAATACCGTTCTGCCACCTCGCTGGGACAGTGCACTAATTGCCGCCTTTAATGGGTGTGGCGTTTTTGCAAACACTTATCCCATCTAATCAGAATGGCAATGAACTTAGGGTGGGAGGAGTGCGATTATGATGAAAGGATTGGGCTCATTTGGTGTGACTGCCCTCAGTTAGTACTAGAGCATGTCCAGCAGGCTGCTTAACTGCACCCCTTGTAATTTAGTCTTTTACATTTAGTTTCTAAATGGCAGGAGGTTCAGTTTCCGACCGAAACTTGTAAGTGTGCTCTCTCTGTCTTCTTATGATAACGACCTATAACCACATAAAAAACTAATTTCATTACCAATGTTTCTTTCCCTTGTCTTTCTTTGCTCCCCTCCCAACGTGTACTGCAGTCTCCTGGGCATCGCCTAGTTAATTTCCATTTCCCATTATTCTATTTCCCTTCTATCTGCCTTCTTATTGGCATTAGATTGAAAAATAAACAATTGCTTTAGGAATGACACTGGCACTAAGCGTTAGTTTTCTTCGTAGTTCGTGCTAAGTTAAACACAAATGAAAGATGGAGTATATAGAAGGATATGGGTTTTGCATTACAGCATAAATTTAAGGTGTAATATAGCATCTGCAATCAGAAATATTGTAACACTCCAGCATGCTCATTGCATAAATTGTTTTATTATTTTATGACATGTAGCGCCCGCGTAAACTCCGCGTGTGTTAAAACAAACCATGTAGCAAAAGAACAAAGCTTTCATACTGAAATTAAAAAATCTGAAATTCCTATCCAAGAGTCGCCTCCCAACCATTCATCACTCGATCCTCAAGCTGTTACTCCACTCCTATCTTACCGCTCCACCCCAAATCCAACATATTAATCTTTGGAAACGCCCTTTGAAGTTCATATAGCCTACTCAAGACTACCAAAGCGTTGCACACCATCAAAATGCCTGCCACCTCTCTTCCAGTGGCGCACTCCCATTTAGGTAAGCGCAGCAGAGCAATATGGCTAAAACAATATCAGTTACCAAGCAGAAAACCAACATCACTTTAGAAGCACGAACTTAGTTTCGAGGCTAAGGAGGCGCCAGCGCCGTTCAGTAGCAAGATAAAACGACATTCTTTAAAATCGCGTCGGAAAGGAACGCGTTCATTAGAGCGAAATCAAGAGTTATTTTTCCAGAGTAACTCAAGCCCTTGCTACAAAACGTTTGTATCCCACATCGTATCGTCCCATAGATTAGCAGCTTTTAAAAGAATTATGGCACGGTTGCTATTTAGGCCATCATTTCTGAAGAATTTTATTACCTATATAAGTCTGAAAAAAGAATAAACACTTGGTATATCGGAACGAATCATAGAAACGTTGACACGTTTCAATATCTACAATAGTATACACAATAAAACGGGCACTAATGTTACTGAGATATGTTTTAGCAAATGGCTATGCCCACATCTTTGCATAGAGGTGAACTTAATGTTTTGAGGTACCAAAAAGAAAAAAAATTTAATTCGGGGCATGTTCAAGTATAAACACCTTCGTTATCGAAGGAAAACGAAAAACGCCTTTTCCATAACTAAATTAGGCGAAGGCACTCACCAGTCAACGTCACTTCCTCTGGCGTTCTTGCATGTTATTTTTTGACTACCGTGGACTGTATTTTCAGCAAAGGACGCTGCAGCTAAAATGAATACTGCACCACGAAACAGGCGTGTCATTGTCTGTTCACTGTGCACTAAAATGGCCGCGAGATGGGTGGAGATGTGGAAACGCAGTTATGAGATTTTATGAGGTATTTTGGTTTCTAACGTTATTATCGCAGAAGCGTGCACGACGCGTACCTATTTCAAAATGCCTTCATCCACAATTTATGCGTTCAAGCGTGCGACCTCGGCATTTCGAACATGGATGATGTATGCTCCTTATTTGAATTTACTTATAGAGAAGTCACGCTATTAGGCTAAATTTGAGGGTTCCTAAATTATTCATGAATACACGCTTGTCACGCCTGAGGAGACCCGATCTAAATGTCTGTTTGCGGTTATATATAAAAACGTAGCTTTGTTAATTTCTCTATACGAAATAAAATAATAAAACTACAGCCTCCTGGATTGCTTCCTGAACCTAGTTTTCAGAACGCGGCCTCCAAATAACAATTACAGGCCCGAGTGTTAAAGGACAGCTGAGCAAACTTTCATTGCCGACGTCGACGTAAAAGCTACCATATTTGTTATAAGCATTTCTGATCGTGTCTACAAAAATTCGAGATAATCTTGTTCTGAGGGAATGTTTTATCAGCGAGCACTGAATATGCTATATATTTGCGTTAAAGCTGATATTTGTTTTTGTTTCCATGTCAAATTGTAGGCTAAAACTATATAAATGTCACCCTCCTAAATAAGTTGTTGATAAGGCCTAATCATTAGTCAGCATGTCACAGTTGGTTTTCTGGGGCTCCTTGCTTGGAAAGAATTTGAGTTTGGTACTAACGCTCTTCTTGCTTCAATTAGACTATTGCGACTGGACCAGCGTCCCTGCGGTTAGTTCACTACATGCCTCACGTATCGTTGCCTCTTTATAGTTACGATCGAGGGCTCTCTAAGCTTTGCATTTATTTAGGGCGAAAGCACTGGTCGCAGCCCGCTGTGAGAGCTATTTCTGCATCAAATAAGGTAAAAACAGAAGCTTGCCATAACAAAACAAAAATATAAAACGGTTACTTGCCCTGATGGCGTCGGTGATATTGTCACGTAGTGGTGACAAGGCCGCACACACCAAAAGCAGACACAGACGTAATGGTACTGAAATAACTCTACTGGGCTGACTTGCGCCCGCAAAAGAACTATGCAACACGGAAGCGGCGATAGCAACAAACGTGCTCGTCGATTGTCGAACAAGGAATGCCCGTCACAATCGTCAACGCTCAATTTAAAGGCTGCTCGGAACAATCTAGATAACGTCGCAAACAGCTACCAGCACAGGCTGGAACATTGTAGAAAGACACACGAGTGGCCGGAATCTTGGGGCAGATCTCTGTGTATCTTGCGCTACAACGAAACTGATAAAGGGGTGACTCGCAACATCGAGCATTGAAAAAACGAAGAATACGGAACTGATACGCGATCCAGAATAAGAGTGATAAGGCCGTATGCCGGCGGCTGTTAAAAAACAACAAATACAGTTTTGAAGGTTTCGCGGCAATATGCTTTAACTGGTCGGCATCGAACCTTGCAATTCTCTCATTTGTTGTGCATCCTCTCCCCCTGCAAAACGGCGTTGTGATTAGTTGACCTTTTTGGGATGAAATCTAGATTTACTATCAGTCGGAGCGTTAAGAGTACGATACACTTACTAGTCGGAATTCACAGCGTATCACATGGATGAGTTATAACAGGTATTTTGTGAAAAAGATCAAAACTTTCAAAACATTTTCAGGTACCTGCAGTGACACCAACATGCATTGATGAGGAAAGGGCGTATGCAGAAATGAATTATTGCAGCTAAGGCACAAGGCGGGCAGTGTCAGTGCCTACATAGGCGAGATTTTAAAAGTTGGCGGAAGTTGTAAACTGGGCAAAAATAGTAGCCGAAATATTGAGCACGATATTAAGCTTAGATTAGCGAACAAAAATCACTTTTCATAGGATGGTGATAACAATGTCTGCGCTATCTCGCGGGCTTTTTTCTGCTAAGAAAATTCTTAGCTGTAGAGCGAATATATTATATTCAGCAAATAAATTTTTAAAAACACTTTTGAATTTATAACAACTTCTAAATAATAAATAAATAGTTCAATGTCGAACATTGCTTTAAACTCATGCAACTTATGTTACTTTCTACAATAAGGAAAATTTAGGATACAAAGACGCATTACATGTCATGTCAGCCATGCGCAACTAGCCTTCTACGCTTGCAAAAAAGCAGGGAGCTTCCGGCTGAAATTATAACTGTTACTTCAGTGCACATCAATTTTTAATCTGAGATATTCTATACGCTAATGCCTTTATATGAAAAAATCTCAGCGTGTGGTGCAAGAACCCTTAAGGTATCCAATTCAAATGGTATACTAACCTCTGTCTTGTAGGGCCCCACAGCCACTTTTAGCCTTTCAAACCGCGGGCGTTTTTTTCCTGTTTGTGTTGGCGTTTGCCAGGGCAGCGCGAGTACGCATGCGCCGGCTGTCAGCGCGGGGGCGGCATGTTATCAAGACGAAAACGAGGGTGGATAAGCACGTCGGAAGCAAGGCTCGGGGCTTTGGACCCGGCGGAAAACCTGCGAAGGGCGGCAAGTGAGCATGTGGGCGTCACCACCGAGATTGTAACAAGGCCTTTGCATCACCTTCTCTCCCATAAGCGAACGTCACGACAAGCGGATGAGCGATAAGGTGTCAGGCACTGAGTCTGCGCGTACAGGCTTGGGTAAAGGGGCGCGATGACGTCATGTGATGATACTCAGATTCGCGCTCGCACCTTCATTTGCTGGTACTTTCTCGCCATCCGCCTGTCGTGACGTAGGCTGCTGGGGTGCGCAGGCCTTGTCAAGATCTCGGTGGCGTCGGTGTGGGCCGGCTGAATGTACACGGACGATGGAGCGAGTTGCTGCCAGACGAAGACGGAAGCAGTGCCTGCTAGAATGGCTTACGAGTATATGTCTCAGTTGCTGTCACGCGAGGAGCAATGTTTTTGTAGCGCCGTTAAAGCTTTGGCCCTATTATTCGCACTATTCGCGCTGCAGTGTGTTTTGTGTTGCCGCGGTAAAGCCCTGACCCTTGTTCAGTTTTCGTCTTGGTAGTCCATTCTCGTGCACCCCTTAGGCATGTTTACAACGCAGTTTCGTTCAATTTTGTCTCTTTTTTATTCAATGGTTTTCTGTTGATCCAGAATAAACCGAAGTTTTTAATAAAGACTTGGCTTTTCACTTGTCGGGCGAGATCATTGCACACGGGCCCGCATTCTAGAGGGCGGAGACTTCAGTCTAAAACAAATGATCCAATAAAGAGCCGTGATTATATTGATACCTTTCACTCTGAGGCAGTGGAATGAAGATAAAGAACAAGAAAAACGGTGGCACCAGGCTGAAGAGCTGGTCTTACTTTGTGAGTTTCATGATCTCCGCGCTCCCTGTAAATCAATTAGTTTCACCCATCGCTGCATCGTACATGGTGATTGGTACTGGGTATCGATTCTCGAACCATCAAAAATTCCTTGCCACTTCTTACGACATCCACCATTGCAGAATTCTTGGTACATTAAAGACTTGAAGTATTGCCCAAGGCTCGGACATTTTTCCCACGTCCCTAAGATTGCCCGTGTAGTGAGTGACAGTCATGAGTCCGTGATGCCCTAATGGCGGATTCTGTAAGAACTGGCTGAGAAATAAAGAATCCCACTGCCAGACTTTTACGACGAATTATTCACTCCGGACGCAGCTTCCTGAATCAACCGCCTCTGGGCTGGACGGAGCTACATTCGTTCGCGGCGTAGTACATGTAGCAATTCAGCAGCTGACCCCCGAAAGGTCTGTTTATCAAGACACTGTATGAAAGACCACATGCCTGAGCAATATAGATACTTCCACACTGCGCATGTCTACGCTGTTCTTTAGCCTTGCCGCTACTAGAATCCTACCGATGACTTACCCTGCTCATGAGCTCATTGTGAAGTTGCGGTGTGTTAAAGTTGTGGTCGTTGTAAACACATTTACAAAGTAAGCGTTGTGGCCAAAACCTAGGTTTGTACACAGGTACCTTGGTCAATCATGGCTGGAATTCAATTACTATTAGCCCTGGAATGTACTTGTTTGCCAGCCGCCGCGACAATTAAAACTCCGAGACAACTCACATGTTTCCGATCGCATTCCATATCGCCTATTTAACGGCTTGGCCGTTCATCGTCGCCACGCTGTCGCCCCTATCGCCGCTTCCAAAAAACTAACTTCTGCTCCCGATGGAGGTAAGGTAGGGTAATTGTAGTCGGTTCTTCCTACTCAACTTCGAAATAATGCACGAATATTGTTAATTGCTTATTAGACTTTCAATTAACACAGGTATTTACTCACGCTAGCAGGGAAACGGGTTGCACAGCAAATATATTGGATCTTCTGCGAAAGTCAGACTCTTCTAGTATACTTTTCCTTCATTACCTTAAACAATTAAGCGACCTTATAAAGTCATTCTCGCTACCTTTACATTCTTGTGATATAAAAAGAAACCTAATAAGAAACAAATACGCTTGTAAGACCGCGCTATATAATTACCATTCGATAGAACATTAGCTTAAAAACTTCAATGCCAGGTACAGAAGTGAATTCCAGGTGCGCTGTACTGAAGAAAACTGTTATCTTCAGTTAAACAAAAAGTGCGAAGGCTTAGGGAATCGAGGGACTTCCCTACACAGCAGGTGTTCTTGCTGTTTCTTCTGCTGCCTTCGTCCGTGCCGAGTGGTGTTGGTGACCACCGCTGCGTCCATGGCTCAGCGACACATTGCGGTGCGGAGATGACGACTTCCCTTCTCGACTACACATTTATTTACACTTGTTTTCAAACTATTTAAAATAACGCAGTCAGATGCGACGTCGAAACATAGAGGGCTAACTGCAACCGGGTGTACAATCGGAGGTCAGAGGCTAGCAGAATGAGGCCTTGATCTTCTGCTATACTTTAGGCCGGAGTCCCTTGGGCCCTCCGTCAGCCTAGCCTCCCTCCTCGAACAACCCGTCTGCTCTCGACTCTCGTCCGAGCCCAACTCTCCTCCAAGCCCAACTCTGCTCCGAGCCCAACTGTCCCCACGCTCCTTCCTTAGCGCTCAAAATTCGAGTCTCACCCGTTGACCAATCAACGACTAGTCACTCTGCGGCCAATAACATGCAGTTTTTTTAAATGGACTGGCCAATCATTGTGCCACATATACCCTTCTCCTACGCATGTCAAATAAAACACACACAAAGCACGCACTAAGCGGCGAGTGGTTACGCGCACAAACATATACATCTACAACTTTTCCCCCTCCAAAATCCTCCCACGCAAGAGGCGCCAAGCAGTCGCAAAGACAAACGGCGTCGACGGTTACACTTCCGAAAATACATAAAAACACACACGCGCAAACCTCAGGCCCAAACATTCCGATCCCTGCTCTAGGTCGGTTGCGCGCGGGCGGCGGATTCAAAGGTACGTACAGGCGTCTCCCGGGAAGACATGTCAACAGCGCGTTCCCTCCAGGCCCGTGTTACACCGGTTTTCGGAATTTATGGCCTCCGCGCCTTCTTCACTCGAACCGGGAGACACCGCAGTTAGCGCCGAACCCACAACCACTGCGCTTATGCTGTGCGCTCTAACTGCACTGTTCTGCCTCCCTCGCGGCACGGGACGGAGAGAGCCGGCGGCGTCGCCCGCTGCCATGTGTTCTGGGCTCACTTCCGAGAAGCGGTTGTCTGCGCGACCGTCATAAATCAGCCCGCGTCAAGCTGCCCCTTGACCTTGGCCGCCCCTTCGTAATCTCGCTTCCGTGCGAAGCCCGCAATCTTAATTTCTTCTTCAAAGGCAGCGCAATGACCTAGTTCAGAAGTTCGTACCCATCACCAATAATAAGCACAAAGCATCAGCCCCATGGTTCAATAGTGCAAATAAAAACCTTATATATAAGCAAACGCATCTACAGGAAGGCAAAATGAAAACATCATCCAACTATGTGGGAGGCACATAAAAATGCTAATAAAAAAGCCGCGAAGTGTGTACACAAGGCGAAATAAGAGTTTTTGACATAGCATTACCAAATATGCTCAGAAAACGCCTCTGACAGTTTTGAGAAAAAAATAATCTATCGCCAAACACTAAGGTTGCCGTCACTGACTACTGTGGTAAACCGTTTGCGAGCAGTGATTAAGCATAAGCCTTCAACTGGTTGTGTGCTCAAACGTCCACGAGTAGCACAGACTGAACAATTAAAACTCATCACACACTCTATTCAGTGAGGCTGTGTCACCAGTAGTGTTTACGCCTACTGGTATTGTTGATGTAATAAACAATTTAAAATTGTCATCAGCTGCCGGTACCGGTAATATAAATCCTAAAATACTGGAAAAAACTAAGGTAATATGAGGTGACTTTCTTACATTGATATTTATGCAGTTCCTTTATTCCGGCTGTGTTCCTGGTGAATGGAACCTAGTGAAGGTCATGCCTATATATAAATCGCGAATTAAGTCATCCATTTTTAGTAGAGGGCCATTTTGTTAGCTATTGTACCATATAAAATCGCTGTCCACAATATTTTCTTCAATTATATTAGGCACCTCAAATGCCAAATTTTATTCACCCATCAAAACAGGGATTCCGTAAAGGCCTTTTTTGTGAAACACAGTAACCTTGCTGTGCACAATATCTTCTGTAATATAATCAAGCACCTCGAACGCCATAATTTTATTCACCCATCACAACATGGATTCCGTAAAGGCATTTCCTGTGAAATGCAGTTACATGGATTTCTTCCTAACTTACAAGGAAACTTAAGTAAGAAACTAGGACGCTATAAGAACGCTATGTTTCTTGAAGTCGAAAAAGCTATTGACAGAGTTCCTCATGGCAGGCTATTGTACATATAATTACATTTAAATCTCGAGCTCTCGAATCGCGACCGAGAAAAATTCCTTAACGATAGAAAACAGTTTGTAGTAATTAAGAGAACCGCGTCTAAACCTGCTGATATTTTTCCGGAGTTCCCCAGAGATCGGTGTTCGAACCCCTCCTCTTTCTTACTTTCATAAACCATCTCCTTCAGTGCGTAAACAATAAAATTTGGCTTTTTGCAGATGACTGGGTTATTTATACCGAAATAACTCATACTGAAGATAGTCTTAGCTTGCAACGCGAACTGTTAGCTGTCGAATATTAGTGCAAAAAATGACAAATGTCTTTAGACTCTGCTAAATGCAAAGTGATGCCCTTTCGTAGGAGCCTGAGTTTAAATGGACATACCTACGTCCTCTCTGGATTTCAGTTACGGGATTCTAAAACATGTTAATATTTAGAAATAAACCTTTTGAACGACCTTTAGTGGTGAACCTGTTTAGACAGAACTTTTCGAATTGTATTGAAACCGTCCAAAAGCGTGCCATTAGATTTGTATATTCCGAATTTCTTCCTAAACTAGTGTAACCGAAAAAAGAATCGTGCCATCTTACCGCTGCGTAAGCACCGGCAAAATTTAACCAGTTCCGCTTTTTCCAACAATACTACTATTCACTTCAATCAAGCACCTACATCAGTAAGCACTCTCTATTTTAAGCTCACCACAAAAACAGTCAAGAGGTGTCATACCCTTCTCCACAAACCAAAACATTTGCGCACTACTACTTCATAAGAACAGCAAAGGATTGGAACGGCTTTCAAACATCGCTGTAACTATTGAAGATCTGACTAAATTCAGACAGGTTGAAGTCAATTTGCGCACCTTAGTTTCCGGTATCTATATGCTGAAACATGGCTTCATTGTAGTTGCTTCTAGTTTCCAGTTTTTCCTCGTTTTCCAATGAGTAACCCAATTTTACACTCACAGTCCGTCTCCTGTTGATTGTTTTCTGTATGGATTTTGAATCCGTTGTAGCTGTGTACTATCATATATTTATTTATTTCCTTTGTATAGGCACTGTGCAGAATATACATCAGGTTTTGCTGTTATTTTATTTGTGAAGGCCCACCCCTCATACAATTCCCCTTCTGGATATTTGAGGTTACAATATAAATAAATAAATAAATAACTCCTCCTACAGTCTTTATGCTAACAAACGAATTCACTGCGTTTGTTGGTAGCATAAATGCTCTCGCGTAAGTAGGTACTTGTAGGCGCTATATCTTTAATGAGTCGCGTGTTCACTACCGCCTGGGTCGGAAAGTTTCGTTTCGCATGTGAAAGTTACGTTTCGTTGTGCATGCTAATTGTCGCGGTGTTGAGGGTCATGTGCCTCGTGTAGACAGTGTCCTGAAATAGACTATGGGGACTGCTGCTTTCTTGAGGGAAGCTAAGAAAGACTCCTTTCCACCCTGCGCCCTGGACAGAACATAATGTGATATTCTCTATCCTCGCACACAGCTCAAGTGATATAGCGGGGACGCTGCCAGGCTCATTCTATACATTCACGCAGGGGTACGAGAAGAGCCCATGCGAATGCGATATAGCGAAGAGGCTTAAAAATCTTTAACTAATTTCGTCAAGCATAGCTTGTAGAATGAACTCCGAAAGAAATTGAGATGCGTGTCGATTGTTTCTTTTCAGGCAATTTTGGTGTCTTGAGAAACTCCTCTTGATGCTTGTTTCGAGAGCGCCTTATGGGCTAGGCTGTCCGGCACTCAGTTATCTATGACACCTTTATTTAAAGGCACCACTTGAAAACGTATTAGAAGTCTCTGTTCTCCAGAGTATGCACCAAGCACAGACAGCTAAGGTTCAATTCTCAATAGTGAACTTCTGCTCCAATCTTTGAAGGGCGGATCTACAATCGATGAGCATCACTGCACGTAGTTCTTGACATGCCCGTAGCTTCCGTAAATCTGCCTAAATCGAACCGCTTTCCGCCGTAAAGCATACAGACCATGCAATACTCAATGATGGAGTCTGAAAAGCCACTCCTCTAGCTCCTGTTAACTGGTCCACACAACCGTCAGTGAAAAGTTTAGGATGGCTTGCATACTCAGTTTCCAGAGCTCAAGTACAAGCTAACGCCTTTACGTCAAAGAACAGTGTTTAGAACGGACGGGAGGTGTACTGACCCAAGTAGCACGCCGTCAATGCACTGCAATCAGCACAATATTGGGGGAAACCGGCCCCAATATTGGGACCAATAGTGTTGTTTCATTGGGGCGCTACCAGTGCAAAAATTTAATCCAATCTAGTACGCTGGCTTTCCAGCAATGGTAACCAATCGCAGACTAGGTTATTCATTGGCATACAGCCTCACTCAATGGCTACCCAATATCTTCCACCCAAGCATACCCACTGGCTTCTATATAACGTATAACCAGCCACTCTCACTGGCTATCCAATACTTACAACCAACCTTACTCACTGGCTTTTAATAACTGTTATCCTGCTAGGCTCATCGGCTCCCCAATATAGCCCACCTAAGCTTTGCATAATTGGCATCCAGGCAATTCCATTATTGTTTAATGTTGTTATTTTGTGAATATTTTTTTTATTTAATGGGTGTTACGGCACAGAGGCAGCTAAAGCCATCATGCGCCAAACACAGGGTTGTTTGTTTTTGCGCAGATATTTTACATGCAGCTAATAATATATTGTTACCGGGATGTACTTGTAACGGCACTGCGATGGGCTGAACTCGACGCTAAGACTTCAGTAGCCTTGCAGTGTTCACTCTGTCAGCGTCGTCCTCTTTCTCAACACTTCGCCGTGCCCGCGTTCCTCGGTCGTTGTCTTTGTCAATGAGCACATCACTTTGGTCCCGCGTTTCCCGGTCACTACCCCCCTCGGCAAAAGGCAACATCCCGGTGCGTATTAGGCGTGCGGTGTGGAGGGAGAGGAATATGGCTTGAGGTGGGTGACATGTACGATTTCGGAAGTGGGTGTAGCAGTCGGTGACTTTGGGTGGAGCGGTGCAATCTCATAAGTCACGTCGGTCATTGGGCGCAGTACGCGGTAGGGACCTGTGTAGTGGGGCACACGTTTTTGACACAACCCCACACGACGGCACGGAAGCCGGAGCAACACTAGAAATCCGGAAGGATAGTGCACATCGCGGTGGTGAGCGTCGTAGAGGCGTTTTTGAGATTCTTGAGAGATGGTGAGATTGTGAAGAGCAATCTGGCGAGCAGTGTCGGCTAGGGGGATGGTACCGCGGGCATAGGTTGTGACGGGGCCAGCGGCGGGAAGCAAAGTGTCGAAGGGCAGTAAGGGGTCGCTTCCAAAGAGAAGATAGAAAGGAGAATACCCAGCAGTGTCACGACGAAAAGAGTTATATGCAAAAGTGACAAATAGCAGACTAATATCCCAGTCGCGATGACTGTCGGATACGTACATTGCGAGCATGTCGGTGAGTGTGCGGTTAATACGCTCCGCAAGACAGTTCGTCTGTGGGTGATACTCAGTGGTGAACTTGTGCCGAACGGAGCAAGAACGAAGTATTTCCTCAACAACTGGGGAGAGGATACAGCGGCCACGGTCCGTAAGTAGTTGACGGGGAGCACCATGGTGAAGTATGACGTCGTACAAAAGGAAGTCAGCAACGTCCGTGGCGCCGCTGGTTTGAATGGCGCGAGTGATCACGTACCGCGAGGCATAATCGGTGGCCACAGCGATCCATTTTTTTTCCTGACAAGGACTCGGGGAAGGGCCCTAGGAGGTCAAGGCCAACACGAAAATGGCTCAGTCGGGATAGCAATCGGCTGCAGGTGTCCAGGTGGTAGCACAGGGGGTTTCTTCCGGCGTTGACAGAGGTCGCAAGCGGCTACATAACGTTGGGCAGAGCGGTAAAGTCCAGGCCAGAAGAAACGCTGGCGCACACGGTCGTATGTGCGTGAGAGGCCAAGATGACCAGCTGTAGGGGCGTCGTACATTTGTTCGAGAACGGCAGAGCGTAGGTGTTGGGGAACGACCAGCACGTGCTCAGCGCCATCAGGTCGCATGTTGTGGCGGTATAGCGTATTCCCATGAAGGAAGAACAAGGCGAGGGAAGAGTCACGGCTGTGTTTGCGGAGGCGGTCGAAAAGAGAACTGAGGGTTGGGTCCAAGCGCAGTTCATCGGCTAAGTGGGAAAAGTCCGATATAGAGATGACACAGGGGTCCGACTCATGGTTAGTAGAGGAAGGGGGATCGACGGGATAACGGGACAGACAGTCTTCATCCTGGTGGCGACGACCGGATTTGTATACAACGGAAAAGGTATACTCCTGCAAGCGCAGTGCCCAGCGGCCGAGGCGGCCAGCAGGATCCTTGAGGGAAGAAAGCCAACATAAGGTGTGGTGATCAGTAATTACAGTGAAGGGTCAGCCAAACAAGTAGGATCTGAATTTTCCAACGGCCCAAACGAGAGCCAGGCACTCCCGTTCCGTAATAGAATAGTTCTGTTCCGCTGATGACAGGAGACTACTGGCGTAGGCAATCACGCAATGTTGCCGCGTTGTCGCTGTGCAAGAATGGCACCAATCCCGTGGCCACTGGCGTCGGTGCGAAGTTCCGTCGGGGCAGACGGGTTGAAATGGGCCAACACAGGAGTATTGGTGCGAACAGCGATGAGGGTGGAGAATGCGTTAGC
The DNA here is from genome assembly GCF_055883805.1 of Amblyomma maculatum. Taxonomy (NCBI): domain Eukaryota; kingdom Metazoa; phylum Arthropoda; class Arachnida; order Ixodida; family Ixodidae; genus Amblyomma; species Amblyomma maculatum. The sequence goes on along the minus strand of NC_139348.1, from coordinate 56,329,049 downwards.
CTGCTCTGGTCCCCATGAGAAAGGAACGCCTTTCTTCAGCAGATTGGTGAGAGGGCAAGCAACAGCGGCAAAGTTTGGGACGAACCGGCGAAAATAAGAGCACAGTCCTATAAAGCTGCGGACATCACAGGGTGAACGGGGAGATGGAAAAGCACTGACAGCGCGAACTTTGTCAGGATCGGGTTGCACGCCGGTGGCATTCATCAAATGGCCAAGGATTTTAAGTTCGCGGCGACCAAAACTGCACTTCTTTGAGTTCAGTTGAAGTCCGGCACGGCGGAAAAGTGCCAAGATGGAAAAAAGGCGACGAAGATTGCTTTCGAACGAGGGCGAGAAGACAATCACGTCATCCAAGTAGCATAGACAAGTTGTTCATTTGAAGCCGCGGAATAAGGAGTCCATCATTCGTTCAAACGTAGCAGGGGCGTTGCAAAGTCCCAAAGGCATAACCTTAAATTGGTAAAGTCCATCGGGTGCGACAAAAGCTGTCTTCTCGCAGGTCTTGTTCGTCGACAGAGATCTGCCAGTAGCCGCTACGAAGGTCGATGGAGGAAAAGTAGCGGGCTCCATGTAAACAGTCCAAGGCATCGTCTATTCGCGGCAACGGGTAAACATCTTTCCTCGTAATCTTGTTTAGTTGTCGATAGTCGACGCAAAAGGGCCAACTGTTGTCTTTCTTTCTAATGAGCACGACAGGAGATGCCCAGGGGTTGTTCGAAGGTTCGATGATATCGTTGCCCAACATCTTGTCGGCCTCCTGCTAGATGACTTGGCGCTCAGAAATGGACACACGATAAGGCCTCCGATGTACAGGTTTTGCATCCCCGGTGTCAATGCGGTGAGTAACAACTTATGTTTGGCCCAGAGAACCGGCAACAAAGTAAAAAATGCGGAGAACGATAACAAAAGGTTGTGCAGGTCCTGAGCGTGTTCGGGGCTGAGGTCAGAGGCAATCATTGCTGAAATAGTGTCGGTAACTGTGGTGGGGAGTACGTGTGTTGGAAGGACGCTTGAATGTGGGCCAGGAGTGAGTGCACAAATGGTGCAGTCTGTGAGAGGGGACAAGGTAGCATGGGATATTCCTTCGGGGAGAACTTAGGGTGACAGACTGAAGTTCAGGATAGGAAGGTAGGTGCTGTTCTGTGTAACGCGTACGATGAGATGAGGAAGAACGACGTTGTTGTCAAGAAAGACCTCGGTGATAGGGCAAGCAACATAGTCACCGTCAGGCACAGGTGGGAAAGACAGAATTGTTCGTTTCATGGATATTTATTAGGTGCGCATGTGGTACACAGCAAAAAAAAAAACAACTATAAGCAGAATTCTTTCAGACTTCCAATACTTCACCTCTGGTTAGGTCCATTGACACTGTGTCGGCAGATGTCAGGTTGTATGAAGACGCCGCATTAAAAGCAGCTTCAGGTGTCTGCCAAGCCAGCATCTATAGCATGCGCCTTTTGGCCTCGGTTATAAGGGCACCAGCTTTCAGCAGCCCTTCCCGATGTATACTCCAGCAGCTTGCATGTTAGCATCTTCCGTTCGTACACACATCTTCAAGCGAAAAGAAAAATAAGAGACAATACTATTCAGAATTGTTTTTTTAGTACAGCTTGGGCAAACTGATTATGAACAGTAAAATTTGCCACTGCTACAAAATTAGTTTATCAAAGTCAGTGTGCTGAAATTGGAATTCTGAAAATGCATATTTTTTGTTTGGTGCAATAGAGTTCAAGCCAAAGATTTTCATACTCTTATATTAACAGCAGATAAGCACATTCTGTTATTCTTAATTATCAGGTGCAAATGGCTGATTAGATTATTAATTTCCAGTCAATACGCCACACTGCATAAAAAATGGATATCTTACCGCTCCTCCAGCACGGGCTTGCATGCAGCGTCAACCGAAGCAGCCAAAAGGAAATTGGCACGGAAAGGTCCGTCCTAGTAATCCCGAGTCCTTCCTCCTGTAGGGAAGTGTAGCAATATGGGAGGGAAATAAAGCAACAAGTAGGTTCCCAAAAATCTACTCCGTTACAAACACATATTGTACATTAAAGGGTCAGTGGCACTCACACTGAGCTGCAGACTGCTCTGCGAGACGGTACGAGGCATGTCGTGGTTCTACTGTTTATTCTCCGAATGCGAGCGTGGCTGCAGCAGACAACCCGCGAGGCGCACACTTGTGATGCAAGAGAGGAGGGAAGAGCAAAGAGAGAGAGAGAGCACGCCGGCGCCAGTCGTGCTAGCGCGGCAGCGCTGTCCGCAGGGTTTCATATGACACCGCAAGTTGGAATTCCGCCGGGATTCAATGGACGCTGCTCAGGCGTGGGAACAAAGAATGCGTACGCTGCCATGGCGAAGGCTGGCGCCGCTGCGTCGCAAATAGCCGCCTGTCACTCTGCTAGAAAGAACGTACCGTCTTTGCCAACCGTAACCAGCCTTCCTAAATAATATCCCTAAAAAGCATGGAGAATCTTTCCAGAATACTGCATTGGAACAAGCATTTAAACGCGTGATGTTAAGCCGACATTGCAAAATATTCGAAGGCAGGTCATGAGAGTTAAACACGCGCTTATACAGCTTTCGGACAAAAATAGCTTTCTTGAAGAGCAGCATGACCAGGCAACAATAATTTTTGTGACAAATGATTCGGTGATGAGCACGCATTCAAGTTTTTTTGTTTCTATAAAATAAAAAAATTCATTGACACTTATTTCCAGTTTCCAATTTTGGGGATTCTATGCTTCAAGCTTCTTCAATATTTTCTCTTTTAGATCTTTACCAGGAAATGTTAAGTACGAACTAGTTAACAGCTGCCACAGCAAGTACACAACGTGTAGTAAAAGTTGGCAGCGCGCAATGCTATTGAATATTTTAAATGCACTTCATTCCAGAACATCTGAGAAAGCTAGATTTTTTTCTCTGCCAGGCGAAGGTAGAGAGCGTATAGAAAACAATGCTTTATTTTTTATGAGAGGGAATTTACCTTTTGACTATGAGCTATACTGCATCAACAGCCTAAAGGGTTTGTTCATCCTACGTCTCTTGCTGAAGCCCTCAAAGCAAAGCACGCCGGCATACAGGAATCAAGTGCAAGTTTATGGCTGATGTAAATTCCAACACAAAACATGCTGCAGCTAGCCCGTCTTCTGTGCTTACAAGACCACCTACGGCGGAATACAGTCGGTGCTAGCGCCTCGTTGAGGAGTTAGCTAGTGTACACGACGAAATGGTGCAGCATTTTTCTTCACTAGCAAAATCTCTTCGACCTTGTTTTCCAGCATTCAATCTTTTCCTTCACCACCAACATGAAATAGTCCATAAATAAAGCATTTATGTGTCTAGTTTCAATCATGGACAAAAGGTTTCGGGATGTCGATGTAAAATCTCATCGCTACGAATTCAGCTGGCCAGGAAGCCTATGGTATATATGGTTTTGAAGGTGCTATGTCTTACTGACCTTCCGCAGATTGAAGACCTTTGTATGCTTGTACACTGCGCCGTATTGTGATTCTATACATAGGCAGCGACCGCTGTCAGGTTGTAAAAAATTATGCATCTGTTTTGCTGTAATTTTATCGAGGGAGGCGAGGAAGTATTCTTAAAATTTTGACGCATGAGTGGCATCACTCGTAGCGCTGAAGACGTATCGAAGGAATGGTAGGGTCTGTAAATGCTGCTCGTTCCACCTCTGTACTAAACTTCTTCACAGTTGAGAACAGCGCAACAGTCGGGCATGTCTAAGCTCTTCGTAGACGACATAAACCACGCGTCCGGCTCAACGGCAACATTGCACGAAGCATGCCCTGCTTGCATGCGTATAGTGCCACCCAATAATTCATTGCGGGACTTTCTAAATGTTTTCGCTGAACAATCTCTGCCTTTATCTCATGGCATGGATTATCTTGGAAAGAGACTGCAGCCATGAAATTAGGAGACGCCTGCTTCTGGGAAAGAGAGCAATGGTTAGCCTTGACCTCCTAGTAAAGAGCAGAGACATTAGTCTGCCCACCAAGATCCGTATAACTCGTGCTATGGTCTTTCCAGTTGTGACGTATGGATGCGAGAGTTGGACTGTGAAAAAGGGTGACCGCCGAAGGATTGACGCGTTTGAATTGTGGTGCTGGCGAAGACTCTTGAGAGTTCCTTGGACTGCCAGAAGATCAAATCAGGCGATATTGTCGACCATAAACCCTGACTGCGCATTGGAGGGTCAAATTCTAAAGTTAATGATCAGCTACTTTGGTCATCTGATGAGAAGAGAGGAGTTATTGGAGAACGATTTGATGTTGGGAAAGGCTGAGGGTCGCCGGAGCAGGGGTAGGCAGCGAACGCGATGGTTAGATCTAAGGCAGCGCAAGAGCCCGGGCCAATATTGTCAGTGAGTTGGCAGAGATCAGCCCTATGTAGGCCCAGCGCTGCCATCTTATGGGTGGTATTGGTTGTGCCATTCTATAACACGTCCAACACTGGCCCTGAGGATTCCATTAGTAACCAATATTGTTCGTACCTATTTATAATGATAACAACATTGGCCCATCATATCCGACGCCCTCACAATATCGGTGGTACTATTATACAAGGACGGAAATGATGGGCCTGGATATCCGGCGTATCACCGGAGTTGGCGCTGCCGTGGCTATAACGGACAGCATTAGCCGTCAGTCCACTGATGTTGGCCAATACTCGACATATGCTGGACAATAATGTGAGCTCTGTTACAATGGCCCGTCAATGTCAGATATACACTGGCATACCTCACATATCAACGGTATTGGCATTGCCCTTTCATAAGGATGGCTTTATCGAACAGCGTTAGCCATTACTCCACTGACGTTGGCTAATATATGGCATATGCTGGACAATACTGACAGTTCTGTTACCATGTCCCGCCAGATGCATTGGCATACACTTTAGTCAACATTGTCTTGTCTATTTCACCTACTGGTCAATATTAGATGCCAATTAGCATGTGGCTAGAAATATTCCGTGGCAAATCGCATTAGCGCACTTTTCCGGTTGGCAGGCTCATTTAATACTTGGAGTCGTTAACTGTGCTGTTATAATCGACGTTTTCAAGTTACCTTTGCAATTTTAAATATCTCGGAAATCTTGTGTCTAAATAGTTATACTTCCGCGGTGCTGGTTTCCGTCGTGTTTGCTTTAATCCCACTTAGCTATTGTTGTTGTTGCTTGGGATTACACCATGTTCTTTTACACTAGATTTTCATTGACTTCAGCTGGCACTGTAATCACTCCACATGGATACTGTGACGAATTTGGATGAGACCGACGATCGGTCAATGGCGTCAAATATCAATAAGTTCACCACCGTTTGCTGGTCCGTCAGAGCGGCGGCGGCGATAAATAGCTCCACGCCCACCGGGAGATTAGAAAGAATCAAAACGATATGTCATATATCGTGCATAGGCAATGGTTTCTATTTTTTGTATTCTATTCGGCAATGGTCTAGGTTCTTCCATGGCTGCTCCCGTGGCGATTCCTGCTGCTCTGGGTGAAGAGAATTTCAAAAGTTTTAGCAAATTTCTGTGCCCGCGAGTATATTAGTTTTAGCAACAGTGGCTTCAAACAGACGATTACGATTACAGACGATTACGATTACGATTACAGACGATTACGATTACGATTACAGACGAGTGCGATGCAAAAAATGAGCGATAAGCGTCGGCCTACTAAGGCTCGTATGTGAATCAGATCGACTATGGCGAGCTCGCTTCCATCGAAATACACTTTAAAAATACGCTAGGCCGTTTAAGCTATACGAATACGAAGCATCTCAGCACATACTTTCGCTTAAACGATTTAGAATGGTGATCAAAATTAAAGCTGGCTTATTGAGCGATAAATTAAACATCGGTCCGCACATGCATGGTCGTTCCCACATATGGCAAATCGTATCGACGCTTCCTGCTTCGTTGTCGCTCTAAGAAGTGAAGTATTAGAAAAAAACATGGAGAGGAAACACTGCATGTGCAGTCTCAGTATGAATAATATTTAGGTTATGCTGAAACAAATACTGGGTTACAGTTTCACTTTTCTTCATCGCACTCGTTCGCACATTTGATTTTTCTCAAGCGTCCGCCCTTGTTGACGACACACCGCGCACTTCTGTTCCAGTCCGCTGATGGCACTCACTCGCGCCGAAATATGGACGCTCTGTTCGCTGCTTGCTAGGTGCATTGAAAACATCACGAACAAAGGAAGAAAAACATGGAGGCACGGCGCCAGCAACAGCGGCGCCGACTTGCCCGAGTGGATGCACTCTGCAGGCTGCGCGATGCAATCCAAGACGCAGGCCCTGACGCTCCAGGTGTGGTTCAAGGTGCACATGGCCGCCGCCCGGGCGGGAATTTACGACGCAATGCGTCAGCCGCTATACTTTAAGGCTCTATTTCTTTCATATACCTATTTGACATACGCAGAGCTAGCGTAACTTACGTCTTAGGCTTTACAAGAGTAGACCATTCCATTAGTGTATATTCAAAAGTACGACTGCAATGACCATGGCGCATTAATCACTGATGGAATATCGTACACATACGGTACTGGTAAATGCTCTATGATTATCTTGAAACACTCATTCGGCAAACAAGTACGCCAGTTATTTGCTAAACAAGCCGCGAATATTCAAATCACTGCAGTGGCAAAAATGATCGCAGAGCAAGCTAGTGTCACCCGCGGCACGGCGACGGGCCTGCTTCCACATTTCACAAGAACTTGAAACGCGAAATATATCCGCGTGAGGCTTTATCACGCTGAATTTCATAGGAAATCAAAATAGCTTCGAGTAGCAGCCAGTATACATGAACGGCAGCTCAGCAGAACATTTGATTCGATGCCATGCAAGTGCATTGATAGCATAATTTTTGAATTTCTGGATTATTTTTTTTTTGCACAAGTGCGGAAAAAAGAAGTCTATAACGTTTCTCCGCTTTTATTCACACCTCCAAATTCGCGATTCCGCCGCCGTTCACTGCAATACAATGCTTGCGCTACATATGGCAAGAAGGAATAACTTTAGAGTTCAAAAACTAAAGAAAGCAGTCGTTTTACAATCAGGCTTAATTCGGTATCAAAGCTTATTTATTCTCTAACTACCTCCGTGGTGGAACAGTTACAGGCGTGCGCGGGGAAGGTAGTGTTTTTTTTACAAATATTGTGCATGGAGAGAAGGTACCCACATATAAACTGACTTGTTAGCATTAGAACGAAAAAAAAAATGCGAAAGAAAAGACTGGAAACACAAATAAAAAACGAAAATATTTAATGGGTGTATTGACAACTGCATTACAATGACACATCTTTGTTTCGCACGCGCTCGTTCGCACAGTTTTCCAGCGACTGCTCTCCGTGCTGACGCACCGCTCAATCCCGTCCTCGCGCACTTCGCACTCCTGTCGTTCCCCGGATCGCACTCTCTCACCGCATGCGATGCGAGCAAGGTCCGAGGTTGCATGCGCGCGTCGAAATCCACACAGGTGCGCCAAAGCGGTGGACGGGTCGACGCACCACTCAGGGTCCAGGGGCGGACTGCCGCCGCCCAGGGGAATGAATTGCGCAGTAACAAAAACGCGAACGCTAACAGACTGGAGACTTCTTTCAAAGATTTCCGGGCTCTCATAACAGGTTGCAGAGAGAAATGTGCTTTTACCGCATTTTCTTGGCCAATAAAATATACGCAAGAAACTAAACTGTGAAAAAAAACAAGCGCCTAATGAATCGGGCCAACAAACGACTAATCTAGCTAATAGAATGATGCCGACGGTGCGGATATAAGAGAAAAAATGTAAGCATTGTATGCAACTAGCTTATAAAGAGGTGGCGAGTCGTGGTACTGAGAAGCTTAGCTCAATAATGTTCAACAAACTTGCTTCAAATCCTCATTTCAGGGCGATTGAAATATTCCACTCGATTGAGAACTATTGTATGAAAGCATATTCGTTGGTATGCTAAAATTGAGCAAACTATTCGTGGTAGAACACAGCATTCACAAAATAAAAGTTGAACAGGTTTGGGTGTTATAAACAAAACAACTAGGCGCCTCTCCAGGGCGACGACGCGCTTCGCTGCTGGCACAGAGCCCTACATAGATGAGCAGCAGCAGCAGCAGCAGCGCATCTATGCTGCTGCTGCTGAAAAAGCGATTACTAAAAAGCTCGAAGGATGACGCGACAATCGCTTAGCAGGCATGACGGCGACTGTAGCATTTTCTTTCAAAGAGGGCGCTCCGAATGCCCGAGCATATGCCAACCGGGGGGCGCACAACGACGGGGAACCGGACGCAGTCACTAGACGCTATGGAGCCATCCTTGAACATCAAAGAGCCTTAAGGAGGATCTATCCACCTCCCCACGAAGACCTCAATAGAGAGCAGTCGGTTGCCTGGAGACAGCCACAGACTAACACATACCCCAATCTGAGTCTACTCAGTAAAATCCACCCCCCCTATATATGAAAATAAATGCCCACTATGCGGAGAACCCCCGACACTCTACCATGTTACATGGGCCTGTCAAGAAACACAGGTAGCACCAATAAACACCACACCAACACCGGAGCAGTGGGAGGCTGCGCTGTCCTGCCCGACGCCTGACGACCAGCTCAAGCTGATTGACAGAGAGCGCAAGACGGCAAAGGCCACTGGGGCCCTGGACTGAGGGCCCCACCAACACCGGGAGAATTCCCTTTGTGTAAATAAAGTTTTTCATTCATTCATTCTGTCGTCCATCCAACGGCCACTCGTTCGCTTGGCTCGACGTTCGGTGGCACCGCGCACGGAAAATGCTTCTTTCTTCAAGAAATATTCCATGTAAGTTTTCAAATTTTTTCATTCAGATTTCATAAAGCGTTTATGTATATTGGAGCAAAATATTAGCCTCTAAGATTGAGCTTTTTTTAAATTACAAGCGTTGTCTTACATTTTATTGCTGCATGCTGCGTAAGCCATGTGCTAGGGAGATCTGTCTTCTTTTAGCATATTTCTTACATTGTTAACTTTTCAAAAGTGGTTCTCAAGTGTGCACGACTTGATGCCGATAATTTTGCAGCTTATTTCAACTTAAACCGTTACTGTTTTGCAGAGTACTGATTTTCTAAAGTAAACAACTGCGTGGCATCGTTGCCCTAAAAGCCAACTTCGGATATTCACGGCGTTACAGTGGCTGGAACGGCGCATAGCCGTCGCGTGGTTCGGCCGCTCGGGTTCCCTCAGGTGACTTCGGCCGGGTCGGCGGATTCCGGGCAAAAGCATATTTTCTCGTGTCTGGTGCGATAAAACGCTAACCGCATGAGTCGCGCGGCAGCACGATGGGCAGTGCGCTTTCGACCGCTAAAGCATAGCCGCTCGGCGCTGTCGCCCAGGTTCTGGGTTTTTAGAAAATCGCTCATGATGCTGGAACCAGCTCGCGAGGCAGCCAATCGCAAAAGGCTTTGGGGTACTCACCTTCGTTGTTGTTTTTTTTGCATGTAAAGTTTGTTTCCTTGGTCCGGTATAAGCGAAAATACTGCAGACGCTCATTTCATCTGATCCGTTCATATATGAGCGCATCGAGACCGTTTAGTAAAAGCTTGGTAGGGTAGTATTGCAAAACAAAAAAGGCTAGTGTGGGTAGATATTTCTAATTTTCGAAAGTTGCAGAAAAACGCCACTGCTTTCAATCATGTCTGCATCGCAGTAGAGTAGCACGCCGCTGCGCTGGGACCATTTTTTTTTTGGGGGGGGGGAGGGGTGTAAGGCCGCAGTGAAAAGAGACTCGCACGTAGAGTCGAGCTGGCGGTCAAACCCCCCACGCGCCGAGGCCAAGGAGCGAGCTTTGTTGTTTTTTTTTCTCCTTTTCTCCCCTTTTCTTGGGCGCGGGCGCGCGGGAGGCCTGGTTTGTTTCGTCCTTTCGGCCCGAGGCGTCGCCAAGAAGCGAACGACAGACGCATCCAATTATCAGCCGGGAACAACAGTGGCACGTTTCTGCGAACCGCTTTACGGCCAGCTCGTCCAGCAATCTCCCGCCGTGGCGCCAAGCATGGGTGCAGAGAGACGCCGTTAATGAAGCTTTTTGCACTGCCACAAGCGCTCACTAAATCTCCTGCAGAAGGCGACAATAGGCGCGACCCTCGGCCCTCAAAAGTAGGCAATCAGCCCAGCGGGCTCCCGCTGTGTCGCGAGACATTGGGTCCGAGCGACAGCGACTGTACACTGCTCTGGGACAGTGCCCCTCCCCCTTTTCCTCGAACGGGACGGCTGGGTGGCCTTGTCTCCAGATTCCCCGCGGCGTTTCTTTCACCAAGGCAGCAGCTGCAAGGTCGCGTCGCAAACACGTCGGGGAGAGGAAGGAAAGACAGGCGCCGTGTGAGAGGGTTTGGGGACCAGCCAGTGGAAAGAGTGTGTGTTTTGAATGTTGTATTTCTATTTGACGTAATTAAGGACCTGGGTCCTAGATTATTCCCAACCCACGGGGGTTGTGGCATGTTTTTAAATAATTTGATTGGCTGCTTCATTTTCGGGGCGGATCACCTAAGGTGACCGCCCTTGGGTCTTTGTTGATGTCTGGTATCAAAAGCGGTCCTTGGACCAGGTTCGTCAGTCAAGATTGAGGCTCCGTGCTTAGCTCTTATTTACAGCTCCTAGGCTTTAACCGAAAGGCTCGGTAGACAAGTAAGGGCTTGTAGAGTGACTTCTCTGTGTGGGAGCCTATTTTGTTTTAAGTTGCAGTTGTCTGTGTGACTCTTGTTACTGTAACTTACAGTTTGCCAATGTAAACTATTTTTTCTCATGGTAATATATATCCTCGTTGAACGTCATTGGATCATCGTCTTCTGCTTCCTCTCTACCTGCCGAAGACAGCTATTCATTACTGGCGCAGTACGACAGGATTCGGCACCCTACCACAAGGAAGCAAGCAACAAGGCCTCGGGCAGCAGCAGCGACAGCCAATGGTCGGCTGTGCAAGCTACCTGCCGAGGCGACCAGCCAAGGCGTGACTCCCGGGCTGTGTGCTACTACCCGCAGCAACGCTGGTGACGGGTGAGTGGGATTTCTCGCGTCTGGTCGAGGTTGGCTTGGCTTGTGCTAGGGAAAGTGAGGTACTAGGCAGTGAGGACGCCAGATATGATTGAAAGCAAGGCTTACGCATATCCGCTGACGGAGGAAGAGCGTCTGGTAATTCGGCAACTTGAATTAGATTTTGAGCGAAAAAAACGGGAAATTCTGAAGAGGAAGAGAGATTGATGAGAGCGCTGATGCGTGAGCATGCCGGCGGCGGAAAGGCTAAAACTGCATCCGAAGCGACGGAGCAGCGACAGTTAGACCTTAGCCCCGTGGCAGAAAGCACTAGTGCAGTTGAGCGCTGCCCCTCCCGGTATTCGACGAATACAGATAGCCTGGACGAGCGAAGCGTTGCTGGCTCAGGGCAGGAGCGGCGGAAACTGCTAGTGCAGCCCCACAGGCGCAGCTAGAGGAGCTAGCGTTAGGCGGCGAAACGAACTGCCCGAGCAGTCTTGTGGCGCGGATAGAAATTCGCGAAGATGCTGACGACCCCTTGGCAGTATCAGCTATGGCTGAGTCTGGTGAGTCCGTTCGAAAAGATCTCGGCACGGAGCTAATCCAAATGAACGGGGACCAGCAGAAGTTATCATCTGAAGAAGGCTTAGCATATCGCTCGGTGCGGGATAGCGACAATCAGCCGTCGGAGCCCGACAGCAACGGCGCGGAACCCGCGCACAGAAATTTCGCTTCCGAAGTGCGAGCTGATCAGCCGACGGAGACGGAGTGCGCCCCTTGTGTGGATCTACGCGCAACAGGTGTCGAGGCTGAGCTTACAGTGAGGGCGCCCGCTCCATTTGATACAGAGGGCGCAGTAATGGATTCTGGCCAGTTTGATATCTCTGGTCAAGTGAGCGTACGCGCTCAACTACAGCACAGGAGTGGCGAGGAGTACGCAGGTGGGCCTCTCAAAGTTCACGCAGGCCGGACAGCAATGGGCAGCCTCCGAATGTTGAGGCCGCCAGAGGTAAGGTGCGACGACGTGCCAGTTGTAGCCAGCAATTTGCCAGTAAGGGTCAGTGAGAGGATCTCAAGCGCTAGGGCCGCGAGAGGTAACAACGGTGCACCGCAGGCGCTGAAAGCTCCTAATGCACGACAACTCGAGCGCCGAGGCGCGCACGAGATCGTACCGGCTTCGAATGATAGCAGCGGCCGCCTGCGCAACTCACTTCGTCAGCGCAGGAAACTGCATGGGCTAGCCTCGTCATTGGAGCCCCCGTACAAATCTGGCGCAAAGTACAGGGACGAAGAAAGCCTCACTGTCCAATGTTGTATCTGGTTATTTGGCATAGCCATGCTGGCCTCACCAGGCGCGAAGGTTCCTGCTCACCCAACGGGTGGCGTGCACGGAACTGTTTGGCAACACGAAGCAGTAGTGTAGGGACAGTTGCATGACGGAGCGGGAACTGTGCAGTGGCGTGAATGTTCCCGTCACCAACCGTGTTATGTGATGTGTGACGCGTCTACAACCGTGCGCCACGGAGGAGTGCTTTTGTGCTGACACTCGGGCTATGGCGAACTCTGTGTAGCCTGCACGCGCTCTTGTATTGCATTTTTTTGTATGTCTTTACATGTGCCTCATGTATAGCAAATTATAGGGCACACTGCTGTGCGCAATGCAAGATTTGGCATGCTGTCATGAAGAAATTTTGTGTTTTCAGTGCCGTTGTTTTGTATTGGTGTTATTTCCCGACTTCGAGTGCACAGTTTTCCTTAGTGGAGACGAATTTAGGTGCGCTGTAGCCTGGCGAAATGGTTGCCTGAGGGGGAATGTTGCGCCCTGTGTTTTCGTTTTGTGTAAATGACCGGATTCCAAGCTCATTTACCCTCTTAGGAGAGACGTGTAAGGCCGCAGTGAAAAGCGACTCGCACGTGGAGTCGAGCTGGCGGTCGAACCTCCCACGCGCCGAGGCCAAGGAGCGAGCGCTGTTGTTTTTTTTCTCCTTTTCTCACCTTTTCTTGGGCGCGGGCGCGCGGAAGGCCTGGTTTGTTTCGTCCTATCGCCCCGAGGCGTCGCCAAGAAGCGAACGACAGACGCATCCAATTATCAGCCGGGAACAACAGTGGCAAGCTTCTGCGAACCACTTTACGGCCAGCTCGTCCAGCCATCTCAGCTATCTCGCGCCGTGGCGCTAAGCATGGGTGCAGAGAGACGCCGTCAATGAAGCTTTTTGCACTGCCACAAGCGCTCACTAAATGTCCTGCAGAAGGCGACAATAGGCGCGACCCTCCGCCCTCCCAAGTAGGCAATCAGCCCAGCGGCCTCCCGCTGTGTCGCGAGACATTGGGTCCGAGCGACAGCGACTGTACACTGCTCTGGGATAGTGCCCCCCTGCCCCCTTTTTCCTCGAACGGGACGGCTGGATGGCCTTGTCTCCAGATCCCCCGCGGCGTTTCTTTCACCAAGGCGGCAGCTGCAAGGTCGCGTCGCAAACACGCCGGGGAGAGGAAGGAAAGACAGGCGCCGTGTGAGAGGGTTTGGGGACCAGCGAGTGGAAAGAGTGTGTGTTTTGAATGTTGTATTTCTATTTGACGTAATTAAGGACCTGGGTCCGAGATTATTCCCAACCCACGGGGGTTGTGGCATGCTTTTAAATAATTTGATTGGCTGCTTCATTTTCGGGGCGGATCACCTCAGGTGACCGCCCTTGGGTCTTTGTTGATGTCTGGTATCAAAAAGCGGTCCTCGGACCAGGTTCGTCAGTCAAAATTGAGGCTCCGTGCTTAGCGCGTATTTACAGTCCCTAGGCTTTAACCGAAAGGCTCGGTAGAAAAGTAAGGACTTGTAGAGTGACTTCTCTGTGTCAGAGTCTATTTTGTTTTAAGTTGCAGTTGTCTGTGTGACTCTTGTTACTGTAACTTACACTTTGCCAATGTAAACTATTTTGCTTCTGTAAATATATATCTTCCTCCTGATCATCATCTGATCATCGACTTCTGCTTCTCTACCTGCCGAACACGAACTTAACATTACTGGGGGCTCGACGCTTTTCAAGAAATTTCATCAGTGTTGCTGTTTGGTGCAAGAAACTGGATATAGCCTAACTGTACTCATTTACCAAATAAAGAAGTGGCGTTAACAAAGCAAGGCTGAAAACGCGTCTGTGTCGCTGAGGTCCTTCGCTCTGTGCGATGTGCACCAGCGGCAGCGACAGGCGTTGGCGTCGTCGTCGCGCGATGCATCGCCAGGGATTATCGCCTATTTTTTTTTCTTTCTGTATCGTTGCTTGAGCTGCAATAGATCAGCTGCAAAACCTACGCGTCAGCTTCCCGGTGCGGCAGACATTCCCGCACAATGGCGGCATAGACCTTGGGGTAATAGTTGGGTACAGTGCTAGCACATCGCCTGAAGGGTAGGGTAATTCCCGTACCTCTTGCCCATTCGTCACAGTATTATTCGCGTGGGCATTGTCGCCCCGCTATTCCCCTCTCCGGTTAGTGTCCCTTTTCTAAATTTTCTTCACCCCTAGGGTTACAGTGCTCCCCTTTATTCCAGTGTTAAGGATGCCCGCAAACTTTTCTCTGACAATTGCATGTGCGTCGGGAACTGCATCCCAAGCAGCGTGGACTGTGGTAGATGCATGTACTGCACCTATTATCCCTCAATCAGGTTCTCTCGCCACTGTGCACGAATTCCTGCTTCACAGGGAAGCCGACTTGTAGGTTTTGCAACTAGTCTGTTATAGCATGTCCAGCAGGGCCGGGGCCTTAAGTGTGAGCGCTGGGTGGGCTCAGGCAATTTCAGTTCCAGGCCGGGTTCGGGTTTGTAGCTTGAGGCCCGGGTCGGGCTCAAAATTTATGCCCGTGCACACCTCTAGTCGCGTCGGTTGTGTAGCACACGTTTGGCGCCCGTGCATGCTTTTAATTTTGTTCTTCGCACCATGACACTTTGCTCCAAAATCAAGACTGCATGAAACATCAGTGTGCATTTTCCGGTCGTTATGCTAACTGATCGCCCCACCGCCCTGCACAGCTAGGTTATACCATGTGTAACATAGAGTTGCAATTAGTCCATTTTTTGAGACAGCTTTCAATTAAAATTATAGATTAACTAAGCAAAGAAGAGCCGTGGTATGCTGTTATCATGATTTAGAGGCATCGATTTAATGGAGACTCTTTCCTTGCGTTTAGGGCTCTTTTCTCTATAACGCCCACAGTCTAGCTGCTCCACTTGTATCATCGCACTCCTTTTGCACCAGCAATCATCTGCCATCAAAGGGGTGCTGCCTAAATGTGAGGCAGGCAACATTGTCAACATTTTGGTGCTGCAAAACCTGTCAACAACTGTGGGAGCCTTGCCATGAAACATGCTGTGTGTAAGGAAACATTGCCGCGGTAGGTATGACACATTGCCTTTCTTTTGCATTATATAAAGGCTTTAAATGCTCTGCTGGCTTTTTGCTGTATGATTGCATGCTATATGACTTTTTCTGGCTTTTTAGCTCGAGACTTACTTGTTCATAAGTCTTGCCCACAGTATGCAGAAAATAATATTCTTCATGATCCTGGCAGTGCTTTAATAGCTGGTGCTATATTTCGTTGCTTTATTTCAACAATATGTGACTATTTCAAGTGGAGGCATGATCGAGTGAACCTGTTGTGTAATAGATCAATAACAGACATAGCTTGTTGAACTGACGAAGTAGTTGTCATTTGCGTAACACGGGAGTGCAGGTGCTTTAAGTGATGGAATATTTAGCATACTTGATTATGCTTGCATTACAAGAATTCGCAGGAAGCTTGTATTGAAGTTGCAGAGAAGAAAGCCATCAAGTATTGATCAGGTTATTTGCTTCCACTCTCGCTTCATTACTGCAGCCTGCACTGCATGTATTTGTTCATACAGACATGCAGTTACTGACAGCTTGTACATTTCTTGTTGCCTACACTGGCTTCAGCCATGTAGATGTAATATTACTTTGATCTAAACCAGGCTATTTACTTTGCTCAAAGTGACAATTATAAATAATTCTCTCCCCAAGCCATTGAGATTCGCCATTAGCTCCCAACTCGCTTTATTCGCAGCTGCAATGAATTTATTCTGTAACCCTAGAGCAAGACATTTGCAGAAAGGAGATCGTCATGCAATACTCGTTCAAATTTTGTAAATTTTAGAGAACATTCTGTTTGTTTTTGCATATACTTCTGTGTTCGGGAAACAGAGCAGACTTGCTTACAGTGCAGAAGGGGTGGGCTGCAAGACAACAGGAAATTATTAGTGCAGCTTCTCATTCATGCGTGCATTCCTTGAGCATTTATTGCTCTTATATATGTACACCTTTGTCCGCATGCTTGCCAGGGCTTTCCCCATAATGGGTGGCAGTGCTCTTGCCGCCTTCCTCTCAGGGGGACTGCCCTTTTCTAACTACATGCCCACAACCAACTCACCTCCTGGGCTTCAAATTTGTCATACTCAAGGCCGATTTTCTGTGTTTGATGTTACCAGTGACGTCATTTAAGATACGCAGTGTGCATCATTGGTCCATTAGTTTCATTTCGGGATGTTGTCACCCTTTATATTCCTTACACATATTTCTTTTTCAACATCCCCTTGCAACTGCCAAACGAAAAAGAACGTATAAAACTGCCAGACTCCCGCAGTCTCTGAATGCTATGTCAACAACAAAAAAGCTTTTGCATGTCTTAATAAAAGTAGAAATGATTCCCCGTGTTTTTTTTTTATAGTCATGTCTAGTCAAACGGTTTAGTGAGCTGCCACATGACCAAGCAAATTGCAACTGTAAGTGCACTGAGGAGTCACGTGTTAGAGCAAGCATATGGATCTTGTGTTGCTTAGCTGCTTAACTCCAAACATCCTCCTTTGTCAGACAAGATACTTTTTTTTAGAAAACTGGATGAGCCAGAAGAAAGCAGATTGGATTCTTAGCAGCATTGTTACTTGTTACACGTCCGTTCCACCCCTGTATACATGAACTCGGCAGAATTGGGTCGAGTGCGTCTGTCAAGTCAAAAATCAGTTGTGGGGTTCATTTATACACAGTCTGGTAGAGTAAACTAGTAGGCGGAGTGGGTCGCGTTAACTCGCTTGCAGGGGGTAGGTTAATTTGCTTGACCCGCTTATCTAAAGGCATGTAGACGCTGTCCAGTCAGGGAGTCTAGTTATAGGGAACTCTGGGATATGAAAAAGCCTCTGGAGCGGCGACGAGCGTCACTCGAAATAAATGCTTTTTAGCGCTTATCAACGATAAAAAAACAATTGAAGCTCTCGATAGTAAAAGGCAATGGGATCAAATATGAGTAAGAACTTGCACAATAACTTCGAATCTCGATGCTACGCTCTGCTACGATACTTACTCACTAGAAAGCGAGTTCATGTAGACATCAGCCGGGTCGAGAATGATGACCTTGCTTACCCAACGCTGATTCAACCCGGTGCTGTCGAGTCCATGTACACAGGGCTATTGTACTTGTAATTTTGGGTGAACTCTCAGTTCGTGTATTGCACAATTAATTTGAGCGATATTGGTACTTTTTTGCGTATGTGCTGTTTTGTTCTGCAAACAGTACTATTTCTCCAGACACAACCTTATTTTTAATTTGAGCACAAAATATTGTCCATTTTTGAAAAAAAAAATAATTTGTGGGGCTGTTAAGAAATTTTGATTTTGAAATATATTCACAAAATATCAACATTTTATAGGTGATGAAATATAAAATGTGTGCGAAACAACTTTTCACTAAGGATTAAACTGGTTTTCCAAGGAACTTGTGATAGGGTGAAAGTGAAAAATCACTGTCATGCTAGATGTATCGTTTTTTTATGATCCCATAGTCACATCAAGCATTGTATTTTCAGGTATGCTTAAGCAATGAAAATAATATTTGGCCTCAGATATTCAGGCAGATTACTATTCTCTATACCAACAACTACTATGAATTGGTTTGAAGAAATCAGATGCCCGAGCACCACACCTGGTACCTGGACAAAAAATCACCCATGTATGCCTAACTGAATATAATCTTGCACGTGGAAGGTTGCTGATGGTATGGCCATATGATTAGCTCTGATGAGGGAAAATGCATACCTGGTAGGCTGCTAGCTGATAAGGAAGTACGATGTCATTGTACTAAGATCTAGCATAACATTTTACTGCCTATGCAAAGTAAATGTCTAGTACTTGCTCAATTGCTCACTGCAGGCTGACTGTAATAATTTTAGCTGAACAAGCATGCATTGTATGATTACTAGAACTTCTTTTTGGGCTTGTCCGTGTTTACTTATTATGAATTGAAGGCGCCAAAACAATGCACGCACACAAGAAAAGAACGGGACAGAGTTCCACTCACAACTGATTTATTGTGCAGAACAAAGAACATATATATCTCACTGCCGGCACATGCGCAAGGAACGTATTCAGCTACATCACATTCAGCATCATGTAGTTAGGATAAGCTATGTTCAAGAAATGCTTTCTCAGAGAAAGAGGCTGTGGTATGAGGCATGGGCTTCTTGAACATATCTTAAACTACATGATGCTGAATGGGTTCCTTGCGCATATGCCGGCAGTGAGATATATATGTACTTTATTCTGCACAATAAATCAGTTGTGAATAGCGCTTTGTCCCGTTCTTTTCTTGTTTGTGTGCATGTTGTTCTGGTGTCTTTAATTTATAATGAGCACTGTATGAAAACTATTACTTGGTACATTACAAGTAAGGCAATTGTTTATAGTCGAATGCAGCAAGCAATAAAGATGTGAAAACTAAAAAGCTGGAACTTGAAATGGTACGGTTATCTTGATAATATTATATTGCACACAGCCTTGAGAATATCTGCGATGTACACATCTCCCTCAGTTAGCTGATTGAAGATAGCTTCATTATGTCAGGGCAATTATTTCTTTATTCTGGCCGCAGTAATGTATGCGTGCCTTTAACTGGTGTACGGCAGAAAAATATTCTTCAATATCCAGTTCTGCATGATAAGTAATCCATATTGTCTATTGTAGGAATGTTTAAGTATTTTACAAATTGAACGTTCTGGAGCCTGAACCGTCATATTTTCAGGAACTATAATCCTATATGAACACTAAGCATCCACCTGAAGTTACCGGTTTGCCGGAAGCAGGTTTTTCCTTCCAAATATCTCTCTTTTGTATCTGAAATGGATATGGCCCTGCTGCATATTAAAGATAAAATCATCCGTAACATCGAAGCCAAGTTATTTACAGTTGGAATCTACCTAGACTTTCATTCTATACAACACCATATCTTGTTCAGTAAGCTTGAGGCATACGGTTTTAGAGGCACAGCACAAAGTCTTATACGGAGTTATTTACACTCGAGGGCTCAGTTTATTTCCATACATGGTATTACGTCAGGAAAAGAAAACATTAAATACGGCGTTCCTCAGGGCTCTATACTCGGCCCGTTGTTATTCATACTGTATATAAATGATATAATTAACATTTCAACTGCGGGTGAGGTGTTGCTGTACGCTGACGACACAAGTGTCTTTTTTTCTGGGCAGAGCCTTGAGGAACTTGAGACCACGTCGAACGCATGGCTGAATGACCTTGGTTTATGGGTACATACAAACAAGCTTCAAATAAATACTAGCAAAACAAAATATATGATATTTTCTGCAAAAAACAAGCCCATTCTCAACAATGTGAACCTGTACTATAATGATGCTTTGCTTGAGCGTGTAGATTGTCATACATTCTTAGGTGTTACTTTCCAGTCAAACCTAACATGGTCCCACCATGTGGGAAATGTAAGAATGAAAGTAGCAAGATGTATTGGAATGTTAAGCCGCCTTCGAAATCTTATCCCTGTCAGGCTCAAAAAGCAGCTCTATTTCTCACTAATACACTCTCTCTTTAATTACTGTTGTTTAGTATGGGGTACCGGAATTAAGACTGATAATAACAGACTATTTGCCCTGCAGCGGAGGGCCATTAGAGCATTATATAAGGAAAGTTTAGACACCGTAACGTTCATGGCAACACATAATATCCTACCTTTCCACGATATATACAAGCAGAAATTATCTGTGTACGTATTTTCTGAAGTGTCGAGCAATTATAATAGATTTTCTAGTCATTATCTAAATAGGGATACTGGTCACAATCTGCGGAGGACTTTCATTGTTGTAGATAAACCGCGGACTAATTATGCTAAACAGACAATTGATCATCAAATCATGAAACTATGTAATAATTACCCAGACATACTTGATACCCAGACATACTTGAGGGCTATGGAACGAAAAATGGTAGGGGTAACATTAAGAGATAGAAAGCGTGCAGAGTGGGTCAGAGAAATAACTCAAGTTAACGACATTCTAGTGGAAATTAAGAAGAAGAAATGGACATGGGCAGGACATGTAGTGCGAAGAGAGGATAACCGATGGTCGCTGAGGGTAACAAACTGGATTCCAAGGGAAGGAAAGCGTAGCAGGGGGCGGCAGAAAGTTAGGTGGGCGGATGAGATTAAGAAGTTCGCAGGGGTCAAGTGGATGCAGCTAGCACAGAACCGGGTTAAGTGGAGAGATATGGGAGAGGCCTTCGCCCTGCAGTGGGTATAATCAGGCTGATGATGATGATGATGACTTGATATCGCAAGAACAAGTAGAAGTCTGCCAACTTTCAAACGGAGAATAAAACCTCTTTTCACTTCAATAGAAAACCAAATACATGACTAAAGTAGATGCGAAATCGAAATGTATTGTGCTATTCCTTTACATTGTTCCAGAGTTTCATAACTGTTGTTACATTTCTTTATGTTTTGTTATTGGCACGTGTCTGAATGCGTATTTTGTACTGCGGTGATAGTTTTTAACTCGGTGTTTTTGTTTCATGTGTTTTTGTTTCATATACGGTGAAGATTGTTATATGTAGTTGCATGTGCATTGCCTGTACTTTGTACCCGCTGCTGTTGTGCCCAGTGGGGCCAGGACCTCGTCAGGAGACTAATTACCTCCTTTTGTCCTGCCCCACGGGCAGTACCATGTATTGCCCACACAATCACTGAATAAATAAATAAATAAATAAATAAAATATATGTTTATTATCCCTACATCATAAGAGGCTGCATGCACTTTCAGGCCCAGAAACCTGTCGCAAAGTGCTCTAAAAGAAGAATGTGTGGCAATAGGCCTTCAATTTATACAGTAGAACCCCTTTATAGTAAAGCCACTGATCCAGCGAAAATATTTACTATATCATGGTCTTTACTGTATCAGTGGTCTGTGATGACATGGTCCTGAAAGTGCTATCTAGTAGTTAAATAGGAACTTACTGAACGCGTCTTGTTGTTTAATGAAAAATAATCTAAATACCTTCCATCTCGCTTTTATCACATCATTTTGTGTTTTTTATTATAAAATTTCCCTACATCTTGTGGAAGTACCTCTGAAGCATGAAGACGTGGTTACGAATGCAACCAAGTTCGATTTCATGTAAAAACTAAAGCTTTGCATGAAGATGGTATCTTTTATTGCTCTTTCTGTCTTTTAAAAAGCACGAAATGATAAATTCGCATGGCACTCAAGTGCTATAAGACCTTACTCGCTGCACCTCCACTTTCTTCCACCACTGCCTCAAGATTTGTACTGCACATTGCAGTGAATGTTGACCCATTTCTTTCCCTTCCCTATTTCTTGCTGCACTTTTACTCCTTTACTTTCTGAATGGAACACGCCGCCTCCTTGCTATGTTTGTAGACAACTTAACCTTTTTCTTCTTCGCGCTGCGCGCTTTCCCTAGGCTTCTTCTGACTGCTGCTACGGCTAGTAGTAAAGCCACCTAAACGAACACTCGGGGTTATTGTTCTGTTTTCAAATACAAAAAGTCTTGGCCTCGCGACTCTAGGTAGTGCGCGGGAGTCGTCGCCATGGCCAGAAGCACTTTAACAGATTTTTACCAAAAACATCTTTACTGTAAAGGGGGAAAATCTGCTGTTGCCTATGGAAGATGAACTGGGACTTCACTTTACTATATCAGAGGTATTACTATAGCGGGGTTCTGTATTTTGTACTCAATCGTATAGAGCACCCAGACTTCAAATATGTGTTTGGATAAGTGTTGAGAAGGTGAGTTTAGATCTTATGGTGATATATGCTTGTCTTCTGTGCAGATGTCATTTGTAAGACCCACGGGCCAATCACCTCAACAAACTGTTCCTGAATGATTGTTTCCTGCGGGGCGCCCAGCTTACTACCTCGGCCAAGCGCTTCCCCTGCCCCTGAACCTCATCACTTGATCCATTGACCCTTCAATGCCAACTATCATACTCAACACAGTCCACTGGCATTTCCCATCCATGGTGGACACTGCCCTGGAATGCACCCACGCTCAGCCTTCTATTCCTGCAACACCTCTCGCACTACAAGGCTATAGTGCATCAACCCTGCTCAATATGTCCAGCCCCTTAATCTTGACCAATGCACACTGCACCCCATCACCTTTACCTGCACTACCTGATCATGTGCTGCTTAGTGCCCTGTTTCCAATTACACATACTAGCCTCTCCCATATTAACCCTGTACCCAATGCCTCCTGCACTACATTTTGGCCCTCTGAGGTCCTTGTGGCATGTACATGTATATGAGCTCTCAATAAAATGTTTTCGTAAAATATTTTGCTTGCCTCATTTAATTGCATGGTTTTTGTGGCGTTTAGGGAGATGACATGCAAGGTGGTATTGGGAATGGACTCTGTAAGAAAACCACAATTGTCAGAGTGACAGTTAAGCAAATGGCAGCAGTAAGGGCAAGGGTGAATTAACTGCATGGCTAAAGGTGGCTTAACAGTGGCAGTGCCAATGTCACGTGTGCCGATGAATACTTGTTGCATGCCAATAAATACCAATATCTGATACTAGCGGCACGACTGGTTTATTGCCAACGTCACAAGTGCCAATGAATTCTAGTGGCATTCCAATATGTGACACTAGGGGCACGGCCAGCTGATAGCCTATGTTGGCAGTGCCAGGACAGGTGCAATGTTGGCATATAAGCCGGACCAATAAATAAAAATGTAGTAATTTCTCAAAAATCCAGTGTTACGCCAATGTTGGTACCAATTTTTGTCAAAGTTGGGCCGGGGTTGGTGCGATGTTGGTGTGCTGCTTGGGATGGCATCCTCGAGGCACTGCGGATGAAGTTATGTGATGTTAGGAAGATAGTGAGTGACCGGAAAGCGTGGCGTGACATGGTCCATAGGGTCACGAAGAGTCGGACACGACTGAATGACTGAACTGAACTGATGTAGACCATAACAGAAGCTGTAACCATATGAGGGGTGGATGTGTACTGTGCAAGCTTTTTTTTATTCTAAATATATCTGGAGTTCTGCATTATTCACTTTTCTGCTTTGTCGTTCTTGCATCTGCTTCTTAATGCGATGCTTCTTCTGAAGAGTTCAGCCAAAGCAAGGTCAAAAAGGCACGTTATTTCGCCTCCCCTTTTCTTCTGAGAGAGCTGAAATTATAAAAAAAATGTCCACCTAGTCAATACATTTCGTATAAACACTTGAATTGAAATTTAGGCAGTTTAAAAATTACGCATCTACAGGGCAGTATAAAAAAAGTTAACTTATCGGTGGAACAAGTTAAATTCTTATTACTCATCACAGTATTCCTACATGTTACTGAACACAAAAGCAGGCCTACCAACCAGCAATAACTGAAATATAAAGCACATGGTTTCGATATCGAGAAGCGTTAGCTATGCAGCTTTTGTTGTGAAAAATGCAAAATCGAAAAAACCCCTTCAACTCTCTCCTTCAGTTTTTCGTGTTTCAGAAGAAGAAAAATATTGGGGCAGCGAAACTAAACTTGAAGAAGTTATGGCAGGTTCACAACCACGACAACACAAAGATAATACAAATCATGCCACCTGTCTTAATTTATTTGGTAAACCCCTAAAGCCCCTCAATTGAGGGTATTAAATAGAGGGAGCAATGACGCACAAGAATGCAGAAAAATGAGCAAGCAGCAATGCGCATCACATAAAACAAAACGAGTAGGAAACAAAATATAGCCGGTAATATACATTATACCTCACACGAAAAGAGAATGGAAAGTGCTTAGAGGCCTAATATAACCGCTGGAACGAAACAAATTAACAAAACAGCTGAGTGCAGCATGTGCTACAATCAAGGAGAAATGCTAGACAGACATTTGGGTTACTAGGTCCTTTAACTCGTTAAGGTTCGTTTCTGATGTGATTTGTTATGGTACATTATTTCAGTTGACGATAGTACGAGTATGAAAGAGTTCGCAAAAAAAGAAGTGTGGTATGACATGCATTTAACTTTCAGCGCGTGGTCGCGACGTGGAAAAAGATTATTCAGGTAATTGAAAAAAATCGCCATGCAGCAAAACATAATGGTAAAGTCTATGAAAAGAAGCCAAACGTGTTAGTTTGTAACGATGTGATAACTTAACAAGTTCGGTTCTAGCCTTTAGGGCAGTGACGCCAGTATGACGAGAATAATCCAAAAATATGAATATAACGGCGCGGTAGTGTAGTGATCCCAACTCATATATAAGGTATGCTTGATACGGGTCCCAGATGGTCGACACATACTCGATATTAAGCCGTATTAAGGTAACGAGGTAACGTAGGTTATTTTCCTTGATGGAAAGGCGCTTGTTTAAGTTTGTGTTTAGAAGAAAAAAAATAGATGTTAGCAGCTGCCAGAGCTTGGCTAAGATAGTAATTTTATGTTAAATAATACTAACGATGTAGCCCCAAATGCTTGTAGGAAGTAGAAAGTTCTGGCAATTAATTATTAAAGAGAGTGTAGGATGTATATGGGGTCCTCGAGGCGCTGCAGATGAAGTTATGTGATGTTAGGAAGATAGTTAGAAGCCGGAAAGCGTGGCGTGATATGGTCCATAGGGTTCCGACGAGTCGGACACAACTGAACATGAACTGAACTGAAAGATGTCGGGATGCGGCATGACTTGCGAGTGAAAAAGACAATTTTTGTTTTAGAGGAAATATGGGTCATTAACCAGTATGAACACCAGCTGCTAATAGAATCTAAATCAATTTGCAAGGATTGGCGGTCAGAGTCATTAGTGATGTTATGGTATATATCAAAATCATCAGAAAATATTCTGATTTTAATGATACTGAAGTAGGAAAGTCAGTTATGATTGGTTGGTTTGATTGTGGGGTTTAAAAGGCGACTCAGGTTCTGTGAGACACCGTAGTGGAGGACTCCGGAGATTTCAACCACCTGGGGTTCTTTAACGTCTGCGGTCATCGCACAGCACACGGGCGCCTTGCTTTTCGCCGCCACCGAAAAGCGGGAGCCTAGGCCGGTATTCGATACCGAGTCCTTGGGAACAATAGCCGAGCGCCGTAACCACTGCGCCACCCCGGCGGGTTAAGTATTTTATGAATCTTCGTAATCATGTAGGAAGATTAGAAAAAGTAAATTTTCCAGAAAGCTGCCCTGGGGAACACCGGACGAAACAGGTTTGGAGGAACTGACAGAAGCGAAATGAGATCGGCATGTAGGAAATCTCTGAACCTAGGCAATATTGTCAGAAGGAATGTTCAAATGGGTAAGTTCCAGCAAAATTCTGTGATGGTGGACCCGATTAAATGCTTTGCAAATGTCAAGAAATAGCGTATCGACTCGTTTGCCTGCATCTACTGAAGAAACAAGGTCGTAAGCGAATTTGGAAAGTTGAGTGTCACATGAGAAAATGCTGGTATTTAAATCTAATGGTGTGCTCAAGACAGCTGATAATATTAGTGCAAAAAATATGTTCTTTGGGCTTAGATATGGAGCTGGCAAAGAAAGTAATAAACGATAGTTGACAGGATTAGTGTGGGCACCAGATTTGAATATGAGCATTACTTTAGCTACACGTCAAACGCAACGAATCGATCCAGATGACAATGATTGAGAAAAGAGTAATGACAATACTAGATAAATGCTATCAGAGAGGTCTTTAGGAATTGTGTTGTTAAAACGATGATGATCAGAGCTAGAAGTGAGTTTACACATTATTCAGGAGGGATTTAATTCCTTCATCATTAATACTAACTTCGGCCATAGACATCTCAAGAAATGTATTTAGGCTGGGAGCTGAAGTGATGTCTTCAAAAGTACATACAGATGAGAATGCTGACACATCTGTGCACACTTGGATGCAGGAATTGGAGTGTTTTTTTAGTAAAACTTGGTATTCTTTTTCACTTGGCTTATATCTGTCAAGGGAATGAGTAGCTCTATGCGCTTTGGCTTGTCTGTACAGACGTTTGTTTCTTGTTAGCTCTACGAGGACTGTGTTCAAACAAAGGTACACTTAAGTTGCACTTTACCGATATAAGTGGAACGCACTGATTGATGAGAATGATGAGTTTTGAACAATATCCAGTTTTCATCAGCAGAATGAGAGGAATGATCAGAAAGGTATTGCACTTGTTAATTCGGAGTTCATTTTGCGGAAGTTAACTCTGTTGTAACATCTTATCTTTTCGGAACAGTTTTTCTTTCGCTGAACCGATAGATGATGTGCCAGGTGATAATTTCGTGATCGGAAAACCCTTCATGATGAAAAAATTCTGACCTAATATTTTCTCTGGCAAGCATGATTGGTGTGTTTTGGTGTTGAACGTCCTAAAGCGACTCCGACTATGATAGACGCCATAGTCGAGGATTCCGGAAATTTCGACCATCTGGAGTTGTTTATAGTGCCCTGAAAACGCACAGCATACGCGCGCCTGGCTTTTCGCCTTCATTGAAAAGTGGCCGCCGAGGTTGGATACGATCCCGCATACTTGGGCACAGTAGTCGAGCGCCCTAACCCCTGCGTCACCCCGGCGGGTTTGGTAAGGATGAGGTCCAGAAATTTTAAAGAACGCACCGATGGCTGAGTTAGAAATATTTAAGCATAATGAAAAGTCATAAGTCAAGATACGTCTGTATGATGGCATGAGCTTCAATTGTCACTAGGAGGGGCAGACAACATATCCTACTAGTGATAAGGAAAATTAAAGTCATGGATAATAAGCAAATCAGAATTCAGAAAACGCGCTCGCGCTTCACCTAACAGGCGATGTAATTCTGCACAAAAACCATCACAACATTTCGGAAAACACACCAACTATAACATTTGTAATGGCGTATTAGAAAAAAACAGCGCACATTCAATAAAAGAGGTGACTATTACGGGTATATCTTTAATTTCTTTCCTAATTTTAATCAGAACACCACCTCCTCTCCGAAACTTCCTGTCGCAACGAAAAAGATTCACTCAGCAGAACACTCCTCTCTGGAATAGCATCGTTGTACCATGTTTCCATTAAGGCAACAATTGAGGCAGAATTACTCAATGAAGAAAGAAAGAGCAGCGGCTTTATGATTGACGCTCCTGATGTTAGCGTGAAGAAAGGAAATGAACTTAACTGAAAGCTTGGAAGAGGGTTAAAACGAAGATGAAAAAAGGCGACTTGAAGGAAGAGGGTTAAAACTAAGATGAAAAAAGGCGACTTGAAGGACCGACGAATAAATGTCATTCACTTGAGGCACGGGAGATACAAACTGTACTGCTGGTGCTGTAGTCCCACTGATATACTCTTTTATTGATGTGTAGTTTGACAAATCTCAAATTAGTTTTGTCCCCCTCTTTCCTTTTCACTTCACAAAAATTCAGAACATTCTTGCGGTTTTGTCGAATGGCCGCAGAATAATCACGAAGAACACTGAAGCCGGAATCTTTTAACTTGTGCCCATTACTAAGCACGTTTTCAATTACTTTACTGCTATTAAATTTAGTGATCATGTGCCGCGTCATAACCGAGCAGTGATGTCCTAGGCGATAAGCATGTTGAATTGAACCAACCATGATTTCAAGTTCGCGACTGCAGAAATGAGTCACTGCTTTTCGGAAGTTTCCCAAGATTCAGTTTTATCAGTGTCCTTGGTGACATGAACCAAAAAGACCATAGGGAAAGTTTTTTTGAGATCGTTATTTTTTTAGCTAAATTTTTACAAATTACCATTACCATCGCTTGAAGGCTGCAGGGAGAAATATTGTAGTAATTTTTTGCTTTTAATTCGTGAGCTCATTTGCTTAATTGATCTCTATCAGTTCTATGCCTCTATGAATTAAAAGGCCCTTATTGATAGCCTCACGAATACTGGTATTATAGTCTCAAGATGCTGAATGGCATCAAAGACGGAATCCAGCCTCGCTCCCTGAGCCTTCGTCATCGGCAAAGGATTAACTTCTACGCACTGCCGAGCAGGCGTGGGCGCCAAAGATGCAGCAAGTGCGCACGAATTCGCTTCAAAATATTTCGTACATTGCACGAAGTTTTGTAAATTCTGGTAAGTGATGGGTTGGTATTTTGGAGGAGCGGTTGCATTTCCTTGAAGGTGAAATGCAAGGTGTCCGTGCACTGCATGATAAATTGGTATATTCTACATCCTAAGCGTTGGTAACTCCCTAGGCCTCTAGTACGACATATTTGCGAGCTTCATTCCTGTAAGATATAAACTATTTCGCATTTTTATATCAACTTATTATGAATTTTCGAAATATTGTCACGGTGTGAAGTCTCTGATCAGAAGTCACCGCGGGACACAGGAGTAACAGAAGTCACAGTGCGGCAGGAAACTAGCAGGCCCGCTTCGACAGAAGAACTTCAGTTTCTTCGCCTCGAGGAGACGAACGTCGGTTTCTTCGCCTCGAGGAGGCATACGCTCGGGATCAGCACAGAGGGAAAATAATAAATGCAGCGTGTCATTGCCCCCCCCCCCCCCCGGGTACAAGAAGCATCGTCCCGATGCTGGGAGTGTGGGTAGAGATAAAGAAAAAAAAAAAACATTGCACAAAGGGCAGTTGCTCACGCACAGAAAGAGTCAACAATATCGGTCGTAATACGGTTCCAGGCGGACCACGTGGACCACGTCCGGGAGCGTGGAGCGTCGGGACTTTTTAAATCCATCAGGAACAAATTCATGGTTTAGGTCCCCAACTTGGCTTACCACTTTGTGCGGGCCAAAGTAACGACACAGCAGTTTCTCACTGAGGCCTCGTCGACGTACAGGAAACCAAACCCAGACACGGTCTCCAGCTGTGTACCGGGCGTCACGGTGTCGGAGGTTGTATCGTTGGGCATCGTGGCGTTGCTGATTCTGAATTCGCAGCCTGGCCAGCTGACGGGACTCTTCGGCGAGGTGCAGAAAGGTGTGAACATCTGGTTGTTGGTTGCCGTTGTCTAGATGTGGTAACATGGCATCAAGCATTGTGGTCACTTCGAGGCCATGGACCAGACGGAAAGGTGTCATGTTCGTTGTTTCCTGGACCGCTGTATTGTATGCAAAGGTAACGTACGGGAGCACTTCATCCCACGTTTTCTGCTCTACGTCGACGTACATTGAGAGCATGTCAGCGAGTGTTTTTTTCAAGCGTTCGGTCAAGCCGTTCGTTTGAGGATGGTAAGGTGTTGCCTTCCTGTGTTCAGTATGACTGTGAATTAAAATCTGCTGCAGCAATTCGGCTGTAAATGCGGCTCCTCTGTCAGTAATCAAAATCTCCGGTGCGCCATGGCGCAGGACAACGCAATTGATGAAAAACTTTGCAACCTCTGAGGCAGTACCGTTGTGTAGAGCGGAGGTTTCCGCGTATCATGTAAGGTAATCCGTGGCAATAATGACCCACCGGTTACCGGAGTGTGAAAGGGGAAATGGTCCCAGCATGTCCATGCCAATCTGCTAGTAAGGCCTCGACGGTGGGTCTATTGGCTTCAAGAGTTCGGTGGGCTTAGTCGGCGGCACCTTACGACGCTGACAGTTGCGACACGTTTTCACATAGTGTGAAACGTCTGAGTGAAGTCGAGGCCACTAGTACTTTTCCTTGAGCCTTGCAAGCGTGCGGGTGGCTCCCAAATGTCCAGAGGTTGGTTCATCGTGGCAAGCTTGTAAGATTTCATCACGTAGACACATAGGTGCAACAATCAGGTACGGCGTTTGGCTGGCGGAAAAGTTTTTCTTCATGAGGACACCATTGCGCACACATAACGATGACAGAGCACGCTTGAAAGCTCTCGGAGCGGTTGTACATGCACCGTTTAGATAGTCCATGATGTGACGAAGTTCGAGGATCTGCAGATTGTCTTTCAGCGAGGCACTCTGTGCTGATGGCATTTAGCAGTATGGCCTCATCAGGAATTTCATCTCCGGGGGGATCTACAGGGGCCCGTGAGAGGCAGTCTGCGTCCGAATGCTGACGGCCAGATTTGTACGTGACAGTTATGTCGAATTCTTGTAATCGTAGACTCCATCTTACAAGACGGGTTGAAGGGTCCTTTAGGGTTGCAAGCCAGCATAGGGCATGGTGGCCAGTTACTAACTTGAATGGTTTCCCGTAAAGATATAGCCGGAACTTCGACGTCGCCCACACAATGGCTAGACATTCTTTCTCTGTTGCGGAATAGTTCGATTCCGCTTTAGATAGACAGCGACTGGCGTAAGCGATTACACGTTCTTGGCCGCCCTGGATTTGAACTAGAACGGCGCCCAGGCCTATGTTGCTTGCATCGGTGTGAAGCTCCGTGTCGGCGTTTTCGTCGAAGTGAGCCAATATGGGAGGTGTTTGTAGGCGGCGTTGAAGCTCTTTGAATGCTTGTTCCTGTGGTGCGTCCCAAGTGAAAGGCGTGTCTGTCTTTGTCAGACGTGTTAGGGGCTCGGCGAGTCGAGCGAAATCTTTGACGTAGTGCCCGTAGTAGGCACATAAGCCAAGAAATCGTCGAACAGCTTTCTGGTCTTTGGGCGGAGGGAAGTTGGTAATAGCTGTCGTTTTCTCTGGATCCCGCAGGACACCAGCGTGGCTTACGACGTGCCCCAAGAACTTGAGCTCCGTATAAGCGAAATGACATTTCTCGTTCTTTAACGTAAGGCCAGAGGACGTTATGGCTTGCAAAACAGTTTCAAGGCGTCGAAGGTGCTCCTCGAACGTTGGAGCAAAGACCACAACGTCGTCAAGGTAAACGAGACATGTCTGCCACTTCAGATCTGCATGTACGGTGTCCATAAGCCGTTGTAAACTAGCCGGAGCAGAGCAGAGACCAAAGGGCATAGCCTTGAACTCGTAGAGCCCATCCAGAGTAATAAACGCCGTTTTCTCGCGGTCCCTCTCATCTACCACTATTTGCCAGTATCCGGATTTCAAGTCCATTGAAGAGAAATATTTCGCGGAGCAGAGACGATCCAAAGCATCGTCGATGCGTGGCAGGGGATAGACGTCTTTCTTTGTAACTTTGTTTAGCCGGCGGTAATCCACACAAAACCTCAGCGTACCATCCTTTTTCTTCACAAGAACGACAGGTGCAGCCCATGGACTCCGCGAGGGCTGGATGACATCGTCGCGAAGCATCTCTTTCACTTGGCCGGTGATAGCGGCGCGTTCAGTCGGAGACACTCGGTAAGGTGACTGTCTGAGAGGTGGCACGGTATCATCCGTAATAATGCGATGCTTGGCGAGATCGGTTCTGCCAACACGTGAAGGGTTGGAGAAGGTCGCCCGATAGCGCTGGAGGAGCTGGTTCACTTGGCGATGCTGCAGTTGAGAAAGCGCAGGGTTAATGTCGAAGAGTAAATCGGTGGTAGGCCTCTCCATTTCGGTCAATGACAGCGTCGCAAGTCCAGAGGCTTTTCGAACATGCGTGATACCGCAAATATGGGCCACTACAGTCCCAGTGCTTAAATGCTGGTGCTCACCGCCAAAATTTGTGAGTAGGACGTCTGCTTTGCCGTCTTCCAGGCGAACGACTCCTCTGGCTACATCAAGACTGCGTTCGAAAAGTAAGATCTGTTTACTCTTCACGACACCTTCAAAGTTTCGCAGTGTATTCGCAGCCACAGACGTCATCACGCTGGAACGGGGCGGAATAGTGACGTGATCATCAAGGATGTGCAGTGCTGTCGGTCGCTCTGAAGCACTGTGTATTGCGTTCTCAGTCGATAAGGTCACTGACTTAGTCTGCAGGTCGATAACGGCTCCATTCTCTGCTAAGAAATCCATGCCAAGGATGACGTCGCGGGAACACTGGACAAGTACGACGAAGGTTGCTAAGTATGTTTCTTCTTGCACAGTTACCCTAGAAGTGCAGGTACCGGTCGGCGTTATCAAGTGGCCTCCGGCGGTACGAATTTGTGGGCCTGTCCAGTGTGTAGTCACCTTCTTCAGAGTGGCGGCGGAAGGCCCACTCATCACAGAATAATCGGCGCCGGTATCCACAAGCGCTGTCGCGTCGGTTCCGTCCACTGAAATGTTCAGGTCGGCGGTTACGGCTGTGGTGTTGCCGGAGCATCGCGGGGTCCGGTCACGGCTGCGGTGTGGTACTAGCTGATTTCGTGTCGTCGGAGAACTGGAGCGCCGAGGCAGCGGATCATTGTGGGGCACGTCGTGTCGTCGTGAAACGGAGTGGCCATCCGGTTGCAGCGGTGGAGGAGCTTGAGAATTTCGTCGATGAGCAACCTTCCCTCCAAAGGTTGCCGCGTCTAGTTTTCCCGATGGGGGCTAGGGGAGCGGACCCGCGTCAGGCCGGAATTACCACGTGTCTGCGAGGAGTATTGGCGCGGTGAAGGCGACCGCGAGTAGTCATAGGGCGTTCCGGATGATTCAGCCAAGTACGCGTCAATGGCAGGGGGTCGTTCACCACGCTGCGGCTTTCGCGCGTCGGCGCTAAATCCCGGCAGACCCATTCATCGGTAATAGCAATCGCGGAACAGGTGACCAGCTTCGCCACAGTGGAAGCACAGCGGGCGATTATCGCGAGTGCGCCAGACGTCGCTTTTGCTTGGCCGCACCTGAGAAATTCGAGCGGGATGTGCTTGACGAGTGTATGCAGGGGCTGCTTGGTGCTGACTGGGAGGTGGACAGGCACGACGAGTGACTGCGGCGTAGGTTATGGCCTGCTGTGGTGGCATTGTCGGGAGTGGCTCGGGTGGGTTGAGTGCCTGGTTGACCTCTTCCCGAACCATCTGAGAAAGGCTGGATACTTGAGGGGGTGCTGCCGTCGAAAATAGTCTTTGCAGCTCCTCGCGTACGATGGCCCGTATGGTCTCACGGAGCACGTCAGTGCTACCAGTGTCCGCGATGGCGGCAGCAATAGGGATGGACGGCCGCTCGTAGTGCTTAGATCGCATCTCTAGAGCCCTCTCAATGGTAGTGGCCTCGGATACAAATTCCCCGATGGTCCTGGGGGGACACCGCACTAATCCAACGAAGATCTGTTCCTTAATTCCCTTCATGAGATAGCGAAGTTTTTTTTCTTCGGACATGTTTGGATCAGCGCGACGGAATAGCCTCGTCATGTCCTCGAAGTAAACGAGGACGCTCTCGTTAGGGAGCTGAACTCTCGTCTTTAGGAGCAGCTCGGCGCGTTCTTTCCGAAAAACGGTGGTCAAAGCTTGAAAGAACTGGTCCTTGAAGGAACTCCACGTTGTGATAGTAGTCTCATTATTTTCAAACCATGTACGAGCTGAACCGCCGAGCGAAAAAAATACATGCTGCAGTTTCTGGTCGTCGCCCCAGCGATTTTACTGGGCTACTCGCTCAAATTTATCTAGCCAGTCTTCCGGGTCGTCGCCGGGAAAGGCTTGGAAGATGGGTATCTCCCGCGGCTGCTGCAGCACGAAGGAGGGGGCAGTGGTGTCTACCTGCGTCATTACGGGTGGTTGTGTTGTCTCCGAAGGTGGTGCTGGAGAAGATGGTGGCGGCCTCGCAGTACGAGAAAATTGTAGAGGCGCGAATTCAGGATCAAGCCCTCGAAGCCGTCGGCTACCCTGATGGGTAGGCGTAATCACGATGGTAGGATATCCTTGAGGGCTGGAGTGTCGGCTGGTTGGAGGTGTTCGGAGCATGGGTTGCGTTACCCAGCAGCTCCACCAGATGTCACGGTGTGAAGTCTCTGATCAGAAGTCACCGCGGGACACAGGAGTAACAGAAGTCACAGTGCGGCAGGAAACTAGCAGGATCGCTTCGACAGAAGAACTTCAGTTCCTTCGCCTCGAGGAGACGAACGTCGGTTTCTTCGCCTCGAGGAGGCACACGCTCGCGATCAGCACAGAGGGAAAATAAAGAATGCAGCGTGTCAATATTTAGCCACTGTATTGAAAGGAGTATTGTTAAAGGTTGCAAAAACATTTATTTGAACTGTTCGTAATTTATTGCATGCTTGCGTACATTTACTGTTTCCCGAATACTGTTTTCCGAGAAACATCTCAAAGCTTCACACATATATTGTGGAAAAAGGCCAGGTCGAGACGGCATGATCGAGACGGCAAGGCAAGGGATGCCGTGTCTGGCGTTTATTGCGATGGACAAACCCGAAGCGCGTGCCGGAGCCGGCACCGCGGGACGATGTGATGATGATGCTGGTATGTACATGAAGAACAAGAAGACCATGATATGTACAAATGAAAGGTGATCCGTTGAGGGCTTACAATATGCGCTTTTTAATGCCATAATTGTGTTCTCATACGTGAAAATTGTGAGGGCACGAATATCCGAAGGTGGCGAGCGCGTATAGCGCCGAAGTCTATGAAGGGGCACTGCCTTCAGCCGACTTGCAGCGAAATATATCTACAACCGCCGTCGTTGTCACTACTATAATATAGGTAGGATCTAGCGAGAATGTGCGCGTCGTCGGTTCACTCCGAATTTGAAAGAGCTAGTGTGAGTAAATGTGGCTATCTGTCTAATAAATGTTCGTTTTTCAATAATCGACAAATGTACTCATGGCCGATTGCTATGTTTGGATAAAAATAAAACGAATAATTGAGAAACTCTATGAAAAGGAAGGAGGCTTAAGTGAAAACAACGCACGAAAAGATTTCCTTTTTATCTTTCAGGCTTCACTCCCACCTTCCTCCATTCCTTAACGGGGCGGGTCAGGTGTCCCTAGAAGTAGTGAGACAGATACTGCGCCTTCTCTTTCTTGTAAACCAAATATTGTTATTATTTTTTCCGCGAATTCCTCGAATCGTTTTGCACGCGTTCGCGCTGCGCTGCGTCAAGGGCTAGATATACTATAGTGCCGCACTTTCCCAAAGTAATTGTTTGTACGTCAAGATCTTGAGAAGCATGCGCTGTGTAAGGCGGAATTTAGAGTTTAATGAGGTCAGACAGGGAAATGTTTTGGCCCTTCCATCGAGGACATACTGCCTTGTAATATGTGAGACAGTGCTTCATAGCGAAGAAAACTGCCGCACTTAAGCAACTTTAACTGAAAGTGTATGACGCCTTCCCCTCCATATTTTTAAAAGGCGGGGCCAGAGTACCGCTGCACTACCTCAAGAAACCTTCCAGGCTTGCGAACTGCATGATTCATGATATAATGGCATTTTTTAGGCCACGCCGAGTCCAACATTGAGATTTTAACTCCCACAAGAAAGAAGACATTGAATGGTTTGCGATGGGCATTGAAGGGATAATTAGGCTGGTCAAATATAGCACTTGCAAGCGCTATGACACCAATAATGTATGCACATCAACACTAGCAATATGACGTCGGCACTGCTCTTAGCATTGTTCACCTATCAATGTGCATGGAGTTTCGCCGAACGCTACACAAAAAGCTCAATTTCAGTTTCGCATGTAAAGTCGGGTTATAATTACAAATGTTATTGTGTTGCTATTACTTATTACCGCAGGAGATTTATGATGTTCTCCAATCAAGGTTTAGGACATTAAAATGACATATGAATTACGCGCTGCGAAATCACTATAAATAACTGTGTGTAGGCAGGCTAACGATCCATGTTGTTATGGCCACATCTTTCTTCGTGCAAATAAATATCGTTGAGAATTTATCAAAAGCGCTAATATCAGCTGGTTCGCAAAACGCCTGAGAATAAAACTTTAATGTCGTTTGAATACTGTTAAAAATTTTGCCAGACACTCATGCGAGTGTTACACCCATTACACTGATTTAGACACAGACAGACATTAACAGAACCGAAATATGCAAGCCAGTAAGCCATTTAAATAGCATACGCGCTTTAATTAAGAAACCTAAGCGATGGTATATATTAAACTTGTAGAAGCAATGCATTGCGCTGGGTGGAGCAGCAGTAATTAGCAGTAGAACTGACTAGCAAAGGTGTACATTGATTTTGCCAGATTAGGCAATACCTGAACAGAGACACGAGTGGCATGCCAGATATAAATTCTGTAGTGTTTTCGCAGTTCATTGTAGCAAAATTAGGCTCACTGCAACCCGGATGGGTTCAGAGTAGCGTTCGGTCTAAAATAATTTCCGAAAATAGCATAGCTACCTAGAATGCTATATTGGAGTGCTCCACCGTTTTTGGATTACCGGGATTATTTAGCCATTTTTTCGCGTTTTCTGCGCACCTCACCGCCGCGGTAAAGATCAAACCCGACTCTTCCAATTGAACTAAACAGAGCCCAACGTGCACCAAATATGAATATAAAAATTCTATATATTTACATTTAAAACCTGATTAGAAAAACATGAGTGAACTACTTAAATTGCTTGATCTTTCTTCAATAAGGCAAAAAACTGCCCGTTCAAAGTGCGCTTTCCTCTTCAACAGATTTAATGCTGTCTCCTGCATTAATGTCATTAGAATTTTACGAAGACCAGACGGTAGCATAATATTTCTGCGCGGCTGCATTGTGTAACATATACTGCAGCTAGGTTTCTTTAGCATCGACGCGGTAACATACCATAAAATACATTGAGAATAAAAACCCCAAGTGCAAAAAAACTGACGAAGAATGTCGTGGGCAATCAAGATATGCTCGGTGCGAACCGTTGTTGGTTTTATTGTGGCCTAGCATATTAGCTTAAACTTTCATGTTTTCTTCGTATGACGCAGATCAGAATTCTTACTGAGGACGGATTTAGCCAAACATATGTGCTATGCGCGTGCACTAGAACGCAGCTTGCAAGAAGGCGACTCGCGCTCGCGCCCACACTATAGAAATTCAGTGCTGCGGCACAAAGCTGGACCTCTGCTCATTTTTTCAGCCTAGACATACAGCCAAACACCAACCTGTGGCAGTGTGTGGGGCAGCTACGCCGCTATTCCTGATTTGTGCTGTTTTAGGTGTATGCTAAAGCGCCCATAGGCATGCACGTAAGCAAAAGCTTTTTAAAGTTCTTAATCGATTTCAGTTTTTGATTGTAATATCGGTCAGGTGTCAAGGATAACCAGATGCACTTAAATAAATTGCGAAATGCTATTAATGTGTCTCTTCTAAAACAAACCACGGAAGCAGCGCTGGCGTCAAAGCAAAAGCGGTCCTGAAAACCTAACATTGCTCAAGCAGTATTTTATGTACCCGCCCTACGGGTTCATCACCAACCAGTGCGAAATTCGAAGGCGCCTGTTTTTGAGATATGAAATGAGGAAAATGAGAAATAACTTCAACAAGGTTAACGACTGGGCGAGTTAGTAACGGTTCATTTTAAACCAAACAAAGAACGAGACACAGGGAAAAAGAGATTAGGACAAGGCTGGGCTAACAACTGGATAAATATTGAAGGAAAGAAGACAACGAAGACTCGTTCTGAAAACCGCGCGCACAACCCAACCGGTGAAATGGCAGGAAATTGAGAAGACAAAGAAAATTCAAAGTCAAAGCCCAACTAACTACTTTTCCAATAGAGCGAATTCCTTAAAATGAAGGTTAACCGATCCCTTAGACACGCACTTGTCCTCAGCCTCATAAATGTAATATGCCTCAACCAACTCTCGACAGAGTTGTTTACCATTTCTACACCCGTATTACAGAAATTAGGCGTACAATGAGATGGGTCATACTCCAATTTACACTCCCGGGATCGCACATGTAGCGCCAGATTAGAATTCGCCTTCCCTCCTAGAGAATTAAGTGCTCCGTCAGGCGCACATTTAGCCATCTGCCTGTCTGCCCGTACTAACACCCTACAATTGAGCAGAATGCGATTTCTTTCTGCACGTGGTGAACCTTTTCTTATGTGGTACTGTGCACCGAAAACTATCACGAGCTACATTGTCGACCCCTTTCTAACTCTGGCGCACAAACCTCCTATCTTGTTTTTCGCTGTAAATACACCATCAACGTCGTATCTTGCCGCACGTTTGTACAGTCGGTGCGAAACGCCGTGGAGGTAAGTAATGGCAGCCACCTTCTTTCGCCGCAAGCTTTCCAACTGTCCATCGCGCTCGCCTGCCAAAGCGTGTTTTAACATGTTCGAGGAAGAGCCATGTTGGTGTGGCGCCGCGGCGAAAGATGGTGGCTGCCATACCTTATTTAGGCAGTATCTGGAGAGGTGCTAGCGTGTCGGGACACTCTCATAACTTCGCATTTGCCAATGTTTAGGTCCATGCGCCAATCGTTGCACCAAGAAGAAATGCGTGAAAGATCCATCTGAAGAAGGTTAGTATCGTCAGGTCATTTTAGTTCACGGAAAACGACACAATCGTTCGCGAATAGCTGGATGCTAGATGCTATTTTGGAAGGAAGTATATTAATGTAAATGAGAAACAAAAGCGGTCCAATGACTGACCATTCAAGCACGCCCGAATAAACATCACTGAAATGTGAATTATAATTGTTAGCGCAAACAAATTGTGATCGGTTAAGAAGGAAGCATTCGATCCATTTAAGAATGTTATGATCAATGTTCAGCTGATTTAGTTTAAAAAGTAATAGACGGCGACATACCTTGTCGAAAGCTTTTGAGAAATAAAAAAAATCAAATCAGCCTCTGATGCTTTGTCTAAGATAACATGAAGTTTGTTAGTGAAGCAGGCAAGCCGGGTATCACATGAATGTGATTTTCGAAAACCATGTTGTGTGGAGGGGCAGAAGGAATTAGCCTCGAGAAAATTGACAGGCTGTGTTAAAGTTATGTGTTCCAATAATTTGCAGCATTTACTGGTGAAAGAGATGGGACGATAACTCGCAGGTGAGGTTCTACTACCTGATATGTGCAATGGAACAACCTTCCCAATTTTCTATTGTATGGGCAATGTTGAGGTATCAAGTGATTGCTGAAAAATTCTGGTTAGTATTGCAGAACTGCAGGCATATGTATCTTTCAAGAACTCGGCATTAATAGATGCATAACCGGGAGACTAGTGAGCGAGTTTAGCGGATGCGTACGGTTATGGCATTAAATGTCGCATATACAATTAGGCTATGAGGTTTACTGTATATAGAGAGGATTAGAGACGTCGTGCTAACCTAAAGAAAATCTTTTCTTGTCGTGCGAGGATATGGTACAGTACCGGGCGGCCTAGCATTTCGACACCATCAAAATGCGGCTGTCGATGCCGCAGTTGAAATAAATCCTCGGCTTAGAAGTCTACCACCGTGTCCACAGAGTGCGCAGCGGGCCTTCCTTTGTTGATGAAAGATATATTGGTTTGGACGGCGCATCATATAGAAAACAGTTAGACACGGCAGGAAAACTGCGTAATGTTGCGTTCACACTGTCATTTGTTGTAACCGTGCTTTGGCGGTAACCATAATGTCCGTGGTGGTGACTGCGCCGTGAGCACAAATGAGTAGACAGGCGTAATCACTGAGATCAACGCTTTAATGGGCTGGCTTGCGACCGCAAAAGAACTAAGCAATGGACCATTTCGGAAAGTTGCGCGCGCCCCCTACGCGACCGCCGCAAAGCAGGCTGGGAATTGTGAGCGTGGCTTGCCGGGCAGGATCCGGCGCAGGAGTGGTTCGACATGGACGTCGCGCAAAAGCAGGTAAACAAAACTTTTTTTTGGGATGCTAGCAATGCTTTTGTAGCATGCTTGCGCCGCGCAAGTGATCTTTGCATTGCCGTACAACTTTTTTTGTGGTTTTGCAGCCGACGCTACGAGCGCGAAGCGAGTATTTTCGCACGTGAGCGCTCGTGAAGCGCGCACATGTGCCAGTGTATAGTTTTAGCTATGCTTCAGAAGGCACGAGCGCGATCCTACGGCTAGCAGGCGTGTTTTGCTGGTAAGCGCGCGCTAACAGTGCATTTATTTACTGGTCGCCCGTCGCGAACCTTCAAAGTTTCTGCGGCTGTCCCGGCGGCAGGCGTAGTACGTAGCGTACGCATTCATGTTTGTTGCAACAGTGCGACATAGTCTTGTGAGAATGTACGCGCTATATTTTAGCAAAATACGTCGTTATCGCGCACTGCCCATTCAATCTTTTGGTTATAGCGTGCTATTTAGTCTACGGACGAGTCTGAAACAAGTATATCGTCGAAAGAAACGGACAGCGCATTCGTTCAATGAGTACATCTTGGAAGAAAGTAGTAGTTGAGTTGGTGCTTAGCTTGTGCGAGCGCATTTTCTTGCCTATAGTGTTGTTCGAATAGCACGCAGCAAGTGCGAAGCAGAACCAACAAGCACTGTTACATTGTGTGTAGCTGAGCATATTTTTGCGATACAAATAGTAGTTGCTGTCTGTGCCATATTCAACGAGTTTGACGGCTCGTACTATCTCGGTCGCGGTGTCCATTTGTTACTACCGTGGAGTGCAGATAGGCGCAGCCAAAATATGAACGTGCCTCGGTGGCTACAAGTAACGCGAACGCGGTCGAAAAAAACTGCGGCGGATATTTTGCTAACGTGAAAAACATGGACGCGCCAGTACCTTGTACTTGGGCGGCCTCGGAGTTTTAGTTAGCTGGTGGTTTACCGAGGCCGTCCTTGTGCAACATTCTTCACGACCGCGCGTAGTAAATGAAATGGGTTCAGCGTTGCTTTTCAAGCATGCTTGCCACAAGTAACCAAGACACAATGAATGAATACTTTATTTCAAGATCGCATTGGTGATGCCATGATCAGCTGTGTATGCTTCCATGCTCTGTTTATATGTGGAGTGCCAAAGAAAACATTTTGACACTTGCTTATACCCATGTTGCAGGTACCACTGCAAGCCATTCATAATGCACTTCCTCTCCAAGCAAGGCTACCGAAAGGGCCATGGACAAAACAGTTAAAAGACGTTCCAGATGGGTTCTCAGAGCAAGGAATCTTGGCACATCAGAATTCACGTGGTGCTCAGAAGCATACTGTAAGCGGATACAGGATGTTCAAAGCAGAGAAGGTGCACAATGTTCTTATTTGCAAGGCTGACAGATCCACTTTTCTTAAAGCAACAGTGGAGGCATCATTCTCTTTGGCAAAATTATATAACACTGCTGCTGTGCTCTCGTCAAATGGAACTGTGGACGAAGGAACCTGCAACTGCCGGGCTGGAGCTGCAGGTGTTTGTAAACATGTAGTAGCAATTCTATGGTTTGTATTAGACCTGAAGCGCTCTGGGGCAGCCTACGTGCAAGACACACAGTCGTGTACAGACAAACCCAGAGCATGGGGTACTGGGGCAAAGAAGGCCAACGTGCACACACGCGAGTTCTCAAAACTGCGTTTTGTGAAACATATGCCAATGAAAGCTGGCAGGTATGCAACTCAAGAAACCACAGTTTCTCTGACAGTAACAGAAGACCATATTAAGAGAATGTATCAGACACAGAAAAATATTCCAAACGCCATGCTATGCAAGACGCTGGAGGACAACCACTTTCAGCCCGTACAAGTGAAAAGAACACGTCAGGAGGAGGCTCTCAGCCAGATGCCAATCAGGTTGCCGGTGCAAGCCCTGTGGGTTGAGCATGTGCCAGCTGGGTACACGTTCGGCTCCTGTGAGCTTACTTTAGAAGACTCATGGGCCCTTGAGCAAGCGACTAGGATGCAGAGCGGCTCTACAACATGGAGCTTCGAGAGATCCAAGCGCCTGACTGCTTCACACTTTGGAGATGTGGTGTCACGGAAGAAGCCAGCTGATGAGAAGTTTTTTAAGAGGTTGTTCGGGTCTAGCCAGATGCAGACCAAATACATGGCTGATGGTTTAAGGAATGAAGATGCAGCCGTGCAGCGTTACATAGACAAGAAAAAGGTCCCAGTTAGGATTTACTGTTGTGGGTTGTGCGTCAACCCTGGTGTCCCTGTTCTTGGTGCAACGCCTGACCGTGTTGTAGAGCAGGGAGGAGATTTTGGTCTCCTTGAAGTTAAGACCCTCTCAGCTGCCAAGGAACGGGGTGAGGAATTAGAAAATGCTGTGAATACGGCACCCTACCTGAAGAATGGAGTTCTTAAACCAACGCACAAGTACTTTTACCAGGTCCAGGGGCAAATGGCTTTGACTGGACTCTCCTGGTGTGATTTTGTGGTTGATAATGGCACAGACTGCACTCTTCAGAGGATCACTTTTGACAGCTCGCTTTGGATTTCCAAAATGCTGCCACGTCTCCTGGAATGTCACAAGAACTACCAAGAGCACTGTGCTTGTGTGTGAATTTCAATGACTTATTTTATGTTACATTGGTCTGCAGGACAAAGATGCTCGGACTCGTAACATGCTTTGGCATGTGTTCATACTTATGTATATTTGTTTCTTAAATATCTTGTATTGCATTTTTTTCCATGAAGAAAGTGTTTTTCTGCGTAATATCGTTATGGCGATGTGCACGTTGTGCCACAACCCATTTAAATGTGTGTGCCACTAATCTGTGTGTAAAAAGTAAATGTCAAGCACCACACGTCTTGCTGCCTTGTCCTCCAAGTTCCTGTCTCTACATTTGTCGGCTACCTTCCTTGTGATTTTTCCCTTGTCCTTTGCCTGAATTTTTTTTTTGAACCAACTTTTTTTCTCGTGTTGCTTGTCGATAAGAAAGTCGTGCTCTCTTGGCAGACAGAGGAAAGGTATTTTTTGGATTCCTTGTCCACTGTCGTTTCCTGCCACTTGATTTTCCCACCTCCATTTGCTAACCTAACCTAACTATGAAGGAGCATTTTCACATTTCAAATGTGTTTTGAATACCAGAGCATCACTCCTCATCGATAATTTTGTAATAAAAAGAAAGCGCTTAGGTTTAGCCAATAGGAGCAGTGCGACCTTTAAAGTTGAAAGTCAGGTTTGATGAAGGAGAAACACTGTGCAGCCTGATGAGGTTAAGGTTTGTGTTCATCTGTTTTGTCTTGGTATCAATGCTCATTAAGTCTGTTGGTCTGTCGGGTAAACTCCTAAGAAAAGAATGTAGCCACTGCGTAGCAACATCACGCACCTTCCTTACAGTCGTTGTAGCTTCTCCATCTGTTTTGCCAAGGTTTCATGCGACATCTGGAATTTAATTCATTTTCACTGCACGCAATTTTCTCTTGTAGCTTGACAGTTTGGTAATTGTTTTATCAACCTC
This sequence comes from Amblyomma maculatum, assembly GCF_055883805.1. NCBI lineage: Eukaryota > Metazoa > Arthropoda > Arachnida > Ixodida > Ixodidae > Amblyomma > Amblyomma maculatum. The sequence goes on along the minus strand of NC_139348.1, from coordinate 56,285,781 downwards.
ACTTGTAAGGGTAAGGAGAAGCTGAACTCAGCATTGTCTGAAATGCCTTCAAGTAGTAGTGAGTTAAATTCTAAATGCTCTATTTTTTACTTCATCCAGTCATCACATTGTGAAAGCTGATTTGGTTCGACACACATCATTGCTATGTTTTGAGTCGAGCCTACGTTTTTCTGGTTTAACATCCTGTAGGCAACGAGGGACATGGGGATGGAGGGCTCCCAAACAGCTTTGACCATCGTGGATTTTTAATGTGCACATTATATTTTGCCTCCACCAAAATGGGACTTTCATGTCTGTGATTTCATCCCATGACATTGGGTCAAGCAGCCAAATTCCATAGTCGCAGAGCCATCGTGGTGGATGCTTAACTCTTTGCGGACGGAGATGACATTCCTTGGTGGTCTCGTGTCATGCCTAATAAAGACAAAACGGCAACTTCTAATGAACAGATCGGCCACTTTGATTCGGAAGATGTGGGGTCCTTCTGCTGAAGACAGATCAATTGATTTGGTACACAGGCGCTTTGATACATCTTGATCAAGGCAAGGTGCAGAAATGCTTGTATGTAAAAAGTTTTGTGCGTGATAATAGGCTTCACATGGTTTCATCTGGTCTGGAGCCCTTGACAACTGTGTGCCCATAGCGGAAGTATGGAATGTAAAAATCGTTTCTCACTTTGTGTGCTGCTGTGTCTAAAGAAAGGAGGACTGAGATTTGGACTGCTGAACCATGTTTACACTGACCCTGTGCTTCCTTTACCTTTTTTTTTTGTTACTTTCTATTGGCGGCATCCTTCTCCCCTTGTACTGAAAACCTAAATAGAAAGAAGGGAAAGCTGTCGAGGCTTTGGATTTAACGTCTAGAAATGCGAGTGTCAAAACCACTGCCAAACAATGTGTCCCTCTACTGTGGAGGTAGACGCATCTTGTCTGTCTGCGTTTTGGTGCGAGTCGTCCTATGCTTCATTTGTTTTGGTGTCCCCGACGCTTTTTTTCTTGTCATTTGTACGAGCTAGAATTCATGAGTGTGACTCTGTATAGGTTCTGCTACCTGATCCTATGAAGTTCATGTGCCTGCATGTTAAATCCTTCCTGCTACACTTTCTGGATGTCAGGACACACGCACTGATTGATGTGTTGCTGTCTAGCAGGTTCGCGTGTGGTTAATTTGGGCAAACTACCGACTTGATGATAGTCATTTATATTTGAAATATGATGTTTAATTCTGTTCACACCATGTTTTCTCATGGTTACTTTCATCTTCTATATAAAATCAAAGAAGAATTTGCAAATGCGGCGGTTAGTTGCTAGTTGGCATACACAGGTTCAGTATGTCTACTTGCTGTGTAGCTGTGATTGAGAGTTGTGTGCAAGTTCTTGCTTGTGTACTGCAATCATTGCTGTGCAAGCGAAATCTGTGAACATTTTGATTTTGTGTCTGGCGTAGTATTTGTACTTTTTAGGATGACTTGTTGCCGTAAGAAAGGTAATTCTTGTGCAAGGTTTTACTATGTACTTGCAAGCTGATGTATATGCTTCGATGCAAAATGAGTGTATTGAGATCATTAATTTAACAGTTTGTTTTTGCTTCATCATTATTGCTCATTTGGAACCAGCACTTCATTCGATGCAAAATGAGTGTATTGAGATCATTAATTTAACAGTTTGTTTTTGCTTCATCATTATTGCTCATTTGGAACCAGCACTTCAGAAACATATGAAAGTCCTTCTTTCTTCCTTGCAGAAATACGTTCTTTGGGAGGTGCACAGTTTATATGCTCATATTGGTTGCTTGGCTTTCTTCATTTCTGCACTTAAGGCGTCAAGACAGTTTTGCGTACTTCTTTTTTGTTATTGTATTTTGTAAGACTGCCACATTACATACTATATATTCTTGATTCAAAGCAACATTTTGTTTTTTAAACGTAATAGGTAGGAAAAAAACTCCCATGTGCGCATAAAAGTAGCCAAATTACAAGCGAGTGCTCGGTAGGTGCTGCATCTAAAATTTTACATTCAAAATGGAAGCAGTATCCTGGAAGATGCATGCACTCTTGTTCTCCAAACTGTCATTTAGCTGTGCATCCTCTTCTGTGATTAATGGACTCCACTACACTTTTGAACCAATTTCATTGACCCACCATCTAATTGTAGGGAATTCAAAGCACCAAAAAGAATGATCATGGCATAACCCAATAACCTCTCAAACCAAACCAGAGCTCAGCACCGTAGTGAGGCTAGTAGGAAAGCCTAACTACTAATTGTTAAGAACACAAATACCTCTTGCATAATGTCACGCATTGCAATGTTTTGTTCATTTTTTCACACCAACGGAGTTGCTTGAGATTTTGATAATTGAAGTTATTTATTTCGTTACACTTATGTTTGAACAAGACTGTATTAAAAAAATTTTTCTGCAACGTGCTTATACATAGAGATGCATTGCTTAGCATGCTTTTGTGTTATGCTCTTAAAATATATTGGCACAAGATGTTTAAGTGAGCTGTGCAATACAAGAGCCTTTCTTTGTAAGAAAGCCTTTTATTTATTTATTTATTTATTCATATACCCTCAGGGCCCGAAGGCATTAAAGAGGGGAGTGGGAAAGATACATTGGTACAGGGTACAGTGCAGCATAAAGCATCATAGGAGAAACAATAACACGGCGAAAAGTGATCAAAAAAAAAAAGTATTGGCGGAAAAAAAAAGAGAAAAGCAGGTGAGACAAAAAAAAATCATTTCCGACAGTCAACAATGTCACCGAAAACGAACAAAAACATTTGACTACCATTTATAAATATAGATTACATACGGCAGTCTTAAAAGAATTTGGGTCCGTAATATCAGCAATGTGCCCAGGAAGGTGGTTCCAACTGACAGAAGTGTTTGGAACGAAAGAACAAGAGGTGTGTTTAGTACGACATGACGGAACACCTACTTTGTGAAGATGATCAATGCGACCTGAAACATATGTGGGGGTAGTTAGTAGCCGGCTCTTAAGGGCAGGATTGTGGTAATAGATTTTGTGAAATAGACATAAGCGGGAAATATTTCTGCGTAGTGAAAGCGGTGGCAATGATAATGTTGTTTTCATAACGGTAACACTGGAGTTACGGTTATAGTTGGAAAGTATAAAACGTGACGCGCGGTTTTGAACAGATTCGATTTCAGATTCTAGAGATGCAAGGCCAGGGGACGAACAAGGGTTTTATAAAGAAGCAGTTTTATTGAACTAAAAGAAAGGTTAAAGTTTCGGCGCAGGTACCCCAACATGCGGTTAGCATTGTTAGTAATAGATTCCACATGCAGATTCCAAGAAAGATTAGAAGTTATGTGCACACCAAGGTATCTATACGAAGACACAGTTTCAAGAGGAGTATTATTGAGGTTGTAATTAGCTACTTCATTGTTACGACGAGAAATACGCATATGTTTGCACTTGTTAATGTTAAGCTTCATGTGCCATAATTTACACCACTCTGAAACTTGGTTAATATCAGACTGAAGAACAGAAATGTCAGAGTCACTGTTAATTTCACGGTAAATTACACAATCGTCAGCAAAGAGACACACAGAAGAAGCAATGGTGTTAGGCAAATCATTAATATAAATTAGAAAAAGTAGGGGCCCTGGTACGGAGCCCTGGGGAATGCCTGCGCCCACTGGAGAGGAACGAGAGTTCCATTTATTTGCTGTCACGTATTGAGAACGGTTAGTGAGGAAAGACTCAAGCCACGAAACGATGCTAGGGTCGAGTTTGAGGTTACTTAATTTGAAAAGTAGTAATTGGTGAGAAACTTTATCGAAAGCTTTGGAGAAATCGAGGAATATACAGCCTGCTATGGAACCCCGGTCAAGAATGAAATGAAGGTCTTGTGACAAGCATAGAAGCTGAGTCTCGCATGAGAATGTTTTACGAAACCCGTGGTGGGAATGACTGAAGAACGAATTTGATTCAAGAAAATTGGCGAGATGAGAGCAGATGACATGTTCCATGATCTTACATGGGATGCTAGTAAGTGAAATGGGTCGGTAGTTATTAGGAGAATGTTTGTCCCCAGACTTGTGCAGGGGAACCACCTTGCCCACCTTCCAGTCACTAGGAACACAGCTACAGTCACAAGCACATGGGCAGCTACATACTTCACATTGGTCTCTGTAAGGAAACCGCAATGAAAGTTGCAAGCAAAATCTTTGCAAAGTGACAAGTGTGTTGTCCGTATTGTAGATACTCTTGCACTCGGTACGACTTGTAACATATGTGAAGTGAACCAATGAAGGCTTATGCTTTACAGTAAATCAATGTGCCGTCATAGACAGTGCCCAAGGTGCAGATTCAGCATACTTAATCTCTGCTTTGAGGGGTTAATGCACAAGTTTCGAGTAGCACTGAGCTCGCACTTCTTTGACGACAAGCTCAAATCTGTCGCATCTCGGGTATTGTAGCTGATATAAGTTCTTTCTGAAGGATTCCATGCAAGACATTACATGAGAGTTGGTAATAAAGCTTTCAAATTTCAGTGCCATGAAATACTCGCATACATGTACAAATTTTTTACATATACAGTACACATATATACAATACATATCACTTTTTTTTAAAATGAGTACATCACTAACACATGTAAAAATGACAAAGTGAAATTCACTTTACAGATTTCATTCCAAAAAGTTAGGAAATACAATCTGTCGTAGAAAAGACAATGGCTGCAAACACCAACTTTCCATCTTGTCTGTGTAGATCAGCAATGAGACTGGTGATTTCGTTTCCAGTCATGACTTGGATATAGTACTGCCACAATCTATGCTCAAATCATTTGCACAACACCGACAGAGAAATAAGGCGTTGCAGCTCTATATAGCCTGTACATTGACTTCAGATTTACTTCAGCAGAGAAAGAAAGGCTCCTCTAGTCTGCTGTACATGAAATAGTGTAATTCAGTGCAAGTTCGATGCCTTGCACTGCAGCAGGGATTCTCAAACTGCATTTTGGGGAACTCTAGGGGTTCTTGGAACAGTTCCTAGAATCCCCAAGCACCTATGTTCATGCATGTCTTCATCCACTTTAGCCAGTTATTTTGGGACTAATGCTGTAGCTGCTTACAGCTATCTCACTATACAGTCAGTCATAACAGAATTTAAGTACTTGTTCATGTGCTGCGCAGCTTGCATACCCCTTTTACATATGTCGGCCAGCACCTTTTCAAGCCTCAGCCGCAGCGGTCGAATTTCGATGGAGGCAAAATTTTAGAGGCCAGTGTACAGTGCGATGTCAGTGCACGTTAAAGAACCTCAGGTGATCGAAATTTCCTGAGCCCTTCACTACGGCGTCTCTCATAGCCTGAGTCGCTTTCGGACGTTAATCCCCCATAAAACAAATATTTTCAAGACAGGCTCCGTGACCAAAGCTGGCCAGAACACAAATGAAACATGTTAGAAGCCGACTGCATTTTAGCGAAATGATTTGGTCTTCAAATGAGAAGGCTAAAGAGTTTGAGCACCCCTGCATTACAGTAGATCATGCATAACATACAAAACATTAAGAACACTACCATCGCTCATCGGTTTAGAATGGGCTCATGCATGAAATTATTGAGATAACAACAAATTTTCCATATCTTGTTCAGCTTCTCTGCCATAACATTAGGAAAGACAGCACGGAGTATTCTGAAGTTTTTAACTTCCCTGATGACACGCTCAACATGAATTCGCAAACTCGCTATCTGCCGTGTTGCTATCTCATCTGCCAGTGACAACTGCGAGCGGCCATTCAACATAGGTGGCATGTTTAATTCGACTCCAAGCTGACGGAGGTCATCTTCAATGAGGAATCCTCTATCCGCCATTACGCTGTCCCCTTCCTCGAGCAACTCATAGAGGCCACTGTGTCTCGTGATTTCTCGATCGGAAAGTCTCCCAGGTGCAAGATTTGACACGAAAGAAACGAAGCCGTTTGGAGTGATGCCAATGAGTCCTTTTGCAGTGTTGTGTCCTTTGTACGAGCTGAAAGTGTCGCTTTGCGTACTGTAATCAGACGGGTTCTCGATAAAAATTTCTGTGCAGTCCAGTACAATGCGTGTCGATGGGTACAATTCTTTAAAATTGTCTGGCATGAACATGTCCACTGTGTTACGGGATGGCCACATTGGTATCTGGATTAACATTTCAAACAAAAAATTTACCCAAAATGTGAACATTGCACTCACGGTTGACACAGACACTTTCAGGCGATATGCCAAATCCTGCTCCAGTAACCCAACCCGGAGCCTGCAAAGCACTGCAATGACCTGTTCTTTCATTTTCAGTGCTGGTGGCCTGCCAGCACCTGTTTTCAGTGTCTGGTACATGCCTTCAACATGTTCCAGAAACGCATCAAATTTTTCAAAGGAGTTAAACCCTGTATAAAACACTAGTCGCTTTTGATCTGAAACAAAACCGTGAACTTTTGAGACAAGGTTTTTTGTTTTTAGCTTCTCTTTAAGCGCCTCAACTTTCACATGGTGCAACTGAGCCTCCAGATCCTCAACCGTTTTCTGGAGCACAGATTTCTCTTTTCGAAGCAAGTTATTTTCATGCTCCAGTTTTCCACATACTTCGAGAAGGTGGTTGACTTTCCTTAGTGCGGCAGCAGATGCTGTGTCTGGAGGCCCCATGGAGTATGAATGCTCGGCACCTAGAAAATAAAAACTGTTTATTGATTTGCGAACAGTTAGGCCGTGCTTTAATACAGATTTCAGGGCTTGAAATAGTCACTTCAGCCCACAATGTGTGTTCTGAACCCTTGCTCTCAGCTTACACTGATATACAGACAACAAAGAACTAGGATGACAAAGCCATAGAGCCCAACTCTCTTTCACTCCACTGATCCACCTGTGCAAGCAGCTTACCAACCAGCATGGAACCATAGGTTTCATGCACCCAGCACATCAGCCAAATCTACACTGTATATGCATTTGGATAGCCTGACTTTTGTGTCATTTTTACAAGCTGTGGTGAAGGGAATAATGTCGCGGTGAAAGAAATGAAATGGGTAAGTTTCACAATGCGTGCACTGGTGGAAGAGGTACCGCGTTTATCAGAAAACTCGCTGAAGTAATAACACATGCACGGTACAAATCACTGATGACATGTCACAGAATACATGAGGTTATGCAACTCATAACATGTAGACTTCCCATGGCTAGCTGCAAAAGCTTGCGAAAAACTGGCTTCGCGGGAAAAAAGTTTGGTCCATTTATTAATATACCGGTCGCCACAGCACCCGTGGACCTCACAATGAGTGGGCGCGATAGGGGTCCGTTAAATGCGAAAAATAAGTTTTCATAGTGGAATGGAGAAAGTGAGAATTTTGAACCATCACTAACCTGTTTCCGTGCGAGACGAAGCCGGTGCACCGAAGGTCAGCTGGGTGGGCTCCTGGGAAACTACGTCGCTCTCTGCGTACAAACGCTTTGATGAAAATGCGAACACACAAAATCGAAGCCTCAGAAAAAAGATGGCACAGTTAAAGCGTCTCTTACGTTGATCGCATTGGGGCACGTCAACTACGTAGCCGATCTCCAACTCGTTCAGGACGAGCACAGGGCTGGCAGAGGCAGTTTGGGAGCTCGTCTTCTTGCGTTTCGCGACTGGAAGAGATTTGGCAGTAATGATAATATGCGATAACCGCCTGAATATATATATTTACCGGTATTAAAGGAAGGAGATAGTTGACTGATGACTTTATGAGGGAAAATTGTCGGCAACCGGTCCATATAGCCACGGCGTCCACTTGCGTTGAAGTGAGCTCCGCAGATCCGGTGGTGCTTAGAAGGTTGCCACAAAGAGAAGCGACCAGCACTTCCCTGGCGGTTGATTCTTCTCACCCACTCCTTTTTTTCTTTTTCATTTGCAGGGAACGCGTGAAATGAAACGTTCTTGTCTTTCAGCGTGTTGTTGTCGCAGCCAGGCACACAACAAGTCTGACCACCGCCTCGGCACTTCGACGACATCGCGCGCAGTAGTGGCAGCGGCCACTAAGTAACCCACAGGCACGTAACACTTTATATAACGCACCTGCAACCGCCCACCACCAAAAAATACACGAAATCTTAAAGCAATCGAAGCACGTACACACACACACCGCAGCTATGCGAACGCAGGAGGCAGGAAAGACGGGCGGTCGGTCGGCGTTCGCTCACTTTTCCCATAATGCGTCGCGCGCCCGCTAGGTTTTTTCGCGGCGCTGCGATTTCCGAAATGGTGCATTGGCGACGGCGATATCAACAAGGTTGTTCGGCGGTCTTCGAATTAAAAAAGCCTGTCGCAGCAGTCAACGCTGAATTTATAGGCGACGAAGAAACGTGTAGATAAAACCGCAACCGGTGACTTGCATAACCTGGAACTTTGTAGAAAGTAGCGAGACTGGCTGGAATCTTCGTTACAGCTCGAGGCATCTTGCGCAACAAAGAAAATGATACAGCATCGTCACGTGCAATAGGCATGAATAAACAAACAATAAAGAATCGATCCGCACGGTAGATTCACAGTGATGAGACCGCACGCCGGCGGATGTCTAAAAAGAACAAAGATTATAATGATTCGCAGCATTGCTGCCCTTTCAGAAGGGCATCGCCTCGATGCTTACAGAACACACAAAAAGTAAACAAAATAAAAGAAATTTAGGTAGCCAGGGCCTTTAGCGCGCATAATAAGGCTTTAGGCGCACAACGTGAACGATTTATAGGCGCGTCCTGCACCTCTGAGACGTAGTCGTGCCGTCGGGGATGACTTATTAGTTAAGCGGTTCGATATGCCAAAGGACATTGTATAGGACGAAGTACCACCGCAAGAGCTTTTCACTCAGTCCGCCGCGGCGTATCGGCATTTATACCCACACTTCGTCTCCCGGCCTATACTCCACGTCGCGTCGACGCAAGATTTACCGCCGGACTTCAGTGTGTTGCTGATCTTTCTTCTGCAGCCGGGTGAGTCGTCGGGCTTCTGCACTCTGCAGGTAGGCGGCGACGTCGCGGTTGTCGTCTGTCACGTGCGGCAGCATCGTCGAGCTTCATCGTGGGCTCCCTGCAGTACGAAAGCATGAATGGGCTTGCTCTGATTGTCTCCTGGAAGGCCGTGTTATAAGCGAAAGTCACGTGCGGCAAGATGGTGTCCCAGGTCTTGTGTTCGGCGTTAACGTACGTGGCGATTATGTCCGCGATCGTTTTGTTCGGGTGCTCGCTTGGTAAATTATTTAGTATGGGGATGTGCGTAGTTGTTCGGCGACGGCTTGTATGACTGTATTCCAGGAAGAACTCTGCAGTAAATGTCGTTTCCCTGTCCGTGATGAGTACTTGTGGCCCGTCGTGCCGCAGGAGAATTTGTTCGAAAAAAATTTGGCGACTTCTGCAGCGGTGCTATTGGGTAGTGCTTTTGCTTCGGCGTAGCGGGTAAGGTAGTCGGTGACCACGATTGTCTACTTGTTACTCGTAGATGAAGATGGAAAGGGGTCGAGGAGATGCATCCCAATTTGTTGAAAAGGCACAGTTACGGGCAGTATCGGGTTCAGTAGTTCAGCTAGTCTTATCGGCGGCGTCTTGCGTCGTTGGCACTCATGGCACATTTTCACGTAGTGGGCATTGACGGCAGGCAGCCGCGGCTAGTAGTACTTCTCCTGGTTTCGATTCAATGTGCGCGCAAACCCGAGATGGCCTGTTGTGGGCCCATAGTGCAACACATGCAGAATTTCCTTCTGAAGGTTTTTAGGCACACGATGAAGCTGTACCGTTTTTTTAGGTGCGAATTTCTTCACGAGGACGACATTGCTTAACGCGAACGATGATAAATGAAGCAGGAATAAACAAAGCAGGACATGAAGCGGCTTTTCCATTCAAGTAATCGTCTAGGTCTTTCAAGTCCGGGTCCGAGCGCTGCTGGTGCGCAAAACTGCTGGCGCGTAACGGGTCCCAAAAAGGAATCGTCGTCATTGTCTTTCGGGGGAGCGTCGACGGGACCGCGAGATTAGCAGTCTGCATCGAAATGCTTACGGGCCGGCTGATAAACTATGGTTACGTTAAATTCTTCAAGTCGTAAGCTCCATTGGGCAAGGCAGCCGGAGGGGCTTTTAAACTTGCCAGCCAGCAGAGCGCATGGTGATCGCTTACAACATTGAATGGTCGGCCACATTGATACAGACGGAACTTTGAAGCGCCCAGATGATCGTGAGACACTCCTTCTTGGTCTTCGAGTTATTGGCTTCAGCTTTCGAGAGGGACCTGCTAGCGTACGAGATTCTCTGCTCCTGTCCCGCATTCCTCTGAATGAAAACGGCGCCTAGGCCCAGACTGCTCACGCAAGTATGTACCGTCTTTGCCAAAAGTAACCAGGCTGCTCCGAAGGCTGCCGGAGCAAGTGCGCGGCCGTGTGGCGGCGTCGCGCTCGCTGTGGCTTATCGGTGCTCGTCAGCTCCGAGGGTATAACAGCTGACGTAACTTCGCACCCTCACTCTCGCCCGTTGGATGATAAGAACTAGGCGCGTATGATGTGCGGGCTGCGGTTTCAGTGGGAAGCTGGTTGCGCCCAGCGAGGGCGCTCAGTATTGCGACGGGGCTATCGCTCTTCTCGGCAACTGTGGAAAAGCAGGGGATAGTAGACACTATGAGCTCTAGATGTTCGTTTCTAAGACGAATATGTACTATGTTTGCCAGACAGCGTTGCCCTGAAATAAGGGTTCCACGAACGAGAAAGTAATCTTGTGCATTTAATAGCTAAGCGTGAGGAGGGTTTCATAATTCGTTACTTAAACGAAAACTTACCCACAAGCAAATGGAAAAATTTGTTAGAATCAATCATTGAACTTATACACAGTCTCCTCAAAGGGATAACACAATTTGTCATGCCTAAAAGGGATATAAGACGGCTTGAGAGGTTTCACAAGCTTTCCTATATCACTGTACTGGAGTCACGGCCCGTAAAGTGGCAGTACTCAAGGCACCTCAGAGAAAGCATATTGAAATTTCGAGGTGCGTTATCATTCTTTAATGTGCAGGCGCATCAAACACGCAGGAAAGCGGAATCATGCTGGTGCGTTTCAACTGCGGATTACAGAAAACAAGCACGCATAACTATATAGCGAGAAACGCGACTTATATCTGCTTCAGTGTAGTTGCCGAGAAGAGCAAATAGCCGCGTCGCTGTACTGAGCGCCCTCGCTGGGCACAACCAGGCTTCCCACGCGTGAAACCGCAGCCCGCACATCATAAGCGCCTAGTTTTTATCATCCAACGGGCGAGGGTGAGGGTGCGAAGTTACGTCAGCTGTTGTACCCTCGGAGCGAGCTGACTAGCACCGATAAGCCACAGAGAGCGCAACGCCGCCACACGGCCGCGCGCTTGCTCCGGCAGCCTTCGGAGCAGCCTGGTTACTTTTGGCAAAGACGGTACCTTAGTCTCCGCGTTCTCATCACAGTGCCTAGTACAGGAGGAGACTTTAGGCGGCACTAGAGTTCCTCGCAGGCTTCCGTTTGCAACGCCTGCCATTGAAATGACACATCTGCCTTTGTAATCGGCGTCAAAGGTTCGACGAACGCGAAAAGCCCTTGACGATTTGTCGGTAATACGCGTACAGGCTGAGGAAGCGGCTCACAGCTTTCTTGTCCCTGCACTGCGGAAACTTTGGGATCGCCGAGGTTTTGTGTGAGTCGGGGCAAACTCCCTCCTTGCTGGTGATATGACCCAGGAACAGCATCTCTTCGTAGGCGAAGTGACACTTCTCTGCTTGCAACTTTAAACCTGACAACTTGATTGCTTCTAGTACTGTTCGAAGTTTTATCGGATGATCTTCAAAGATCGAAGAGACGATAAGTTTGTCTAAGTACACCAGACAAGTTTGTCATTTCAAGCCAGCCAGTACTGTATCCAGCACTCGTTGAAATACCGATTGTGCGGATGTCACGAAATCGGCGCCCATTTTCATCAAGCCGGCACGGCGCGAGGCCCGCACGGCGTCGCGTGGAAGGCATGGAGAGCAAAGCCCCCTTCCCCGCGCGGGAGAGCGCGTAGCTTTGTACGCGTTGTTGTCACCCTCTTTCCCCTTGCCCAGGGAAGACGGTGGTTCATCGGCCTGGAATGCGCCAGAAAAATCGAGCATCTTCTATGGGACCTAGCCAATGACGACGCGCGGCTCGACGGGAGGAGAAGAGGGAGCTATAACCAGCGAAGCTATGTATGTGTGCGCGCTAGCTTTGACGCGTGCTAACAAACAGACGCGGCGCGCCCTATTTAAAGAGACCGCGCCGTTTGATGAGTCAGTCAGTCAGTCAGTTCGTCCGTGTTTTGCGACGTATTCGCCTGTGCTTCGGTGGACTCCCGGGGATCACCCGCTGCTGGCAAGCCCACGGACTTTCAAGGGAGCGGCGCTCGTCTCGTATGGCGGCCACATCGTGACTCTTGAGGCGTCGGACTGCAACAGTGCCCGGTGAACAATTTGGTGTTTGTTTATGTACTCTCTCGTGTTTCATCTGTTGTAAAGCCTCTACGTTATTGGATACCTGTGTAATTGCATGCTTAGCGTTTGTATTCTGTGAACCTCTCGTCTATGTATTTCAAGTGATCTTGTGTATTCCTTTGTATCGTCTCTTGCTGTGCATAAATTGCGTTTTGTTTGTTACGTCTGACTCCGATCCTTTCTCTAGTTTGAACCGGCGACCGCTGGGCACCAAACGACCACCCCCTTCTGTCACCACAAGGTAGTTGAATTCCGGCTGAGCTTGCCACGCAGGTCGAGGGCATCTCCTTTGCGACCGGAACAGCTACCCCCACTCACTCAAAGGGTGCCTGGGAGTGTGCGCACCGTTAAGGGCGCATCGTTAATAATACCCCCATAATTATTAACGGGTGACAGCGGAGCACAACCCGAATGGCATTAATCAAAGGCGGGCTGGCTGGATAACCGCGGTCTTCTCGAGGTCTATTTGGCAGACCTCACTTTGCAGCCCCAGCTCTTCAGATCTATTGACGAGAAGTACGTAGCGTTACAGAGCCGCTCCTGTATGTCGTCGATGGGGGGAAGCGGGCAGGCATCCTTCTTCGTTATGCTAATAAAGCGGCGCTAGTCAATGCAGAAGCGAAGACTGCCGTTTTTGTTTTTCACCAAAACGATTGGTGCCGCCAAGGGCTGTTCGATGGCTGGATCACGTAATCGCGTAGAATTTCGTACACTTGGTCGCGTATGGCCTGAAGTTCTCGCGGCGATACATGGTAGGGGCTTTGACCTAGCGGTTGAGCGCGTTCGTCTGAGATTATGCGGTGCGGAGTTTGCTGCACCTTCGGTGCTGAAGAAAAGAACCGGCTGTAGCTTTCAAGAAGAGTGCTAATCCAGTCTTGCCTGTCTCGTGGTAGTGCTGTGTTGATATATGAACATGGGCGGCTTGGTTAGGTTGGGTGTATCGTCTTTGTTTTTTTTCTGGGAGGGCGATGACATCTCGGCTGTTCGCTTGCTCTTCAAAGAAATCGATAGTCATGCCGTTGTTAAGATGCCGGTATTCTTTTGTGATGTTCGTCACCAGCACCTGAGCCGGTCCTCCTCGGATACGGGTGACACCTCTTGCGATTCCGAGCCCTTTTTCTAAAAGCAACTGGGCGTTTCTCTCGAAGAGGCCTTAGGCAGTTTCTATGTCTGCGTTTCCCACGAGGAGATGACGCTTGTTCGGGGTGGCACGATCAAGCTTCCGTCCAGGATGTTTAGAGAAACGCGTTGCATCGAAGTCCTAGAAGTAGGTATAGCTTTGTCAGCCGAGAGCTTGATGAGCTTATATCGAAGGTCGATACTCGCTCTCTGATGGTTAAAAAGCCCATGCCCAAAATCACGTCGCGCAAACACTGCTGTAAAACCACGCAGCTGGTGGGGTAAGTACGCCCATTTACGGTTACTCTTGCAGTGCATCACCCCGATTTTAGTAATGAGGTTACCATAAGTGGTGCGAATCAGCGGGCCATCCCAAGCGGTCGTAACATTCCTGAGCTAAGAGCTAACGGTCCGCTGAAGACTGAGTAGTCAGATCTGGTGTCTACTAGGGCAGTGACTGTGTAACCATCGACAGCAACTTTAAGATCGCTTGTTCGCGTTCTCGCATTGCACGTGGGTCTTGTTGTCCGATCTCGGCTCGGTCGTTTATTCATGTTACGGCCGTGGTATACCATTGTTACTTCGCTGAGCGGCGGTGTTGGCTTAAACTCTGGTAGTGTTGCCGTCCATGTCGTCGTGTGGAGCGATCAAATGGCTGTATCGTTGTTAGTCGTCGTCTGCAGTGGCGGATCTTCGTCTTTTCGCCGTTGAGCAACTTCACCTTTAAGGGTTGCTGTCTTTATTGCTCCTCTAAGGGACCTTCCTCGCACACTGTAATCATAGTTGCGGCCTGGCGATACAAATCGTGTGCCATGAGATGATGGAGAGCGGTACCGATGGCTAGGCGACTGTGTCTTGCGCAAGTAGTGTTTGATTTCTTGTGGTCGTTCGCCAGGACGGAGTCGTGGGACGTCGATGATAAAGCCGCGCAGGCCAATGAGTCTCTATGGGCCGTGGTGTAGGAAGTGGCTGGTTTTGTTGCAGGGAAGCAGAGTGGACGATTGTTTGCCGTCCTCCAGGCACCTCACTGCCTGGGGCTTGAAAGTCGTTCCTAGGTTTGGCGGGTGGGGCCAAGGGGTGGCTTTCGGGAAGAGGACAGTAGCGCTGACGACTTGGAAGGTCGCGGTAGGGTGCAGGGCGACGTAGCGTGGCAACATAGTTCATCGCTGCGACTACTTGCACTGGAGCCATCAAAGCCGCCGCTTCAGGAAAAGCCAGATACTGTTTGACGTCCTCACGGATTGCGTCCGTCAGCGATGCAATTTGCGACGGCGTTGCGGTGGGATTAGTTGGCGCAGCTCTTGTCGAACGACCTCGTGGATAGTCTTGCGGAGGTTATCCCCGCATTTAGCTTCGGCGTCGCAGTTTGCAGAGAGCGCTTGAAGATGCCGTTTGTAATATAGAGTTCGGGCATCTAGGGGTCGCTCTATTTAGGATGCTTCTTGTTGAAATTCAGCCACGGTTTGGAGTGGGTTTCTCACGAGGCACGCGATAAGATATTCTTTTATGGCTCGCATTAATTTACGCACGTTTCTTTCCTCGGTTATTTTATAGTCTCCGCGTCGAAATAGGCGCTTCATTTCCCCTACGTAAGCAAAGAGTGACTCATTTGGGAGCTCTGCTCTTGAATGTAGGAATGACTGGGCGTTTTCGTTTCTGATGATAGTAGTAAAAGCTTTCAACAGCTCTCTCTTGAAAGTGCCCCGTTCCTTCAAAAGATTCTCGCCACTCTCAAACTAAATTCGAGCGGATTCCTGAAGATAATAAACTTGCCTCCACTTGGCTGTGTCGTCCCCAAATGTTGAACAATGCCACACGCCCGAAAATGTCAGTCCAGTCTTCGGCGCCCTCATACGCGGGACTGGACGAAACTAGAGGCTCTATTTGCGCGGCTGGTTTCATCTTCAGCGGTATGGCGCGTTTACAGAGTTTCAGCACCTCTACCAGATGTCAAGTGGTGGTGACGAGGCCATATATAAGTACGAAAGAGAAGACAAAGCGTAACAGCACAGAGATCACCTCTCTATTTGGCTTAATTGGGCCCAAAAAAGAAATAAGCAATCAGCGGCGGCGATAGCAAAAACCATGCTGGAAGATCGTCGAACTGAGAATGTATTTCGCGATCGTCAAAGCTCAATTTATGGGCAACTAATAAACGATTAAATAAAGCCGCAACCGGGGACTAGCATAACCTGGAAACGCACGAGGCTGGCATGAATCTTCTAGATACCGCTCGACGCATTCTGCACGGCAAAGAAAATTCTACAGCATTGTCTTGGGGCAACAGGCATGAATGAACAAACAATACAGAATTGATCAGCGCGCTAGACTCACAGTGATAAGGCCGCGTGCCAGCGGCTGTCTAAAAAGAAGAA
Source organism: Amblyomma maculatum (assembly GCF_055883805.1). Classification (NCBI taxonomy): domain Eukaryota; kingdom Metazoa; phylum Arthropoda; class Arachnida; order Ixodida; family Ixodidae; genus Amblyomma; species Amblyomma maculatum. Next base: position 56,269,804 of record NC_139348.1, on the reverse strand, counting down.
AAAAAGATTACAATATTTCGCGCCAATATCACCCATGATTTAGCCAATATCTTTAATGTCAAGTCTAAATCAGGAAATATCTGGTGGATTTGTGCACAATATGGATAGTATAATATAACGTTATTAATTTTGTGATTTTATAGTAGACTAGTCTTCGATGGTACTATACTTATCATAGAAATTTTATCGTGCACGATAAATTGGTGTGGTATAGTATAGTCACCAGCTATCTCTCTATAGATAAGTCTCCTGTTGCTTGCATAAATTTAAATGAACTGTGAATAATTTTGATCAAGAATAATATTGTAAACACGTGTCAATTAACAGTGAAACAGAAAAAAAACGTATATAGCCTACTTTCCTGCACTAATACAATTTCGATGTTGCTGCGAATAAATGGAAGACGGCTTCGCAAATCCTGCATATACGTGGCGTGCCATATGAAAGCTCAAAATTATCGCACATTCAAAGGAGGATATTGCCGCAAAACCTTCAAAACAGTATATGTTGTTTTTTTGGCAGCCGCCGGCATACAGGCTTATCACTCTGTTTCTGGACCGTGTATCAGTTCCGTAATATCCGTATCAGTTCCGTTTTTTAATGCTCGATGTCGCGAGGCACACCTTTATCAGTTTTGTTGTAGCGAAAGATGCACCGAGATCTGTCTCGAAGGTTCCGGCCACTCGGGTGTCTTTCCACCATGTTCCAGCCCGTGCTGGTAGCTGTTGCGACGTTATCTAGATTGTTCTGTACAGCCTTTAAATTGAGCGTTGACGAGTGTGACGGGCATTCTTTGTCCGACGACCGACGAGCACGTTTGTTGCTATCGCCGCCGCCGAGTTGCTTAGTTCTTTTGCGGGCGCAAGTCAGCCCAATAAAGAGTTTCTTCAGTGCAATCATCGACCCCTCCATTTGTGTCGTCGACCTTGTCACCCCTACGTGACATCTGGTGGAGGTGCTTCCTTCGATCCTTCAAGCGAAGACCCAAGCCGTGTTCCTGTCGCCCTGGAAGACCAGCCTACAGGTCACCGAGCCAGCCGCCCACTTCAAGGCCTACAACCCGAACACGGTCTGCTGCCTGACCCCATTTGATCTCGGAAGGAGTTACAGAGTCGCTTTTTGCGGGGTGTGTGTGAAACCCGCCGAGAACTGTGGAAGAATTTGAAAAGGAAGCATCGACTGTCGAGAAGGCGTTGGCCACCCGGATGCGCCACTACGAGCGACCACTTCCGCCGAACTGCTCAACCCACTACCCCAACGCATCTACAAGCGGAGAGAACCTTCGGGACCTCATCCGGGAGATCGTGCGAGAGGAGCTGCGCCGAATGCTGCCATCATCGCAACAACCCTAGGTGGCGACGCTCGCGGACGTCGTCCGTGAAGAAGTTCAGCAGGCGCTGGGCCTTCCTAAAGCGACGACTCCGACGGCTCCAGTGCATGAATCAGCAGCGATGGACTATGCAGCTGCATTATGTCGTCCTGCACCCCGACGCGGCCTCCCAAGCCGACGCGACCTCCCAAGCCCTCGCCGCTACCATCCTGCTTCCGAAAGCCGCCGAAATTGGGATGGATCTCCACGGCCCCTTTCCATCTTCGTCTATGGGTAACAAGTGGATCATTGTGGCCACTGACTACCTTACCCGTTGCGCCGAAGCAAGAGCACTACCCAATGGTACCGCGGCAGAAGTCTCCAAATTTTTCGTCGAACAAATTCTCTTGCGACACGGCGCCCCAGAAGTGCTCATCACGGACAGGGGAACGGCGTTTACGGCAGAGAATACGCAAGCCATACTGGAATAGTCACACAAGCCGTCGACGAAAAACTGCGTACCATCCCCAGACCAATGGCCTTACGGAGCGCCTGAACAAAACGATCGCGGACATGATCGCTATGTACGTCGACGCTGAACACAAGATTTGGGACGCCATCTTGCCGTACGTGATCTTCGCGTATAACACGGCAGTCCAGGAGACGACCAGAGCGACCCCGTTTAAGCTTGTGTACGGCAGGGAGCCCACGACGACGCTCGACGCAATGCTGCCGCACGTAGCCAGCGAAGACAACCTTGACGTCGCCGCATACCTGCAGCGTGCAGAGGACGCCCGACGACTCGCACGGCTGCGTATTAAAGACCAACAGCGCACCGACAGCCGACGATACACTATACGACGACGTCATGCAGAGTACAATCCAGGAGACCAAGTGTGGGTTTGGACACCAATTCGCCGTCGCGGATTAAGTGAAAAGTTGTTGCGTCGATACTTTGGGCCATACAAAATCCTTCACCTCGTTGGACCACTTGACTATGAAGTCATTCCCGACGGAACATCAGCATCACAACGTCGACGCGCACGCCCAGAATTTGTACATGTTGTACGACTGAAGCCATAATATGCGCGTTAAAGAATCTGTGGTGTTTAAACTTTGCAGAGTTTATGTTTAAGTTTCTTTGTTTTGGAACATCGAGGCGATGTTTTTTTAAGGGGGAGTAATGCCGCGAAACCTTCAAAAGAGTATTTGTTGTTTTTGTAACAGCCGCCGGCTACAGGCTTATCACTCTGTTTCTGGACCGCGTATCAGTTCCGTAATCTTTGTTTGTTAATGCTCGATGTCGCTAGTCACACCTTTATCAGTTTTGTTGTAGCGAAAGATGCACCGAGATCTGTCTCGAAGGTTCCGGCCACTCGGGTGTCTTTCCACAATGTTCCAGCTCGTGCTGGTAGCTGTTGCGACCTTATCTAGATTGCTGTGTGCAGCCTTTAAATTGAGTGTTGACGAGCGTGACGGGCATTCTTTGTCCGGCGACCGACGAGCACGTTTGTTGCTATCGCCGCCGCCGAGTTGCTTAGTTCTTTTACGGGCGCAAGTCAGCCCAATAAAGAGTTTCTTCTGTGCAATCATCGACCCCTCCATTTGTTTCGTCGACCTTGTCACCCCTACGTGATATTTTTATTCAATGCTCTTCACCTCTGTCTCTACAAAAATCCTTTTTCCGCGTGGTACATGGCTGTGTTGACGAAAGCAATTAAACGGTGTTCGTTCTACATAAGTACCCACTTGTAATGGCCGCAGTTAAAACAAACTTTTTCTTGAAGGTGGAGCTATGGACAACTGGAATCCTGGGGATCACTCGCTGCTGGCAAGCCCACTGACCTGCGAGGGAGTGGCGCTCGTCTTGCATGGCGGACACATCGTGACTCTCGAGGCGTCGGACTGCAACACTGCCTGGTGAACAATTTGCTGTTTGTTTATGTCACTCTCTCGTGTTTGATATGTGTTATAAAGTCTCTGTGTTATTGAATACCTCCGTAGTTGCATCTTAGCGTTTGTTTTTCTGTGAACCTCTCGTCTGTGCAATTTTAATGTTTGTGTTCCTCTGTATCGTCTCTTGCTGTGTATAACGTGTGTTTAGTTTGTTATTTCTGACTAGGACCCTTACTCTGGCTTGAACCGGCGAAAGCTGTGCACCAAACGGTCACACTCTCTGTCACTAGAAGATAGTTGAATTCCGACTGAGCTTACCACACAAGTGGAGGGCATCTGCTTTGCGATCCGAACAGCTGCCCCCACTCACTCTAAGGGTGTTTGGGAGTGTGCGTGCCGTTAAGGGTGCATCGTTAATAATACCTTCAAATTATTAACGGGTGACATGATGCTATCTATCTGCGTCAAGGGGATCTTGGCATGCGCAATAGAGTAGATACTTGGGCTTGTTGGTACATGATCGAAGGGAACAAAATATAACGCACCAAGACAAGGACAGCGATGTGTGTCTTCTTTCTCTGTCCTTAGCGCTGTGGGTGTCTTCTTTCTCTGTCCTTGTCTTGGTCCGCTACATTTTGTTCCCTGCAATAGGGTGCTTGGGGGCGATTTGCGGTGAAGGTCGCAGTACACTAGGATTATCTATTAGCACCCACGAACACACTACCTAGTATTGAAGAACGCACAATCAAGAGACTCTTTCGGCTTTTGAAATATTATAAGCTTATCGTCAGGGTGGAGACCAGTTTCGGAACTACATATGAGAATAGAAAGCGGCATTTGATATAGTATTAGCCGCCGTCCAATCTCTTTGACAGGATAAAGTTCAGTGAGATAGCACGTGTGTGCCGATGTTTAAAGCAGAACCTTGGGATAAGTACGCGTGAGGCATTCATTGGCAGCGTAAAATATGAGAACTCTGCACACGATGGATGAGAAAAAGTTAAACAATTTGAGAACCTTCCACTCGTGATGTACGCCTTGCTGATCCAGGTAGTAACACTGAGTGCGGCGCCTCCTGAAGTGGATATCCGCCAATAACGCCTTCTGCCCTGTAGTCACGTACCCACTGCGGGCAGACAGCAGGCAATCCACGTCAGCGTTGGACAGTCCAGTCGAGAATTGCGCATAAATAAATAAAAGCAGACATCAGACTGCCAATAGTTTTCGTGTAATGTTCCTGTCTACCTTCAGCGCATAGCTATGTGGTCACACGCTTGTGAAGGCTGCTTCAAGAAATATCTGCAACGAATGGACGTTTTTCATGACGCCTAATGCACTAATCGAGAGCGTTTTTCAAATCTGGCTATGAGAGCATCCTCTGCGCACCGATATAGTGAAGCAGCTTCGTTGCAGCCTTGTCGAGGATCAAACACGACAGAACTTATTGCCAACATTAGGAGGGATTTTAAGCAGTGGTTTTGATCGAGCGACGCTTGAATAAAGTTGTTTTGCTATGTAAGGTTTACGTTGCCTCTTAATCCTATCCTTGTAAACCCAACTAGCGCCTGTATCTGTGTCCAGGCTGGAAAGCCTTATTTGCTACTGTTGGCTCGCTCTATCACCCCTTCTGCCCCAAGCGTCTCGACAAAGGTCACTAAACCGTGATTGAGAGTGTAAACATTTGTATCACGTGACATGCATTGAACCGACCGTCTTCAGAGTGAACTAGGCAGCATGTAGAAACTAGTTTATCTTGGTTGTTGTTTGTCTTTTGCTAATAGAGGGCATACCTATTGGTACAAACTTCGGATGTAACAAAGCAACATTGTCTGAACATCAGGCTCGTTATATATGGTCAGCACTGATATATTCCGACTCCTTAAGGCAAAAATAAAAGCCAGGATTTGGTTTAATTTGGTTTACTCACCATTCGATTTAATGAAGAGAAGCAGAAGATTCCTTTGTGCCTCGCCACGTACCACTTGCTGTGGTCTTCTTTACTTGAGAATTTAGCTTGCCCATTTTTTGTTTTCACGTTTATCATATCGACATCGTTTACATTGTACTTTTTCGTGCAGTGCATATTCTGTGCTCCACCAGCCCCATTTTTCCAAGACTGAACAACAATGCTGTCATTCATTTGCTTGTCCAGCTCCTCTGTGTAGATATCTGCAGAGGGAAGTCAGATCATGTGTGCAATTTGTTTCGTGACATGTGCGCAGCTGTGAACAAAAATCTACATTTCGTCAGTTAGTTGGCATATAAACTTCAGTAAAACGTCTAGATGAGCGAGTTGGTACATAGATAAACACAAAACAGCGCAACAAAAGAGTCAAGAGAGAAGAAAGGACCAACGCTGACTAGCAACTAAATATTTTATTTGAAATAACACAAATGTATCCTCTATTTACATCCAAGAGCACGCATAAGCAGTGCTAGCAGCACCTTACCCGATAACATGAATCTTAACGATCATTATATCGGAGTTAAGCGTCATGAACGAGAACAGATGGGGAGCTGACGCATGCGTCGCAGTTTTTATGAATGGGAAATGCCCCACTGATTTTTCTGGTGAATTGATCACGGGGCTTGTACAGAATCTTAGTATCATCAAAGAGCGGACTAACGATTTGTGCGTTATAATTATGAGGGCTACGGCGGCATTCTTTGTAGTGCAAGGCTAAGTTCGAGGAAGGGGCCCTATCCAAGGAAGTATTTTCCTCACAGATGCGGGTATTCACGCACCTGCCCGTCTGACCGATATATCATTTTCCACGCGTGAAGGGAGCATCATACACAGCACCTGCGAAACACTGGACAAATGCATGTCATGATTTAACTGGCGTGCTTTATTTGTTTCCTGTTTTTTTTTTGTCCTCCTCTACATTCTCCAGTTGTCCCATCGTTTAAATCAAGTATCCCGCAGATGTACTATTTTCTGCCTCTAATAAGCTAGGCAAAATTTGTGCCATGGTTGATACGATATCCAGGGAGGATAAAAATGGAAATAAACAAGCAGAAAAATAAAGAAAGTATGTCAGATAAATCATGACATGAATTTTGTCCCTTGTGCTGCAGGTGCGGAGTATGATGTTCCCTTTATGTATGAGAAAGTGTATATAGGCCAGACAGGCAGGTGCGTTAATACGCTCATACGTGAGCACAACATTTCTTTGGATGGGGTCTCTTCCTCGAAACATGCCCTGCAGAGAATGCCGCCGTAACCCTCCTCATTTTAATGCAGAATCATGTAGTCCGCTCTAGGATACTAAGATTCTGTACAGGCACCGCGATAAACTAACCAGAGAAATCAGCGAGGCATTTCACATTCATGAAAAACGGGCACATGCTTCAGCACCCCATCTGTTCTCGTTCATGACTGAACTGCGGTATTTTGACCGTTAAGATTCACGTTATCAGGAATCGGTGCTGTTAGCACTGCTAATGCGTGCTATTGGTTTAAAAGGTGTTAATAGTTGTGTTCCCTCCAATAAAATCTTCACTTGCTAGTCAGCGCTGGTCCAGTCTTCTCTCTTATCTCCGCGTAGCGATGTTTTCTGTTTAACTTTTTTGCATATAATTATTGATAGGCTTTAGCAATGATATTATATTACGCACAAATCTAAAACAAACCTGCGCAGTTATAAATTTAACGTGATATGGTAAAATCCACAATCTTGAGAGTATCGCCATCATCATTGAAATTGTAAAGACAAATCATGAGCATGACTCTGAGCTATGGTAACAATCAAGTAATATGCTAGCGAAGTGATAGATCAGCGCGCTATGGTGATGCAAAAATATAACCAGGGCAAAGCGAAAAAAAGATGGCTATACAGTATGAAAAAGCACAGAACAAGAGAAGGGGGGGGGGGGGGGGGGGAGGGGGAGAGCCTCAGTTCGAAAGCGAGCCAAAGTTTCGACAAATGGACTTGCCTTCACTTGGCCAGCGCGATTATTATTGGTAGCAGTTTAAGACGCTCTTGCTTCCGAAGCAGAAAAGTTGAAGAGGGGAGAGTAAAGGGTGTGTAGAAGAAAGTATCTAAAGAACAGGAAAATGTTTTTTCGGCATGTATCTTTAAGCTTGGAACCGGAGATTCTCTAGTCTGAGAAGAAAATAAAATGCTGCAGCTACAAAAAACCTACACTGCCGGGTGGATGCTGAGTCAGCATTTCGGTCAGGTTCGAAGCTGACACATCTTTTCTGAAAGGCGCAAACTATACAAAAGCTCCTGTTAATAAATATATCTGCAGGGTGAGAGTTTTCTTAAAATTTAGCAACAGAGGCGATAAGGACAAACGCAAAGAATAATAAACGAACAAATTATCATCACCGTCGACGTCCCGAAGCAAACGGTGAATGTTACTGGGGAGATCGTGTATCCTTGCCAAAGATCGTCTCTATGGGAATTTTTGTTAATTTCTTTACGCTGACCTACTTCCTGTGCAGTCACTATAGATAACTTCCAGTATACTTTCACATACGTATCGTCTACGACTAATCGTCTGCGAGGTACGCGGCTGAAGGTCAGCTGAAGGTCAAACTCCGGCATAAGCCAAACGCGCCGCACCTAACCCAGTGAAGCTTTAGCTTCTAAACTTCTGCCTTCGTCTGCGGAATAGGAAGGAAACCTATGAATGCCGGCGGCCACAGGAAGAAATCTGTAACCTGTCAATATTTGCATACGTTTAAGGCAGCTATAAGCTGTCACCCATCCCGATTGTTTCATGTCGTTGCGAAAAAATGTATTTCCATTCACTTCTACTATGGTTCAATAGTAAGGTTGCTAGCGACTAATACCATGTGCAACAAAAAAAAAACAAATGACTTAGAAAAATGATATCATACTTTAGCATCGTTATTCCAAATACCGAATAGATATGGTTCATGTCTCTCGAAAGTGTATGTCCCTGATGTTGGGCCATAATCTAAAGAAAATACAGATTACGTGCAAAAATAAAAGATGTGTTTTTCAGTTGGCAGAGAATGCCATACTTTGCCTCCTAGAGTTATGCAAATACGTACGCCGTGTGCGGAACTTCAGGGCTAGCGTGGGGCTTATCGTTGGGACAAGTTCAAAGCTCAATTTGCAGTCTATATATGCTTTAAACTGCGCTGGTCTTAAAAACGTAGGTTGGTATGTTTTGCGCATATAGGTTGCTGCTGGAATGATAGATGAATGAACCTTTGCATTTAGCCTACATCATATGGGACACAAAACTCACCTTAGTATTCTATCGCTTCATAATTATTGACTCAGTAGTGCAGCGGGCTATTTTACTAGCATTTTGTAAATTTCTGTTCACTAGAAAGATTATCGCGCAGAATCCGAACGAGGTTTATTCAGATGTGGCTACTTAATTCCATGTCTGAGTGAAGAATAAGGTTCAAACATGTCATTTGGTCCCTGCGCTTCATGCAGAAAGCAATAGCTAATACTAACTTACTCACTCAGGGAAATAAACATTAAAATGACTGCCCAAAACAGTATGTGGAATTTTCTGAGCAACCTCTTTAATGATCTTTTGTTAAGGGACAAACACCTTTATGGTTGCAGCGGTAACGAGCGTGTTGGGGATCGATCAACACGGTCATCCTGAAGTCATCCTTTGGGTAGTGGTATACAGCCATATAGGCAGCTATAGACTGTCACCTATGGCTGTTACCGACAGGGCCTAGATCTGACGACGAAACTCTGAGAGACCGTGGTGTGGAGCTCGGATCCTGGGCTGAAGCTAGTCGCCAACAAGCATGGGCTTGGACGCCGCCAGCCAACAACGTGTACCGGCCTGCGTCTGAGGCGGGAACCCCGACACCCGCTCAAAGCAACGCAGCCTCGGAGCTCCTTCAACCGTTGGTCTGAATAAAAACTTCAACTCTCTCTCGGTCTTTCATGATTTCGAAGGCAGGCAATGTAAACAGGCTATATGATGACTCTACATCTTGCACATCAGCATTGCTTAACCACCGTTTCAGGTGAATTACCGCATTTAACCCAACCAACCGCATACAGCGCCACAAATCGGCAGCCAAGTATTTTGCAACGTCCTTCCGTACAGCTTGCTTTTGAAATCACTTGTTGCTGAAAATATGTTCCTTTCGGCATCTGGGAAACATTAGCGCTTATTCACCCACCAAAATTATAGAAGTTAATAGCTTGGCTAAAAACATTTCAGATATGTTCGAGCTTCAGGCAATACATAATATAGAGCTTTTACTAGACGAGTGTCGGTAATAATCATTCCTGTGTGTGGGTTCAATTAGCGCACGGCTTCGGCGTCCATTAAAGAATGGCAGATATGTATTCCCAAAACAATGCGGATAACTTCTGGTTATCTTGCAACCAATGTTGTTGAGTGTACACGACACCTGATCATCGTATTCAGGCGAAGGGGAATCTCCGGCCTACGACCAGACAAGCATCTGTGACGCCGCAAGAAACAAAAAATATTCTCTATTTAGCGATAAATAAGTAAACAATGACATCATGTGTAATACAAGTCGATTTACCTTTGGGAAAATTTGGAGGTTTTGCAATCGCCAGTACTGGTTTTCCTCTTGTAGTCCTCAGGAGATCAACCTTTAGAGACTTGTGCCCCTTTGAATAGTTTTTATTGAGGATATTCCAAAACTCTGAATACACCTTCGCCCATTGTGGGGAGTGAGTCTGATAGACGTTCGCCGCTTGTACTTGCAAATGTTTAGCTGCAAAAATGGAGCATCAATATCCGAACAAGACGCAGCTGTTATTACGGAGATAGCAGTTTACGGTATTTTTGATATCTTCTTTTGGAATTCTTAAGAAAGGGTGCCAATTGTGATGTACGATATCATAAGGATACTACTGCTGCAGAGTAAGGCAATGCTAGCGCGGGCAGCTAAAAAGAAATAAATCTAACTTTGTCCAGGCCGCCCCGCCAAAAGCAGAATGGGTTTCAACCAATATAAATTAAAAAGTGAGGAAAAAAAAGAACATTCGCATTGCAGCAAAGAGCGATAAGCAACAAAAACGTAAAAGTGGGGAGCGTATATCAAAGCTATGAAGGTATTTGAAGACACCAGTATAATTTCTTTACAATTTTCTTGCATATCTTTACCCTCCCTTTTACCACATCTAGGTTGCCATCCCATTTGTTTATTTTACCATTGCTTTATAATTAGCCCTTTGTATGTTCTGTAAAGATGGACTTTGATTGATTAAATATTAGTTTAAAACTGCTATATTTGTATGCAAATTGATCTTTAATGAATGGAAGGAGAGCAGATGGTTTAGTTATACCCTAACCATTCTATTATTCTTCCATGGTATCTAGTTACTTCCTTCTAGTTGCATGAAAAGCAGTTTTCAGTCACTAGGTATTAGTGTTAGGGCTACAAGCCAACATGTGTATCTGTCGAAGTGCGATTACTTGAGGAGACTGACTGCTTGAAACCTGCACTATTCCTAGTGGTAGAATAACACAGATATTAAAAACCTCAAGTTTTCAATACATTGTCCATATGTTGACAATTGCCATTGTCAATTGATAAGTTGTCATTATACTTAGCAGTTAGAAATTATGCAAATGATTATATCAACACAAACAGATTTTACTACACCATTAGAGAAGAGTTGTTTAGCGATAAGTAACAAAGAAGGAATTCATACGCGTCTGAGGCGTAACTAATGTCAAATCAATTCAACTTCCCGGTATATAAGCGCACATAAAGGAAGATGACAAAAAGTGAAACAAATATCTGGACATCAAAAGTATGAAAAATATTAAGGCCTATCTATCTCATATTTATATGTTATTGCGATGAACTAGACAATCAAAATGCGCCGCATAGTCGAAAAGAGTTAATATAATCACCTTACCAACAATATTCACTGACAGCAGAGGCATTGAGAGGCACAGAAATAGTTGTCCATTCTCTCGTCCGCTTCCCGGGTAAATGTAGCCTTCTGTTACATTCTCCACGAACCTAGGCACACTGTGCTGCAACCACACAATGCTCTTTCTTTTCTTGCTGGCCATGAGAATGCCTGTTGCGAGAAATGGATGTAGAAAAGCATTTTGCAGCTAAAAAAGGTGAGTAGCTCGACTAGTCAAAATAATATACCATGTCTTAGTGGCTAATGGGGGCGTTCTGATAAAGCATTGCCAATAGGCCACTCCCTTCAAGCATGCTCACTAGAAATAATTAGAAATATAAGTGTAGCATATTTATCTATCAGAATGATGTAGATTCTTGCTAAGTTTTATAAAACACTTAAAAAAATTTATACTTAAAAGTTTGCTTTTAATAAAGTTGGTATCTTAGTCACTACAGATATCAGATGTTCTTGGTTTGGCACTATGTCTGAATTTTATATCATTACTGATTATTCCTTTTCGATATCTCCGTCACAGACCTTCATTGCACGTCATAATGACTGCTAAGGTGTTCCGTATTACCATGATGCTTGGTAAATTTTAGCGTGAAATTATCTAGACTGTTGCTGTCCTAACTGCATTTAGGCCTTTATTGCGAGACTTTTCTCCGTAAATTAAGGTCGAAGACCACATTAGAGGTTGAACACTATTTCCACACATTGCATGTTTGTAATTCATAAAATTGAATCGAAATCTGCTCATGCATGTATGATCGAAACGTCTAGCATAATTACGAAGCAAGAAAATGGTCAGAAACCAGCCTTTAGAATGTCCTCCGCGGGTACCATTGAACCGTCCTGGTAGCTGGTCATTATAGGCGACGTATGCCACTTCCTATAGATATAAAAAATGATAAATTGTTACCCCAAATATTGATGAATTCTGAAAAAGGGCGAATAATTCTTCGGTACAAAAAGTAGGCCTCTAACGCTGCAAATAATGAATGAATATCATATTCGGACATCAAAGTTTCAAGACGCCGTGCGTTGAGAATTTCTGAGGATGAAATTAAGTTCATTGAAAACTGCTATGTGCGCTGCTTGATCATTACTTAACTATATAAATATCGAGCCCCTTCCTTCTCTCCGAACACGGTACTATAAAACGTTTCTGCCGAAGCGCATGACGCGGTATACTGCTCAATACTTAAACATAAAGCAGCTATAATGCCCCAATGGTAGGCGTGCTGTATCCACAGATTCCGTCTTTATCAATAGTAACCTCGCTTCCCCCTATGCAGGAGAAACGCTTTTCTATTGCGTTTCATTTTAGCTTATTCTATGGCAACACCGGCTGCAGATACTCCAGCAAAAAATCGCACTTGCTGTCGCTCCTTTACAGACTTGATTTCCTTTGGAACCCAGTTATCCTTAGAGCATATGAAAAATGCAGTAGAAAGGACATGAACACAGCATACAAGCGCATAGAGACAACTGCTATGCTGCACTGGCAATTCAATTATTTAAACCCGTGGACGTTAGGGTGCCGTGAAGCCAGCGCGCGGCACTGGCATCGAGGCGCCTTAGCGAACGTTTGCTCTTCCATCCGTCTACCGACAGCTAATACCTTACCTTAACACTACGTAGGAATTTATTTCCTTCGTCAATAAGGATTCCAAAGGGGAACTAAAGCCTCCTTCACCAGAAACCTTGAATTCCCAGGATATCTAAATGACTCGAGTAAAGTTATTCATGTTCTTTTTGTAAATGTTCACATTATGAAATTCGGGTCGAAACGTTTTTCTATTTTGCATATCCTGCCAACCTTGCAGCGCACACGAAGGTTTGTGTGAGCCGTCGGGCAATAATAGCTGAAGCGCGCTCTACAAATTCTACTAGTCACACATTTTCTGATGTGACGAATGTATTCTTTCCACAGAACGCATTACGGTAGAGCAGTGAAGTGAATAAAGATGTTAGTAGCAGTTATATGAAGAGACTAGGCACATGAATCTAAATAATTCATTTCTCAGTGCAGCATCATGCTTGTCTCTGAGAAATTTTGTCTGTGTCCTTGTCTGTTCTGATGCGTTTTGCATGCTGTGTTACGAGCTGTCTCAACAATTCTCCGTGTTACTATCCTTAGCTATCCTCCGGAATTGTTCCTTTGCATTGCATTTCCTGTCCTCTGTTTGATCTTAATTTCGACATGAATGTTTTAAAATATAGTTTGCTATGCGAAACAATCCGAATTTCTCTTTAGTGTTCCAGTCATTACTGTTCTATGAATATATTACTGATCTTTCGTTTTCTCTGTTGAACCCTTTCTCGCTGTCATCCACGTTTCGGTCTCTTGCGTAAGTGAATATATATATATATATATATATATATATATATATATATATATATATATATATATATATATATATATATATATATATATATATATATATATATTGTTTAGGTTTATTTACAAAGTGGTTCTGCCCCTTAGCCTGATGTGCCAACCAAGATATAGTGAGCTTCCTCTTCTTCCACTTCTATTTCGGAGAGCCTCTTTTTGCACTTCCTTGCTCTCTTCTGTTCGCATGCCTGACATTTCCCCTTCGCAGACGAAGCACCTGGGCTATCAGTCAGAGTCCTGAGCGAGAGTGGCAGCGCTTCATTCTTGCGACATGAACTACCTGTGTTTTTCAAGAGGGGCGACCTTGGGTACATTGGCGAGACACGACGTAGCTCAACTCATTGATGCGTTTGAGCACAATAAATGGGCCTGTGTAGTGCGACAACAGCTTCTGGGACAAACCACGCTTGCGGAGAGGTGTCCAGAGCCACATTAAGTCGCCGGGAAGGTAGGAGACATCCTGATGCCGACGATCGTAGCGCCGCTTAGAGCGGTCCTGCGAGGCCAGAATGCGTAATCGGGCGACCCCGACGAGCCTCTTCAGCGCGGCAGAGGATGCTCGAAATAGACTGCTCGGTGTCGAGAGAGAACGGCAAAATGGTGTCAAGAGGACGTCGAGGCGGACGGGCGTAGAGGAGGAAAAATGGACTATAGGAAGTTGTCTCATGCTTCGAGGTGTTAGAGGCGTAATTAATGAAAGGAAGCACGTCATCCCAGTTTTTGTGCCGCGAGTCAACATACATCGCAAGCATGTTCGTCAGTGTCCGGTTTGTACGTTCGACGAGGCCATTTGTCTGGGGATGGTACGGCGTAGAGTGACGCAACTGGCACGTAGAATAGCGCAGAAGCTGCTCCACAACATCTGCCGTAAACTGGCGGCCTCAGTTACTGATAATTACACGAGGAGGTCCATGACGGAGGACGACAGCGTGGAGAAGAAACAAGGAGACGTCAGCGGCGGTGGCGGAAGGGATGGCGGCAGTTTCACAGTAACGCGTGAGATGATCAACGCACACGATGACCCAGCGATTGCCTTTGGACGAGCGGGGAAACGGGCCTATGAGGTCAACACCCACTTGCTCATATGGTGTGGCCGGTGGTGTCACCGGATGTAAGTGGCCCGGCGGAGAAGTCGTGGGGAGCTTGAACCGCTGGCACTGCACGCAGGATTTCACGTAACACTGAGTCGTTCGACGCATATTTGGCCAGTAGAAACGTTCCTTAATGCGCGTAAGAGTCCTGGCAAACCCCGAGTGCCCAGCTGTAACGTCATCGTGCATAGATTGTAGAACAGAGGCGTAGAGGCTAGCCGCAACGACTAGCAGAAAGCGTGCACCGCCAGACGAGTAATTTTTTCGATACAGCAAACCATCGCGAATGCAGAAAGGGTTCGCTGATGCCGGACCACGAGCTTTTTCAAAAAGTGATACCAAGTCTTGATATTTTTCTTGTTCTCGCTGGAAAGTGGCAAGATCCGAAAATTGTACGGAAACGGCGGCAAGATAGTCGTCAAAGTTGTCATCGCAGATGGTAGTTGCGAGAGGCAGCCGCGAGAGGCAGTCAGCGTCAGCCTGTTGGCCGCCACTTTTGTACGACACTGTAAAGTTGAACTCCTGAAAGCGTAATGCCCAGCCGGCCAACCGACCGCAGGGGTCGCGTAGATTCATCATCATCATCATCATCATCATCATCATCATCATCATCATCAGCAGCAGCAGCAGCCTGATTATACCCACTGCAGGGCGAAGGCCTCTCCCATATCTCTCCACTTAACCCGGTTCTGTGCTAGCTGCATCCACTTGACCCCTGCGAACTTCTTAATCTCATCCGCCCACCTAACTTTCTGCCGCCCCCTGCTACGCTTTCCTTCCCTTGGAATCCAGTTTGTTACCCTCAGCGACCATCGGTTATCCTCTCTTCGCACTACATGTCCTGCCCATGTCCATTTCTTCTTCTTAATTTCCACTAGAATGTCGTTAACTTGAGTTATTTCTCTGACCCACTCTGCACGCTTTCTATCTCTTAATGTTACCCCTACCATTTTTCGTTCCATAGCCCTCTGGGTTGTCCTCAACTTAAGTAGAACTCTCTTGGTTAGCCTCCACGTTTCAGCCCCATAGGTGAGTACAGGCAAGATGCAACTGTTGTATACTTTCCTCTTGAGCGATACCGGTAAGCTGCTAGTCATAATCTGCGAGTGCTTGCCAAATGCGCTCCATCCCAATCTTATTCTTCTTGTTATTTCCTTTTCATGGTCCGGATCTGCGGTTACTACCTGTCCTAAGTAGATATATTCGCCTACTACTTCCAGTATTTCGCGACCTAATGTAAACTCCTGTTCCTTCCCGAGGCTGTTGAACATTACCTTAGTCTTCTGCATATTGATTTTCAAGCCTACCTTTCTACTTTTCCTGTCTAGGTCATCAATCATTATTTGCAGTTCATCTCCCGAGTTGCTTAGCAAGGCAATGTCATCAGCAAATCGCAGATTACTGAGGTATTCTCCATCTAGCCTTATCCCTAACTTCTCCCATTCCAAGTCTCTGAATACTTCCTCTAAACAAGCTGTGAATAGTACTGGGGAGATTGTGTCTCCTTGCCTAACACCTTTCTTTATGGGAATTTTGTTACTTTCTTTATGCAGAACTATGGTTGCTGTGCAGCCACTATATATATCTTCCAGCACTTTCACGTACGGCTCGTCTACCCCCTGATTTCGCAATGCCTGCATCACCGCCGAGGTTTCAACTGAGTCAAATGCTTTTTCGTAATCAATGAATGCTATGTATAAGGGCTGGTTATATTCCGCGCATTTTTCTATCACCTGATTGATGGTATGGATATGATCGATAGTAGAGTACCGTTTCCGAAACCCTGCTTGATCCTTTGCTTGATTGCAGTCTAAGGTTGTCATGATTCTATTAGCGATTACCTTAGTAAATACCTTATACGTAACAGACAGTAAGCTGATTGGTCTGTAATTTTTAAGGTCCTTAGAGTCCCCTTTCTTGTGAATGAGGATAATGTTTGCATTCTTCCATGCTTCCGGTACCGTCGATGACACCAGGCACTGCGTATACAGGGTGGCCAGTTTTTCTAGCACGATATCCCCCCCGTCCTTCAGCAAATCTGTAGTTATCTGATCCTCTCCAGCTGATTTCCCCCTTTTCATAGTTTCTAGTGCTTTCTTGACCTCGTCCTTCGTCACTGGTGGAACGTCTGACTGTCTTTCCCTACCGCCAATCTCATTACGGTCCTGACTACTTTGGCTGCTGTAGAGATCTGTATAGAACTCCTCGGCTACTTTGACTATCTTGTCCATATTAGTGATGACGTTGCCCGCCTTGTCCCTTATCGCATACATCTGGTTTTTGCCTATGCCCAATTTCTTCTTTACCGCTTTAAGGCTTCCCCCGTTCTTTACAGCATGCTCAATTTTCTACATGTTATACTTCCTTATATCGGCCACCTTGCGCTTATTGATTAGCTTTGATATCTCGGCCAATTCGATCTGGTCTGTTGGATTGGAAGCTTTCATACTCTGCCGTTTCTTAATCAAATCTTTCGTCTCCTTAGACAGCTTACCGGTATCCTCTCTAACTATCCTACCGCCTACTTCTACCGCGCACTCAGTAATGATATCTCTGAAATTATTGTTCCTTGCCTCTAGGGTAATGTCGCCATCCTCAGTTAGAGCTGAATACCTATTCTGTAGCGAGATCCTGAACTCTTCTGCCCTCCCCCTCACCGCTAATTCGTTGATGGGTTTCTTTCTTACTAATCTATTGCGTTCCTTCTTCAGATTTAGGCTAATTCGGGACCTCACCATCCTGTGGTCACTACATCGAACTTTCCCGATTACCTCTACATCCTGCACAATATCGGGGGTTGAACACATTATGAAGTCGATTTCATTTTTAGTCTCTCCGTTAGGACTTTTCCATGTCCATTTTCGGTTCTTCCGTTTGCTAAAGAAGGTATTCATGATTCGTAAGTTATTGCGCTCTGCAAACTCAACTAGTAACTCCCCCCTGCTATTCCTAGAACCAATGCCATAGTCACCTACTGCCTTGCCTCCTCGAACAACGCTGCGGGGCACCAACACACTCTTCTTGGCACCGGAAAGGGAAGCGGGCTCCACCAGAGCATCGAAGGCATTGGGAACCGCACGCGAAGACACAACTGGGACGAAGATGGCGGACATCGCCGGAACGATGGTATCCTCGAAGACAGAAAACACTTGGACCACCCGCGGCGATTCTTCTATGAGGGCCGATCGAAGGCTGGGGCTTATATCTCGCCACTGTTGAAGTCGAGAGTTGCGCCACACTGCTGTAAAAAGTGAACTCCTAGAATAACGTCGTGCGTAGAGCGAGGGAGCACCGTAAATTCAGTTCTAAACTCGTGTCCAGCCATCGCTACATTTACATAACAAATACTAAGCGGAAGCAACAATTCTCCCCCTACACCTCGAAATACGACATATCTATCCCAGCCAAACATAATTTTGCGGCCGAGACGATTCTTAAAATCTAAGCTCATCACGGAAACTGTAACACCCGTATCCACTAAGGCTATTACACAAACACCATCTACTAACACTTCCAAGCGATTCTTCAGCATAACGACCGGTAGAGGAATTGGCAATATCGATGACCTGGCGACCGCACCTCCATCGGCCGCACACGCTAGTTTCCCGGTGGCGGAGAAGAACGGCGGGGAGAAGGCGACTGTCGGGAGCGGCGGGCAGGAGGAGTCAGGCTGCGATCAGAAACTGGGAAGTCGTTGCGTGTTGGTAGCTAGCGGTAGGAGCCCGAAGGAGGGGGATAGGTCGGGTCACGGACTTCTGGACTCACGGTAGAACGGCGATTCCACCATTGGCGCTGGTAGCGTGGTGGCGGGTTCCGGCGGCGGCAGAATCTGGATATGTTGCCAAGCATACCGCAGCGGTAACAGACGGGTGGTTCACGAGCACGGTCCAAATAATAGTCCTCGTTAACAGGGTCGAAGCGATCAGCAAAGTCCAGCCGCTGGGGCTGTTGCGGAGGAGGTGGCGCCTGTAGTGGGTACGAGCTGGGGGAGCAGGGCCATATGAGTCGTTTCGGTGGTCACGGACGGGAGGAGGAGCGGTAGAACGCCAAGAAGAGCGCTGGATGGGAGCTGCCTGCAGGGAGCAGCTATTACAGGGGATTGCATTGAGATTGACATTTTTATGGCGGGAGAGCTCATCACGGACAATTTGGCGAATCATGTCGGCCAAATGCGAAGGCTCATTTGAATGCTCGTGAGAATCCATGCTTGCACAGTGGTCACGTTAGGCAGACGGCCGAATTTCGGGGTTATGTGACGCAGCTTTAAAGTTTCGAATGTACGACAGTGCTTGATCACGGCCGTGGGTGAATCTAAGTTTTCTTTTTTTAATTAAAAGTTATATACGTCCACCGTGATGCCCTTTAAGAGGTGGCCAACTCTGTCTTCATCAGACATGCTCGGAATCACCGCTTTGCAGAGTTTTAGGACCTCTTCTATGAACATTGTGCATGTTTCACCAGGCCCTTGGGCTCGCTGGAATAAAGTCTGCTCAGCGCATTTTCGTTTTGCCGTGGTATCCCCGAAACTATTTCGAATCTCCTCTTCAAAACGCTCCCAGCTCGTTAAGGACGCTTCATGGTTCTCAAACCATGTCAGGGCTGTGAAGTCCAATAAAAAAAACATTTGTCAGCATTACAGTGCCATCCCAGCGATTGTACTTGCTCACCCGCTGGTAATTGGTGAGCCAGTCGTCCACGTCTTCGCTAGCCTTGCCAGAAAAGGTCCGCGGCTCACGGTAATGCTGCCATGCGGGTGCCGCTGGACCTGGCTGCCGTGCATCGCCGTCTTGAATCATTGTGGGTGTCAAAGGGGGGAGCCCAGCGAGTCGTCGGCTCGAACGAGGTAGAGAGGAATCCGTGGTGATCTTTCAGCACCTTCCACCACACTGTTAAGGTTTACTTGCAAAGTGGTTCTGCCCCTTAGCCTGATGTGCTAACCAAGATATAGTGAGCTTCCTCTTCTTCCACTTCTATTCCGGAGAGCCTCTTTTTGCACTTCCTTGCTCTCGTCTGTTCGCATGCCTGACAATATATTTCTTACAATCCCTTCAGGCATATTGAACATTTACCGCTTCTGATACAAGTTACATACCAAAATGCTGCGCTCGGTTCTTATTTGTCTTAAGGTTTAAGTCTCGTGTTCCAAGGCTACTGTTAATATGTGATTAGGAAACCATATTGTACCACTTGCAGCACCTTCCTACTATTGAAATTATATATTACAAACATGTTTTCTGTTTGAAATTATTGTGCGTTTTTTTGCGACTTTAAATTTGTTTCCACTTATTTTTTTCTAACAAGCTGTAGTTTACAAAGTATCTTCTAGTCATGCTTTTTCCGAAGCTGTCAATTTGTGCTCTGTTGCCATAAACCCTAACAATCTCTGAATATCATGGATTAAATGTATTTTCCTACCTGCCCATTCCCCGCTACAACTTGTTTTATTACAAAGGAATATGGCTGATGTAAAGCATGTAGGTGTCTTCATACAAACTTGATATGTGTGGCCTATGCACTGGTTTTGAAATTATTACTCCCCCCTATCTTACGTTACAAAAATAAATACTTTCCGGTAATTTCTAAAACCTCAAGGTTATGCTTGGTGCTCACTATATTTTGCCCTTTTAAATACAGCATAATTCGTATTTTGACCATAGTGTATCGTTGAGTGCTTGAAAGAAATCCGTTCTAGTCATTTAGCGGTTTAAAAATGCTGATCCGATGAATTACAAGCATCAGAATTGCGTTGGGTGACTGCAAATTTGCAAATAAGGTCTATTTGACAACGGATGAGTTCAGTGCCATAGAAAAAGATTGATGCTTCGCCCCTACACGTACATTGATTCGATTGAAGGTAGAATGTGGCTGCTGCGCTTCAAGCGGTCACTTTATATTACGCTTCACAAATAGCCTTTGATCTATTTTTGCTACAATGTTTGTCCTTACCAACAGGGAGTAGGCCCCAGAGCCATATTATATAAATTTTTGCCCGCACTCAGTAAGATGGAGCCAGTACGGTTTCTTTAAGCCTTTCTCGAGCACCTAATAAAGTCATGAAATTCTTGTGGCCATGGAGCTGACGCCCCGACAAAATTCCTTCGTTGCAAGACAGTCAATTCACATGCGAGCAATCTGTGATAGGCGCCCTATACTCGAGCGTACTGGCAATAATGGGACCTGACGCCTTCCGAAAACAATGGTGCTAAACGAGTTCTCTCATCTCGGTTGTTTTTGGCGACATAATAAGAGATACTGTATGTGTTTGAATAAATTAAACACAAAGTTATCAGAGGAGGTGATTTTCCCAGGTATTAGAGGTTGAGAAAGCAGAATTAGGCAATTGGGTACCCACATGACACCGGACATACGAAATTCGACGATACCAAGCGTACAATAGAAGAAAGCGTAAAAATTGGCTTCAAATAAGAGTTTCAGTCTTCCGTTAGCAAGTTTCGCAAACCTGGCTAAAAACTTTAATAGCGACTAATTATTGCTTGAGCGGGCGATCATTTTTGCAGGCCGTCGGCGAACCAACTCGCAAAGCATTAGTGACAGCGTGACCGTCGCAACCACCTTGCGGCTTTATGAAAGCGCGAATTTCTCATATACGTTCTTGATTATAACAATTGGCTAACAGTGCACAGTGTTGGTGCTATTAGGTGCGTGGCGGTGGCGAGAGAAGTGAGCGCTACTCCCTAGCACACCATACGGTCGTGTCGAAATGCAAAAGAGTGAGTTACTGCAAGTTGAATTCAACGCAATTTCTTTTTACAATAGTAAAGTAACTCCGGTAAAAGGAGTCCCACAGTATCCATGGCAGCAAAGGGACAGGGGATATTCTTCAGGAGAGAGAGAAAACTTTATTTCAAAAAGAAAAAGAAAAGAAAAAAGAAAAAAGGAAAAAGGGGGGGGGGGCAGTGAGTGGAGTCTTCATTTCAAGACCAAAGTGGCCTGGGCTGCCGCTCTAGCCTGAGTTACCTAGCCTACGCTGGGTCTCTAGATCATAGCATTGCAGAGTGGCCTCCCACTGCGCCACCGAATGATGCATATTTATGTGCGGAGGTTTGGGGCCTGTGCACCCCCATGTGACGTGGTAGGCGGTGGGCTGGTCATTGCATCAAGAGCATATGTCTGTGCTGTGTTCTGGGAACATTATGTTGTATTGATGTAGTTTGGGGTAAGTGTTGGTTTGGAGCTGTCTCCATTCCCGCATTTCTTGTGCATTTAGACCCTTGTGTGGAGGCGGATAAATCCTACGTTGTTCCCGTAGGTACTTAAGTCGCGCGCCTTAAGTCGCTGGGACAGGAATGCTGGTCGTGAGATCGGGATTGGTGGCCGCTCGGTTTGTGTGACCTCGAGCTAGCCTATCCGCGACCTCATTACCTTCCAATCCAGAGTGCCCCGGAACCCAAGTGATCTGATGCTTGAGCTGTGAGGTTGTAGCCAATGGGTTAGTTGTGAAGCGAGCTAATTTTTTAGGTATTCTGCCTGCAAGAAGGAGCCGACACGCCGCTTGTGAGTCGGTGATTACGTGAAGCTCTCGATTGGTCGCGTCTCCGTAGGTAAATGCCAGCACGATCGCCGCTACTTCCGCTTCTGTGATAGTACAGTGCGGGATGGACATGCTGGAGGCTTCTGTGTATGAAGAGCCCATCACCACGGCTGCTGCTGCGTTCGATGTATGCTCGTATAGAGCGGCATTCACATAGACAGTTCTCGGACTGCGTTCCACTGCACGCTTAAGATAATTCACTCGGGCGTGCCTTCTGCCTTCGTTGTGGACTGGGGACATGTTCTTTGGGAGCGGGGACACATGTACTCTTGCCCGGTACGGAACAGGAATGTTAGTCGTTGACTGTATAGCTTGTACGTTCGAAGGATAGCCAACGCGCTCGAAAATGAGCCGGCCAGTCTCAGTTGACAGAAGGCGTTCCCTTTGGGAGAGGAGGACAGCCTCTTGAATTTCTCCAAATGTGTTGTGCAGTCCAAGAGCTTCCAATTTGATGTTGGAGGTGTATGGTGGGAGGCCTAACGCGTTCCTGTAAGCTGCACGTATCATTGCGTTTACTTTGTTGAGGTCTCTTCGGAGAAGGGTGAGGTAAGGTAGTCCATAGGAGAGGCGACTGATGACCAGCGCCTGCACCAGACGGATCTTGTCTTCTTCCATCATGCATTTTCTGTTTCTGGCCACCCGGCGGATCACTTTAGAGATCTGCTGTGTTGTATTCTAGAGGAGGTGGAGCACGTGGTCTACTTTTCTATCGCTTTGGAGCCAGAGACCCAGGATTCGTATGAGTGGCACTTCCCGGATTGGGACCCCATGCAGGACGATGCTAAGATTGCCTGGTGATGTATAGTGGTACCCACGTATGCGGATGATCTTCGATTTATCTGGGGAGCATTGGAGCCCGCATCAAAAGGCCTCTGTTTCCACGCAGGTTGCGGCTGCTTGAAGTGTTTCTTCTTTCTGGCCTAGAGAGCCGGTGGTTGTCCAGATCGTAATGTCATCAGCATGCAGGGTGTATCCAATGTTTGGAACCTGTTGCAGAGCCCTTGCGATTCTAATCATGGCGATGTTGAAGAGGAGCGGAGAGATGACCGATCCCTGTGGCGTGCCCTTGTTTGGCATGTCTTTAAAATTCGACCTCACGTTGCCCATTCCTATCGTTGCCGTTCGGTTGGACAAACCATCCTTGACATATCGGAAGGTGCGTTCGCCGCAGTTTAGGTTATTGAGCTCGGATAGGATTGCCTCGTGAGACACGTTATCACACGCGCCTTTTAGATCTAGCGCCATAATGAGGTGCTCGCCTACTCTCGCAATATTAGAAACTACCTCCTCCTTGAGGATAAGAAAAGCGTCTTGAGTGGACAGGCCTGATATGAAGCCGATCACGGAGGGATGGAAGAGGCCGTTATCTTCTATGTAGTGTTGAAGTCGCGTCTGGATGACTCGCTCGTAGAGCTTGCCCAGGCACGAGGTGAGTGATATAGGTCGTAGCGTTTCGAGCGCCGGCTTCTTGCCCGGTTTCGAAATTACGATTATCTCCGAGCGCTTCCACTCAGAGGGAATTTTATTCTTCTCCTACAGCGAGTCCTTCAAATACTTGGTGAGGTCGCTGACTTGTGCCTTGCTGAAGTTGCGCATCATGGCGTTGCTGATCTTGTGCGTTCCCGCCGCCGTGTTGCGGGTGCATGATCGAACTGCAGCATACACCTCGGCTTCAGAAATGGGAGCATCGAGGGCTGGATTTTCCTCGTTTGGTAGGTCAAAGAGCAAAGAGGAGCTGGGCTGGTGCCGATATATTTGTCCTCAAGAGCCTGAAGCAGCGTGGCGTCGTCCACTGGAAAAAGGTGAGCAATACGCTTCAGGGTCCGTGTAGATGCGGATTTTGATTTAGAGGGGTTAATGAGGTTCCGCAGGATTGTCCAAGTACGGGACGTTCCCAGCGTTCCTCTCAATGACTCGCAAAACTGTTGCCAATTTTGTTGTGCTAGGTTGGTGGCGTAGTCTGGGCTTCCTCCGTGAGCTGCGCAATCCGCAGACGGAGAAGTCTATTTAGGCCCTGTCTTTACCATCGCTTCTGCCATAGCTTGAGAAGATGGCGGTCTACCTCTGGGGCTCCTAGTGTGCGTTGTATTGTTTCGGTGGCTTGCTTGTGTGCTTGTCTGATGTCTTCGCTCCAGTCCTGTATGGACTGAATTGGACCTGATGGGACGTATGCGTTACGGAATTTGGGCCAAACGGTGATGTGGGCAGCGCCCAGATCCCTCCGGATTTTGGTAGATGATATGAATGTGCTTAGTATGCAGTGGTCACTTCCCAGGGTTTCTTCTAGGTTCGTCCATGTAGCCTCAGCAACGTTCTTGATCAGGGTGAGGTCCGGGCAGGAGTCACGGGAGACGCTGTTGCCTTCCCTTGACGGATATAGAGTGTCGGTGAGGAGTTCCAAGCCGAGGGCTTCTATTGCTCGCGCAACTGTCACTCCTCTGTCTGAGCTTGACTGGTACCCCCAGTCCCGGTGGGGCACGTTGAAGTCCCCGACCACGACAAACTGATTTGCTTGCGCCAGGTGGGTGGCTTCGGAAAAGAGGTTGTTGAAGTCGGCCTTTGCGGGTCGGGGCGGCTTGTACATGTTGATGACAAATGTACTCTTTCGGCATCGTTTGCTAGGCACTATTTCTATCGCTAAGTGCTCAACGTCCGGTTCGGATAAGGAGTGCTCAATTACAGTACTGGCGTTTGCGACGAGGATTGCAACCGACGGCATTCTTCAGGAAATGCCTGGTGTATATAGACATTTCATTGTGTGTGCCAGAGCCCTTGCCGCGCCATCAGCGATACACTGGCCACGCGTTAGACAGACATTTTCATACTCACGTATTTCCCGCCTCTTATGGGTGACAAGAAAATTCGTGGATGCAGAAATGTCGGATATGGGTCTTAATTTTAACTTAGATACACTTAAAATAATAGTTTCTAGCTGCCACTTGCCCACATTTGCAGTGCGTCTAGCTGCCGAGCAAAGTCCAGTAGAGAGATGGCTCTGGATGAAAGAAACTTATGAATATGTTTCTGGGACATTTAGGGACACCTTTAACATAAAGAGCCCCAGCAGAAACGCTCCCTTTATCTTAGGCTGAAATAAAGCGGCAGTTTTGTTGGAAGTGTTAAAATACTTTTTTGTTTTTATGATTTATTTTCGCAACAGGTGTCTTCATAGTCATGACCAATATTACAAGAGTAATAAACTGCAATGAAGAGGGAAGACTATAACTCGAAACCACCCACGACCTAACGAAAGCTTCTGTTCTTCCTAGGCGCCGTCACCAGCAAAGACGATGATAGCTTGTATTACATAACAACAAACGTGATTTATACACCTTTTGAATGCTACCAAAGTTGGGTACGTAGAAACGGATATATTTCGACGTCTTCAAGGTTTACCACACGCTTCAGAGGCAGAGACTACTGCACATCATGAATACCTTTATGTACACTAGTTAACATATTGGAAGGTGATTGATCGAATATACACAAGGCTCACCCCGTGCTGAAGAAATATTTCGCCTGATGTTGTTTTCAGGAATGAACTGATAAATAAAATTTCTGTGATCTACATATGTGTCATGAAAACGTGTGAAGTATCAAGAATGGATGCAGTATGCATTCCTGTTTAGAAGCTATCACTCTATCAGTGGAGGCGCATGCAGCCAACCAGAGTAAGACGAGAATCACAAAGAAATAATTCTCAATGTCTTCGGTCTGAGCCCTAGAGGCTGATATGTTCGGGAAGCAAAAATTCGTCTTTAGTTATCCAAAGTACCCCTTTGAGTTGTTTTAAACAGAGCCAATGTATGCGTGAGCCAATTATGGACCAGTCAAGGGCACGAGCAGCTATATCGCAGGCGAATTCGCTCGTTATCGATTAAGTTTCACATAATTGGTAGTGACTGTGACAGCTTAATCCGATAAATATATGCAGAACATTTTCAGCTTAAGAATGCACGCGGGAGAGGGAGAGTGAGAGAGAGAACCTTGAACAAAAAACAATAAATTTTGGCGGTGTTTAGATTTCACTGGCCTGCTACTTTCTGTAGAAAGGGGAATTCGAGACGAAACGATTGAAAAAGAATGGTGAGGAAAGTAATAGAATTGAAGAAGTAGATAAAATGGCCATTAGATACGTGTTAAGGTGCTTTGTAGGGTAATGATATAAAATTAAATAATGCAGTGCATATCCGGCAAATGTGCTTATACAGTTTAGGGCTTGAAAATGCCTGAGGAAAGCATGCAAGGTGAATTTAGAGTTTGTCAAGGAGTCCAATGTATTTTAAATATGTAAATTAAAAGTTCGCCGCGAGTGTCTGTTGCCTAGGGAAGGCTAAGGGACCTAAAACACTGCACATTGTTAAAGGCACTGGGGAGAGCTTCTCCATGCTATCTGCATAGTACGCACGCTCGTCAGCGTACGCAGTGCACTCAAGTAGGATATGTTCCACAGTTTCAATCGAGCCACAACGGTCATAATACGAACTGTTGATTTCACCGAAACGGTAACGCAAGCCATTTGTATATGCAAAGTTCAGACGAAGCTGGTGGTAAAGAGTTTCTAGTTGGCGAGGAAATTTCGGAGGGAGTCTTGATTTTAAATGTGGGTGAATTGAATAAAGAAATTGGTAGCGATGTGTCGGCAAGCTCCAAAGTCGATACTTTGTTTCGGAAGCAATTTTGTTAGCCAGTTGGGATGCATCAGATTTCATGAAGAAAGTCCTAATGATCATTGATGTTGATGGCCTTTACGAGCCGCTTCATCAGATTTTTCATTGGATTTAATGACACAGTGGGCTGGTATCCACTGAAATGTTATGCAGTGGTCTGCGGCAATCGCCAAATGATGTAGATACCCTATGTCAAGAGAAACAGGATGATGAATGGCTTTCTTCAGCAGGTTTTTCAGGATTTGCGGAGATGCTTTGAAATGAGTGAATATAACCCATAGTAAGGGAGTTTGGTGCAGCATATAGAGAAGAGCTTCTTTAATGTCATGGAGCTCAGATGTCGTAGGTGACGTCTTCCGCTGCAGCCAGTAAGGACATGGTTTGTTGAGGGTACATAAAGGCCAAAGGATGAAGTGTTTTGAGCAGTTGAACCGCTGGTGAATAGGTGGGTGTACTGCGTATATTCCTTGACTATGTAGGCTAGAGCGGCTTGCGGAAGTGCTGCCTGTGGCATGCGGCTCTTCGCATCCACACCAGGAACAGAGATATTCACCTTTAGAGACGATAGTGTCCATGGAGAAAATGTGGTTGGTAGTAAACTACGTAGTTGAATAATAGTAGGGAGGTGTAGATACTGTACAGCTCGACCAAAGCTAGAGTTGCAGTCAGTTTGGTGGACACAGTGCAACTAATGCTTCTTCCCTTGGAGAACATGTTGGAGATGGGTGCGCATAGTTTCTTAGGCGGCAATCAGATTTAGCGGTAAACATCCTGCTTCTGCAAGTGTTCATGATGCAGAGGATTCCTTTTGGGGTCCAAGGTATGTCCACAAGCAGATTTTCCGTGCAGCTCGAAGAATATTCTTGCTTGTTGGAGATAATCTTTGAAGCACCAGTAAATAGTAGAGTGACGCTCCTTT
Source organism: Amblyomma maculatum (assembly GCF_055883805.1). Lineage (NCBI taxonomy): Eukaryota > Metazoa > Arthropoda > Arachnida > Ixodida > Ixodidae > Amblyomma > Amblyomma maculatum. The sequence goes on along the minus strand of NC_139348.1, from coordinate 56,242,107 downwards.
AACGTAGGCCTTTTCAAGCAGAAACGTCGACCAGCAGTTGCTTCTCCATCGAGTTCCCGCCATGAATCTGAAAACCTGTGGTGTTGCAGTGATTCTCTCACGGAGGTTTTTATTCTGAGAGGCCCAAGAGAGGTTACTGTCAAATATAACATCTAGGAACCGGTGTGATCGTACATAGGACAATCAACGTCCACCCAGAAGCAGCGGGTATCTAGTATTCCTTTTCCTTGTAAAAGCCATAGCAACACTCTTTTCTGCTGATAGGCGAAGACCTCGGAGAGCCAGGTACATTGAGATGTGCATTTCCGCACTCTCAATTCGTTGCTGCCTTGAATAACGCGAACGTGATACACTCCAGATCCAAATATTATCAGCGAAAATTGTTATGCATACTCCACGTGGAAAGCTTCTGGTTATAAGTATAAGGGCAATATTGAACAGGAGAGGGCTGAGCACAGCACCCTGAGGTACGCCGCTCTTCACTGCATTAAAGATAGTTGGACCATGTGGAGTGCCTATAAAAATTTGCCGCTCTTGTAAATAGTGTCCACTCCTGTTGTTAAGCTGTCCTCCGAGGCCACGGCTGGCCAAGGCTTCAAGAATAGCATGATGAAACACAGAGTCAAAAGCAGCGTTGATGTCAAGGAAAACGGCTGTCGGGATGTACCCAATGTGAAGGTGCTCTTCAAGTGATGATACAAGGGTAATAACATTATCAGTCGCAGACCTGTTCTGGCGAAAGCCGGTCATTTCTAGAGGATATTCAATTCGGCTCTCGAGGAGACAGGTGACGAGTTTGGAGATCATTCGCTCCATAAGCTTACCTAAGCAGCCTAGCAGGGCGATGCGTCAGAAGGATGCATAACTTGTTGGCTTTTTAGAAGATTTCAAAACGGACAGAATTTTCGCCAACTTCCTAGGGACGTCGCCAGACATCCAGGAAGATTTGTAGTAGTCCAGGAAACGAAGGCGGGAATTGTGAGGTAGCTTTGCGATTGCGTCAGAGGTCACCTTATCATGACCCGGAGACGTCTGTCTGTTCATTTCTGCGATAGCTGTGGGTAACTGTTGATTAAATAAAGGTAGGTCCATCGCTGACACTGCCACCTGGGGGATGTCTGACAGACCAACTGTTGAGTGTGCGGAAGTCACTGACCCCGCGGAAAGTCATCTGCAGTATTATTCTGAGACTTCTTTAATGGATATTCGTTCCTGCAGAGATAGTGCTGTCAAAGGGTGAAGCTGTCCGCGGACTATCCGCCAAAATTTGCCTACTGATTGGCGCATATTCAGCGTAGAACAAAAGTCACGCCATCGTTGCCGACTAAGCTTATCTAGGTAGCGTCGAATGTGACGTTGTGTGCGTCGGCAAGCACGAAGGTCTTATACGTTTTTTTGGGCTCAAATCTTTCCTTTCAGATTGCCTGCGAATAGCGTTCATCTTTTTAAATGCCCCTTTCCAGGGTAAGCTATCGCTTTTAGCTGTGGTACGCGTACTTTCGCTCAATGAATAGGCTATTGTCGATATTACTTCCTCATTTCGGGTTGCGGCAATAATTCATCTGCTTGTGCGTCTTTGTATGTATCCCAGTCTGTAGATTTTATAATAAATTTCTTTGGCGCCATCTTCTGGTTAAATACGGGTAATGGTCACTTCCGCGTATTTATAGATCGGTGCGACAGCCAAAGTTGTGTGCTGAACTTGTCCCAAAGGTCAAGTCAATGCTGCTGGCAGTCGTCAGGCCTCGGAGATAGGTTATGCTGCCGCCATGTAGCCGCTCAATTGAATGTTTTGCAAAAAGATCTGCAACCTTAGAACCTTGAACACATGTGTGTGAGATTTCTATAATTTCAATGCGAGCGTTGAAGTCTCCGCAAATATGTGGAATGGGAGTCCTTGTTATCAAATTTTCAAGCCTCGAAGCATCGAATGGCCTGCCTGGCTCAAGATGAACTCCAATAAGAGTGTACTCTTGTTTGCCAGTTACAGTTATGGCGCACACATATTCGTTGTCATTGTCAGGCGGAACTTCAACCAAGGAAGCCGGGATACCCTTATGAAAGCCTATCAGCAATCTGCTAACGTCATCTGGTCATTGTGAATGATGAAAATAGTATCCGCGTAGTCTGAAAGCTTCCTCCACGCGCGATTCAAAGATAACTATGAAAGAGAAGTGGTATGCTCACACAAGCTACCGAAAATCAGTTTCGAGCGTAACCCACGAGCGTTCCACTGGAAATTGGCGCATGTACGAAATATGTTGTGGATGGTGAGCTGCAGTGAAGCTCTTCCTGTCGAAGCCAAGCTTACAAATGTGTTATATTACGCCTCTGCCGAGCGTAAAAGACCAACAGAAACGGCTCCATTGCTTGAAACAGCTTCTAGTTCTGGGGGGTCCTCATGATGAAGAGTTAGCGTGGACAAGGGTCTTGATGGCGGCAAACTGCATCGAAATCAGTTGGCTTGTGATTTCTTGTTCGGTGCTTCCGCTATGCTGCCCTTCGCTGATCTTGTTACATTGCATATTGCCATAGGCTGAGAGTTAGAGAGGTTGTTTGTCGGTTCTTGTGCGGAGTGGCACTGTTGCTTTGATGGAGGAGAAAAGCCAGCAGATTTCCCACGCTTCTTTTTGGCTGCAGCCGCGTATGTGTCATTACGCGTTTTTCCATCATATGATTTTTCGCATTGTGGTGTATTTTGGGATAGAACTAACGTATTTGTAAAACCCACGCCAGGGTTAGTTGGTGGAGCAAGACGCTTGGTAGGTTATCCTTGTGCTTGCTCCATTGAGCGTGCAAGTGTAGCAGCTTTCTTTTTAACACACACTCCATATAGTTGGTTGGTTTTTGGGGTTTAACGTCCCAAAGCGACTCAAGCTATGAGAGACGCGATAGTGAACTCCGGAACTTTCGACCACCTGGGGTTCTTTAACGTGCATTGACACCGCACAGCACATGGGAACCTTGCTTTTCGTCTCCATCGAAAAGTGGCCGCCGAGGCCGAGATTCGATCCCGCGCCCTTGGCAACAGTAGTCGAGCGCCGTAACCACTGTGCCACCCCGGCGGGGGACCCTCCATATGAAGCAAGGTGTGGGCTATCGCAGTTCCCGCATCTAGGTGCGATCTCGAGTTGTATTCTGTGTGCGAATAGGGGCCAGCACACACTTTGCATCGCACGGGGCCGGTAAAACGTCTCGATATGTGGCCATTGTATCGCTGCTCTGACGTACTAAGTTACACGGTAACATAGAACCCCAGCATGACCCTTTTAAGCAGTGGTGCATCTTTTGAGAATTCTCATATAACGGAACAACAGCGTACCTCTATGCTATGCCACCGTCCTCAGGAATGTCAGTTGTTTGCCATATTGCTGAGAGGACGCCTTGGCCTCGTAGATACGCAGATCTTCATTTGAGTAGGTAACATCTACGTCTTGAGTTTTTTTTGTAGCTGGTTGTGTAAGGATACTGTACCTGGGCCCCTATAGCCACTCCAGCCAGCCTAGTTACTGTGAGCAAACGGTTTACAGCAAGCAATGTCGATACTGTAACGATTTAAGCTACCATCCTTATTAAGTCGATGGCTGAGAACGTTTTCTTGAACCGACGCTACAAGTGACGAAGCCAGGACGTTAGGGTTGGCTTTCGATAGATTGCCTCCTACCTACGGTGGGACAACCTGAACACCAGCAGCTCTCTTTTTCCTGTAGGAGACAACCGTGCAAGATGCGTGGTTCGTGTCCTCTTCGTGGTCACCCAAAGGTGCCTCGCTGGCTTGTTCTTCGCGTGGTGTCTTGTTCGCAGGGCCTTGATCTGTGTCCGCCCCTACAGGGGCCGCTTGACTAGCCGATGGCTCTACTGCCATCAGTGCAGCATGGAGTGTGGCTGTTGGTGGTGTTCTGAGTGCATAGGGCGCAGAGGGCCTAGGCGATCGCTTGATGTGCTTTCACTGGTACCCATGGAGTACCAGGTCATCGTAGGATGAAGACACAAATCAGTCTTGATGTAGGGTTTTTTAGCGCAAAGACAAGGACAAGAAAGGCGAGACGTACGCACATAGCGCTTGTGTATGTACCGTCTTTGCCAAAAGTAACCAGGCTGCTCCGAAGGCAGTTGTAGCAAGCACGTGGCCGTGTGGCGGCGTTCCGCTCGCTGTGGCTTATCGGTGCGCGTCAGCTTCGAGAGTACAACAACTGACGTACCTTCGCACTCTCACTCTCGCCCGTTGGATGATAATAACTAGGCGCGTATGATGTGCGGGTTGCGGTTTCACTCGTGCGAAGCCTGTTTGTGCCCAGCGAGGGCGCTCAGTACAGCGACGGGGCTATTCACTCTTCTCGGCAACTGCATAAAACAGAAAAGCAGGTGATAGTAGACATGGTGAGCTCTTGTTGTTTCTAAAACGAAGAGGTGCTAGGTTTGCTAGACAGTGTCGCCCTGAGATAAGGCTTCCGCGAGCGAGAAAGCAATAATGTGCATATAATGGCTAAGCGCGAGGAAGGTTTCATTTTAGTTCCTTACATATACCAAAACGTACCTACACGCAAATGAAAAAAATTGTTAGAATCAATCAATGCACTTATTTTTAAACAGCCTCCCCAAGGGGCTAACACAATTTCGCAAACACAAAAAAGAGAGATAAGGTGGCTTGAAAGGGTTCATAAGCTTTCCCATATCTTTGTACCGGAGTTATGACCCGTAGTGTGGCACTATACGCAAGGTACCTTGGAGAAAGCATATTGAAATTTCGAGGTGCGTTATCATTCTTTAATGCACAGGTGCATCAAACACGCAGGAAAGTGCAATACTGCTCTGCTGGTGCGTTTAGGCAGCGGATTACAGAACAAAAGCACGTATAAATGTATAGTGAGAAACGCGACATAATATCTGCTTCAGGGAAGTTGCCGAGAAGAGCGAATAGCCCCGTCGTTATACTGAGCGCCCTTGCTGGGCACAACCAAGCTTCGCACACATGAAACCGCAGCCAGCACATCATACGCGCCTAGTTTTTAACATCCAACGGGCGAGAGTGAGGGTGCGAAGTTACGACAACTGTTGTCCCCTCACAGCTGACGAGCATCGATAAGCCACAGTGAGCGCAATGCCGCCACACGGCCGCGCGCTTGCTCTGCCAGCCTTCGGAGCAACCTGGTTACTTTTGGCAAAGACGGTACGTCTCGCCTTTCTTGTCCTTGTCTTTTTTTTGCGCTAAAAAAACCCTACATCAAGATGAACTTACCCAGCAGGAAGTTTTAATCTTAAAACTCTAAAACTTCGAAAACAATGCCGAAAATTAGAGACCGGTCTCAGACAGCCGATCAGCTAATCATCATCTTCTTCTTCCACTGTCCGGGGCTCTATATCTCGCCCATGTCCCTCTTTGGGATTATGTCAGCAGCACTGCAAACCATTTCGAATGAGGAAACAAAAGCTTGTACTACATTTAATCTGAGAGCTGAGAACTCGCACTGAAGATTCCTTCGTCTTTAAAAGGCCAAGTAACTGAGTTTATGGTGGAATTTGAAAGAAACTAGAACACGATAGAAGTATAATTTACTGCCGGCTGTCTTATTGTAGACCGATGTTGGTGAGGGTAGTAGGATGAACTTTTGATGAACAGGACTCAGATTTTTCAAATTAATATTTAGGCCTTTATAAAAATTCAAGTGCTGCAAGAGGGTGCAAACTGTGACCCTCGAATGGCCAAATGTGGTGATATTTTTTCATCAGTGTGAGTAGAGTGAAGGATATGTGAAAATACCTGTACTTTTTTTTAATGCGAAACTGTATAGTTCCAATGCGCAGTTCTCAAATCTCCCAATTTGTGAGAAGCCTGGAAAGTTGGAAGCTTTCAACTTTCGCGTAATAACTCTTATTGATGAAAAATATGCAACTATGCTCCATATTGGGTATAATGAATGAAAAATATAAAAGCAATATTGCCTTAACAAGTCCGTTTGGTTAACGAGTGTAGAAATTGGTATAGCTTCTTTGAGGTTTTCTTAAAATGCCGATTAATAGTTGCACTCACCTTGTCAGGTTTTCTTCCAAATATCGGAGCTAAAGTTTCTTTTATGGGATTCAACTTTGGAAAGTATATATCCGACAAGAGGAGAATCCATAAGCTCTTCTTTGTACCACTGTCGCTGTAGGCCATTTCTCCTCCTTGCAAAGGCATGTAGCCATTAACATGTTTCGTTTTTGGAAGCTTGTACAGAACAAACCTGCAAAAGAAATAATCGCATGTCACAATTTTATTATCAAGGCGGTGGGCATTACAAGGAAAAGAGGTATCATCCGACCACATTTTTTATTTCAATTTGCAGCCTCATATTGTGCAATGTTTTGCAGGTGAAGATTTCTTTTCGAAAAAAATGTTTATTGTAAGTTTTTCTTGCGGCTGTAGAAATAATTATGCCTTTTAGGTCAAAATGGCATTGGCAGTTGTGACCCATTTTAATAATAATGAGTTATTAACGATTCGCCACTAATGGCGCGCACACTCCCAGATCCCAGACACCCTTAGAATGAGTGGGGGTAGCTGTTCCAATCTCAAAAGATATGCTCTCGACTTGTGTGGCAAGCTCAGCCGGAAGTTAACTACCTTGTAGTAACAGAGGGTGTAGCCGTTTGGTGCCCAGCTTTCGCAGAATCAAGCCAGAGTAAGGGTCAGAGTCAGAAGTAACAAACAAACTTTATACCCAACAAGAGACAACACAGAGATATTCACACAAACGCCTAAAATGCACAGACGAGAGGTTCACAGAAAGGAAATTCCACGCATGCAAGTAAAAAGTCATTAAATAAAAAAAGAGGATTTATAACACAGAATAAGACACGAGAGAGTAAAATAAACAAACACCAAATTCCCACTGAGTGCGCTATTGCAGACCGAAGCCTGGAAAGTCAAGATGTGGCCGCCATGTAAGACAAGCGCCGCTCCCTCGCAGATCTGTGGGCTTGACAATAGTGGGTGAACCACGGAAGTCAAGGAGTAGCACATGCGAACACGTCGCCATACTAGCTAAAACACTTACTGACTCACACAAGCGACGCGACCTCAATAAATAGGGTGCACTATGGCGGTGTTTGACGACTCCCACCGAGCAGCGAATCGTCATTGGTTAGGCGCCGCCGAAAATTCAAGAAAAGACGAGCACTTTTCGGCCGATTGAGTCATCGTCGATGCCGGGTGATGAGAACGAAGGTGGCGCCGATGCGTTCAAGGTCACGCACTTTCCTCTCGCGGGGAAGGAGGCGTTTCTCCTATGGGCTTGATTCTGGAACCTATGCGGCACCGCGCGGGCTTCCGCGCCCACTTAATAAAAAGGTGCACCAATTTCTTGACCCTGCACCTTCCTTAAATAGTATTGTCTTACAATATTCTCAAACACACGTACATCATGAGCACATGCATGCGCGCACAAACTACATGGAGCAAATGCAAACATAACTCACATCCATTGAACAAGTTTCACAGATAGGAACCACAAATCATAAAATTCACAAATCCCTACAATGACGTTCACAAACACAACTCCTTGTCGTCAAGATACACATCAAAACAGCAACACAGAAACACACAGCTTTTCAATGCAAAGAGAACAGTCTCAAGGCACTCTTTCGCCTATATTTTCCATGCGCGATTTGCACCTTCTGTTTGGAAAAGGATGAGTTCTTTTCCACGTTTCAAGTACGCGAGTTTCCTTTCTGACAAAGCACATAATACTATTTAAGCACCCTATATATAAATACGAGAAAAAAGCACTACAGATAAATCCTCTATAAACGTATGCTGAATCGGTATAACTTTTCTTCATTTATTGTGTGACAGGATTTTCACACAATTGCAGTAATGTGTTTGGTATATGGTCTATATATTTGATCAAGAACACCTATATATAAGTTTAGATACGAAGCGATGTATGGTAATGGAAACCTGGTAAACAATGGCGACATAATGGATACCAGATCGGGGGATATTTCTCTGTTTAATATGTGACAGCCTGTTTGTAGTAGGAAGCATTAAATTTCCGAAAAGAAGTAACAGCGCCGAAGACAGAAAAGGAAAAGACAGGTAGTGCATTTAAATTGAATGTTTACTGCGCTGCCCGCTCCCTAATATAGTTCAGCAGCTATGCGCGACAATACAGCATTGTGCTCGTCGGTCCCCCTTCATGGATCACTGCCTTGTCGTGGCGGAGGGGCTTGCGAAACTCGATGAAGTGAGCTCTGCTGTGTAGGGCCACCCAAGATAGACAGGTCACGGCAGAGAGTTTTGACAAAATGTGATTCACTGGAGAAGGTAATAGCAACCCACTCCAGTATTTCCTGCCAAGAAAACCCTATGGCCAGTGACAATATCATTAAAGATATGGCGCCGGAAGATGAGCCCCTCAGGTTGGAAGGCGTCCCACATGTTACTGGGGATGAACAAAGTGTGATTCCTAGTAGCTCCAGGACGAATGAAGGGGCTGGACTAAAGCCAAAAGGACGCTCAGTTGTGGATGTGTCGGGAAGCGACCGGAAAGTCCGATGTTGCAAGGAGATTTATCACATAGCAACATGGAATGTAAGATCTATGACGCAAGGTAAACTGGATATCGTCAAGCGAGAAATGGACAGATTGAACATTGATATCTTGGGTATCAGCGAGCTCAAGTGGACCGGAATGGGAGAATTTAACTCCGGCGACCATTATGTCTTTTATTGTGGGCACGAATCCAAGAAAAGGAATGGGGTCGCTCTCATAGTAAACAGAAGAATGGGCAAAGCAGTGCTAGGGTACAACCCCGAAAATGACCGAATGATTTCACTACGGATCCAAGGTCACCCTTTTAACATAACAGTTATCCAAGTCTATGCACCGACCACTACTGCTGAAGAAGCTGACGTTGAGAGATTTTATGCCGACCTACAATGCCTTTTAGACCGAACCCCATCATCAGAGGTCGTTTTTCTAATAGGAGACTGGAATGCTAAGGTCGGGAGTGAAGAAATATCCGGAATTATACGCAAGTTTGGTCTTGGCGAGCCAAATGAAGCTGGGCAGAGGCTAGTAGAGTTTTGTCTAGAAAACAACCTGACCATAGAGAATACTCATTTTCAACAGCACAAGAGGCGGCTATACACATGGACTTCACCGGACGGCCTGTACAAAAATCAGATCGATTATATTCTTTGCCGGCAGAGATGGATAAGCGCTATACAAGCAGTAAAAACAAGGCCTGGGGCCGATTGTGGCAACCATCATCAGCTTCTTGTTGCCAAAATTAAGCTTCGATTGAGGAAAACGCAGAAAACTAGAAGGCCTTTCAGGTATGATCTGGATCAAATTCCATTAGAATATGCTGTGGAAGCGAGGAATCGATTTCAAGAATTAGATCTAGAAGACAGAGAACCCGAAGAGATGTGGACTGATGTTCGTGATATAATACAATAAGTTGCTACTAAGGTAATTCCAAAGCAAAAGAAATTCAAGAAAGCAAACTGGTTATCTGAAGAGGCTTTGCAAATAGCTGAGGAAAGGAGGATGGCAAAAGTTATGGGGGAAAGAGAAAGATACAAGGTTCTCAATGCGGATTTTCAGAAAATAGCAAGGAGAGATAAGAATGCCTTCCTGAACATACAGTGCCAAGCAGTTGAGGACAACAGCCAATTAAGGAACACAAGAGCTCTGTATAAGACAATCTTAGATATCAAAGGAAGCTTCTGTGCTAAGCTAGCCGTGTTAAAGGACAAACGAGGCAAGGACCTCACTGAAGCCTCAGAGATAAAGAAGAGGTGGCAGGAATACACAGAAGAACTGTACAAAAAGGGCCCGAATGTGCAAACCCAACATAAGACGGTTGCGATTACTGATCTAGAGCCGGGCATCCTGAAGAGTGAAGTTGAATGGGCCTTAGCCATCCTTGCTAAGAACAAAGCTAGAGGAATTGATGGCATTCCAGGTGAGTTGCTTCAAAACCTCAAACATGATGCTGTTAACATTCTGCATACATTATGTCAGAAGATTTGCACAACCCTGCAGTGGCCACAGGATTGGAGGTCAGTTTACATACCCATTCTTAAGAAAGGCAGTGCCAAAGATTGTTCCAACTACCGCACGATCGCGCTTATTTCGCATGCTAGCAAGGTGATGTTGAAAATCCTCCAAGAAAGGCTGCAGAAGTATGTGGATCGGGAGCTTCCGAACGTGCAAGCTGGGTTGCGCAAGGGCAGAGGAACTAGAGACCAAATTGCCAACCTTCGTTGGATCATGGAAAAAGCAAAAAAGTTCCAGAAACCCATCTACTGCTTTATTGATTATGCGAAAGCATTTGACTGCGTAGATCACAGCAGATTGTGGAAAGCTCTCAGAGAGATGGGAGTTCCAGTTCACCTCATCTGTCTCCTCAGCAACCTCTATGAAGGACAAGAGGCCACAGTCAGAACTGGACATGGTCTTACTGATTGGTTTCCGATTGAGAAAGGAGTGAGGCAAGGCTGCATACTGTTGCTCTGCCTATTTAACCTATATGCAGAGTGCGTCATGAGGAAGGCCGGTCTGGACGAGTCTCCAGCTGGAGTGAAGATTGCTGGAAAACGTATCAACAACCTTTGATATGCGGATGATACCACTTTAATGGCTGAAAGTGAAGTGGAACTCATGAGACTTTTGATGCGCGTAGAAGAAAAGAGTGAGAAGTTTGGGCTTAAACTGAACATTAAAAAGACAAAGATCATGTCGTCTTGCCCTGTCAAGTCCTGGAGCATCAATGGACAAGAAGTGGAAGCTGTGACAGATTTTCTCTTCTTGGGCTCCAAGATTACCTCAGAAGGAGACTGCAGCCATGAAGTTAGGAGACGCCTGCTTCTGGTATAGAGAGCAATGGTTAGCCTTGACCGCCTAGAAAAGAGCAGAGACATTAGTCTGCCAACCAAAATCCATATAACTCGTGCTATGGTCTTTCCAGTTGTTATGTATGGATGCGAGAGTTGGACTGTGAAAAAGGCTGACCGCCGAAGAATTGCGCCTTTGAATTGTGATGCTGGAGAAGACACTTGAGAGTTCCTTGGACTGCCAGAAGATCAAATCAGTCAATATTGTCGACCATAAACCCTGACTGCTCATTGGACGGTCAAATTCTAAAGTTAAAGCTCAGCTACTTTGGTCATCGGATGAGAAGAGAGGAGTCGCTGGGGAAAGCTTTGACGTTGGGAAAGGTTGAGGGTCGCCGGAGAAGGGGTAGGCAGCGAACGCGATGGCTAGATGGCACCCTCGAGGCCTCGAGGCACTGCAGATTAAGGTATGTGATGTTAGGAAGATAGTGAGAGACCGGAAAGCGTGGCGTGACATGGTCCATAGGGTCACGGAGAGTGGGACACGACTGAACGACTGAACGGACGCTCGTCGGTCATCGATCGTGCCTGTTGCATTCCTCAGGGTTCACTTTAAAGTGAGGGATTAAACTTCTCAATGAAGGTACTCAAGTTTACGCGAACACCGACATTGTAGCAACGAACGACAGTTGCTGGAATCAGCTGAAATCATTTGCGATATACTTCAGCACATCTTGCGGGACAAAGAAAAGTAAAAACCAGGTGTCAGTGATGCTGAGTGTACACAAAGAACACAAGATATATCTGTGTGGTAAAAGAAAAGAGATGAGGCGGCTTGTCAGCATCGGCCACAAGCAACCAATTAAAATTGTTCACGGCATCGCTCTCTTCATCCCAAACATCGCCTCGATGTTCCAAATCAAACAAAGGTGTCCATAAACATAAGAAATGTAGATATTGGTCTTTAGCGAGCGTATATTGTTGGATTGGAAACATGCACCTAAGGCCACCTTTTTTGCTTTTATACCGGATGAGAGACTACAGCCATGTTCCTGCATATCGCAGTAGGGATATTTCAATATTGCGCTTGCCGTGCCCACAGTTGTTTTTGGAAGTAATGAAAAGTGTTTATCACTGCATTGTTAATCTATTGCCCTGCAATAGAGACGTCATACCTAGTCCGGGTCCTTCTACTGCAGAAATGCTTGAAACAACAATGGAGGAATGGAGAGAACTTAAAAAGAGTGTGGCCACAAGAAACAGTCGCCTAAACGAAACTATTGGTAAACTGACTCCCATTGACAGTAAAGTGGATAATATTTCAACCATGGTCACGAACTACACAACCAAAGTCTAGGAGTCAGTAAGTATGCGCGTTCGTGCATTGAATACCAGTGTCGCAAGCCGCCTCCTTTACATCAGCCGGCGCCACTACAGCATTTTTCGTGCCCGTACCGAGCATTCGATCGTGTTGGCCTCGATTTGAATGGACCTTCCTCGTAAACACCTGCAGGGAATCGTTAGATCACCGTGGCTGAAGATCACCTTACTCACTATGCGGAGACAGCAGCACCCCACTGAGCACAGAATATCTTTTAGCTGTCTTGATATGTCTATATTGGTCATATATATCTTGAGCTATCAAAGACATCTACAAGACGTCGCTTGGTTCTAGTCTAGAAGACATCATCGGCAAGATGTCTGGAATCTGTCTTGTGAAGAATTTTTATGTCTTCAGCTACGCAAGACAGTTATTAGCCGGCTTATGCAAGATGTCTTCTAGAGTTCTGCTTCAGAAGTCTACCATACTTCCTCACAAGACGTTTCAGGATCACATATGCGCCTGTAGTGCAATATGTACACAATTTAACTGGACGACACTGTTCTGCATACTCTAAGTATAAATTGTCGAAGGTTCGTTCTAGCATTGTTACAGCTCGCAGAGTGCTGTATCCAAAGTGCCTGCGCTTTTGAATTAAGCATGCAATCTGGGCTGTTTCCAGCATGCAGGACTAATATGACACCAAGAAATGCTGTTTAGGCGATGGGTATCTGAACATAATGTACAAAAGTCGCTGACACCTTCATTTCTGCATCGTTTAATTGGTGCAGCCCATATAGCCACACCTGTGTTCGACCTCGCTGGGCGCAGCTCCATTCCGCCGGAAGACTCCAAACCCCGAGTGTTCACTACGAGAAAGTAAGTTAGCGATGTATCCGTTGGGAATAAAAGCCAGTAGTTCGCACAGAGGAACGATTTGCTGGGCCGATGTTAATACGGAACGCCAGCTATGCACGATTCGCCATTCCCAAACTTCGCGCATGATTCGCGCGCCGTGGCCTTTTTGCACCCCTCCACTTTACAGCGAGATAGAAAATATGCGCCAAAATAATTACGCAAGACGCAGGTTATATTTACCGTTTTGAAACAAATACGTCGTAAGCAACAGTTACATTTTACTTGTAAAGCTTGTTTTATGAAATATATTTCAGATTTCTATTGTTTTTAAAGTTATTGTATCAATGCGCTGCTCGGCCGCCGGCCATTTCGTCGTGTCTAGTCGTGTCTGCACGTTAGGCCGTTGGTTTGTGACTGCGTTGAAAATGTATCCCGCACAACGGCTGCTACTTCTGGCTGCAAGGAAAGCTTCGCTGGGTGAGTAAGAAATTGGTTCTTCTTAATGAGTCACTTAATGGAGCAGTAAAGTGACCGAGTGTTTTCTTTTTCCGATAAAAATGCTGCAGGGACCGTTGTTTGTATCCGCCGGCGCAGGCTGCATGGGCAAGCAAGATAGCGCGCGAGGACCGTTTAGTCAGTACGAAAGGCAGTGTTTTATGGCGCATCTAGTTTTGTGCATGCAGGAAGGTTTCGCGCTTGTAATTCCGCTCGCCGCGTTTCGTGAACTGCCATTGGCGGCGGAACCTCGCGATGTAATTCTTCAAAATGAGCTTGGCGATCCGACGTCTTTCGTTGATTGCCGCTGGTTCTAACACTTTCCCAGGAAACACAACTGAGCACGAAAGTCTGCATGCTTAGTGTGGCCTTCACTCTGCAGCAAGATACAGAGAATACGCACCGTCGAGTGGAAGCCGTGCATTGTTTATGGCAGCCTGCAGAGCTCTATACGCGCTAAGTTATGCCGCGGTTGCGAAAAAGAAAAAGAACGATCTCAATAAGACGCCTTAAGGCTGTTTCACATGATGCGACGCGCACGAAAAATTTCGGTCCAGTCGCAGTGTCGTTGCGGCGCAAATCGTAACAGCCCTTTCACATGCTAGCGGCACCAGCGATTTCTGTCGGTGCGGCACGAGCGGCGGCACCATCATATTTTACCAAACATAAAGGTAAAACACGCGTAAGAATAAATGTAGTATTTAATTTATGTTTTTTTATCAAAATATCAAACACTTTATGCAAAATAGGCATTTTTAACTTTTCCGTTTTGTACGCAATTACGTACAACAGTCACATCAGGCTGAATTCCATAGGCTGGCGGCCGTCTCGTTCGCAACGATCGCTGCGACGGGAGCGGCGTGCGACCAACATGTTGGAAGTCTGTCGCAGCCGCTCTGCGACGGGAGCGGCGTGCCCTTCTGTCGCTGTGCGGCTGAAATCGCACACTGCTGCGGCGAGAATCGCATCATGTGAAACGGCCTTTAGAGGGGAGGGTAAGGTGCATTCTGGCCACAGCGACTCTCCCAACTGCTAGCAAAATACTCTCGGCCTGTTCACAGGCACAAGTTGAAACACATATGGCGAGATAGGAACGGCGTACAAACATTCTGCAGTGATTTAATTTTAATAGTTCATAAAATGTTTACAGTCAGGCATTACATTGCCACAACAATACTATAGTCCGTATATATTCAGTGATTAAGGGATTTTACATTTTCATATAATCAGAAAGCACAATTTAGTTCTTTTTATGTTCCTGAACTGCATGCTATGTGATGTGCTGGTGCTCTATTTGCTTTGGTCTTCAAGGTTTTTTTTTCTTTTTATTTGGCAGAAATGTTTTAAGAAATTAAGCTTCAGTTCAATTGGTACAGAAGGAAGTCGAAAGCAAATCTTTCGGAGGGACCTCGTATAACGAAAAGCCTATTATTAATACACAAAAACATATCAATTTCATTTGTTTTCTTGCTTCAGGGCCAATAGACTCTTCCTGTCCAGAACTTTGAAAAGAAAAGAAAGTACTGAATCTTAATTTACTTTTAAGGCGTATAGAATGTAGCCATGTTATAATATGGGTTCAGTGTATGCCTTCTGGCTGTCCTCAACAACAAAGCTGTGACTCCACGCAAACCTTTTGATAGCATATAGAATCCTCCCGAAGTGAAGGTGTTTGGCATCAAAGGTGAAATGCCTTCATTTAATTTAATGCTGTTTTTCATATTGTGCTGTTGTGTCTGTGTTTGATGCTCTTGTTTTTTTTTGTGTCTTCGAGAATTTTCAAGTAAACAAAACACTTACCCAACAGCTCAAGCAAGTGAGCTATGCATTCTTTTTTTCTTGCTCTGGGTGCATGCTCACTGTTTAAAATATTGCTTTCATTTGTTCTAGGAAAAACTGGTGATGCATACATACATACATAGGTACCTACATATATACATGCATAGATACATACATAGGTAATGCATCCATACATAGATACATGATACATAGATTTATTTCTTCTCTACATATGTCAAATGAAACACTTGGCAAACTCAGAGGCAGAAACCTTACCCAGCATAGAAAGTGACTCTCGATAAAAAAAAGAATGGATAAATCAGGAAAATGGTGGTTTTCTTCATGTGTGTCGGTGAGGACAAGGAAATGTTTAGCCCTCGAGGTCATCAAGGAGTTTTTAATATAAATATATTATACTCAGCACTGTTTTGTGCTGCTAGTGCGTGTCTTGGTTAAACATATTTCTATTGTGTACTCAGTACTCTCAACCTTATGTGACATATTTTGAGGTTAAATTCTTATCCCATAGTGGAATTTGTGCCAGTGATTTGTAGTCAGTGATTTGCTTTATTAAACTTCACAAGAAATCGTTAAAGCATTGGAACACCTTGCAGACTGCCACCATCTCCACGGCTGCCTAGCAACTATCCTTTTCCTGTCTGTGCTGCAAACACAACTTAGCGATGATGGCCACGGGACTGACATCTCACTGGGCAGTCGCGGGCTACTGACTGAACACACAGGTATGGTTTGACTGTGCCAAAAATTTCGATTTGCCAACAGTGGGACTTTTTCTTTCTGTTTGGGAGCTCATATATCTAAATCATGCTTTTGATTTTAATCCCGGCAGGTGTGACATGGAAAGCCTTCAACACCAATGAAACTTAGTTTTGCCGACGTCACAAAAGAGTGGTTGGTGTTTGCCTTGTGACAAAGACCAAGTCCACATCTAAAGGCGCTGGGAAGCCACCATGAACAGTGCCACAATAGCAAGCAGCTGGGATCAAGGCACCTTCTGTGCTCTGTTACAACTCAAGTTTAAAGCTTTGTAATTTTGCAAAGGTAGGCCTCCAACAATTGACAGAGAGGAGCCTCCCAATCAATTGAGCCACAAAGGAATTCCCCCTTTCATGGCAGTAGGTGACAAAAAAGAGGCAGTGCAGCTGGTGGTCAGTACCGATAAAGGAAAAGCTGCCCAGTCTAGTTAGCTGTGGACAAGGGCTGGAGTGGTACCAGTGTTGAGAACGATTTGATTGGCAGAAAAGCCTCCTTTGAGGGATATTCGCCCCTTCATTCTTAATTTGTAACTGTCTGCAGTGGATCTGATAGCCCCGGAAGTTTTCTTTTTTTTTTCAATTTTCTCTGCCCTCCAGGGGTTGTACAGAATAAGAGATGCACAACCCATGCCAGCTCCCTCATTTTACAATGATTTCATGCCAGAATGTTCGCAGTGGTATTTAGACCTTGTTTGGTTTTTTTTCAATGCCTTTTCTCCATGCATAATAACAGGCTATTTAGCATAACACAGTCGCACACAAGACAGAGGACACCACACCAGCACTTAAAACTGTCCAGCGGAAAGCAGCCGATATACATAGCCTACTCAGGTGATGCGCACGGGTACAAGGCAACATCGAAACAGCACCAATTTTGTCAAACTATGCGTGAGAACTTTTTCTTCAGTCTCATAAGAAAAACCAATTTGCTGCTGACACAGCTGCAACCTGCTTTTTATATGAAGGGCTTCTAGTGTTTCATGAGCCGTTAGCCACAGTTTTAACAATTGGTGCAAGAGAAGTCGCTCACCTTCATTGTTAATGTATTTTGCATGTTCCCTAAGTTGGCCATTCATGCAGAATCCTGCCTGTGCAAAATAAGATTTTTCTACATGACAGTAGAATTTTATAGACGGTGGTGCACTTTACGAAATGCTGGTCATGTCTCTTCTGACAGCCGACCTGTTTGCTTTCGTAGCTTATGTGATGGCTTAGCTGAGCAAGCTTTCAGGGAGCAGAGGATACCATCTATACATTAAACAGGTTCGAGCTGTGTCAGCAACACTTCCGTTTTTCTTTAAGGCTGAACAGATATTTCTCATACCTGCTTTGATAAGATTGGTGCTGTTTTCCTGTTGCCTTGTACATGTGCACATCAGCAGTGAAAGCTATGGATCAACTGCTTGCCCCTAAATAAACAGTTGTAGTAAGTACACGTGGTGTCTTCTTTCGTGTGTGTGTCTGTGTTATGCTAAATACCTTTTTTATTTCTGAAAACCAACTATCTCAGCAGTTAACTTCCTTCTTTTATACCAGCAGAATGTGAAGAGCAGCACCGTGCAACACTGATTTTTTTATTTCTTTTTTTTTGCTGTGCCTTCTGTACTCCTCGCAAGCTGTTTGCTGCACTACAAAAGGTAAGGGCAGTTTGTGCCATCATGGCTGGTTCATGCTGCCCTTACCTTTTGTAGTGCTGCAAACAACTTTTGAGATGGAATATAGTGGTTGGTATGTATAATAACAGGGATGCAAACCTTTTGCTCCTTCTTTTTTTTTCCCTTATGGTGCCTTCTAGTGTTTCTTGTAGAGTGATGTACGACCCTTACCTGCTACCTTTTCCTTAGTGCTTTTTAGTTATGATAGTAGAATGTAACTAGGACAGGCATGCAGCCATTGCATTTTTTTTTTCAGTGCATTCTAGTCATGCTAACAGGAATAGCAGCAGTGAAGCAGTCTTGGCTTCGTTTTTTGCAATGTGGATTTTTTAATGGATTTGATGTCGTGCCTAATGCTCAAGTGTTTATACAGTTTCTACAAGATTTATGTATGACCAGGATTCAGTTGGTGACATGCATGCACATATAGTATTATGAAATGTAACACTGGTCATGATGGTCCTTTGTGAAAGCACCTTTTTCTGTGTACTGAAGCTTTTTCATTAGAATTTGTTGCTTTGTTTTATTTTGTACAAACATTATGCAGATAGTTCGTTTAACCACTCAACCAGTTTTGTACACTTTTGCATACCTACCCCTGTTTATTTCTAGTCTTTTTCCTGTTCTTGTTTGGAGTATGGATGTTTTCATTGTTTTTGTAAAGAGATCATTTTAAGCTTGGACAGAACTGCATTATTATTTTGTCATTTTCATACCACTTGTAGTGTCTAGTTTCTGTGCTTTTAACTTCGTAGTGCATTGTTGAAAAAAATCAAATATATGATTTACACATTTTGTTTCCTAGTACCTTTTGCAGTTATTGCCAAATCTCCCAAACAGCACCCAACGATGGCTGTCCACCGTGCAGTGTGGCATGTTTTGTAACAAAGAATGTGTACAGATCTCACTTACTGTTTGCAGTTTTAATGTCTGTGAGAATGAATGACAATGTGCATCATTCTTTTCATGTCATGTGTTGGCTCTTTCTGGTGTTTTCTTCCTTGGTACAATATTAGGCTTCAGAGAACCACATTTTGTCATTTGCATACTGTTGCTTGCGGCTTTCCTTGTTTTTAACATGCGTGAGATTGTTTAAGTTGCCTATTTGCAATGTATAATGCTGAGGAAATTAAAGAGTTCTGTAGTTTACTCATGTCATTTTCTAGCATTGGGTGCAGTTATTACCAAACTTTCCAAAGAGCCCCTGATGGCCATTAACAGTGAAATTTGGCACGCTTTGTAATAAAAAACATACAGTTCTCATTACTAGACAACAGTTGTAGTGCGTGAGAATTAATGATTTACAATTGTACATCAGTTTAGCTTGCATCATAACTGAATGTGTGAAAGAGCACTGTGGGTGTGTGACGGCGATGCGGCTTTAGTTGTAGTAGCATCTGATGAGACTATATTTTATGTCTGACAGTGGTGTTGAAAAACTCTGCAAATACATAAGCATTTCAGACAGTTTTGCGAGAAATAGCAGGGAATAAATAATTTAGAGCATTGCAGGAGATTCTAGAGCTCATTTTAGACATTCAGAATCTATTTTAATGATTTCTAGATGATGACTTGCAAGACGTCTTGTAGCTTAAAAAAAAGTGGATGCATTAGCTGAGCTAGAAGGCAGCTACAAGATGTACCAAGACATGTAAAAACGTCTTTCATATCTTGTCAATGCATCTTTTAAATGTCTATCAGCTGTCTTGGGTGCCACTTCAGATGTCTATAAGGTGACTTGTTTATCTTGGCAAGATGCCTTATAGCTATCTGCTAGACTGACTTACGTTTAGTATGTTATTTGTCTTCCAGATTTCTAGGAGATATCTTGCAAGACGTCTTGTAGCCTAAAAAAGTGGGTGCGTTAGCTGAGTTACAAGATCACTACAAGAAATATCAAGACATCTGGCAATGTCTTGCATATCTTGTCGAGACATATTATATACGTTTAGTAGCCATCTCAGAGGTCTACTGAGACATCTATCAGGCATCTTGCTTGTCTTGGCAAGACAGTTTATAGCCGTCTCATAGATGGGTTGGTGTTTACTGGGACTTCAGGGTGGCACCAGATCCTATATCGCGTGCTTTTTTCTTCATCATTTCATTCTGCGGCACGGGGCCACAGTGAACTTCTGAGTTATCGAGGCAAATCTTTTCTATTCGAGATTGTCGAAGCGATCCTACACGAATGTCAAACTTTCCACCGGACAGCTAGAGCGTACCACCCTAAGCCCAAAGGCCTCACAGAGTGCTTTAGTCGCACACTGCGTGACATGATGTCCCAGTAAATTACCTCCAATACTCCAATTGGGAAAAGATTCTTCCATTTATCACCTATGCCTACAACATCGGCGTTCAAGTAACTACCGGATTCTCGACATCTTTTCTGCTGTATGCGCGTGAACCTTCTTCTCCACTCGACACCATCTTTTCCTACCATCCTGATATCTGAGAGTATACATCACTTTCAGCAGCTGCCAGGCACAGTGAAGAATGCTGCAAGCTGGCTCGCTCGATTACTTCGGACTAGAAAGCCCAGAAGAAAGCGCACAGCGACAGCCGCCACTGTGTCCCCAATTCTCTCCCGGTTCTCACGTATCGCTCTGGGTCCCGC
This sequence comes from Amblyomma maculatum, assembly GCF_055883805.1. Lineage (NCBI taxonomy): Eukaryota > Metazoa > Arthropoda > Arachnida > Ixodida > Ixodidae > Amblyomma > Amblyomma maculatum. The sequence continues at coordinate 56,221,788 of NC_139348.1, read as the reverse complement.
CGATATCACCCGGTCTTACTAGCAAGTTTAATTCCAAGTACCACTGACCCTATCTAGTGCTCCAACAGACTTCTTACTTCAATTACCTAGTTGAACCGCTAGCCGCTTCTGCCGGCCTTCACCGCCGCGGGTGTGAGGTTGTTCATGTCAACCGCTTAAAGCCTTATTACGATCCTGCTATCATTTCGTCTCCTTGAGCCGCCAGGATGACTCCTCTTCTCTGCGGGGGCCATGTTGTAAAGAAGTTTTGATTAAGGTGGCAGATCGCCGAGAAAAAGGAAGTGGTTCGGCGGACTAGCTGTCTACAAGTCAAGCCATCACCGCTTCTGTCTTGCTCGCTACCAGATCCTGGATCCCCGCTTAACAGCTCTTTTCCGAGGGTCATGCGCGAAATATGGGCCTAGATGATCGACTGAGTGACCCTGTCGAATTCCGTTTCAAGGTCGAGTCCGAGGATTGCTTTGGTGGAACAGATCTTGTCGTCCCGCATGTGATGTTTCAGGTAGAGCATAGCATCCTGCGTCGAGGGGTCAGGCCAAAATTTAATGAAGATGGGAAGACACCTGTCACTTTGATATGGGTGTTTGCTCCATTACGGAATGCATGTTTCATTACTCTGCCCATGCATAAAGGGAGCGAGATTGGCCTCAAAGTCCTAAAGCTAGGAGCCTTGCCGGATTTGGCGATGAGTACCGTCTTCTCGGTCTTCCACTGCTTCAGCGCGGAGCCCTCCCTCCATCGTTCATGCATATATTCCGTGAGCTTGTTCAGGGTGTTGTTGTCCAAGTTTCTCATAGTTCATTTCATTTTATTACCTTAAAGACCCCTCGCGGGGTAATACATAAGGAGTGGGATGAGCAAAAAGGTACACGACATTGCAATATATGTGATAATGCACAAAAACGTTGTTAAGATTGCTAGCAAATTTATAAAGGGCAGGTGATGTCGACGATATGCTGGGGAAGGCCGTTCCAATCTTTAGCTGCACGTGGGAAGAAGGAGGCTGAAAAAGTAACAGTTCGGGCACTTGGGCGAAACGCTTGAAGCATGTGGCTAGTGCGCTGGCAAGTGTAAAATGCTGGCGTGATGTAGGGGGCACCGTCAAGTGATGAGTGAAAGAATTTGTGGTACAGTGATAGCGTGGCTATGCGACGACGAACGGAAAGAGGCGATAGTGCTGATTTAGCTTTTAGGGCTGAAACACTGACGTCGTACGAGTAAGAAGAATGAATGAACCTCGTAGCGTGGTTTTGAACGGCCTCTAGATCATTTATGAGGTTAATTGCGGATGCATATTCCCGTATTGCGGATGCATATTCAAGTTTAGGTCTAATGAGTGACTTGTAGGCGATCAATTTCACGTGATGCGAGGTGAGGAGAAGGTGACGTTTAAGAAATCCCAGAGTTTTGTTTGCAGATGATATCACGTTAGCAACATGTGCATTCCATGTTAGGTCACTAGATAATGTGACGCCTAAGTACTTGAAAGATGATACAGATTCTATGGACTCGTTAGCGATTTTGTAATGGAAGGCATGACTCTTTGCGACGGGTAATGGAAAGAAGCTTGCATTTTCTAGGGTTCAGGGTAATAAGCCAATTTTTGCACCACTGTTCAATTTGGTTAAGGTCCTGCTGGAGGGCTTCTTGATCAGTTGTGTTTGTTATTTGGCGGTAAATTACGCAGTCGTCAGCGAACATTCGAATTTGGCAGGATACATGTTGTGGGAGATCGTTAATATATATTAAAAACAATAGGAGCGCACGAACGCAGCCTTGTGGGACGCTGGATGTTACAGGGAGAGGGTGGGAAGAGTGGTTGTTCACAATGACTGACTGAAAACAATTTGTTAAGAAGGCCTTGATCCAGTTTAGCACATTAGGATGTAAATTTAGAATAGAAAGTTTTTGTATTAATCGCTGATGTGGCACTTTATCAAATGATTTAGCGTAATCCAGAAAGATGGCGTCAACTTGAAGGTTAGCGTCCAGGTCAGCATGTAAGTCGTTGAGGAACATGGCTAGTTGTGTTTGGCATGAATACCCCTAGCGGAAACCGTGTTGGGATGGATGGAACAAATTCTTAGAGTCTAAGAAGTCCATTGCCTGAGAGTATATGACATGCTCCATAATCTTGCATGGGACGCTAGTTAGAGAAATTGCACGGTAGTTTAGGGGGGGATTTTTGTCACCTGATTTGTAGAGTGGAACGACCTTCCCAAGTTTCCAGCTTTCCGGAATAATACCTGTAGAGAGTGATTGCGAAAACAATAATTCTAGATACACTGCACTAAAGCACTTCGTGTTTTTTAGTAGTTTAGTGTTTATCTCGTTGAGGCCGGCTGACGAGGAAAGTTTCATTTTCTCAATTAAAGACGAGATGCCAGTTGAAGAAAAAGTTATTGCGTCCATCGGTGAGGTGGCATTAGTAGGAAGGATCCTTGGAGGCGGGTGGCGCTCCTGGGTGAAAACTGACGAGAACGCCGTATTGAAGATGTTAGCGCATTCTGTGTCGGAGGCTTGAATACCGGATGCATGAGTGAGGGTTATTGAGTGTGATGGTCCGGGATTGATAGCGCGCCAAAATTTTATGGGGTTATCGCATAGCATGCGCGGTAGGTCGCTGTTAAAAAATGCGTGTTAAAAAAAGCAGACGCAGATAGTTGTATGCACAGTACCAGAGGTGCTAGGATTGAACGGAAAGATGGAAAAGGATGTGGTGACAGTTAATCAGGACATAAGAAAGTTAAGCCTGGAGAAGCGTTTCGAAGTGGGTGAGGTTAACAGGGAGGTACATAAAGCAGGTTTTGGTAGGGCTTTTAAGCGAGATGGCATTCATTTTAAAAGAAGGGTGGGAGCAGAGATCGGCTGGCGCCTGGCAGGCAGGGCTGTAGCTTTTTTAGGGGGTCCGCGAGGACTCCGTGCACAGAGGTAGTTAGAAGTGAAGCAGAAGAAAGTGTAATAATGGAGGCTGAGCCCCCAAAAATGGCAAAGAGTAGGTCGAGAAAGAAAAGTACAAAAAAGAAATTTAACACTAGGATCAGCTACATACACATTCAAGGAGGTAGAAAAAGAGCAAAATGGCTAGAGATAGAACAGCAGTTGAACCATGACAAAATAGGTGTGTACGCTCTTTGCGAGACTAATCTCAGGGATCTAGAAGATCCGCCGTTTATAGAAGGCTACATCTGGGAATGGTGCAACAGAACGAGAACGGAAAAAAAGGGTGGAGGGGTAGGCATGTTGATACACCAGGGAACAAATTGGCAAAGAGTTAAATCATCTTGTAAAGAACATATCTGGGTTTCAGAAACAATTGCCGGCATAAGGAAATGGCTAGGGGTAGTTTATTTAGGAACAGGACATCCAATGCAGGCAAGAAAACAGGGATCTTGTTGAATGTCTCAGTGACGATATAAGCCAGTTTGGAAACGGCGCCAATATTATTCTACTGGGGGACATGAACGGCCACATCGACGATCTGGATGGGTACACGGATTGTAACGGCAAGCTAATGCTAGATTTCTGTGAGCGACACGATCTAGTTATAGTAAATAGAGAAACAAAATGTGAATGCCAAATAACGTGGGAATTCCGCAACCGGCAGACGACCATTGGCTGTTGTCTAATGTCGCAGGAAATTTATAGGAAGGTCACAAAAATGGAAATAGACGAAGAAGGGGAGTGTAGTCTAGGAAGTGATCATAAACGTATTAGTCTGCAGATGGGGCCCTTGATGAAAAGAGAAATGGAACTTAGACAAAACGTAAATGCAAAATTAAACGACGATCAAATAGCGCAGATAGCTGCAGACATAGAGGAAGCAATAGAGAAAAGCCCCATGGAAGACTGGGATTATGAACAGGTAGAACTAATCATAAGGAGGAAAATTCAGGAGGTTCAAGTAGCAAACCGCTGGAATGGAAAGAGGAAGCCACGGAGCTGGTGGAATAAGGAAGTCAGGGAAGCTTTTGAACAACGACGGGCTGCTTCGAGGGAAAACCAAATGGCAAAGAAAACACAGGTATCTCAGGAGGAAATCGACCAAAAATGGGAATCATATCGACAAAAGAAACTTCAAGTGCAGGTCCTCGTCCAAAGTAAGATAAGACCGTCCACCGATCGCTGGATGGCTTATATACACGATGCCTCTAGAGGCGGAGCAAGAAAATTCTGGAACCATGTCAGCTGGCTAGGGACGAAGAATCGAAGAAAGCAGGATCGGATTCAAGATAACGAGGGAAATTGTTTAAAGGGAGATAACGCAGTGAACTACACTACATCAGTTATAGCCGAGTCATTTAAGAGCGACGATAGGGTAATCTCCGCAAATTAGGAAGCAACACAAAGTAGAAGAATACAAAGCAGCTTAGAACTGACCAATCTAACTGGAAAAAGGCAGAAAAAATATTCCAAAAACACATCTACAGGAATAGGTGGAATTCCGATCAAGCTAATTAATGAACTCGGTCCAAAAAGTAAGGAAACGTTGTTAAAAGCTCTGGAAACAGTCATAACGAATAAGCGAATTCCGGACAGCTGGCAGCAGAGTAAAATGAATTTGATTTATAAAGGAAAAGGAGACAGGACGCACATAAAATCCTACAGGCCGATTACCATAACATCTGTTATGTACAGATTAGCCATGCAGGCGGTGAAATTAAAGGTGCAAGCATGGGTTGAAAGTAACAAGATACTCGGAGAACTCCAGAACGGCTTTAGAAATGGTAGGCGCTTAGATGATAGCCTGTTCGTGCTCACCCAATGCATCGAAATACCTAGAGTGGAAAATAGACCTGTGTATTTGGCCTTCCTGGAGATAGACGGGGCGTACGACAACGTAGGCAGGGAACTCCTGTGGAACATATTAAAAGAAGAAGGTATCGATTATGAGACAATAGAGTTCCTACAGGTAATATACAGGAATGACAAAGTAGAAATTACGTGGGAAAGGATAAGAAGTACGGAGGATGTCAAAGTATGCAAAGGATTAAGACAAGGGTGTCCTCTATCACCGGTGCTGTTCATGCTTTATATGAGAAACCTGGAACTGAGGATACAAGACAGTAACCTAGGTTTTAACCTGTCATATAGATTAGGTGAAAAGGCGGTAGAGCAGCACCTCCCCGGTTTGATGTATGCAAACGATATTGTGCTGCTAGCTGAAAGTCTGGAAAAATTGCAAGCTCTAAGTATTGCGGAGAGGAAGGGGACGCTCTAGGCTTCAGTTTCAGCGCAGTTAAGCCGGGTCTGATGATTTTCAACGGCGCGGCTGATCAGGGTTTTAACATACAAGGCCTTAAAATACCTAGAGTAGCAGAATATAAATATCTGGGGGTATGGATAAACGAAGGATTGGCATTCATTGTACAGCATGAGCAATCACTTAAGGCCAAAGGGCGAAGGAATGCCGGGATAATGAAGCATAAGGCATTGTGGGGATACAATAGGTATGAGGTTTTGAGGGGTATTTGGAAAGGAATAATGGTGCCCGGACTTACTTTCGGAAATCCGGTTTTGTGCCTAAAATCAGAGGTACAGCCGACATTAGAAACAAATCAGAGATCCGTTGTGCGATTAGCACTAAGTGCCGACGGCAAAACTACAAATGAGGCGGCACAGGGAGATATGGGCTGGGCATCTTTCGAAGTACGGGAAGCTCAGAGTAAAATATTATATGTGGAACTCCTGAGGAAATTGGACAGTAACAGATGGGCTGAAATATACCTGTACCTAAAAAGCGTTGACTCACAATGGAGAAAAAGAACTAGGAAACTAACTAGTAAGTATGCTAGTAACAAGGACGGAGAAATAAAGAGCATTAAGCAACAGGTGAAAAACACCGAAGGTAAAAATTGGGTAAATTCGATGGAAAAGAAAGAGTGTGGAATTATACCGAAAGTGGAAAATGCAGATCAGGAAGGAAGATCTCTTTGGTAACTCAAGAGGGAGTGCTCTACTTTTTGAAGCTAGATCAGGGTGCCTTAGAACACGCAGCTACAAAAAGAAATTTAACAATGTAGATGACGCATGTGCTGTATGTGGAAACTCCAGTGAAACAATTGACCACAGTATACTCGAATGTAATGGTATCCATCCGGAAGTTAAGTTGGTGCAGGCGCAATCACTCTTCCTGAAGCTCTGGGGTTTAGAGATATCAGTGGCCGAGTTAATAAACCGGCGGTGGAAACTAGCAAAAAACGAGTGGAAGATTGGTGGCTTAAAAGCAGAGAAGTGACATAATGTTAGTAATGTAGGAACAAAATTTAATAAATCGAATGATGGTTTAGTAAACCATTCTAAATCAATAATTAAGATATAGGAAGAAAAATGAGCATGATAGCTACTGCTACCACCCCGTTTCAAAGGGGACGCTCCTATATTCAATCCATCCATCCATGTTTAGCATTGGTGACAGAGGTCAAGTATTCTCTTTCTGCTGAAAAATATTTCTCCCGCGCTTCGGGACTGCTTTTCAATTTGGCAGCGCAAAAAAGCCGCTTCTTTTTATTTTCGAGTCTTTTTAGTGTCTTAGAAAACCAGTGTTTAGAGCGATTTTCACGGAATGTTATTCTAGGGATAAATTTTTGTGTTAATTCGTGGAGTTTATTTTTAAATATTAGCCAATTCTCGTTAACAGATCTCTAGTTGTAACCGGCTTCGAAGAGTGGGAAAAAAATGCTCAGTTCATGATTAATGGCATTGTAGTTACCCTTGTCATAGAGGGTGATTGTTTTCTTTTGTATTTCATGGCGCTCGGTGCGGAAGGAAAAATCTGCTTGAATGACTTTATGGTCGCTAATGGGCTGTATGTATGTAATGGAAGACAAACTGTCAGGATGAGAGCTTAGTATTAAATCTAAAATGCTGCTCGAATCGCCTGCGATGTGTGTTTGGCTGGTCACTAGTTGGTAAAGATTAAAGTTCAAACAAACATTTAGAAAATCTCTTGATTCTGTACTGATTGGCTGTGAATAAGAAGGGTTGAGCCAGTTTATTCCTGGATAATTAAATTCACCAAACAGAAGAATATCCGCGTTTAGATAAGAGGTCATGAGCTGGTTGAGCATATTGTTGAGTTCGCGGGAAAAGTTTGGGCTTGCATGTGGAGGCCTATAACACACGCCGATTATGTCTGAATGCGGTGAAGCACGGCACAAAAGCCACAGTATCTCTAAGTTAGATGGTAGGCGGATGGGTGAACAAGATACTTCCGGCCCAGCAGCGATCAGTACACCACCCCCTCGAGAATATGTGCGGTCCTTTCTATAAACAGAAAAATTTGTCAAATCGGCAATAACTTCAGTATCAGTGATATCATTAGTAAGCAAGGTTTCAGGTAACAGGAGCATAGTGCTGTTAGATGATGTGACTAAGCTAGACACGCGTTCTCGTTTCGGCATAAAACTGCGAATATTAGTGAAGGTTACAGAGAACGAAAGATGATTATTTGATAAAGTACGGGGACGGGTATTGATTGCTTTTTGGGGAGGTGGCCGCTATGACATCTCTTGAACGGTCTGCGATGGGATATCGTACATATAACGCTTAGCACCAATGTGCAATGTCTTGTAGCGAAGTGAAAATTTAACTTTTTTTGATTTGGCGAAAGCTGTAAGGTGGCTACGCGCGGTTTGGACAGAACGAGAGACGTCTTCTCCGATGCTAAAGGATGTGTTCTTTAGTTTCCGGGCATTTGAAAGAATATTGTCTCTAATTTTGTAGAACGTGAATTTGGCTATTATTGGGCGACAGCGGTCGTTAGAATGGCGTCCAAGACGATGTGCGCGTTCTATTTCTTTAGGGTCGATTGATCTGTTAAGGCGCTCCTGGCAGTGACGAATGATTATTTCTTCAGCCTGAGCATATGTTTCGGTCGTAGTAGTGTCTTCAAGGCCATAAAATATTAGATTGTTCCGCCGCGATCGATTTTCAGCGTTGTCTAGGCGTGTTTCTAATGCAGAGACTAAGCAGGCTGTCTGGGCGGCGTTAGTTCGGACAGTGTCGAGGTCTGCTTGTAAGGTTTTTAGAGTTTGGTAGTGGTTCTCGAGGTCGGTCATTCTTTCGTTCAGATTGGAGATGGTTAGGTTTGTCGTTAGTAGTTGGTTTTTTAGTTCGCCCACCTCGGCGATGAGTAGGGATTGACTGGCTGAAATTTTTTGCAACTCGGCAAGAATGGTGTCAGAATCAGGACTGAGGTTAGTTTCAATATCACCAGATAACAACAACAGGAGGGAGCGGGCAAAATCGGCAAAAAGAGCACTCAGACACTGTGGGCTTGGCAGCTGCACTAAGAAGTAGTTACTAGTTTTCTTTGCGAATAGGCTGTATTGTGCAGCAACCTGCATTGTCAGGAAGAGTGGATTAGTAGTCTTTGCCATGGCACAGCTACCAAGCCCATGAAGTGTCGTTGACGAATGCTGTGGTTTTATAGTTGCAGATGGTGATGTCGACTGTGATGGGGCGATCCAGGAGGCAGCGAGGGTTGGGCAGATCCGTGGCGGTGTGTCGACGGCAGCAGTGACATTGATGTAGCCGGCCTCAAATCCGCCGCAGTCAAAAGAAATCGCAGGTAGGGATGACGAACCCGACTGCGCAGTCGTCCGGCCAGGCAGAAAAGCAGCGACGATCGTGACAAGCACCTGCATTGTCAGAAAGAGTGGATTAGTGGTCTTTGCCATGGCACAGCCACCAAGCCCAGTTTTATTTGTGACCCCACCCGGTCCAAGAGCAGACCTACCATTAAGGTCGTGCAGGAACACACGAATTTCTTCGCTGCTGATATCTTCATCTCGGAAAGCGTTGGGCCTCACCGCGAAGCGCCTTGTGCGAGAGGGGACCCCAGAGGGAGATAACAATTACTACACTCCCATAATTCTTTTCTGCTGCTGCAGCGCCAGCGGCTATCTTCCTTGCACAGCTTGGAACGCTTTGGTCAAACCGCATAGTGCTAATCGTGCCGCAGATGTTTGGTTTTTACCCGCGAGTGTCGCAGTTTTATTGAAAACTTTGCTCGGTTTCATGCGTTGCCACATAGGAGTCGCTAATGTTACCTGGTGCAAAAAGTTATAGACAAACACTTATGAACTTCTTACCCTTGCTCATTCTGTGCAAGAGCACTTAGGATAAAACAAAAACAAACACTCGGACTTCGCTTGAGAACGCGTGACCTACTGTCGCAGCTAATTGAATCAAAGGCACAATGGGCGGAAATGCTGCAAAAGCGAGCAAAACTTGTTGGTGCCCACACCCTTGTACCGCGAACATAAGCTGTAGCAGAGGTTGCAAGAATAAAATGACACCTGTGATCTTTCTAATAAAATTCATGCCTATTCGATGACAATGCCAATTTAGAATGGCGCTCTCCTCCACTCTCCTGTGGCGTTAGTAGGATCTACATAAACCAGGAGGCATACAGAGCAGACATTCGCTAAAAAGGATTCATTAAAGCATTTTCGAGGCGAGTTTTTGCCATCTTACTACGCCATCCATATGAAAGACTAGCTTGGCGCCAAAGCACTATGTACCACACCTGAACAGGCCTCATCTGATGAGCGAGTGTAACCACGATGTGGCAAGCGGAGCTGCGCAGCTTCCTGTGCGCGACTGACGTACGTGGTGGGGTTGCAGGCCAGACTGTGCCTCCTCCGGTGCCATGGTGCGGCAGGCCAGGCTGGGGCTCTTCCAGTGCCTTAAAGATGCCATGGCTAGAAGGCCAGACTGGGTCTCCTCCGGTGAGTGAGTTATGACATTGGGTGGCAAGCCACGTAGCGCCTTGTCTGGTGATGACCAGACGCACGAGGTGACATCAGAAGAACCGGCCTCGTATTGCTGGGCCCGTTACCACAACGGTGAACGACAATATGGCCGGAACGGAGCATGGTGTTAGGTTGTCACACTACCCTGCTGCCAAGGGAGAGGGCTGCAGCCGACAGCAGCCTAAGCAAAGCAGAAGACGGAAAAATTATCCCCTTGGTTCAAACAGCCCCGTCATCAGTGGTGATGGCCGGTCCTTTGGAGCCTTAAGCACGTCCCAGAACGCGAAAGACCAAATGATAAGTGACTTCCTATTCATTTTCAGTCTCCAGGATGTCCACTCCGATGATGCGCCTTTGGTGGTGCCGAAATAACTGGAAGGGATGGGCCTGCTCTAATGAACACAGGTCCCACTGTTTCTGTTCATGGGGATCAGGTCACGGAAACATGCAACGCAAAATATTTACAGTTGCCACATGTGGCCAAAACGCTTAGTATGGCGTCGCCAGATTGCATCGGCAACCTTGGCAGGGCATTTATCAGTTTATGTCAGTCGGCGAAAGTTCAAACAGAGCTTCCTGCACCTTTGCGCTCTTTCCCGTCTAGTTGTACTAGGCCGTAAATTCATAGTTAAGGCAGAAATTGTGATATACCTCCATAAGAGAACCTACAAGCACGGCAAAATAATGCCGCATATATGTTCACAAGTAATGACGGGAGCCACAATCACAGTTTCTTGCCACTAACAACCCCTCGGTCAGCACCACAGAATGTTCGTATTGTTTTGAAGTCGTTCAGGGAATACTCAGCCGAAACTTTCAGAAGCGAGGGGACACTGGTGTCCTTCGCCGCAATATTTATTGAACACTTCTGGGAAGGCCAAAGTGGTGACTCGTGGGATCGACACCGCTTGTGCACATCCTATTCGATTAAACCAAAAGCTATTCAGTGTCGATAAGCGAGCACTGTTGGAGAGTGCCCTCGACGATCTGATGGCCACTGGCGTGGTGAGACCAAGAGAAATCCCTTGGCCCTCCTTCTTGCTCTCAAACCTTGGAAAGACGGCACAGATGTTTGTGTGTCAATTATCGGAGGCCTAAAGCTGTGATTGTTCGATACTTCTCTCCCTATCCGTCAATCGGCTTGATTATTTATTCGCTTGGACAAGCAATGTTTTTTCCTTCTCTGTACTGTACCAGACGGCTTCTGCAAATGTCGATTGACCGCCATGATATTGAAAAAAGGGCCATTACTTGTCATCAGGGGTTTTCGGAGCTTGAGCGATTGCCATTTGATATGGCTAACTCACCTCCAATCTTTTAGCGAGTTATGGACATTTTTCTCACCTAGGCCAAATTTACCTTCTCTATGTTCTCTGAAAGTCTACAAGAGCATGTAATTCATCTAACCAATGTCCTTCAGCGAGTGAAAAACGCAGGTATCACTTTTAACCCCAACAAAGTCCAGTTTCTTAAAATCAAGATCAATCTCCTTGATTTCATTTCAGAGAAAGGCAGTTAACCCATATGAGAAAATTAGCTCCAGGCGATTCTGTATTTCCCGCCTTTAGTGAACGCGCACAGTCTCCAGCGGTTTCTCTGTATAACGGGAATGTACTGCCACTTTATCCCAAAATGTTCTGGCCTATATCGTTCTCTCCATTAGCTCCTATGCCTGTGACAGGCATTCAGAAGACCTGATTTTGAACGCTGTCCGCAGCCACCACGGATATGGTACGCCTACTGCTCCCCAACCTCAGCCTGACATTCATAGTGCAAACCGAGGCAACTGGTACTTTATAGGTGCAGTATTAAGGCGAAAAGAAAAGTTTTGCCCATTGGCGTTCGATATTCGTGGTATTATGGGACCAGACCGGAATTATTGGCTGACAGAGAAAGAGAGCCTAGCGATTGTGTTTGCAGCAATTGAAGTTGATGTGTACTTCAGTTCAGTTCAGTCGTTCAGTCGTGTCCGACTCTTCGTGACCCTATTGACCATGTCACGCCACGCTTTCCGGTCTCTCACTATCTTCCTAACATCACATAACTTCATCTGCAGTGCCTCGAGGATGCAATCTAACCATCGCGTTCACTGCCTATCCCTTCCCCGGCGACCCTCAACCTTTCCCAACATCAAATCTTTCTCCAGCGACTCCTCTCTTCTCATCAGATGACCAAAGTAGCTGAGCTTTAACTTTAGAATTTGACCCTCCAATGAGCAGTCAGGGTTTATGGTCGACAATATTGACTGATTTGATCTTCTGGCAGTCCAAGGAACTCTCAAGAGTCTTCGCCAGCACCACAATTCAAACGCGTCAATTCTTCGGCGGTCAGCCTTTTTCACAGTCCAACTCTCGCATCCATACATCACAACTGGAAAGACCATAGCACGAGTTATACGGATCTTGGTTGGCAGACTAATGTCTCTGCTCTTTACTAGGCGGTCAAGGCTAACCATTGCTCTCTTTCCCAGAAGCAGGCGTCTCCTAATTTCATGGCTGCAGTCTCCTTCCGAGGTAATCTTGGAGCCCAAGAAAAGAAAATCTGTCACAGCTTCCACTTCTTGTCCTTGTGACAGCTGCCCACACCCAGTTTGTTTTCTTTTAGTCCTGTGAGAACCCGACCTTTGCAGGTCATTAGTTGTTCGAAACTTTAAGCCCTCTAAGGAGCACAGCAGGGTTAGCAGAGCCTCTTCCAAACGCACACCCCTGAGAGAGCCGGGCGCCGGGCCGGGGACGCTTGTACCCATTTTACCGGTGGGTGTCCGGCGGTGGGTTTCGAACTGGCCTTGGATGGATGGGGGCCAAATTTACCGTTCATACTGATCACTAGGCGCTGTCATTGCTGTCGAGGTTTCAAAACCCAGTCGGCAGCATAGGCCGCTTGGCTCTCGCTCTCTGAACATGCAATTGTGGGCCATAATTCGGGCATGGCACCTAGAACCAAATGGCAGACTATCACTAGCCCCGCGGACCGCAGGGGTGAAGGCGACCGCCGCTGACCAGGCTGCGTATTGCCAAATTATATCCCGTTAGAGCACTCGAGAAAACGTCGCTCTCAGCGATTTAAGCAGCGATTGTAGCTTAAATGCGTCTCTATGCACTAACTGCAGGCAGGAAATGATTACGGTGAAGGTAACTGCATAGTGTAACGTTTATCATACAGTAACCTCGTGGCTCTGTTCGCGGCTGGTTTTTTGGCTATTAGGAACAAAAAACATCACACATTTAAACCTAAAATGAACATACCCCAAGAATGTTGGTAATTAATTTATCATTGTAAATTTTAGGAAATATTAAAGTACAGGATTCGAAACGACGTTTCAGTGACATAAATGCTGAGATGAGCTGTTAACCCATTGGGCCACAGAAGCAACTTTGTTTTTATTCCTGTTAACAATAAAAAAACTAAGTGGGGAAAAAGTCTGAATATATATATATATATATATATATATATATATATATATATATATATATATATATATATATATATATATACCCTGAAGAGTGCTAGCAGAAAGTAACGCTTTACGGAGTTTCAAAAACGCTTTTGCCAGCTCGGATAAAACTAGCATCTATTCAGGTTTCTCAATTTCGGCATTATAGATCACGTTCAGGTCGCTTACGCTTTCGACGAGAACTGCGGCCTCTAAATGCGCTGTTATTCGTTTTCAAGGTATTTCCAATCTTTGTTGACAGGTTTTGCTAAGGGAACGGAATTCCGAGCCAGAAAGCGTCGTATGCTCGAGTGCTCCTACGGGATATGATTTGTAAATACGCATCCCGGCTGAAGCAACGCTGCCGACGCCTGGGGCTCAGTGGTGTCTCGTCAGCACCTCCACGACGCCTTGCGGTCTGACGTGCAATGCATCGAGATGCATAAATGCTTAAACTAAGCCACCACACTGCCGAGCAGGCAACTACGACTGCTGCCTGTAAGCACAGAATCACCTACTGATTATGACATGGAGGATGGTACGTCTCCCTTTTGCGTCGTTGTGCATAAATGCGTACGCAAGCCTTTTCCAGAATATTTCTATGGTACAGGTCTTGTAGCACACAACGATGGTAAGCAAACTTGCAAGAAATTATGTCGCGTCTCGGCAAGACATGGCATTAAAAGGACGTCCTCGAGTATGCTCGTCCTTGTCACACCAACAGAGCGCAAAGCCGAGGGGAGGGAAATCACGTTTCATGATACCTGTAGAGAGCCGATAACTAGGAGAAATTGTTATTTCCGTCGTAATTGATCTATATTCATGACCATTGAAAAGAAATCGGCACTTGTTATTGATCACTGATCTCACAATGGGTAGAGCTATACCTGCGGCGTATACTTGACGCAAAGGCAGTCCATGATAAGCTACTGGAATCTTCACCCGGTTCGGCTTCTCATCGCAGCGGACCACAGACAATGCCAAGTATTTGACGGGCAGGATATATTTCGACACAATCAAATTTCCTGGCTTGTATTAGAAAAAACGGCAGTGCCACCACCAGAATAACATAGCAAAGCGGATCAACCGAAATCTTGAAAACATGCTTGTGTTTTAGGCTGAGCATCTCAAACACTGATCGTCCCGTGTGCAGAAGATGGCCTTCCACACAAGGACTTTCTTCGTCCTGAGCTCTGTTTTTCTATAGAGCATGGCTTTGACTTTACTCTGAACTTTGAAGGCTTCTAGTTGTTCCAGGTGCACAGAGGATACTTTCAATTGTCTCAGTGAAAAGTAGGGCAGAGAAAGTTTGAATCTCTCCAGCCTGGAGTACACTAGGCCAGGGTGTCATATAATAAAAGTAAATAAAGCCCTCCGCAGATACAACCACAGAGTGATGCAGCAAAAGGGTTTGCCTCGTCTCAAAGTACTTGGCGGAGTGGCCCTTTCGTGGTAATAAAGCGCGTATCGCTGTTGGCAGACTTCATTATGTGCTGAGTGGTCGAGGATCCGGACCAGGCAATGTTTCCGACCAGAAATGTACTACAAGCAGGCAGCAAATACGTCGAGGAACTCGGCGTACCAGATTTGAGCCACCTTGATCATCGTCCTAGTGCAATTTCCTCAGTCACGCGTTCACTGAGCCCCTCGTCAGTAGTAGCAACCTAGTTTGTGTACTCCTCCCTTCAAAATATTTCGCTCATTGTTTGATGCCTCGGAAGAGGTCTATTCTTCCTTGAGAAGAGGGACCGCAGTTCCATCTCAGGGTTTGAAATCGTGCGTGCATTGTTTGTTTGCATGGTGGTCGCCGGGGCAGCGCGATTGCGAATGAGTGAGATCTTAATCGCGGGGGCGACATCTTATCAGCGCTAAACAACGGTAGGAAAGGCATCAGAAGCCAGGCTCGAGTATTTTTCTGGCGGGATCCCAGAGAAGGCTAGCTGCTCGGCCGGCGAGCGCCATGGGCCAACCATATGAACTTACTGACGGTGCTGTACACCTTATGTACTGGACTGACGGCTTTGCCCACACGAAGACAGAATCTGTGCATTCGAAGATGTAGCAGGCGTTTATCGATGAACTGCTGCCATGCCAGAAAGAATGTTCTCTGTAGCGCAGGGAACCTTTGGCCGCGTTGCATCCCGTATCTGCGCCGCTGTGTGAAAACCGCGTGAAAGCCCTACCCCGCTTTTTTTTTCATCTTAGTATTGTGTTGTCCCAAGTGTCGATCATATGCTTCACTGCGCGGCAGCATCCGATATGTATCTTTGAAAATTCCGTTTTGTTTATCTGGATTATTTGGTGTTTTGAACACACTGTAGTTGTTCTTGTCGGGTCAGACCACGGCTATCGACCCGATCTGTAAAATGAGACGACTTCTGTTCTTGGAAGTCGAAAAAACATTTGATATTATTAGGGTCTTCCCTAATTATGGTGTTTACTTAAAATTTTCACCTCTGCAACTTTACTCGATTATTCTCAATTGCGTTTAAATCTTCCTGACAAACCAACAACAGTTCCTGTATGACCAGTGGACATTTCTCTTTTTCAAGTCTCTTTCATGTGCCTCAAGGGGCAGAACATTGCTAATCTTACGTTTTGTTGATCTACCAAAGGGTACGGATTCGATCACACTTTTCTGGAGCGCTGGATGAGTATGCATCGAAGGAAACGAAATGAAATTTGTTGTACGATTTTTCGCACTTGGCAAATAAATTCTGCATTGTGCTGTTCTCAAACCTTCTCGCCTTCTCGCGAGCGCAAGTATTATCAGGGAAAGAAGTAGCTGCTTCAGAATTTCGGTCTATTTCGACCTCATGAGACTGCGCGAGCGCTCAACACAACTGTGATCGACTCTGTGCATTTAAAGCTCGAATAATTCCGACAACTGCGCAATCTGATGGCGTATAATTAAGTGCCACAATACAGAGCTATTACAAGCCAACTTGAATAACATAATCCTGATGCAGCAAAAGGCTCATGTCATTAAACATGAAACAAAAATTTATTTATTCAAATTTTGTCCCATGGTGCGCTTTCTTAACATAATTATAGGTATACGGCTGTGGCGTTATGCACAGTTGCATGACACAAATACTCTGTCGTCCCATTACCGCTTCTTTTTCTTCCGAGGCCGCTAACATTACTAAAGGGGCCATATTATCCTCGGTTTTTGTCGCTTAACTGCGACTCATGCCTTTGCATTACACATTCTGACAACTTCGCTTTAAGCTCTATATTTGTGGATTGAAATAGAAGCACTAGGTTTACGGGATTTTTTGGACATTGAATAAAACGCATCAACAATAATACGTGTTGCGTAAACGCGCCTCACAAATCATAAGCTAAAGTCCTCATCAATAAAGTAAAACATTGATAAAAGTCATCATCCATACAAACAGAATTCATTATGTATCTGCTGTTCTCCTCTAAAACAACACACAAATAACTTATATGAAAAAATAGAGCAAGCGTATGTTAGACTACTTTGAAATATAGTACGCGCAGCAACAAAATATGGTTGAGTCTGTTTCGAGAAACGACTACGACAATCAAATGGTTGCTAACGCCTTACGGCTCTTATTCAATTCCCATCCAGAGGCCGGCATAGACCTTCAACATCACCGGATCTCATCTGTATTTTGATATATCTTGCTAAAAGGTACACTTATGTCACCCATTACTAATTAGGGGGATTATTAACGATGCGCCCTTAACGGTGCGCACACTCCCAGACTACCTTAGAGTGAGGGGGGGGGGGTAGCTGTTCCGGTCGCAAAGGAGATGGCCTCGACCTGCGTGGCAAGCTCAGCCGGAATTCAACTACCTTGTAGTGACAGAAGAGGGTGGCCGTTTGGTGCCCAGCTGTCGCCGGTTTAAACCAGAGTAAGGATCGCAGACAGAAGTAACAAACAAAACACAATCTATGCACAGCAAGAGACGATAAGATACAAAGAAATACACAAGATCACTTAAATGCACAGACGAGAGGTTCACAGAATACAAACGCTAAGCATGCAACTACAGAATGATTCAATAACACAGAGGCTTTACAACAGATCAAACACGAGAGAGTTACAAAAACAAACACCAAATTGTTCACCGGGCACTGTTGCAGTCCGACGCCTCAAGAGTCACGATGTGGCCGCCATACGAGACGAATGCCGCTCCCTTGCATGTCCGTGGGCTTGCCAGCAGCGGGTGATCCCCGGGAGTCCAGCCGAAGCACTGGCGAACACGCCGCAACACTGACTAACTGACTGATTGACTGGCTCACAAGCGGCGCGGTCTCTTTAAATAGGGCGCGCCGCGTCTGTCTGTTAGCACGCGCCAAAGCTAGCGCGCACACACACTTAGCTTCGCTTGTTATAGCGCTCTCTCCTCCTCCCGTCGATCCGCGTGTCGTCATTGGCCAGGTCCCATAGACGATTCTAGATTTTTCTGGCGCATTCCAGACCGATGAACCACCGTCCTCCCCGGGCAAGGGGAAAGAGTTTGGCGGCAACGCGTACAAAGCTACGCGCACTCCCGTGCGGGGAAGGAGGTTTTTCTCTCCATGCTTTCCAGGCATGGTGATTCTTGCACCATGTTTCCACGCGACGCCGCGCGGCCCTCGCGCCGTACTGGCGTGATGAAAATGTGCGCCAATTTTGTGACAACTTACAGTTTAATTGTTTGTCTATTTTTGTGCTTCTTCGCCATCTCTCCGCCAATATGCAAACGAGGCCAAGGACCTCTTAAAGCTGAGTACGAGCAGCTTTTTCTTTGGCCTCCTTGCATTTGCTTTTAAATGGGCGGAATAAACGAGATGAAATGAAAAGATTGACTTAAGGACGTTGTGCTGTTTATTTTGAATGATATTCTCATTGTTGAAGCATAATGCAGCCGTTCCTGTCATCAAGTCTAGATATTAACTAGTGCCTCAGGAACCTGAACTTATCTTTGCTGAAGCAGATAGCTTAGCTGTCTATTAAGGTGGAGGATATGGCCACTTCCTATGGTCAAGTTTCTTGGGGGTACTTAACGCCACACGAACGTCCGACTGCAACACAGGGAACTCCTGACTCCCACACTCAATGTTTTTAATTGAATGGGTTTTGCGACTGCATTTAACAGCCATTTCAATTAGCCGTTGTTATACAAGACAACGTATAAAAGCTCTAGTGAACTTATTGACTGCATGCTTCGCGAACCCCATGTTTTTTTTATTTTCGGGCGCTTTGTGCTGGTAGAAAATATCAGCACAAAGATTTGACAGCTTTAAAAGCATGTTCTTTAGGCTCTACATGTGTGAGGTGTTGCTTGGTGAAACGCTTGATTCGTTCTTGTCGTTCTCGTACCGTTCGAGTTACGATAACGACGAAGCGCGTGCCGGACATAAGGAGCGGAGAGGTGACGTGTCGGGAAACTGAGATCGAGGAAGAAGGGAAGGCAGTTGGATTGGAAGACATTTATTTAGCCAAATGCAGATGGTCCGTTTGAAATGGCCTCCAGCCTATGGTTGGCGGCGACCTTAGCGACCCTCTCGGTGCCCAGAGTTTGAACGCCCGGGTCCGAGCTTACCAGAGCTGCCTCCCATCGCTCAAGAACAAGAATTTGTGCTAGATCCTCCGCTGGAGGTTTTCCTTTACACTGCCATTTTATGTCATCATACGTGGCTGTTTCGCCACAAAACCTGCACAGGTGGTTTAAGTCATCCAGGCACATGTTTGCTAAAAGAAATGGGTTGAGAATGGACCTCGCTTGTAGTCTCCTCCAATCGGTCTCTGCTACCTTATCCAACATTTTGTCAGGTGGTGAAAATTTGTGTCGTTCTAATCTCTAACAACTTGTGAATACATGAAAAGGTACCAGCTCCTCCTTGGATTAATCAATGGATACAAACGACCCACCGAGTCGGTTCAGGAAACCTCGAGCCATTTTTCGGGCTGCCTCATTGCCCGGATTCCCAGAGTGAGCCAGCGTTCACATTCCATCAATTTTTTTGTATGGTTGAGATTCTGCCCCCCGCAAAGCTTCGAACGGCAAATTAGAATCAAAGAATCAAACGAAGCTGTGACTAGTGCCACAGCTACCTCTTCCGCTGTTTCCGAAGATTTTGTCACTACTGTCCCTTATTCCCGCAGTCGCCCAAGTACGTCCACCACCGCCAGTGCGAACCCTGCCCTTTATGTGCATTCTGCCTCATCGACATAGGCAGCTGCTTCGTTCGTTGCGTATTTTTCATGTAGAGCTATCGCCCTAGCTTTCCTCCTTCGTTCGTGGTGGGAAGGGTGCATATTCCTTGCTAGTAGTTTGATCTTCAGTCTCTTGCTTAGGAGTTTTAGCAGCTGTGCTTTCGTATCCGCAGGCGGAAGTTCCAAGCCTATACCTAGGCGCTTCTAGTACGTCTCTACCTGCCTTGGTGCGCTTAAGCTGTTCTTTTTGCGTTTTGAGGAACAGAGCATCTCTGTTTCGGTCGCTGTGGAGTTCGGAAGCCCCAAGGCTGCTTTGTATGCTTGCCTAATTATTGCCTCGGCTTTGCCCTTCTCCGCGGCATCTCGCTTTAAGTATGAGAGTGTACACTGTCCTGCTCAGGAAACATGCCTGCACTATCTATAGGGTTCGTTTTCTTTTGCTCCACTCCTACGGTTGGCGAGTCTTGTGATTACCCTAATTGACATACTAACTGATGTTTTGTGAGCGTGAGGGGACTTCCCATCGATGAGGGGCAGTCATTAAGGATCTTGAAGGCAAAGGAAAGCAAAGAAACGGCATTCAAGCATAGAGGTCAGCAGTGGGCGGGTGTCTGGTTGTCTGGTTTTAAGAGGCCTCTCTTGGACCACCACTGCACATCTGGCATGCTTAAGCCATCAGCGGGACCGAGCGGCATCGACGGGTCGAGCGCTGGTCTCGGGAATCGGTTACGCTGCCTCTGCCAACTTCCTGGGGCTACCGATGCGAGTCCACCGACGGCTCGTTGCGGTTCTCTATACTGTTGCGCCCATCTAGCTTTTCGTAGAGCACTCCTGAACTTCTGGTGCCGATTTCTGGCGGCTACATTTTACTCTTAAATGAATGTTCGTGCGGATACCTTTTTGTCCTCAGTCCCTGTAAGCACCACTTCCGAGCCAGGAATGGCTTTAGAATTAATAAATGAGCAAATATTTATGTTTTATTTTTTGGGGGGGATGTTAAAGGTCCCACAGCCACTCAGCCTATGACAGATGCCAGTCTAGCACGCGTGGAACACCGACAACGTTGGTTATTAAGCTGCACTGATATCGTACAGCACGAACGGCCAACATTTAAACGCATGTTATCCCACTTAGTACGTGACACAGGCGCTTATGAGAGGTAATGCAAGAGTAGGCCCAAGCTTTATATTGTACGTAGATTCATTTGAAAATATAGAAATGCTTTAGGTTAACACCCTGAAGTGGTTAAGTACCGGAAAGGACTTTCATAGCAATCTTACATTTTTAAGACAGAAATACTGTTTTGAAGATGTGTAGTTCCTACTTTTACACTCATTTTTTAACCACTTCGAGGTCAGCATTTCTGTTGATTTAGTCATAGTGCAGGAAGTACAGTGAGCAAACATGCCACCGAACTTTGTAATTTAATTGAAATAACCACCTCCATGGCACTATTTTGGTAGAAAATCATCACTGAATGGTAAAGCCCTAAATCAAAGCATAAAATAACTAATCTTTTGTACAAACACCTAAACGATCTCTTTGATAACCATGATCTCAAGTTCTCAAATCTTATTGATGTAGAGTGTGTCATAACTATGAGGCGGTGAACTCTATAGAATGAGTTGGTTGAGTGTTTAACACACAGCTTGCTTGCTTTTACCTATATTCACCTAGTTTCAAGAAAATAGTTTGAAGAAAATGCAAACGTGCGTTGTTGAGGCAAACAGACTTGTACAAACCAGTCAACTGGCTTTCCTGTGGCATCCTTGCACGAAATCTTCTTTCCTTTTTGGCCGAACGCCTGCGGAAGGTTGAGAAATGCCGCAAGGAGAAGAGCGGACAGAATGAGGACAAGGCGATCCATGAGATGACTGTTCGAGGGGTTGGTTAATGGTCTTCGAATTGATGTACTGAATAACATTTATATGATCTCAACATCGTCAAACAACTTGCATAGGTTTAAAAACAAAGATAATGTCGTGTTCGTGTTCTTTTAGAATACATTTGCTGGGTTGCGACATGCTCGTTTAAACGCTCAGAACGTTGTGACGTCCTTCAAAAGGCATACTATGACAACGGCCAAGAAAAGTTTTAATATCCTTGCTCTTTTCAAAAGAACGGTACATATCACATAACAATCTTGCACAACGTCTGGGTGAACTGATATTTAACGCTTTTCTTCAGGTATAATGAAACTAATGTTAAAATGAATTCAGAGTCAATTGATACGGGACATCTACAAGAGACCTTTCATGAAAAGCAATAAGTTTCTTGTTTTCAGGCCTCTTTCAAATAGGTTTTGTGAACTTAATAAAAGCGTTTTAAAAATTACTGCAAGCAGTGAGAGTATCCATGCCCTGGCCTTAATAATAAGGTTGGCGTGATGGCCCATATTTAAAACCTTTACATTGAGAAATGTCGCTCCGAGAGCGCTGAGGATAGCTCACTGCCTTAAAGCAACTGTAAAAAACGCGCCACTAAGGGGCCATTGTATTACCAGTTTCGTATCTCAGGTCTTTGCTCTCTCTATTTACGCAGCTTACCCTGAGCGCGAAGTAAATAAGCGCTTACAGTTTTCACACATTTTTTATTTGATGACGTACTGGTGAGTAGAGGGAATGAGGACGCTTATAAAATTGGAAGTAGAAAAAAAAAATTTATAGGTCATTGGAATGTCAGGCTTGGCATCGAGCATTTTGATCTATATATGGCTCAATGCAATGCTTTTTGAAAGCCGCAAATGTGGTTAGGAGCCGACCCTAAATATTAAGATTAGTTATTTAGAAAAAGCACGAACTATTTCCTTATTAAGCATTGTCGCTTTATGGAAACGTACTGTTAGTCTCGTGGAAAAATGTACTTGTTCAGATTCAAATAAAGCTACTGCAGCCTACTGTTCTGGGAAGACAAAGAGAGCACATGTACAAGGGCCTGTCAAAGAATTCAATACAACTTAATTATTGTTAATATCTTTCTGATTTTCGTTCTCGCGAAACATACTAATAAAGATCTAAATGCGGGTGTTAAAAGCGGCGTAACGCATAAATCAAAACAGCAATCACGGCTGATTACGCTACAATATCTAGGTGTTTATATTTTAACACGTTTAGGCCATTGTGGCCACTAATTGCTTTCATATATGGTTTGGTCCTTGTATAGATTAACAACCGCTAAAATAAACAATTAAGAACAATCGAGAGGAGATTATGCAGAAACTTTCATAAAATGTTTTATAAAATTATGCATAGCTTATTGTGGACAACGTAGCTATGTTTTTTGAGTCACGAAATAAGAATGGAATGATCAATTTCCAAGCTTTCAATTCTGCCTTTGTCGCCTCTGCACCGTTACCACAGGCACCGTACAGAGTTTGTTTCTACATTGCGAAATTCCTGCGATGAATTACTTCGTATATGCTATATCAATAGACACATGTGATTGAAGGGGCTTTAGGAAAACGGGATCAACTAAAACGCTCAATATCACCTCTTATATACAGAAGTGGTATTGGGTAATATAAGCATACACTCGAAGGTGGAAATCATTAAAAACTTATTTGAACGTTTCAACGCTCAGTTAGACTGAAAAATAAAAAAGGAAATAAGTTTGTCAATTTATCTTTGTTACGTCGTTAAAAATTCGTATTTCAGCTAAAGGTGTTAAGTACTGTCCAATTTTGACAGTATCGGTCGCATTGATGCAGTAACTGTCCTGAATTTAAAAAGATAACGATTACGGGGTTATTCGAGGGAACTTTCCGCTTGCATCTAGGAAGTGTTTTACCGGAAGGAGGACCTATGTAGCGCAAAGCCAGAAGAGCCTCCTTCGCAACCTTTTGCCGTTATGCCAGCATGAATTGAAGTCTAGACAACATACTGCCGCAATAGCACTGAACCTAAAAATCATTAGTGCAAATGCTTGGAACATTTGTCCAAGATAAATGAAGTATTACATGATATATTGACTCGGCGGTCCGTTTTTAGGTATGTAGATCTTTTACATCTTGTGCAAAAAATGAAAAGCTGGGGGAACACTTAAGTACCACGTTCAAGGATCTGACGCAACATATGGAGGCGATTCCTTCCCTGGCTTCCTTTCTGATATTGTTTCTCGTAAATGCACTTTGCCAAAGACGTAATCACAAGGCCCTGGTCTTGCCTCAAAAGCTCACATAATAAACTACCTCATTTTGTTACTTCCATCCACTATAGATACAAATCCAGATTTTGACCAGTCCTTAAGAACATCACGTGAGTCCCTACGCAAGATTACCGAAGTGTTCAATTTTTACGTTTGATCGCTTTCCAGCGCGGCGATGTTGTGTCGCCTCATGACATCGAAAATCCACCAAATAATCATTTCAACATCATATTACCTTAAAAGTGAGCAAATAAATTCACATGCCATAATATTTAGACACAATGAAAGCAAGGACTAGGCTGAACTTGAACTTTCTGATCTATGAGGTCCTTATTGCTATGGAGGGAAAGAGCTTCATTTACTAATGCAATAAGATTTCTTCTAGGAAGGAGGAGGAAGATGAGGAGTAAAGGCAGGGAGGTTAGCCGGTAAAGGAACTTGTTTGCCACCCTGCACTGGGGGAGAAGAGTAGGTGGGTATAAAAGTTGTGGGTGAGAGAGGGATGGGTGATTACAGTACAGTCACATCACAGACATGCCACACCACATCACGTCACAGTCATATCACTTAACATAAAAAATCATAGCATTTCGATCATTCCTGTGCTTTTCATAAAGCGGAGAATGCCTGGGAGGCCTTCACCGCAGATGATCGCCGTGGCCAGGGACCTAGGATCTTAATTTCAGTTAGTGGGCGTCCATCTAGACGCTACAGCGCACAGCATAGACGCTGTCTTTCCTCGCTGTATATGGAGCACTCACAAAGAATGTGGCCTATACCCTCGTCGCACCCGCGGTTTGTACATGCAGGGCTGTTTGCCATACCTATCACGAAAGAATAAGAGTTTGTAAAGGCTACACCAACCCACAGGCGGCAGAGCAAAATTTCTTCACATCGGGGTAGGCCAGGCTGAAGCTGGAGCTTCAGGACAAAGTCCAGGGATTTGAAGCGGCAGTTGGCAAACTGGTCAAAATTCCACAAGGAGAGCTTGTGTTCCCGCGCATGTGCGCAAAGCCTGCCCGCTGCGTCTGCCCTGGAAAATGGGCGGACGAGGTCGTGCGACCTCGTCCGCCCGGAGATTGCCCGTTATGCCGCTGTGTCTTGGAAGCCGTTGGTAGGAGATGTCGTCCTCCATTTATGACATAGTGATGAAGTTGTATTTCCGCGGCAAGTTGCTCATGGGCTCCACGGCGAAGAGCCGCTTTTAAGGCTTGCAGAGCTGCTTTTGAATCTGTGAAAATAGACAATCGTTGAGGGCTTTGCTGACTGGTAGGCCTAATAGCGACACCGAGAGCGGTTAGTTCTACGGCTGTTGAAGAAGTACGATGAATTGTCCTAACTTTTATTTCTGTAGTAATTGAAGGTATGACCATGGAGCCTGAAGAACTGACGGTATTCACTGAATCGTTGGTGTAGACGTGCATATGATTTGCATGGTACTCATGGAAGTATTCAAGAGTGATTTGATTTAGTTCTGCCGGCGATAGCTCGACCTTCATCCTGATGCCGGGTATTGAAAGAAGCACGTGTGGTTGATGCAGGACAGTCTAGATGCGGGTGTAAACTGAGACGGCGGAATAGCGCGATTCGCAACAACGGTCTCTGTAAACGATGTACGCGGTCTGGTAATAGGAAGACAGGACAAATGATGACACGGAACCCGGGTGATGTGTCAAATGTTCCCTCAGGGCGTCAACTGTTAGGTAGGTAGATATGGGATGCTCCTGAGCAATCAAATTGCTGCTGCCGTAGAGGCACAATTCGGCAATCTCAGGCAGGTTCGCACAGCTTGAGCTTGAACACACTGTAGAATTCCGAAGTTAGTTTTCCTGACATCTCAAAGTGCAGGTAAGCTGTACCGAAGAAATCCAATAAATAATGAATGGTACAGCTGGAGCATCGACCGCACGGATGCTCTCCATGACTTTCCCCCAATAAAGGCAAGTATGTGAGCAATTGCTGTCAACCTCGTTTTCATGGATGAAATATGGGGAGTCCACGAATGATTTCTGTCGATGATAACTCCCAGAAAGCGATGGCTGCTTTCGTAGGGAATTGGTTTAAAGCAATGGTAATTACTATCAATGCGTATGGTGTAAGGTGACATGTTCCTGCGTGTAAATGCAATTAGCGAACACTTTTAAGTTGATATCTGGAGGCCTTGACGTTGGAGGTCGGACGCAACTATACTTGCCGCATTTTGAAGCCTCGTTCTAACCTGTGGGCACGTAACTCCTGATGCCCAGATACAAATGTCGTCCGCATATATTGAAAGTTGCGCCAACTGTGGTATTAAGTCAACAGGCCCGACAAGAGTAAGATTGAAGAGTGTTTGGCATAGTACTCCACCCTGTGGGACTCCACGGGAAGTGAAATGAGATGTTGGGCCATCCTCAGTCTGATAAAGTGAGATCGTTTGGATAAATTACTGCGTATCCAGCAAAAAACACCACCGCCGAGCTCGGCAGCTTCCAGAGCGTCCAAAATGGCCTGGTGAGTGGCGTTGTCATATGTGCTCTTTATATCCAGGAACAACGCCGCGGGTAAGCACTTCAAAATTTTTTTGGCGTTGTACAGATGATACCAAGTCCACCACGTTGTCAATTGGAGAGCGTCCGCGTCGAAACCCCGACATTATATCCGGATATATGCGGTAGTGCTCCAGATATGACTCAATACGTGTAAGCAGCATTCTTTCCAGTATTTTACGAACGCAACTAGCCAGTACAATTGGACGGTATCGTGTCAAGTACAGAGGCGATTTGCCAGGTTTCAGGAGCGGAACTAAACGACTGCACTTCCACTCGTCTGGAACTGTACCCTTACTGCATGATTTGTTATAATATTCGAAAAGAGCGTGCCTAGCTACTTGTCCAAGATTTCCAAGCGCAGTGTATGTTACGCCGTTGGGACCTGACGATGATGACCATCTGCAAGAAGCCAGCGCAGCGTCAAATTCTTCCACGGAGAAGGGAAGGCCCATTCGTGACTCCGTGAAACTGGAACCTCGTTGAAATGTAGCGTTGCTGTTGGAGTCGATTGGCATGCTACCCTAGAGCTCAAATCCTGTGCTACCATGACCTCACTACGTCTTTGATACAGTGCGAGAGATTTGAATGGGTAGAGCTGTTTAGGGGATGTTCGGAGACTACGAACGACATTCCAGATGCCTAATAAAGACTTGCGGGGATCAAGTGTTTAACAGAATTACCGCCAACGTTTTCCTGGAGGGCTTGAATTCGGCGCTGAACTTTCTTTCGCAGACGCCTCGCATCTCTGAGGTCGAAGCGCGACTTCGTGCGTCGGTATCTACTCTCTGCCCTCCGTTGCAATGCTCGCAGGCGCTGTAATTCCGTATCAAACTCTGTGTAGGTAGGCGCTGGGGTGAAGAAAGACGTCGCGTTTATCATGACCTCCTTGATTTTCTCTTCAATACCTGCAGAGAGGCCTGCTGTGCAAGAATCTTCCATAAGTGCTTGAAATGTCGACCAGTCGATGTGGCGTATTCGTGGAACAGACGTGGACGTGGAAAGGCCATTAATGATCACATATGTAAGAATGGGGTCACTTCCACGTGTTTCTATACCTGCAAGCCATTGGACGTTGTTGGTAAAGTATCGAGACACGAAAGCTAAATCAATACAGCTGCTGTGTGTTGCCCCTCGAATAAAAGTCGGTGTACCGTCATTAAGACACTGCAGGTCATGATCAGAGGTCAAGGACACAAGCTTTCTTCACTTGAGGTTCATTCAAACACTTCCCCACATCATGTGGTGAGCGTTAAAGTCTCCTATAATGATCCAAGGGCCAGGTGTAATCGCCATCAAGTCGCTCAATTGTGTGGCGTCAAAACGGCTTGATGGCGACGTAGACGCACCCACAAGTGTAAACGTGAGATTGCGCTTCTTCACTGTCAGGCAAACATACTGGTTGTTGTTGCTGGGAGTAACCGGATGGATTACATATGTGAGTTCTCGCCGAATATAAATGACGACCTTACTGTTTCCCTGGTGGGTTGCAGATGCAAATGCCTCGTAGCCTGACAGTCGTAAGATCTTTGGTACATTCGGCTCACAAATAACAAGGATGGGGATGCAATTTGCATGAACATATTGCCGCGAAACCTCAAAAACTGTATTTGTTGTTTTTCAACTGCCGCCGGCATACAGGCTTATCCCTCTGATTCTGGATCGCGTATCAGTTCCGTAATTTTTGTTTCTTAACGCTCGATGTCGCGAGTCACACCTTTATCAGTTTCGTTGTAGCGCAAGATGCACGGAGATCTCTATCGAAGGTTCCGGTCACTCGTGTGTATTTCCACAATATTCCAGCCCGTGCTGGTAGCTGTTTGCGACGTTATCTAGATTGTTCTGGGCAGCTTTTAAATTGAGCGTTGACGAGTGTGACGAGCATTCTTTGTTCAACGATCGACCAACACGTTTGCTGCTATCGCCGCCGCCGAGTTACTTAGTTCTTTTGCGGGCGCAAGTCAGCCCAATAGAGTTAATTTCCGTAACATCAAGCCTGTGTCTTCATTTGTGTCATCGACCCTGGTCACCACCACGTGACACGTCGAATATCTGCAATTCGGGACTGAAGCCCAAGGGCATTCCATTAAAAAATAGAGGCTCCCTTGAGTTTTTTTCCAAATGTTAGTGCTGGGGCAGCCATTTTGTCGGCTACTGTAGAGCCGCTAGAACTCGTGTTAGCGCGTCCGGAACCTGTAGCGCATTCTGTGCTGCTGGTGTGTGCAGACTAGATAGCACCGCGTGGACTGCATTCATCATGGACGTGAGAATGGCAATTATCTGTAGGTCTTGGCCATGTCCCACATCATGACTTTTCTCTAGCTCGGCAGTAGGTGCAGGAGATTCGGTTCGCGGCAAGTTTCCTGGTCCAGCGGACATGGAAGGTTTTGGTAGCGGTGGCCAGTTAACGTCTGAGGGACCACCTCCAGATTCACTGCTCGTCGAGGTCCCTTCATTTAAAACTGCAGGCATATGAGTAGGACAAGATGCGGTAGTGCTCGAGGCCCTGCTATCAAAATTAACTCCTTTCTTGGATGATTTCCGGCGACGCGAACGACGCCGTAGCACCTTAGCATCGGCCTATCTGTGTGTAGATTGATCACGAACCGCGAACCTTTAAGCGGGGGCAGTCCTTTGAGGGGGAGTCATGAGGGCCATGGCAGTTGGCGCACTTCACAACAATCGCGCGGCAAATGTCGCCGCTATGCGACTCGGAGCATCTAGGACACACGATGGAATTTTCGCAGACCGCACTTACGTGCTTGATCTTCATACACTTTCTGCATTGAAGTGGCTTGGGCACGAAAGGCCGGACCGGGTGTCGGAAATGTCCAACCTTCACATGCGATGGTATGCAGTCTCCCTTGAAAGTGAGTTTGATGCATTTTGATCTCCCGAGGCGCTGCACTTGCGTATGGAGATGCTATTGGATGCTGGTTTGATTATTACTGGTAGATCGGTGTCAGCGATGGCCTCGTCAACATTGTAGATGACGCCGGCGATAGTGCCACTATCCTGAAGAATATAGGAGCGCACACTGATGTCTCCAATGCGCTCCGCTTCATGACATCAGTGGCAATTATGTTTTTGTAAGGATTCACTCTAACGTCTTTAATCTTTCCAGGGACGAGGCTTTCAACGAAATTCTCTGTTGGTGTCGCTGGCACTAACAAGACAGCGTGTGTCGGAGGGCCTGGCGTAGTGATGACCGTGAACGTGCTTGATGAGGACGAATCTTGTCGACGGTATGGTCTTCGCTTTGCTTTTTTGCTAAGCACCGGCACGAACCCATTGTCGTCGGCAGCAGAGTCATCATTACCAGGCGAGTACAGCACGGTAGCCTGGCTGCTTGCGTCACTCGAGTTGTAGAGGCGCTTCCTCTGGGCGACCGCTGCCGACACACCGGGTTCCACAGGAGGCCCATGGGTGTGCACTTGCATTGCAGTGCGAAAAAGGGAACAGCACCTCCCGGTTATGCCACAAATTCCAAAAAACAACGGAGACGGGAACGCAGCGTTCTGGTAAAGAACAACTTCTCTTCTAGGAAGGAATTTTGCTGGCTCAGCAGCCTAATTTCGCTAGTACTGCAAGGCCAAAGACATCCGTCAGGTGAGTAACCACTCTATACTAAAGAACACTTATTAGCTGAAATTAGTGTTGCACTAACAGGTGATAGATTTAAAGGCTCGATTCACCGTATATCCGCAGTCGGTGGCCTTCCGTCGGCCGCCATAATTTAGCGTTCGTGCGCAAAACCACAAGCATGGCGTTGGGAAGGGGCAGGTGACAATTGACAAGGCTGACTACTAATTGCACCTAAGGTTTCCTGGCATTCCGTTTAGCAGAAACTGCCAACTTGAGCTTCTTATTACGTTTATTGATGTGGGGGTTCGCAGCTATGCTATCGTGTCATAACTTTAGAGTGTCCCCAATAATTTTTTATTAAGTTGTTTATTGTTCTTAGGTTACTTCCTTCACCGACCTCCTGCCTAGAGCATGCTTAGTCTGGTCTCCGACAGGGGGAGTTTTAAACCATTATAGCCGCTGAATGATTTTATATAAGCTTTTCTGTTTTTTCGCAGGTTTTCTTGCTAATATTGTTTTTATTGTTTTGTATTTTTTGTGAATTCATTGCACTAAATGGATAGAAAAATGACGCTTTAATTGAAATATTTTCCCACACTTTCATTTAAGTGACTAAATCTGTTTATTTGAAGGACAAAGGCACACTAACCAAATAAAAAACAATTAGTATGAAAGATCTAATTGTAACCGCCGATTCACGTAAGCGGCGATAACATACATGAGATTGGTCCCTCGACAAACGCGGCTTTCTGTGACAAACTTAGCCCTATAAAATTACAGCAACTTTAATGATGTGCTGACGGCCGGATTTGTTGCATAAACAATGCCTACACAAGGTGGGATATTGAAATTAAATTTTTAAAGCATTTTTTTGGATGAACAGAAAAATAAATGCTAATGCAGAAAAAAAGCAGTAAGGTAGATGATTACAAAGAAAAAAGAACTATACTACAGCACACTGTAAAGTATTTGGCAGCTTGAAAGGGAACATACTGAACGGCATACAGTAGCACCTGAAAAAATAGGAGCGTCTATTACACTTAGACCTGTACTGAACCAATTATTGCTTTGTTGGGTCGCCATGGGTATGTATATCAATAACCTCCGTGAAGTTGAAAGGATGTCTTCTTCAAATCTGTAAAGCTGGCTTCGCCTCAGTGCCTACATGCCAGATTAGGAAACAGAACGTTAAAAATGAAAGCCCTAACTCCTGTGTATCACGGAGGTAATTATGTTAACATGATGCCCCCGACAACATTACGTGCGCGCGTGAAACATTAACAGACATGTTTTGTACTTTATCACGCTTTCTGGTGTCCAGTGAAGTGTATATTAATGCACCAGACGGCATGGAGCAGCCTATTCAACTAGCCGTGAAAGCAATACAAATTCTATGACGATGCCGACAGCACATGATGTTAATAGAACTGGGGATTTAGGCGTGCTTAAAATTTATATGTCACAAGCATTTGCAAAAATGCCATTGTGCGGTATGTGAGGCTCAAAAAGTGGAGCTCTCACAGGTTAACTTGAAAGGCACAACACATTGGCATTGTAACATCATATGTGTTTAGCTCCAGTTCAAGGAAAGCTTGCGAACATTGTCTAGTTGTGCACAACACAAAGCCGCTCACACACCATATGCATGAGATAGAACTTGAAATCAACTTTTTCTCTACCCAGTGCGCGTCGTGTCGCCTCACGATGTGAGGGCGATGACGGCGACAAGCTAAGCGAGCAATGTTACTGCGCCGTTAAAATCTCTCCAGCGCTTCTTTTATATCCTAACGATTTAGAGGAAAGTTGCACGATACTGCAGACGCATTCTCACCCATGCGTAGCTAGCAAATATCACTGTATGTGGCTAATTTATATACGCATAAATTTAGGCACCAAGGCTTCCCCCTCCCCTCCCCTTCCGACCTTCCTGCCTCCCCGCACGACCCCACTACGAAAGCCCAGATGCCGAAAGTCTCTGTGAAGGCCTTCGCAGGTGTCGAATGCCGGTGGAACAAAGAGTACTTGCGTTACAAGTGCAGCGCCAAACTCGAGTGGTATCATCCCTCGAAGCAGCAGCAGCGGGCGACGCTCGTACCGACGACACAATGCTTGCGCCGTCAAGTCCGTGCTGCCGATCGGTGCTACCTGAAGAACGCTACCTGATCACTATTTCGGGGTCAACAACACTACTGCCCGATGCGCTGAACCAGTGGAAGAATGCACCTCACCCTAAAATGACGCCGCGTTAGTAAGCGTCACGGCTTCCTTTCGGCGCATATATGCTCCCATAATGCCAAACATTTAATTGCCTCTATGTCAGTGCACCTGCCAGAGGGTAAGTAACGAAAATTGGTAAGTGGGGCATCATATACTGATTTATAAATTGAAAATTAAAATTCAGCTCTGCTCAAATTTATGAATCAGCTATTCGTGCGTTCCATCCTTACTGAAAATCTCCCATATGAATTTTGAGCATACAGTATTATTGGATATGGGGGATATGTGTCATATGGGACATATGGGGAGTACGGGTGATATGTGCAATATGGGAATATGGGTGATATGTGTATGGGCATAAGAGAATTATGGGTGATATGGGCATTATGGGCAATATGGGCAATACGGACATTATAGGTGATTTGGGCAGGAAGGGTGACGTGAAATCCACGGCCATATTATTCTTTTCAGGTGGTGACATTTGAGCAGGTGTCCTACATTATACAATAAGAGAAGGCTGGTAATGACTGAAATTTTCGGTATTATTTTTTTGGCTTCTGACATACATGACATTTGAAGTTACAAGCTTGCATTTTTCATCTGTTCGTCTTTCAGCATTTCTGTAATATATCTTTAGTTTCTGCATGCACTTGCCTGGTGCAGCTGATCAATAGCATTCCTGCTAATATATGCGACAAATCCATCTGGAAAGCAACAAATGAGAAAAAAGTCCGAAGATAAGAAATGGTCAAATTTATATCATTGTAAAAATAAATTATTGTAATCAGTCAGGAAACACCAAAACAATTCACAGCAATATAAAAGAATTGGAATTGAACACATAATTCTTCACAAATGGGAAGGATGTTGAGCTGTGTTTATGTAAAACAACATGAACATGACTGAAAAAAAGATAATTTGATCACAATTCAAACACTCACTTCTTACAGCTGCCAATTTGTGAGGGGTCAGGGCTTTTTTTGGAGGCTGAATGGACTAGAGTTCGGAAAAAGGCGACATGGGGCCCCTATCACACTCCTGTTTCTGAGCTCTGACACAGGCAGCCTTCACTGGTTCTTTGAAAAACAGAGAATCCTTGGACAGCGTCAGGAGCCACTGCCATCTCTCTACAGGAATTTACACACCCTTGCCGAGATGAACCTGCATGGAACGGAGAAAAGCACTACCCTCCGCATGCATGCAAAAATAAAATATGAACAATAAAGGATAAAATATGCACTTTAAAGAACCCCTAAGCGAAAGGCAATTTCCCTTAATATATCTTGCAAGGATATTTACCACTTATGAGGCAGTTATAAATATTTTTCTAAGTTATACATGTTATGACAATCTGATTAAGCTTTGTATTGTCCACCAATTTAATGTGTTTTGAAAAAAGATGTAAAACAGATGAATCTTCAGTTAAAAAAATCACTCTACTGGCACTTTTTCGTGCCTGATAAAAACCTTTGTTCACAGATTGTCTATAAAAATTTGAGTGTGAAAACATAATTTCACTTTTCATTAGACTAGAAAATTCAAAAAGGTGTTACACGATAGCACCTTAAAAGAAAATTGCATTTGAACAGTTCAGTAAAAACCACAAAGATTTTGGAAGAAATCGCAGACCGTAGAAAACACAAACTGGTACATTTGTAGTATCAAATGACTCGTTATTTTCGATATTAATAAACAAAATAAATAATCCTCTATGCTTTCCTTGTTACGAGTAGCAGTAAGCTCACCTTGTATGCGCCATACAATGAGCCGCTTATGTCCCTGCAGTTTGATCACTCGCCAAGTAGTGATTTAATACAGGTTGTATAGTAAATGTGCTGAAATAAGTAATTATTTCCATGAGTACCCAAGCACATGGTAATAAGCAACAGTAAAAACATGAATGAATACATAGACTTCTTGACCTTTCTTTCCCAGTTTTTAAGTGAGATGGCATAGCAATTGGAAACACAAACCAAATGTTAAAAGGAGTTTTTCTGGGTCTTATGGTCTCCTCGTTACATATTTCTGTCTGCACATTTGGACAAGTATAAGAGTGGTAAACATATGCAATTCCCCTACCTCGTCGTTTACTGTTGCCAGTACAGGCACCTAGTCCCCAGGCACATTTGAAACCTACAAGGAAAGGAAAACCAGTGAAACACGTACTAAACTGAAATCCGATGCCACATATGTTTATAGATGGGCCACAGTAGAAAGGTAAAATGAACAAAAAAGATATTGCTCTTAGTTTTGATGTTAGCTATGTGTTGTCTACAGCCACGAAGAAAAGCCACCCTTACAACTCTGATGTGTAAGCAATAGTAAAAACATGAATGAATGAACACACAGATTTCTTGGCCAATCTTTTCCAGTTTTTAAGTGGGATGGCATAGCAAGAAACATGAAACAAAGCGAAGCACTGCACATTAAAAAAAGTTATAAGTTAATCTGGGTGTTATGACTTTGTCCCAACGTATTTCTGTCTAGATAGTTGTGCAAGCATAGGAGTTGAAAGCATATGCAATTCCCCTACCTGGCAGTTTGCTGTTGCCAGTACAGGTACCTTGTCCCCAGGTGCATTCAACACCTACAAGGAAAGGAAAAGCAGTGAAACAACCAACTGAAATCTGAATTCACACATGTTTATTTATAGATGGGCCACAGTACAAATGAAAGATGAACAAAAAAGATAATCCTTTTTTATATGGATAAGGTTAGCTATATGATTT
Organism: Amblyomma maculatum; assembly: GCF_055883805.1. Lineage (NCBI taxonomy): Eukaryota > Metazoa > Arthropoda > Arachnida > Ixodida > Ixodidae > Amblyomma > Amblyomma maculatum. The sequence goes on along the minus strand of NC_139348.1, from coordinate 56,187,219 downwards.
CTATAGCCATAAAGAAAAGCCATCCTTACTACTCTTCTGTTTTTCATATCTTCAGTGCATTGTTTGGCCTGTTTCCTGAAGAGCTAGAAACGGCTAGAAAGAGCTAGAAACCACTGATTGTTGACTGTAGAGGGGGGTAGGGATTCTTGTGAGGACTGCTGTTGCTGCAGTTCCAAGAGATCAAACTGGGATTGGGTCCATACTAAAGTGACCTCTAAAAATGTGCACTTGATAAGCCAGTGGGCCACAACTGCAGAGGACATAGAGGCAGCATGTCAGTATGCATGCTGCTGGAAAGGACTGAACTCCCAACACTGCGCTGCTCACGCTCCCACCCCAAATGTTTTGCCTGCAGTCCATCCAGCAGTGCAGCAAGAGCTCGAGTTTAACCGATGCCTGCATCAACAAAAAGCTCTCTCTCCCTCTCTCATATGCAGATGCTCAATTTCCACACTCCTCTCCTGTGCCTTTGCCTTTGAGAAACTAGTTGGCTTTGAACCTCCATGCTTTTAACCCTGCAAAGCTGTCTTGCCAGGCCAGAGCACAGATCTATTGCATAAACTTTCTTTTTGGGGGGGGGGGGGGAGATGAGTGTCTGCAGACCCTCAAAATATTTTTGTGGATCGCCATTTGAGAAAAACTGGAATAGGCCATCTGGAATGCTTTCACCAGAATCCAACTTATCTCTTATACTGTTTTCAGCCTTAATGCTCACTAATAGTTTTAAAAGCCATGCAGATGCATAGTGGCAATATGGTAAACTATAGTAGTCATTTAGCAGTGTGTATGCATAACATGCACAATTACAGCCAAGATTTGAAATCGGAAGGCACTTCAGAGACAACTGTACTGGATGTTTCATGTTGACATAGACTACTCTAACTTAGGCTAATTTTTTATTCCCCATTAACTGACTTATTACGTAAGCTTAATTACTGAAAGTTGTAAATATTTGCTGCAGAGCCAGAGTGGGATATGCAAACTTGTATAGTGCCAGTGGAAACCAATCATTAAATTGTTTCCTATATATTATATTTATCATGCAGTACTTTCTTGCATTCTAAAATTCACAGAATATCAGAAACAAGAGCCATGTGACCAGATGCTTATGCAAGCTGCTGTGCTGCTCTCAAGCATGCAGTGACTGACTGGGATTCCTGATTTTTACTGCACAATGGCACAATGAATGTTCCTGACCGAGCATTCCAGAGGAGAATGAAAATGCTCTTTACTTTGTTTTGTAGTCAGCAATGGTCAGTCATTGCGGCATGCATTTGCACCTTCACATGACACAGGCTAGAGATCCAAATATATACAACACTTTGCGTCGCCATGCCTACAGTCGTACTGCTGCCAGCCTTGCCCACTCATTACATATTCTCGACAGCTGCATAATAGCAAAGCTCAGGCGCCCAATCAAGGGACCTTTTCTTTCATATTTTATAGGCTTTAAAATGCAAAAAAAAAAAGAAGTTTGTGAGGCATACCGTGCAATAAACAATTTAATAGGTGCTTTCTGAAGTTGTCTTAAAACCTTGCATATCTCACTTGGGGGCTGCAGAGAATAATGTAGGAGTTAAGTAAATATAATCAGGTAAGGACAAAATAACCTTTTTGAAATCTTAGCTCAAGTTGCTTGGAAAGCTTGTATAGAAGAAGCACTGAAGGAAGTCATACACTGCAAGTCCCACACTGAAGACCTATTAGTGATGGAACGTTCTGCTCAGCAAAACTGTTTTAATGCTTCAAAGTTTGGCACTGTCTACGGAAAAGTACAGCAGATTGACAAAGAAATATGATATGGACTTCTTATCAGCATCAATTTTACAGCAAAGTTGGCACAGTTCAGTGATCTAACAAACTATCTTTGTCATGTTTGCAGCTACTATACAGCAATTATGGCACAAGGCTCATATCTGGATGTCAGAAGCAACATGAAAAGAGTGAAGTGCAGGCACACAGGATGTTACAAAAGGAGCATTCGTCTATTTTAATTGATACTCTGAAGAGGAGTTATTTTGACAGCTGAATAAAAATTGGTTGAAAGCATTGTGTACACATAGTTGAAATCAAAATGGTACATTATGGTTTCACTTGCAACTGCAGTCTGCTTAGTTAGGAAGCCAGAGCGCAGACCATCTATGCATGGCCATCACTTCAGCTGAGCAGGCAATGTCCTTGAAGTAATTTATGAGCCACATTTACAGCACCACAGCATTATGCGATGGAACAAATCCTAGCATTCAACTGCTTTGTCTAGGGCAATGTGCTTGTTACTTGATTTTATTTTTATGCAGTATTGCTTATGAGAACACAGACGGAAACCTGCTGTAAAATGTGACTTCCTTTGCTTTGTAGACGAGCTCGATCACGTCTACACCCTGCAAAGTTAAGTCAGTATGTGTGCCAGAAGCTTGAGGTCATGAGTAGTAGACATGGGCGTGCTCCTGTTTTCTCTTTGCCAGTGAGCTGCAGTTTACTGATAGCATGTATAAACTTTCTCTTCATCAATGAGTTCATCTGACCTAGCTTGATGCTTTTTTTATTTTCGGTGCAGCGCATTCACGACGAGGACGAGAGGAGGCACGGACACCTGGACGTAAATGCACTGCACCGATGGCTAACCAGCATGCCCAAGCATCTACCTTGTCTTCATTTTTTTGCTTGCACCCAGGTTCCTACTTTCTCTGATTCACACAACTATTGCTGCTCTAGCTCTTCATTTCATGTATTATCTTGCAGGAAACACTAAATGTTTATAAGTACACTGCACCAGGAACAAAAGTAAAAATATAAAGGAAACTAAAAATAAAAAACGGTGTTTTAATTGGAGCATTGACTATGACAAGGTGTGATTTGACAAATTTCGCCACAGTCATTGATTTAAAAGGAGGAAACCTATAATGCCATTGGAATTCTAAATTGGAAAGTGGTCACCTCTCTATAAATGCCACAACCACATGACAACTGGTAATGTAGCTAACTTACCACTTGCAAGTTTTTGAATCAAAAGCTGCCTTCACTTCGGGTTTCGGCCCCGTTAGCATTTTTTGTGCGATGTTGGTTTTGTGCCCTGGCCTTTAACTTTTCTTCCAGATTTTTCATGAAAAAGAAACATGTGGCTACGGAGATGATCATATCTGCTTTGTAGGTGCGTTTGCACGTTGATGCCCTTCTGTCAAATGTAAAGCGCGGATCAAAACATCCAAAATCATGTTGAAAGTTCAGCGCATTTGTGTAAGTGTATCTCGTCATTTTGTCCTCGTCTGCCAGCACTGCAATACCATAATGCTCGACAACTACTAACTAGCCCAGCAACATATCTGCATTAGTTTTAATAGTGCTGATTGCACAAATTCAGTGATTTTTGCAATTGTTTCAGTTTCATATTTTAAAATTGGAAGGTGGATCAGCAGACCATGCAAAATTTCACTGTGATGTATCTTCAGCCATCACAACTTGCAACATTCTCAGAGCCGGATTAACAGAAATAAGGGCTCTAGGCTAGAGTGCATGCAACCTCACCCCCCTCCCCCCGCCCAATCTGGAAGTCCCTCCTATTACTTCCATATTATACTCCTGTAAACACGCCATTTCATTTTACCTACACCAAACTAAAAAAAACAATATGTGATTAATGTGATTGGAACGAGAGTGATGGAATAGTTTTAGAAAGTGACCTCCCGAGTGAAGGGGATTTTCTGTTTTTGCAGCTCGACAAGGTCTGACAAAGGCAAAAGCTAAACAAAGTAAGATGGGGCTCCATCTCTTCATTATGATTTTTTCTCTTCATACCTGTCGCTCAACATTCAATACTTTGTGGTTCGGGCTCCCTTCTCACATCCTCGGAGATAAGGTTCTGTGCTTCAGCATCCTTAGCCCCCCCCCCCTTTATCCAGTGCTACATTCTATCCTATTCCGTACACCCAACTGTCACAAATTTCTGTACAAAAAGATATGAAATACAAGTAAAGAGTGCATTTTTAGTACACAATGACAGTTGTAGTTTCGAAGCGTGCCGTAAGACTACGTAATTTTCAATGCAGCACATATTCTTCAACAGTACGTAGTACTATTTAGATATTCATACTCTCTCTTGCAATACGGCCCCCTCGAGTGACATCAACATCTACATTTACACCATAAGACAACAGAGACAGCGCCACTGCTTGGCATCATCTGTGTTCGCTCCAAATGTGCAAAGTGATCTTGGGTGCCGCCGGCACCTCTTGTCCTGGATGGACAAACCAGAGGCTTAGGCTTTAGGCTGTGTGAATCAGTATCATTGAAGGCAGTTACTGCCCTTATTCATCTCACAATTTCTGCATGTATTATATTTTCAAAATGTAGACACAACAGTTAATATGCTGCAGGAACACAAGTTACTCGATGCCTACAATAAGAAATCATATTGCCTAGAACAGCTGCAAGGTGAATACAAGTACAGTAATAAAGTAGAAAGTTGGGCGAGTTGGTATATAGACATGGTTGAGAAAATCCACTGCACTAAAAATATGACGTCTAAACGCTTAAAAAACAGGACAAGCGCAGACTCACAACTACGGTAATTTGAACAAACAGAGGAGATATATATACAGAGAAACAAACAGATGCACCTGCGCAAAACCACCAGACAGTAAAAAAAGTATTAGGTTTCAAGTTTTTATCTAGGTATAAAAATGCACACTCCGCAAGGGAGACAAAGGCTGGGTGATGCATCTATCACCTTTTTTCCTAATACAGTAGGCCTTCTTATGTTCTCATGTTAGCCTATCTCGATGATGGAAAAGAATGCTAGTTTGTGAGAACTGTAGATAGCAGCCTTGTCTATCTTTATTACCATTCGTATTTTTCCCTTCGTTGCATTTCCTGCAATGCACAGCCACGTGCAAGTAAGTGTCGGACAATATGGCCTCCAAATGCTCCTTCAGACATACATTTATTCATCGGCTCATCTGGCCAACGTACACCTTACTGCAAGATAAATGGAACTCATACACAACCGCACATGCAGGGGACGTGCCTTGATCTGTGCCTAATACTAAACTGATATAGGCCAATACTCTGGGACAAATCAATTTTTTTCTGTACACCGGCAAATCTGGACAATTTTAAGGGTGCAGAACAGACTACTGTAATCTCATAACAATGGGAGACATTCTTTATGTCATGAGAGAATTGTACTTATAAGGTATGATCTATGTTTAAAGTGTATAGTCGTGGGGTTTTTTAGCACACTGGATTTTTTCAACCAAGTATAGTAATAACTGACTGCGATGCTGCCAATAGAGAACTTATTCCCACAGCTATAATATCACTGATTCACCAAAGTTGCTGGCTACACTCAAGGTCCCTCACTGCACGTACTCGGTGAACACAGATGATGCCCAGAGGCGACTATGTCTCTGGTGTCTTCCGGTGTAACTATACATTTTTGTCGATTTCTGACATTTTTGTTAGAAAACATTGCTTGCTACAGACAAAATGACAACAAAGTTTGAAAAAAGATTCCAAGCACAAATAGTATTTTGGCCTGTCCTAAATTGAACACGACATTAAAATTAATGGTTAGGAAATGACAGGCTATTACAGCATGTTAAGGAGACGTACACACAGCTATATACTGTAGCGTGTGCAACAGCAGCCGCTAGGCGGCTGCTCATCGAGAGTCTCGTGCACGGACTCGAAGAAGTGCCCCGTGGCGTTCGAGAAGAAGCTGAAGTTAGCTGCCGTCTCTCGGTGCTCCGACCCTGTTCTTCTGCGCCTTAGCTCAACCCCCCATTAAAACCCAACCTTCTGGTTACGGGCCTAAACGGCTACGTGATACTGGTGGAGGTGAGGCCTTGAACTACATGTCTCGGCCCTCTCGCAGCCGCTCATCGAGTCCCAACCGGCTTCCGCTCGTATCTACACCCGTTCATCGCTGCTGCTGTCGCCTCCGGGGTCTGGCGCCGGAATTCGCTCCTCTACCTGAACCGACGCCAGCTGACCAGCAGTTAGAGACTCCTGCAATGGCCCAGGCAAGTCAGCATCAGTTGCTGCTTCAGCAGCCTCGTACGCCCCCCAGTTTCCATGGCGGTACTGGGGAAGATGTCGACGACTGAATTGACCAGTTCGAGCGAGTGGCGCAATTTAATCAGTGGAACCCGGCTCAGAAGCTGCGCAACGTGTATTTCGCGCTTGAAGACTGCTGAAACCTGGTATGAGAATAGGGAGGCCAGTCTTCAGAACTGGGATTCCTTTCGCCAGCAGCTGCGGGAAACCTTTGCCAACCACGACCGCCGTGATCGCGCACGCCGCCTCCTAGAAGCTCGTGTGCAACTACCTAACGAAAGTGTGGCCATGTTCGCCGAGGACGTGACGCGTCTTTGCCGACGGGCTGATCCCGACATGACGGAATCAGCGAAGTTGCGCCACCTGATGCAGGGCGTAAAAGAACCCCTCTTCGCTGGTCTGGTTCGGAGTCCACCTCAAACCGTCGCGGACTTCATCAATGAAGCTACCCTCATTGAGCGAGCCCTGCAGCAAAGATACCGGCGCACGGAGTCTGCCTGTGGTCAGCCCTTCAGCAGTGTGGCCACAATGAACAGGTCCACTGACGACCACTCTCTGCGTGAGCTGATCCGCGAGGTAGTTCGCGAGGAGCTCCTCAAGTTTAATCTTGGATCGCCTAACCCGACTGCAGTGGCTGTCACCGAAGCCGTGCGGGAAGAAATACGTCAGACATTGTCACCGCCTGAGTCACTGTCGGAGCCACGTTCTATGAACTACGCAGCGGCTCTTCGTCGGCCTGCAGTGCCTCCTGCGCAACAGCTTCGTTTCGAAGCACAGCCGCCGCCCACTTTGCAACCACCGTTCTACCAACCGTCCTACCAGCCATCATCCCAGCAGAGCCTCGTCATGCAGCCGTCCACTCCCCAGCCACTGTTCTACCAGCCGCCATCCCAGCAGAGCCCCCTCATGCAGCAACCGGTTCGGAAGGCAGACGTCTGGCGCACTCTTCGCCAACGGCCGCTGTGGTACCACTGCGGAGAACCCGGCCACTTGTACCGTCGTTGTCCATACCGGGAACTCGGTCTTCGGGGTTTTGCTCGCGATTCCCCGCGTCCCCGGGTCGGCGAACGCCCTCCAGAAATCGCAGAATATCTGGCAACCCGTGCAACCTCTTCGAGCGACAGTACACAGTCTTCTCCCGTGCGCTACTCGTCACCCGGCCGCCGTGAGTTTAATCATGTGCCGAGGCGCCGGTCACCAAGCCCACACCGGGGAAACTGAAGACGGCGACCTCAGGGGGGCAGGTTGCTGACGAACGGAATCGATGTCCCGAAGACCCTCCCGTGACGACTCAGCCCGATGCTGTGACTACGATGCCTCCGCCGCCCCATGAACCCGAAACTCCCAGTCAACCTCAAGCCGATCACGTTGTTAGCGCCGACCTTTCCGTTCTCGTCGACGGACACCCAGTAACCGCTTTGGTAGATACCGGAGCAGACTTTTCAATAATAAGCAAGAATTTCGCAGATCGGCTCTCCAAGGTTAAAACTGAATGGCTGGGGCCGCAAATTCGTACTGCTGGCGGGCACCTTATTACGCCGATCGGACGATGCACTGCCCGAGTAACCATCGCCGAGTCAGCCTTTGTAGCCGTTTTTGTTATCCTGCCGCACTGCTGCAAGGACCTCATATTCGGCATGGACTTATTACGTGAGCATGGGGCCATTATTAATGTTCCTCGCCGTACTGTCACGTTTTCGAAGCCTGCAACGACGACCGCTGACTCCGAACGACGCCACGCACCTTTACGCATCGTTGACGCGGATGTATCTATGCCGCCACGTTCGTCTGCTCTCGTCACAGTCAGGTGCGACGACCAGTCCTGTGCTGCCGGCGTCGCCGAAGAGAACACAGAGCTTCTGTTACATCATGGAGTCTGTGTTGCACGCGGTATAGTTCATCTGACTAATGGTCTAGCTCACGTGCTGATTACGAACTTCGGGAACGAACGGCAACGCATCGCTAAAGGCACCACGGTAGCCAACTTTGAAGGTGTCGCAGAAGCAGCCCACGACTTCTTTGTTATTGAGACCAACACGTCTGCAAGCCAAACGCCCAACTTCGACCCTGATGTGAATCCCGCTCTATCACCGGCAGAGAAGGACAGACTCGTTGGGCTACTCTTTCAGTTTCAAGAGTGTTTCTCATCCGCCTCCGCGGTTAAACAGACGCCCTTGACCAAGCACCGCATAATAACCGACGACCGCACTCGACCAGTCCGACAGAACCCCTACCGAGTGTCACCGCGGGAACGCGAAGTCATTGCTCAACAGGTAGACGAGATGTTAAATGACGGTGTCATACAACCATCGAGGAGTCCCTGGGCTTCGCCTGTTGTCCTGGTTAAGAAGAAAGACGGAAGTTTAAGGTTCTGTGTGGACTACCGTAAGCTCAATCAAATCACAAAAAAAGACGTCTACCCGCTGCCACGCATTGATGACTCATTAGACCGGTTGCGCCACGCGCGCTACTTTTCATCGCTTGATCTTAAGAGCGGTTACTGGCAGATCGAAGTTGATGAACGTGATCGCGACAAGACAGCGTTTGTCACACCCGACGGACTTTATGAATTCAAAGTCCTACCTTTCGGATTGTGCTCCGCTCCAGCGACATTCCAGCGAATGATGGACGCAGTTCTATCTGGTCTTAAATGGCAGATGTGTCTAGTCTACCTGGACGACGTTATTGTGTTTTCACCAACGTTCGAGGAACACCTCCAACGTCTCTCCGCTGTGCTACGGGCTATCAGATCTGCCGGCCTCACGTTAAAACCACAAAAGTGTAACATTGGCTATGAAGAGCTCCTGTTCTTGGGCCACATCGTCAGCCATCGAGGAGTTCGTCCCGATCCCGCTAAAACAACAGCCGTCACCAAATTTCCTACTCCATGTAACAAGAAGACAGTTCGCCGTTTCTTGCGCCTCTAAGCCTATTACCGCAGGTTTATTGAAAACTTTTCGCGCATTGCCGCTCCGTTGACACGTCTCACCCGGGATGATGTCACCTTCACCTGGACGGACGAAGAGCAAAATGCATTCGACGAGTTACAGCACCGCTTGCAGACAACACCTGTGCTTGCCCATTTCGATGCGAATGCCGAGACTCTGGTCCAAACAGATGCCAGCAACGTGGGTCTAGGCGCTGTACTCGTCCAGTGGCAAGACGGTGCCGAGCGAGTTATCGCATACGCCAGCCGGACTTTGTCCCGTGCCGAATCTAACTATTCCACCACCGAAAAAGAATGTTTGGCTGTTGTATGGGCGGTGATGAAATTTCGACCCTATCTTTATGGCCGGCACTTCCGGGTTGTGAGTGACCATCACTCTTTGTGCTGGTTAACGAACTTGCCAGACCCCTCCGGACGCCTTGCACGATGGAGTTTACGGCTACAAGAGTTCGACATGACCATCGTGTATAAGTCTGGACGTCAGCACAACGACGCCGACTGCTTGTCCCGTTCACCTGTCGAGGCTGCGCGGGAAGACGAAGAACCAGACTTCCCCCTTATCGCAGCCGTCGACGCGCTCACTGTTTCGCAGCAGCAACGTGACGACCCGGCTCTCGCACAACTTGTCAATTTTCTGGAAGCGCGCTCTACAGAAGTTCCCCGTCTCTTCGCCAGAACGCATTCATCGTTTTGCATGCGAAACAATGTTTTATACAAGATCAACTTCGCTCCGATGGGAAGAGATTACCTCCTCGTCGTACCAGAGTCTCTTCACGAAGAAATCTTACAGGCATGTCATGACGAGCCCACCGCGGGTCACCTGGGGTATGCTCGAACTCTGGCCCGAATTTAAAAGAGTTATTACTGGCCAAACCTTGCGACCGCAGTACGACATTACGTGAGGACATGCCATGATTGCCAGCGACGGAAAACACCGCCTGTGAAACCGGCCGGTTTACTGCATCCTGTTCAAGTGCCAAGATACCCATTCGAACAATTTGGCATGGATCTGTTGGGTCCTTTTCCAATTTCTGATTCGGGCAACAGGTGGATAATTGTCGCTACAGATTACCTCACGCGTTACGCTGAAACGAAGGCTCTCCAGCGCGGTACAGCAATCGAGGCAGCGAAATTTTTCATCGAACGCATCGTCCTGAGGCACTGCGCCCCGATAGTTATAATAACGGACCGAGGCACTGCTTTCACTGCCAAGCTACTTGAATTTGTGATGCAACTAAGTGGCACTACCCATCGCAGGTCAACCGCCTACCATCCACAAACTAATGGCTTAACAGAACGTCTGAACAAAACACTCGCCGACATGATGTCCATGTACGTGGATGTTGAACATCGGTCGTGGGATAACGTCCTGCCGTACGTCACTTTTGCGTACAACACGGCGCAACAGGAAACAACGCAAATGACGCCGTTCTCCTTATTGTATGGTCGCGAAGTTTTGACAATGCTCGAAGCCATGTTACCCCACGACGGCCGTGTCCTCAAGTTGGCGCCGAGGAGTTCACTCAACGCGCAGAAGAAGCGCGACAGCTGGCGAGGGCACGCATCCGAAACCAGCAAGGTCGAGACGCCCAGCGTTATGATCACCGCCACCGTGTAGTGAGTTTCGAACCAGGCGATAGAGTGTGGCTTTGGACTCCGATTCGACGTCGGGGACTATCCGAAAAACTGCTGAAGCAGTACTTTGGCCCATACAAAGTGCTCCGTCAGCTGAGCGACGTCACGTACGAAGTGCTTCCGGACGGCTTTTCTTCTACTCGTCGCCAGCAGAAATCCGGGGTTAGTCCATGTCGTGCGCATGAAGCCGTACTTTTTGCGAGAAAATTAGCGCACCTCCTACCGCATGTTTCTTGCTTTATTTTTTTTATCTCTGCTTTCGAATTCATCAAGTTGACATTTATTTGTTTTTAGAGAGGGGGGTAATGTAGCGTGTGCAACAGCAGCCGCTAGGCGGCTGCTCATCGAGAGTCTCGTGCACGGACTCTAAGAAGTGCCCCGTGGCGTTCGAGAAGAAGCTGAAGTTAGCTGCCGTCTCTCGGTGCTCCGACCCTGTTCTTCTGCGCCTGCTAGCTCAACCCCCCATTAAAACCCAACCTTCTGGTTACGGGCCTAAACGGCTACGTGACAATATAATTCAGATTAGTGTCAGCACATATCAAACAGAATGCTTATAATTCTGTGCTTTGAGCGCGAATTATTCTTTTTTAACACAGAAACCTTTATTTCCTGTATAGCGAGAGACTTCAACGTAGACATTAACAGAGTAAGTCCTGCACAGCAAAAGCTTTCTGCGCTTCTCGGGGCGACTGGATTCCACAACGCTATCAGTAGTCCCACACGCATCACTGCTACCTGTTCTTCGGCGCTAGACCTTATAGTAACAAACAGTCCCAGTACACTCTTTTCGGGCCGGATCGCAATAGATATCAGTGATCATTTACCTGTTTTCTTGCGCCTAGACAAACAAATCCGTACGAAGGCAAACGCACAGGCTCGACGGCAACTTATTTCTCAAGAAAGGCTTCAGCAATTTAGGAGACGCATTGCTTTAGTGAACGGGGATCCCGTATACCGAGAAAATACAGCCGAGGGCGCTTACCGCAAATTTCTGTAAATTTTTCTCTTATTGTACAATGACTGCTTCCCTGTGGTTGACATAACGCCATGCAAAAGTGCTCGTAAGCCGTGGATGAACCGTCGCCTCACGCGACTCGCGAAAAAGAAACACAAGATGTTTGCACAGTTCATTAAAACGAGAGATGCGGACGTACTAGCGGGATTTAAATCATTGCGCAATCAGCTGAATAAAGAAATTAGGATAGCTAGAGCCGCTTACTATAACAACTTGTTTGATATCCAGCTTTCTAGAAATCCCAAAGAAAAATGGAGGCGCTTAAACTTATTTTTAAATAGAAACACACACAGCAGGAACATAACGAGCTTAATAATCGATGGTAAAGAGACCTCAAATGCATTTAATAAATTCTTTTCCGAAGTAGGTTATAGCCAATTCAATGCCGGAATCGCGAATTTCTTGAGTGACAAGATAGAGGCATCTCTCTTCTTAAGACCAACGGACGAAAGTGAAGTTTTTGCAATATGCCGAAAATTAAAAGACACCTGCAGTCTTGATACACATAATATACAGAGCCGACCAGTTAAGTACATTCTTGACATAATTACGCCATGCCTAACCTATATATACAACACCGCACTTATTACAGCTCATTTCCCTACTGACATGCAGCTAGCCAGGGTAGCCGTGATATATAAAAAAGGCGATGCGAACAAGTTGGGAAACTATAGGCCAGTGTCTGTACTTCCGTACTTTTCTAAGGGTTTAGAACAACTGATTCGCATCCGTTTGCAACATTTTCTGCAGAAACATTCCGTAATAACCGACTGTCAGTATGGCTTTACACAAAATAGGTCCACGGAGCATGCTCTACTCGTCCAAAAAGAATACATTTTAAATAATTTTGAGTCACAGCTTCTAACTCTCGGTGTTTTTGTTGATTTCAGTAAAGCCTTCGATTGCCTAAATCACGATATTCTTTTTGCAAAACTAGAGAACTATGGCTTACGCGGACATGCTCTCAGCCTAATCAAATCTTATCTGAATTCACGGTCTCAGTATGTGGTGATTAATCATTCCTCTTCACAGATTCTAGGAATTTCGAATGACGTCCCTCAAGGCAGCATTTTAGGGCCACTCCTGTTTAATATATATATGAATGACATCCCTAATATCAGTAACCACGCAAAATACGTTATATATGCAGATGACACCAGCCTATTTTTTTCTTCCAAAGAGGTACAAAGCATAGCAGACACCGCGAATCGCACGCTCTTATCGCTTGCCACATGGTCATCAGCCAACTCATTAAAGATAAACAAAGAAAAAACTAAAGCAGTACTCTTCATTCCTAAAGGAAAACAAGTACTTTACCGCCCCTCGTTATACCTCAATGGCAGTGAAATCGAGTACGTGGACACATTCAAATCATTAGGTGTAACGTTTAGCAGTACGATGACATGGGATGCCCATGTTAATAATATTGTGTTAATGCTTTCTAGAATTGTCGGAATTACTTCACGTAACAGGCATATTCTACCTACCAAAACTAAAATTACTTTATATTATGCATTTTTTTATTCGCACCTTAGCTATTGCCTTTTTGTCTGGGGCCATACAACGGTATCCAATGTCATTAAACTGCAAGCACTACAAAAGAAAATGCTTCGCGCAATTGTCAACGGGACGTATGATTCGCCTACTAAACACATTTACCTACATTATAATATTGTACCTTCCAACAAATTATTTCACTACAGATTTACATGTCTCTATAAATCAACGATAAAAAAGGATGATTCATTTTTTTCTGAAATTGTTCCTATTACATGTCTCCACTCATCATACGACATCAGACTGCAGAGTAGGTTTGCATTACCAAAGTGCAGAACTAACTATGGGTTTTGTATGTTGAGATTTATTGTGCCAAAGTTCCTAAATACCCCTTTGAGTGACCAAGTGAATATTATGTCTTTTTCTTCCATTCGTAAAAGCTTTATTCTGCAATCTATGCTACAGTGATGTCAATTGTGTTTGAACGTACTGTGCCACTCTGTGTTATAGCCTCACGGTCTTCTGCGTCTATTATTGCTGCCAGTTATGAGATATGTTCTGTCAACCTTGTTCTGTAGATGCACTTGTATTCATTTTTTTTTACCAGTGGTTGTTCTTGCCTTGTGCCTACTGCTGACTTGTAGGGGTGGTGAGGCCCGTCAAGCGGTGCATAATTCACTGCTTTTCTCTCACCATCCCCAGTTTGTATGTACAAACTGAAATAAAGATTGATTGATTGATTGATTGACATCGCTGCATTTAAAACTTAAAAACAAATCATTTCGCTTAAATTTCAGAAGAAAAGTGTTTGTAACTTGCCAAATTTCTTGTGCAGCAAATCCTGGAGGCGGCTATCTTGATCTTCAACCATTTCAGCTTCTCCTCAAGCTTTCTGACCTTTCTTCGCAGGGGCATGCTATTTTCTTGCTCCTTCCTTAGCAACCATCTCTCAATAAGCTCATCACTCGAGTTTTCAGGCCATGGGAGTCTTGTCCGAGAAGGAGCAGTTTTTTTTTATTTTACTGCGTTTCACCTTCAGAATACAGAAAGTATAGATTAGCAAGTACCATCTTCAAGCATCCATGCAGCTTCTGAGCAAATAAAAGCATTAAGGCAAAATTTACCAACTTACTTTATCAAATAATCACCACAAACATTTTTGCACCCAACACAAATACCTACATGTGTTATCTCGGAACATAGAGTAATCCAGGATTCGGGCTCCCTTCTCACATCCTCGGAGATAAAGTTCTGTGCTTCAGCATCCTTAGCCCCCACCTTTATCTTGTGCTACATTCTATCCTATTCCGTGCACACAACTGTCACCAATTTCTGTACAAAAAGATATGCAATACAAGTAGAGAGTGCATTTTTAGTACACAATGACAGTTGTAGTTTCGAAGCTTGCCTCATGACATCAGTGCCTCTGCCAGCATGACGCCTGAACAAAAGCAGCCCCGCCCCCCCCCCCCCGCTACTGAGATGAGCAAGTTTGGCTCCATAAGATAAAAAAAAAACATCCTGCCATCGCCCATGCACTGAGGTGAGAGTCCAATAGGATCTGTTTTTCTATAGGAGAATTGCACAGCGTCTGCTAACTACTTGCAAAAAAAGGCACTGAGAGGCACTGCTCAAGGGGACCTTTTTTCTCATTCCTGCAGTAGCTAACAAAAATGCAACAAGACTGCAAAGACATGAAGCAACGCATGAAGCATTGCCTAAGTATCAAAATTACCTAACAGCAGCAATGCATTTCTAGCAGGTGCACTGGGTGTATTCTGATCTGCGCCTTTACAATAATGGGCCCATACTGTAATGAAGAACTGAAGTTGCTTTATTTCAAATATGAAACTGTGGAGAAAGCAGACATGCATCCACAGTACAAGTGGCATGGTGATCAGAGACATTTTGCTATTGCAATCAGTGCTGCAAATGTGCACGACCGAAAATCTAGCTTCGGTGCAAAAGTCATAGGTGTAGTGATTCCGTTAGTTCAGATTATATAGCCCATCACTTACAAGCAGAATAAGATTGAAATTTCAAACTAACTGCTTGAAGGGCCTCGGTATATGTTCCCTTTTGAGAATGGTGCATTGACTGCCAGCAAGTGTGCTCACGCAACAGATCTATAGGCTTTGAATTTTTCTCAAGCAAAAAAAAAAAAAACTGCACCACGTCGCAGTCTATGCAGTGATACGTAAGTGTCAATATCGTTATAGTCCAACTTTTTAGAAACATGTGCTCTTTTCTGGTGCACACAGATTACACACATACCCACTGAATGACTCTGTTGTAAGCCAGAAGCATTGAAGTACTACAGCAACTTCGATTGTGCACGATGAAGCAGCTAGGGACCAATAAGTTGATTATACGCGTGCGCCATGCCTCCTGACGTGTTACTCTGCCTGCATACTGGAATGGCAGCCACTGTGGCCCTAGTGCAAGCTCTCTACATATCCCAACAATTGCCTTTTTCCCCCATTGAGTTTACATTACTCTCCCCCTGCATTTTTGACCATTAATTCAATATGCTCAATATATGCTTTACTGGAATCCTGTACACTTACTGGTCAGTTTTCTAGTTCTCTGCCTCCACTGCAAGTCCGCACTCTTCCTATACAAATATTTAGTTAATACCTTCGTTGCCCGTCGGTTTTGCCCATTCTCCATACCCACCCTTCTTATCAGCATTTATTCTATGCTTCTCAAGCTTTCAGTGATCTCCGCTTTATGTCACCCTGTACTGCCGCATCAGTGGTTTATTTCTAGCAGCGCTGGTCCGACTTCAGGAACAACTCTCCCCTTCTGAAAGTGATCCCTGGTGCCAATAATCCTTTTCTGATACCTCTCAGCACCTCTTACCCATTGTATTTTCATGTTGCTCTATGCTCCGACATGTCGCTTCCCTTTCAGCTAAATACTGTTCCTGATTTCCCACATACATATTGTCCTCGTTCGTACATCCTGTAAGATATCTGTATTCTCTAAAAGCCTCTCCTTCCTTAAATATTGATGACATGCTGTAGCAGACGACCACACTGAATGTGACCGCGGTTGGATAAATTTTAATGGCAACAAATAAATGCACAACAGATGCAGGTCCTTTTTTGACATTTGTCTGCTAATCGTGCTAGCCTATGTGGCATGCAGAGGGAGAAATTTATGGGAGCTAAACTTATTGCTAACTAAAGGACATGTTACACAGCACTTTGGAATGGATTATGGAATGTATGTACACATTCTATTACGTTTTCAGTGGTTAGCGTCAGGTAATATGAGTATAAATAATGAACAGATAAACTAGCTGGCCGCACTTCCAGTCGACAAGCTCCGCCGCCCGTGCAACGTAAACATTTGCTTGAGAGAAGACGCACGCGACTCGTGTCACCGTCCGGGACAGCAAAAATGTCTAAATATGTTTCCACCGCCATCAGCACGTCGAACTGTATGTGACTTCCGCATTGCAAAATATGCGCCGATTATAATATGCCGCGCATGCACAGTGCGGCGGAGTGCTGCAAGCCAAATAATTACGTGCAAGCAGTTGCATAGTGCACTGAGCACTTTCTAACTCAAATAAAATAAATCCGGTTATTTCATTCACGAATTATTAAGAGCATCCATGCTGCAGTGGAGGTTGGCACAACAATACGACAAAAAGAATGCAACATATCATAGCATAGGTTTGCAGACCAAAAAACAAAAATGTACAGTTGAACAAGTACAAGACGGAGAGTCTGTCAAAAGGACATTCCATTATGTTTTGTGCATATGTATCTGCAAATATCGATGACACGAGTTTTCCCAAATAATTGCATTGCCGTCAAGTTGGAAAAAAAAACTGAAGAAAGGCTATGTCTGATCAGCTTCCTCCTTTCGTCAAGCCTAGGAGGTGACGAGTTGAAATAAACCGAATGTGAGACAAGGACTTTTGATGTTCTGTTCACTTAGTGTTGCGACAGGATATTATTCCATGATATCGAAGGAAAGTTAAAGTCATCGAATAAAGTGAAGGTGTACAGATATGATGTGGTTTATAGGATGAAGCATATTGTGGAATTCCGCTGCAAACGAAGCTGCCGCGTGTGGGAGCCGGTAAAAGCAGCCGATAATAGCGGTTAGGCTAAAAGCTCTAGAGTGAACGTGATTTAGTTCAAATGTTTGCGGCAATATTTATGGGGCGGCAGAGCAAACTTTCATGAGTAACGATAATGATGGTGCCGCCGCCCCGTATGCTGAAAAAAAGAAAGCAGTAACAAAAACATTGCGTAGTTGGTTATATGTTCTCAAAGACCATCTACAGAAAGACCTGAAGCCATTGTTTACAATATACAGTGGATACCACTTATAACGTAACCGCTTATTGTGAAGGAGGTACCATGTCGTGGGGGGCCACAACAGTGCACTAAACACTATACTCAGTTTCATACATCAGGTGCAACACAGCGAAAGCTACGCAAGTAGTCCGTAAGAAACAAAACAGGGGGCGTATCACTACGCGCTTGTTCTGTAGCCGAGTGGTTCCTGCGGAAACGGGCTCTATTCCGAGCATACACGTTTCCAATAACTTGCTTCGCATGCCTAGACATCTTCGCAGAGCGGATCTTATAGAAAAAATGCACACCAACGAACCATTTTCTCAAAAAGGGATGCGCAGCGCGGAGGGCACAGCCAGCGCCATCTAGTGGCACAGCTGGCAAGTTGCGAGGAAGCGAAAGCGCGGCACGAACAAAAACGACATAAAATACAGACAAATTCACCGAATCCGATCCTTTATTCTTAAAAAAGGTACTTTTTATGAAGTTTATGTAAAATGTAAAATGTAAAATGTATTAAGCTTGCAGGCAAAGCAACTATTATTTTCTCTCGTCAAGAGCAGGCACTATTTTTCATCGCGGATGCGGAGAGCGCGTACAAGAGCGGTAGCATTGGTAGTGTTGCACTTGATGTATGAAACGGAGTATAAATGAGGATTCCTCTACCACCCTCACCGCACAGCTTGTGTTCCAACTAAAAGGTCTTGTTCCGAGACTCCTCATATTATTTGTTTGAATTCAAAGAGACAAGGATGCTTTAGCCCACTGCGTTTGTGGCTGCTAAGGTTAGCACCACCGCCTTTGCGAAACGGAGCTTGCGTTAGCGCATACACAGTTCCGCGCGCGGCGGTCGCGGTAATTTACGCGGTCGCGCACTGCGTGCGGCATGCTGCAACTAATCTGTGTTCAGAGGACTTAGTGCGTTGCGTTTTGTTCATTTATTAATGAGATGCGTGTGTATATTTTCAGGTCAAAAAGTGCGGTACCGCTTTCAGTGCAGCGTTCGAGGTCCCGCGACCTACGTTATAAGCGGTCTACACTGCATGTATACAAGTCCTCAACTGCAAACTAACAAACAAGTGCCTAAAAATATGGGCAACGTAAAAATGGTATATAAGGAATTTCTTAACAAGTAGCAACACCATAACGGAACATTCCGAAGACTCCGACAAAAAAAAAAAAGAAAAAAACTTCCAAGAACCCTCCGTCCTGGAGACCGAGACCAAGTATCGGAAAAAAGCGACTTCTTCAGTTAGATGACCCCGAACCACGTGAACCGTACGAGCTAGCCACAACGCAGAAAAAAATAATGACCCCAGCGAGCACCGCTGCTACCGCACACCTGAACCTGCCGGCACCTTGACTCAATATAGGCTTTTTAAATCTCCCCCCCCCCCCCCCCCCCATCCCCTTCCTACACCTTTAAACCCCACTCGCTCTCTTCTCCTTTATTCGTCCCTCCTTGCCTCTTCTCAACAAGCCCTGCGTCACCCGCGCCGGAGTCGAGCAGTTGGAATTTAAGAAGTAATGGTTGGAGAAGTCGCAAGTTCAGAGAGCAGATGCGAGCGAGGGCAGAGTGGTAGGGAGGGCTTTAACAATTAAGCAGCTGCAGCAAAGGAATTGACCTCGAACGAGAAAAAAAAACAGGCAAAACGAAGGAAGCAGCATCGCATGCAGGGGTTGAAGGCGATGGGAGAGGGACAAGCTGGCGGTACCTGCACAACACGAAAAAATGGTGGGGGGGGGGGGGGGGGGATTATTGATTTTTGGCCGGGCTCGGGCTCGAAGTTGCGAGCCTGGGCCGGGTCCGGGATTGAAGTAGAAGCGCACGGATCCAGGCAGGGCTGAGGCTGGGCTGTGTATGGCTTATTTTTTCGGAAACATATGAACAAGAGCACTATAGAATCGTTCAAGTGGTTTATGAATAAACCCTATACTAGTGCATTTGTTAACGTAGAATGAGAGAAAGCTCATTTGTAGACTTAGTTTAATCAGCGGCACTTAGTGGTTTGTTAAAGTACCTTAAGACAAACACACCCGGCGGCGTACAACGACACATCGAAAAAGTTGAAAAAGCGAAAAACCTGAAGCGCGCTTTACTATACAATGCAGGTCTTATGAAGCGCTGCAACAAACATGGCTCCTTTGCATGAGCACGCGCCTGCTAAAGTACACAACACCGCTAGCTTGGAATTTTTCAGCAACCAATGAGCGCACCCTGTCGGATCAAGCAGACTCTCTTTAATCTTCTCGATATTGTGTAACCACTTAGGAGTGGACATTTGAAGCCTCATAAGAGCCACCGGAGAAGGACCTTTAATCGACTGCTCAGCAGGCAGCAACTGGAGCGTCAGTACAAAGATAGCCTTTGCTTTGCTTCGCCCCCCCCCCTCCTTAAAAAAGAAAAAGAAACATCTCTATGCTGCGATAAACGCCATTGGATAAGAGCGCACTGCTTTATGGCTCTGCGGTTGTCAAACACATATATATGCACAAAAACGTTTTGCATTTCGTCATTGTAGAGATGAAGGGCGGTCACGAAGCCTACTCACACAGGTTGCTGTGACATAGTTGCCTTGGGCAGTACGTATCTGTGTTTAACTTAGCAAATAACTTGCCCCAATATCTAATTTCTAATAAGGATATATATTTAGACTGCCTTTAATCCATAGATCTTAAACTTACACATCGAGCACAATATCATTCAATAAAAGGGCATGCAAAAAAATTCTTGACCAAGCATTTGCTTCTTACGGTACTTTAAATGCCCTTCTCTGCTGAGAATATTTGTCATATTGTTATCCCATCTTGATTTGTTATTATGTACCATATTAAAGCAATAATATTTATTTATAACCTTATCAGTTCTATTCGAGACATAGATGGGAGTGGGTTGGTTACATCAAAAGTGCGTACATAGTAGTAAACTAAGCAATTACAAATTAAATACAGTCATGGCCGAAGGAAACAAAATCGTGCACAGCATATATCTACAATCGCTAATTCAGCAATTTAGATAACAGAGATAGTTATTCATGGCTCTTAACGCATACATTTTTATTGGTAAGTTTATTTCAACTAGCTCCCTTCCAACATAGTGTCTCGCGCACATGAAAGACGCATACAGAAAGCAGGTGTACAGTTCCTCGTGCACTATCCGCTACATCCGAACCTATAGCACCCAACTAGCCCAATTAAGAGCCTTGGTAGTACAGTCTTTTAAGGAGCCCGCGCAGGCTGACTTTGCAGGGCCTATGCCGGGCCGAGTCTCGGAAGTACATGTTAGCATGGGCCCGGGCTTGGAGCCATGGGCTCAGGCTGGGATCGGGCTTCAAATGATGGGGCGGGGCCGCGCCCGGCCGGAAATTCAGGCCCGTGAAGTGCTTATCGTTCCGCGCTGCGGCGGTTGCGGTAATTTTCGCAGTAGCGTGGGATATGCTGAAGCAATAATCAAGTGCTGAGCAGATTTAGTGGGTTGCTTTTCGCTCACTCATTAATGAGATGTTCTCGAAAGGGAAGTTGCCAATCTGGAGTAAGCCATGAGGCCAAAAAATAAGTGCGATACTCGTTTATAATGCGAATTTTCGCAGCTTCACGACCTAGGTGTTATAAGCAGTATACATTCTATACTGGGCTTTGACTGCAATATGGGAATACAAGTACATAAAGAGAAAAAATCCGGCAACATAAGAATGGTATGTAAGAAATGCCCTAAGAGAACGCGCGACACCTACCATATAGCCAAACATTCCATGCTCCGAAAAAAAAAAAAAAGAAAACAAAAACTTACAAAAGCCCTCCGTCCCGTAGACCGAGATCAATTATCGGAAAAAACGCCTTCTTTAGTTAGATGACCCCAAACCACTTGAACCGTACGAGCTAGCCACAAAGCAGAGGAAAAATAAAAATGACCCCAGCGAGCACCGTTGCTACCGCACACCTGTACCTGCCTGTACCTGCCGGCACCTTGACTCAAATAGGCTTTTAAACATCTCCCCCCCCCCCACTTCCTACCCCTTTAAACCCACTTCCCCTTTCCTGTATTCGTCCCTCCTCACCTCTTCTCAACAAGCCCTTCGTCAACGGTACAGAAGTCGAGCCGTCTCCCAATCATGGCGTTTCTGGGAATTAAAAAAATACAAAAATAAATAAACCACTACCACCACCAGAAGTTTCAAGTTTAGAGAGCATCGGATGCGAGCTAGGGGAGAGCGGTGGGGAGGGCTTTAACAATTAAGCAGCTGCAGCATGGGTACTGACCTCTAACGAAAAAAATAAATAGGCAAAACGAAGGAAGCAGCGTGGTATGCAGGGGATGAAGGCGATGGGAGAGGGACAAGCTGGTGGTGCATGACAGCACGAAAAAATTTGTGAGGGGGAAGGGGGGAGGCTGATCTTACTTTTTTCTGCTTTTAATGATTACGTGTCGTTGTGGAAACCGAATATTTCTCTTGATCTAAGAAAGGAATTGGATTATTGAAATTTTTTTATGTATATTTTTGTGATGATGGCACATAAAGTGCAATGACCTACTTTATTACATCAAATGAACAGCTTCCTTCAAGCCATTTAATTGTTCCATGCACATAAGCAGAATGTGACTACTTTTGGCCATTGTCAAGCATCCAAAAGCACCCTCTATTCAAGAATGCATTTTAGTATTGTACGATTAAGCAATCACGCCTGTAACTATATACTTTATTATTAATTGCTTCACTTTTTCTTTATGTAACAGCGCCCTGGTGGGGAGTAATAAATTGTACCATCACTGTGTAGTATATATGTTTTGATAATGGTTGAGTGATTTCGACATCTTGGCATAGTTAAAGGTACTGTGTTGTTTACATATGGATGCCCAGGTGATGTACATTTTGAACATAATACGACAAATGAGCCATTGAAAATCTAAGTTTGGTTGATATATGGCACCCATAGGAACTCGGCACCCATATGCTCAGTGCTTATATGATCCATATGTCCTGCAATGCATATGGATATGGGCACAATATGGGGCACATATGGCCTCATACCACTTGCCCATATAAACTGCGCCTACTCCTATATGCCCCATATGGTGTGAATTTGACCCCATATGAATCGATATGTGGCCTATATGAATTCATATGTGGCCTATAAGAATTCATATGTGGCCTATATAAAAATCATATGGGTCTTCTTCAGTAGGGATATGATTACCTAGATCTGGAAGCCGACAGCCTCCCTTTAAATTAAGCTCACTCTTACATCGTTACGAATGCGTATAAAATATTTTACTTAGAAATTAGTGTTTCCGTGCTTTGATGCAGGCTTTTTTTTAATTTTATGCATGCATTCCGACAGATCGGGAAATCATTGCAAGGCAGCAGGCGTTCTGGCTACTGCTTTGATGTTGCGAAGGCATTATTACTTACGAAATGGAAACCGAAACTTGAAGCATGTCGCCGGTCAGCGACCGGCTGCCTGGTGCCCTCCTGATGTCATTCTATCATTTTGTTCTTCAACGCGCGGTATGGCGGTAATTACACGGTTGCCGCAGTGGTCCCGCCAACTGCTTTTTAGCTATATTTTCGATGTATTGATGTGAACTGCAGTGTTTTGTTGTGAGTATGGAGCTGCAGTCGTGCGTAGTTTCGTTCGCTGCTATCCATGTGCCATCTGACACACACTCCGAGCAGATATGGCCGTCCAAAATGTTTCCGCGGGCTTCGCATTCTTTGTTCTCAGCACGGCGATGCGTAACTTCCCTAGAAAGGTAAGCTCTTTTATTTATTCATACAACTTGGGTCGAGAATTTTAAACGCTTTTTTGAGGGAAGCGTGGTCGTCATAGGGCAGAGTTTGACATTTAGGTAATTAGAAGTGTTTCATTCTGTTGTTCGGAGCTCGCTGCCGAGAGTGAAAGTTCGAAGTTTGAAGTTGAATATACAGCGAGGGTCCCATGATACAAGACCGCAGGTGGGACCTCCCAAGCAACATAAAAAATAAGCAACAGTTTTCGATAAGCAACAAAAAGAATAATTTTATTGTAAGGAAAATTACGAAGCAACACTGAAAATAAATAACGAAATATATTGTAAAGAGAGTATTGTCGACATAATTAGATAAAAAAATAGAATACATAAAAAGTACAAATACACTTACGAATACCGCAACACAAACGATAAATAACGAAGAAATCATAAATTCAGAAGAAAACATTTTAATTTCAACTTGAACAAAGAAAGTGCATTAGTTTGCTTAATGTCAAAATTCAAAGCATTACAAAATGCTACGGACAAAATTGAAGGTATTCTTTGCCGCAGTTAGTACTGACCGTGGTAGTAGAAAATTATTACGTAGAGCGAACCGTATAACGCTGCTGTTTTTGATCGTGCCGGGACAATGCTGGTGGTGAAGAATCTTAAAAAATAGAATACCGATATTATAAAGGTAAAGAGCCGAGAGGAGTTGAAAATTTAAATCTATGAACAAAATGTGCCACGGTGATATTCGAGGGGAGGAGGTTATGATGCGTATGGCTTGCTTTTGCAGTTTTATTAATGGCCAAAGATGAACATGACAGGCCTTACCCAAGGATGACATTGCGTAGTTTAAGTGGCTGTGGACGAATGCGTAGTTACGTGTGGAATGGGAAATGGGATCGAGCTTTGATTAAAGCGTGAAACCCATATAAAATTTTCTTGCAAGCTTTCGTTATATAATAATGGAATTTTATGTGAGGGTCAATAACTTCACCTAGAAACGAAATTCTGTCTTGCGATGCCATGGCAGTGGAATCGAAGTATAGTCGTGGTGAGACGGGCAATGGCTTCTGACGGGGATAGAAAATCTGAAAGCAAGTCTTAGTAACATTCAAAGTAGGGCGGCTAATATGGCACCAATGCTCAAGAGAATTATTGTCAGTTTGAATGTTAGATATGAACTGGTAAATGCCATGTTGCGATGTTATCATGGTTGAGTAATCTGTGTATAATATACTATTATAATGCCTAAAACAGGATGGCAAATTGTTAATATAAAGTAGACACAAGTTAGGGCCTAGAATAGAAGCCTGTGGAACCCTTTGATTAGTGAGAGCTTTGTTAGATGCATGGTTATTATTACAGACTGTATGCTCTCGGTCACGAAGAAAGCTCTTCAAAAACATTAGTGGAGGTCTTGATATGGCGTACGACTGAAGTTTCTGAACCAAGATGGAGTGATCGATGGAATCAAATGCTTTGCTGAAATCAATGAAAACTGCGCCTGAAAACTTTCCTTTATCGATAGCAAGCCTGATGTAATCTACGAGAGAAGCTATAGCAGTATCTGTAGATAGCCCGCACCGAAAACGTGTTGAGTATCTGTCAATATGCTGTATCTTTCAATATATCCTGGCTGCCTTATTTCAAATAATTGCTTTAATATTTTTTTCAAATAAAAGGAAGAATGACAATTGGTAGATAATTATTTGGCACAGCGGGATCACCTTTTTTGAACACTGGTAATATTTTCGCTATCTTGAGCTGCTGTGCATAACTATAACTTAAAAAAAAAAAAAGATTGAAGATGTGGCTGAGAACTGGTGCGAGCATTGATCGGATAATGTTCTCGCGTTTTTCATGGATGTTGTCAACCCCGATACCGGTCATCTTTAAGGTATTAATTACTGATATAATTTCTTCTGGGCAATTCGGGGTAAGAAAGAAGGAATGGGGGCAGCGCTCAAGAGAAGGTAGGCACGACGAAGAGGAAGGATAGTTAGATGAGTTGAAAAAATAATTTCAAAATGTGTCCGCTATCATTTCAGGATTAGTTAAAAGAACGCGATAATGCAAAATAGATTTAACTACATTGGGTGACTTTTCAATGTTCAAACATGCATCAAAAACCTGCCATTTTCGTTTAGAATTATTTGATTACTTGGATAATTAGTTTTCATAATAGCTTTGTTCAGTTTTTTTTAGAAGAGCTGATAATGTACTAGAATACCTGAGGTATCGCGATTTAAAACGAATATTAAATGGCTGGCGTTTTGTTTTCTTATACATGTTTTCCTTTTTTGCGCTGTGAGCTTAAGTGAGCAATAGTTATTCATTGGGAGAGAGGGGTATTATACTTTCGCGAGGATGAACGAAGTGACGAGCATTTATTATTTGCTGATACGATTATAGTCGACAGCTCGTGAAGAGCCACTTCAGAATTCGAGATACCCAAAATGAATGAAATATCGGTGTTAGATAACGTTTCAATGTGTTTATCACTACTGAAAACTAATTTCTGTGTTGGTTGGTTGGTTGGTTGGTTTGTGGGGTTTAACGTCCCAAAGCAACTCAGGCTATGAGAGACGCCGTAGTGGAGGACTCCGAAAATTTCGACCACCTGGGGTTCTTTAACGTGCGCTGACATCGCACAGCACACGGACGCCTTGCTTTTCGCCTCCACTGGAAAGCTGCCGCCGAGGCCGGGATTCGATCCCGCGTCCTTGGGAACAGTAGTCGAGCGTCGTAACCACTGCGCCACCCCGGCGGGGTTAATTTCTGTGTAGACTTGTGGTTAATACAGTGAGATAAAGAAATACCGGAGAATTATCAGTGACATCACATTCTATCCTGCCATCCTGAGGAGCGGCGGGAAAATTGGAGAGAATGCGGTCAAGTAAAGAATGCGAGCCGTGGTCTGTAAAACGTGTAGGGGTGTTAATCAAATGTGTGTAACCATAGCTGCAGAAGCAGGTCGTGTAGTCGGTACTGATAGGATTATTCAAGTCAATCAAATTAATTTATAGTCAGCCATGATGAAGACATTATTATTTTCGAGAGATAGCTTATGAAGTGCTTGGTCGAAAGCTCAGCTGAATGCAGACGCATTATTGGAAGGGGATCTGTTAACAGCGCCGCATATAATATTCTTTGTGTAACCAGTAAATCGACAATCAAGTTCGATCCAAACTAATTCGCATTTGGGAACATTCAAGAACAAATCAAGGCGTCTTTTGTAGACGATGTGCTTTGAAACACATATAGCAGAGCCGCCATAGCATTATCAACACGGTTTGCATATTTGCATGAATAACCAGGAAAAGCGTACAAGTCTTTATCAAGAGAAGTAGCGAAGTTTCAGAAAATAATGTGATGAAAAATTGACGTTGAATAGAAGTTAGCAAAGCAGTTATGCTATCGCAATTCTTCTGTTAACCACGGGCATTGATGTGGATGGCAGATAGTTTCATTTGCAAAGGATCAAGGAAGCGTCTTTCGATGAGAATGAAGCCAAGGTGGTTGAGAAAGTGCAGAAAGTCAGCAGTGGTAGTAATGTTCATTTACGGAAAATGTCTAGGTCGTCTACCTTACTTATGAGATAGATCGGGCTGTTCTGCTTCTTCCTAGCTAGAATAGCGCCGTTTGACGCCCAGAAGAAGGACCACTTTTTTCCTTCTTGTTCTTGTGCGCCTTTGAAAAAAGGTCTTTGTTGTCGGGGGAAAGATACTCATTGACATAAACGGGAGCATCGGGCGCTTCGGGGAAACCCAGGCATGCCGTAGTAGAGTGGGTTTTCCTAGCCTTGGCAAGGAATTCCGCCTTCTTGTTTCGCAAGAATGAACGTAGGAGGGCGAGAGCTTGAAACAAAAAGTATGGAAGAACTATTTGTTTTATGGAGTTATTGTTATGGCGAAATAAATAGTACAGGGACCACGGTCGGTTGCCAGCTCCCGGTGAGCGCAATGGGGAAGTATGTATGACGTCATTCACGAGTAAGTCTGCGATGTCCGTCACACACCTTATTGGTACGACTAGGGTGATGGCTTAGCAAGACGTATATTCTGCCGCAACAGCAATCCATTTGTTTGCTGATGAGAAACTGGAAACAGTCCGAGAAGATCAACTCCATCGCACGAAACTAGAGAGAACGGGATTGGAGTCGATTGAAGAGTTCTGGAGGGAAGTACGGAGGGATTCTTTTTGCCTTGACATAGCTCGCAACCTGCTGCATAGTACCGCACAAATTCGTAAAATCCAGGCCAGAAAACGCCGACGTACTTTGTCATAGGTACGGGTAACACCAAGATGAACAGCTGTGGGTTCTAATGCAGCTGTTCTTGAATGGTAGAGCGAAGATAGTCAGGCACAAAAAATTTGGCAGTGGCTTAGCTTGGTTAAGCCCGGTAATTGCAAAAGCAATAGCTATGGCTACGCCTAGGTTCAGCTGGTGGTGTAGCTGCTTGTGGTGCTTGTGGTTATGCTTATGGTTATGCAGTGATTCACTCTGGCCACGGCATATGGTTGAACTATTGTTTATTGCGGGGTGCTACCTGGTTATTCTATGTATTAGGGCCCCTGTTTTTACCGCAGATGGGATGACGTCACTCCGGCTGTAGCGCTCCCTCACGGAGGGAGCGGGAATTAGGCCGCGGTTGGTAGCTACCGCCTCGCGAGTTGACGGCGCGAATTCGGGCTCCTGTTTTTGCGCAGCTGTGCTTGGCGGCTCGCCAAAGGTCACGCTAAAGGTCAATGGTAGCTACCGCCTCCCTACGCGAAGGGCTGAAAAGGGAAAGTAGTATTGCTTTCGCAATAAATAACAAGAACTTTGAGCCGCCGGGAGCAGGTTGCTGCAGCACAAAGTGGGCGAAAGAAGGATGCATTAGGTTTGCGGTGAGCTGGTCAATTATTCTTGCAAAAAAGGTCCTACCGGTTTTCATGGGTAATATCAGAAAAATCGAACATTGTGAGAACGCAGTTGCCTAATCCACACTCAGAATAAGAACGGCACTCAACTGGGTAGCGGGACAAAACATCCGCATCCCGATAATGTCGAACGAGAAGATCGCGAAGATCGAGAAGATTCACTCTCGGAGTAGTAACGTCCTGCGTCTATGATGCCCATTAAGGTCTTGAAGAGAAGAAAGCCAGCAAAGTGCATGGTGGTCAGTAACCACAATAAAATTTCGGCTAAATAACTAAAGAGAAAATTTGGCAACGGCCCACACAAGAGAAAGGCAATTAGTGTTAGTAATTCAATAATTTCGTTCTGGGTTGAATAAGAGACGACTGGCATAAGCGATCCCGCGGCAATGATCGCTCAGTCGCTGAGCAAAGATTGCTCCAATGGAGTGGTCACTTGCATTGGTGCAAAGTTCTGCTGGTGTGGACGGGTAGACATGGGCTAAGACTGTGATGTGGTGAGTGTGGCATACGTCTTAGAAAGGGTCTGCCTGGTTCCGGGCCACAGCAGAAGGGCACGTCAGAAGGTTGGTGAGAGGACGGGCGATGACTGCAAAGTTGGGCACAAACCGACGGCAATATGAGCACAAACCAATGAAACTTCAGACGTCAAGCACAGAATAACTTGCCGCTTACCAGTGCCCGAGAATCTTAATTTCGCGCTGACCGAAATGGCATTTCGAGGCGGGGGGCTGACGGACAGCACGGCGGAAAATGGCGAAGGTTGTAAAAAGACGATCCAAATTCCTTTCTAAAGTGAATAAAAATCAAGGACATCGTCTTAACAACGCATAGAAAATGTCCACTTGAGAACCCGAAGCAAATAACCCATCATACTTTCGAAGGTCGCAGGAGCAATACAAAAGTCGAACGGGATCACCTTGAACTGGAAGAGGCCATCAATTGTGATGAACGCTGTTTTCTCCCGGTTGCGCTTGTTGCCGGTAATCTGCCGGTAGTCTGAACGTAGATCAGTCGCTGAAAAGTACTTGGCTCTATGTAAACAGTTCAGGGCATTGTCTATTCGAGGGAAAGGATAGACATTTTTCTTGGATATCTTGCTGAGGCGGCAGTTCAACGCAAACACGTCATGTATTGTCTTTATTTTTCACGAGCACCACAGGAGATGCCCATGAGTTACTAGACGACTTGATGTCATTGGTCAGCATCTTATCGACCTCGCTTTGTAGTATTACCTGACGTTCTGAATGACAGGCACGGTATCGGCGCTAGTAGAAAGAACTGGCTAATCGGTGTCTATGCGGTGAGTAATGGCTTGAATGAGTTTGAACCAGCGAATGGCGAAGAGTGTCGAAGGTACCACTGTAAGCAAACAGAAGGTTTACGATCTTGTGCGAGATGGTGTGGTAGATCCGCCGCCATCATCTCAGAGATTAAAGCAGAAGTGGAGCTAGGTTAAGCGGGGGAACTAGGAACTTTTAGACTGTGAATCGTGCTTGATAACAGAGACGGTGCATTTGCTCGGGAAGGACATTACAGCAAGGGCGGTGCCTCCGGCGAGACCCTATGGCAATAAGCTGACGTTTAGGACTCGCATAGTGCCTTGATTTTGACTGACTGATGTGGTGGGGTTTATAGGTCCTCAGAGCAGATAGGCAGGGCGAAGTGCAGAAGACCAGCAGAACAGTTGATGAGGACGGAATGAGCAGATTAGAGTAAAGTCCAAGAATTACGTCTTGAAGACAGCTGTGCAGAGCGATAAAAAGAACAGAAGTATGCTGACCGGCAGCACTTTATGATTAGTTCACATGCCGCCTACAGCGGCACAACTGGCGTCGGCTACGTGGAAATGTACTTTCGCAGCTGGGGTCACTACATTCTTTAGGCGACAGCAAAAAGAGGAGCTCATAACAAACACCTGGACAGCAGTGTCATTAAGGGCATAAACTGAAATATCATCCCCAGAAATAATGATGAGGTTACTTGGGACAGGAGGGGTCGGTAGTGGATTTGAAGTCTGGCTCAATAATGCAATGTCGCCTCCGGGAGCTTCATTTCCTAGTTTCCCGCGCAGTAGCCGGTGTAGGAAGGAGACGCACAGCAGCGAGAAACAGGAGAGAGGGAGTGACGTGCTTGCGGGGATGGTGAGTGACTTCGGGGTGGTGCGGAGTGGGGGAGAGGGGAGACTTAGTTGGGTGCTTGAGACAGAAAATGCGATGTATAATGTCGTAGTGGGTAATAATCGTACCGATTGTAGAAGAAGCGGGGCGCATTTGTGCCAACCACTTGCTGTACGGCAGCAGCGGGAGATATGCCCACGATCGCTGGGAGCGCGCCAGTCCGCTGGATCTCGAGAGCCGTATCGAAGATAGAAACTATTCCGGGGAGTGTTAGCGGCTATACCAAGAGGTTTCGGTATAGTGCGGTGTTCGGACATGGGTTGGTCTGTGGAGATCTCCGCGTTAGCTTGGCGGCGACTTCTCTGATCAAGGAAACTGTTCCTTATCAAAGACGCCTTTGATAAGGACCCCCTGATCGCTTCTTAGTTTCCTTTGACCTGTCGTTTTCATGTATTGTTAACTTCCTGCTCATTACAATGGCATCTTATGCAGTCTAGACTGTATCAGTGCCGATCAACTCGATGTGTGCTGGAAGCCCTAATCTGTATTTTTTCAATGTAAAAATGTGTTGCTGTTGGCATTGAAATTATGTCAAGTGCTGAAAGCATTAGCTGCAGTGTATTCATAAGAAAGGCGGCTGCTACTACTCCAGTATATCTCTGACTTGCAAGCAAAGCAGGGTTATATTCCACTGAAGCTTTGTTCCGCTGCATTACAAACTGCGAGTAAAAAGACATTTGCTTTAACTTACGTGCTTTTGCAACATGATCATTCACCTTCACACAGATGTGCACGCTTTTGCCTCACTAGCATGTGTTCTGCTCCTCTCACTGAAAATACATGTATGTATTTTCAATAGGACTATCAGAGGGCTCAATAAATAGGTGCGCGGCTACGGATCCAAAATTTGAAAAAAGACCTACCTCGATGGCTGCATTTCGATGGCGACAAAATGCAACAGGCACCTGTGTGCTTTAGAGAGAGCACTTTAGAGGCTCACATGTGATTTAAATTATTCTGGAGTTTGTCACCATGTCATCAGTCTTAATATGAGCTGCTTCGGAACTTAGACGCGATACTGTATGTTCATGGGATAAACATGTAATTTAGGTAGCTCCCCATCCTGCCAGTATAATGGTAGTAACCTAGATATTGTTAATAATAGAAGCTGTCATTTGTCCCTCTTCTTGTGTGGAAAGCATGTAATGAGGTAATTATTGCCGCGAAACCTTCAAAACAGTATTTGTTCTTTTTTAACAGCCGCCGGCATACAGGCTTATCACTCCGATTCTGTATCAGTTCCGTAACCTTTGTTTGTTACTGCTCGATGTCGCGAGTCACACCTTTATTAGTTTTGTTGTAGCGCAAGACGCACCGAGATCTGTCTCGAAGATTCCGGCTACTCGGTTCTTTCCACAACGTTCCAGCCCGTGCAGGTGGATGTTTGCGACGTTATCTAGATTGTTCTGCGCAGCCTTTAAATTTCGCGTTGCCGCGTGTGACGAGCGTTCTTTGTTCGACAATCGACACGCACGTTTGTTTCTATCGCCACTGCCGAGTTGCTTAGTTCTTTTGCGGGCGCAAGTCAGCCCAAATAAAGAGTTTCTTTAGTGCAATCATCGACCCTTCATTTGTGTCGTCGACCTCGTCACCACTACGTGACATCTGGTGGAGGTGCTGCCTTTGATCCTTCAAGCGAAGACCTAAGCTGTGTTCCTGACGCCCTGGAAGACCAGCCTACAGGTCACCGAGCCAGCCGCCGACTTCAAGGCCTACAACCAGAAAAAGGTCTGCTGCCTGACCCCATTCGATCTCGGAAGGCATCGACGCTGACAATGGCCCAGCCTACACCACCGGTTCTTTTCGTCCAACCCCGTGAGCCTCCCTGCTTCCATGGACTACCGGATGAAGATGCGGGAGATTGGATGGACCTTTTCGACCGTGTGGCAGATTCCAACGGCTGGAACGACGCTGCGAAACTCAGGCAGGTCTACTTTGTTCTTCAAGGACATGCCCTAATTTGGTTTGAAAATCACGATACTTCTTTCAAGGATTGGGAAACATTCAAAGCACAGTTCTTGACGGCCTTTACAAGTTCTGTCCGGAAAGGAAGAGCTCAGGCCCTCCTCCAATCAAGAATTCAACTACCAAACGAGCCCGTCCTGGTCTACGTAGAGGAGATGAAACGCCTGTTTCGCCGCGCCGACCCTAACATGACCGAAGGTGAGAGAGTGAAATTCCTAATGCGAGGAGTTAAAGAGTCGCTTTTTGCGGGGCTTGCCCGAAATCCGCCAAAAACCGTGGCGGAATTTGAAGCGGAAGCGTCTGCCATCGAGAAGACGTTGTACACCCAGATGCGCCACTACGAGCGACCACTTCAGCCAGACTACTCAAGCCACTACCCCAGCGCAATCTGCGAGTGGAGAGAACCTTCGGGGCCTCATCCGGGAGATCGTGCGAGAGGAGCTCCGCCGATTGATGCCATCATCGCAACAACCCCAGGTGGCGACGCTCGCGGACGTCGTCCGTGAAGTCCAGCAGGCGCTGGGCGTTCCTCAAGCGACGGCTGCGACTGTTCCAGCACAAGAGGCAACAGCAATGAACTACGCTGGTGCATTACGTCACCCTGCGCCCCGACGTTATGACTTTCCGAACCCTCGCTGCTACCGTTCTGTTTCTGAAAACCGTCCCTTGGCCCTCACCCGCCAAGCATACCAACGACCCCCAAACCCCAGGAAGTGCGAAGCCAGGAGGACTGCAAACAACCGGCCATTATGCTTCCACTGCTGTGAGGCCGGCCACATTCTGCGCCGCTGCGCGTACCGACGAATCGGTGTCCGCGGATTTGCAGTCGATGCTCCACGACCACGCCCAGGTGAACAACCACAAGAAATTGACAACTATCTGCGAAGCGGTGAGATTGCGCCACCAAGCCGTCGGTTTCGATCTCCATCGCCGTACAGGGCCCGCTTTGCGTCGCCAGGCCGTACCTATGATGAGAGCATGCGTGGAAGGTCCCCAAGCCCAAGCAGGGGAAACTAAACAGAGCAACCTTTGGAGGTGAGGTTGCTCAACGGCGAAAAGACGAACATTCTGCGCCGCAGACGACCACTAACGACGACGCAACCATTTCATCGCCGCTCCACACGACGACACCGACAACACGACCAGAGTGCAAGCCGACACCGCCGCCCAGCGAAGTAACAACGGTATGCCCCGGCCATGACCTGAAGAAACGACGCAGCCGAGATCGGACACTAAGGCCCACGTGCAATGCGAGGACGCGAACAAGTGACGCTGAAGTTGATATTGACGGTCGCAGAGTCACTTGCTTAGTAGACACCGGAGCTGACTATTCAGTCATTAGTGGACCGTTAGCCTCTCAGGTCAGAAAAGTTACCAGCGCTTGGTATAGCCCGCTGATTCGCACCGCAGGCGGCAACCTGATTACTCCATCGGGACGATGCACTGCAAGAATAACCGTAAATGGGCGTACTTACCCCACCTGCCTTGTGGTCTTACAGCATTGCTCCCGCGACATGATTTTAGGCATGGGCTTCCTAAATGAACATAGCGCTATCATCGACCTGCGATCCAATCTCATCAAGCTCTCTGCAGAAAAAGCCATTCCTGCTACGACGACGTCGATGCAACACATCGCTCTAAACGTCCTCGATGAACAATTGACCGTCCCGCCCCTACCAAGCATCGCAGTCTTCGTAGGTAGCGCAAACATCGAAACCGCTGAAAGCATCGTCGAAGGAAATATCCAATTGCTCTTAGAACGAGGTGTCGGCATCGCAAGAGGCATCGCGAAATTCCGGAGAGGTCAAGCTCAGGTGCTGGTAACAAACTTCACCGAAGAATACCGGCATCTCAACAAGGGCACGACGATCGCTTTTCTCGAAGAATTAGCGGACTTCAAAGATGTATTCGCCCTCCACGACCAAACGCTGGAAGATGCGCCGGACCGATTCCGTCAGCCCACATTTGACATCAACCCGGCATTGACCCACAGCAGGAGAGACCAGACTCTCAGTCTTCTTCGAAGCTACGGGGAGTGCTTCTCGTCATCATCGAAGGTACGACAAACACCACTGGCCAAGCACCGCATTATAACGGACGAACACGCCCGACCTCTGCGCCAAAGCCCTTATCGTGTATCGCCGCGAGAACGCCAGCCCATTCGCGATCAAGTTCAGGAAATGCTGTGCGATGGCGTAATCCAGCCCTCAAAACAGCCCCTGGGCGGCACCAGTCGTTTTGGTCAAGAAGAAAGACAGCACACTTCGCTTCTGCGTTGATTACCGCCGCTTGAATAGCATAACGAAGAAGGATGTCTACCCGCTTCGCGGCATCGACGACCCTCTCGACCGGCTCTGCAATGCAAGGTACTTCTCATCGATGGACCTGAAGAGCGGATATTGGCAAATTGAGGTCGACGAATGAGATCGCGAGAAGACCGCATTCATCACACCGGACGGCCTTTATGAGTTCAAGGTGATGCCATTTGGCCTCTGCTCCGCACTAGCCACGTTTCAACGAGTAATGGACACAGTCCTGGCAGGCTTGAAGTGTGTGAGCCTTCCGGGGATGTTCTTTAATTTGTACATGCCATGATCTTTCTCTTTCATTTGTACATACCATCATCATCGTCTCGCGGCGCCGGCTCCGGCACGCGCCTGGGTTTTGTCACCGGATTAAAACGCTAGACAAGGCATCGCTGGCCTTGCCGTCACGACCTTGCCGTCTCAACCTAGCCTTCTTTAACAAGTGGTGGAGGTCGAATTCGATCCCCTTGCTGCCTCTCGCTGGAGCTACGTTCCGGTCGCCGTTTGGCAACTACCACCATAACCATGTCCACTGAGGTCAATCCCGACCCGGCCAGAGCCTCTACCTCAGCTGCACCGATGCCTCCGACTCTGCCCACACGTCAACGCGACCCACCGCTGTTCGCTGGTCTTCGTGACGAAGACCAGCGAACAGCGGTGGGTCGCGTTGACGTGTGGGCAGAGTCGGAGGCATCGGTGACGAAGACGTGGATGACTGGCTTGACACATATGAACGCTGCAGTGCCTATAACCGGTGGGACGATGCTTTAAAATTCCTCAACGTTTCGTCCTATCTAATTGAGGTCGCCAGAAACTGGTTCATTAATCGCGAACCCCACACTACTAACTGGACCATTTTCAAACAGCACTTCCGCCAATACTTCGCCGACCCGGCAGTTCGGACTGAGATCGCGAGAAACAAGCTCGCTTCCCTTCTTCAAGGTCCCGATGAATCATATGCGTCTTACATAGAGGCTGCTCTTGTACTTTGTCGGCGCATTATCCCCACCATGACGGAACCTGAACGTGTGCACCACGTCTTAAAAGGGATCAATGCTATGGCATATCTCACCTTAGTTGCCCAGAATCCTTCAAGTGTTGATTCAATTATTACGACCTGTCAACGCCTCGACCAGCTGCAGTCCTCTCGATTACAACCTGGCTTTGCAACTGGTGCGACCTCTGCTGACCTTGATCTGCGGGCAATGATTCGAGCAATCATCCGCGAGGAGCTTCAAGCCCTCAATCCTTTCTGTGGACATGGCTGCGATCATTCTTCCGCACCTCCTAATGACGCCGTTCTCCATAACATGATTAAAGAAGAGTTAGCTACCATCAGCCGCCCGATGACATCCGACCCTTCTGCAATCCGCCCAGCGCCGACCTACGCGCACGTCGCTGCATCCTCCCCTTCTTTGGTTCCCCCGCCCCAACCAGCACCAACATACAATCACGTCAATGCAATGGCGATGGCTCAACCTACACAACCCAATTATGCACCTTGGCGTCCACCCCGACCAGTCTGCTATTACTGTGGTATTAGAGGACATATATCCCGCTTCTGTCGTCGCCGCCTTCAGAACGAGCGCCGTGTTTACGACACCTTCGAATGCGACATGCCTTCAACCTCATATTATCAACGCCGGTCTATTCCAAGCCCACCTCGACGATCCTCCCCACCACCAGTATCTTCCTCTGAGCCTCGTGGGAACCATGTATCCCGACGCCGGTTCACACCCCCATACCGCCGCTCAGTTTCCCCTCTCCGCCCCGCAACCGTTCTCCCTGTCCGCCATCCGGAAAACTAAGCGTTGCAGTTTCCGGAGGTCAAACTTCAATCTGCGAACTTACTAAAAGTCCTCCTGATCGCCCGTATAACGTGATTGCTGTTATCGCTGAAGGTTTACCGGTTGAAGCTTTGATTGATACAGGGGCTGCAATTTTTGTCATTCACGCTGATTTGTGCTACCGTTTGCGAAAAGTGACAACCCCATATGATGGGCCTGAACTCCGTGGAGCCAATGACGTCCCTTTGCGCCCTTCAGCTAAGTGCACCGTACGAGTTGTTATCGATGGCATCCGCCATCATGTCCAGTTTGCTGTGCTCTCACCTTGTGCGCATCTCATGATTTTCGGATGGGATTTTTGTCAACCGCTTCAGCGTTAATTTCTTGTGGTGACCGCGTTATCCATATGACAGACAGCGATTTTTCATCTGACTTTTCTGAACGACATCATCCCCTCGTTGCCGCCGCTGATACTCTTTTGCCTCCTCAGTGCGAAAAACTGCTTACTGTTGTTTCTGACCACATCACTGACGGGGACGTACTCATTGCACCATCATATAGTCATCTTCCACGCGGCATCGCCTTCCCGTCCAGTCTTGTCCGGTTCCACAACGGCTCAGCGACAGTAGCGGCCACTAACACTTCACGTGAATCTCTCGTGCTCCCAAAAAGAACTTCTCTGAATTGTACGGTGGATATTCAACCTTTTTCCCTGATGGTGCTCACCGCCCCTCCGCCTCAGCAACGTGTTTCGACAGACGTCTCTCTTTCTGTTCTCGCAAAGACTATTAATCCTAAACTCCCGCCGAACCAACGCCAAGAACTGCTGACATTGCTTCGACGCCACCAAGCCATTTTTGATGCCACTTCCACACCTCTGGGACGGACTAGTGTTGCGCATAATCGCATCATTACTGAAGGTAACTCTATCATTCGCCGACGGCCTTATCGGGTTTCCCTCTCTGAACGAAAAGTAATTGAAGAAAATGTAAATGACATGCTCCATCGCAATATAATTCGTCCTTCAACAAGCCCATGGTCCTCCACAGTAGTGCTAGTTAAAAAAAAGGACGGCTCGGTACGCTCTTGTGTTGATTACCGCGCACTCAACAAAATTACCCGCAAAGATGTATATCCGATGCCGCGAATTGATGACGCCCTTGACTCCCTCCAAGGTTCCGAATATTTCTCGACCTTGGACCTTCGCTCAGGTTATTGGCAAATACCTATGCACGAGGACGACAAAGAAAAAACCGCTTTCGCAACACCCGATGGCCTTTACGAATTTAACGTTAAGCCTTTCGGACTTTGTAACGCACCAGCGACATTTGAAAGAATTATCGACACTGTACTTCGTGGCCTAAAATGGAGAACCTGTTTGTGTTACTTGGACGACATTATCTTTTCGGCAACCTTTAATGACCATCTCACGCGCCTGAATGAAGTCCTCACCTGTCTCGCTTCGGCAGGCCTTCAGCTCAACACAAAGAAGTGCCACTTTGCACAGAAGGAAATTAGAATATTGGGACATCTGGTCAGCCATGACGGCATTCGCCCTGATCCTGAAAAAATAATCGCGGTTTTGAACTTTGCTCGTCCACAACGGACTACAGATTTGCGCAGTTTCCTCGGCCTCGCGTCCTATTTCCGGCGTTTTATAAGGCATTTTGCAACTATTGCTGCACCACTTCATGAGCTACTAAAAGCACGAAGCCTATTCGTGTGGACTGAGCAGTGCGAAACTGCTTTTAATGACCTCAAGCACGCCTTCACATCAGATCCTGTTCTTGGCCACTTCAGTGACAGCGCTCCAACTATCCTGCACACCTATGCCAGTGGTCACGGTCTTGGCGCTGTACTTCTGCAGCGTGATGCAACATCACGTGAGAAAGTGATTGCCTTTGCCAGTCGGACTCTCACTCCAGCTGAGAAAAACTACACCCTTACCGAGCAGGAGTGTCTTGCTGTCGTCTGGGCTGTCCAAAAATTTCGCCCTTATCTATACAGTCGGCACTTCACAGTTGTGACCGACCATCATGCGCTTTGCTGGTTGTCTTCACTCAAAAATTTGACAGGCCGACTTGGCCGCTGGATTCTACGCCTGCAAGAATACCATTTCGACGTCACTTATAAATCTGGTCGCCAACACCAAGACGCCGACGCTCTCTCTAGCTGTCCCCTTTCGGAATCCACTTGCTGCTTTTCTTCCCAATTCATTTCCACCTCTGACCAGAGCCGACCATCTCTTTGCCCGACTTATATTACAACCGTTCGTTTGACGACTCTGAGAACAAGCACGCTCTCCGCTCACAGCAATTAGCCGATGCTTACTGCCGTCCTATCATCGACCGCCTTATCGGCGCTTCGGACCCTCCCAATGCTGGGCTTCGCCGACAGCTTCGCAATTTCAAGCTCGACGATGGCATCTTACTCCGCTACGTGTATTGCCCTGATGGAACTCGCTGGATCCCAGTCGCGCCGCGTGTGCTTCGCCCACGTATACAGGCGGCTCTCCACGATGACGCTACTGCAGGTCACCTTGGTTTTGACAAAACCTACGACCGTGTGAGAAAACGATTCTTTTGGCCTGGCTTATCTTCCACCGTTGCCAAATACGTCGCATCCTGCCCTCTGTGCCAACGTCGCAAACGGCTGACATCTTCGCCCGCTGGCCTTCTACAACCTCTTCCTTGTCCCACCACGCCATTCGACGTAGTCGGCATCGATTTATATGGTCCCCTACCTCTCTCCTATGGGGGTAACTATTGGAGTATAACAGCTGTCGACCACCTCACACGCTACGCTGAGACAGCACCTGTACCGACTGGTTCCGCTGAAGAAGTAGCAAATTTCTTTTTGCGATCAATTGTATTGCATCCTGGCGCTCCTCGGGTGCTCCTAAGTGACCGCGGTACAGCCTTCTATTGAAAGTCGTTGCCGAAGTTCTTCACGCCTCATCCACCCTTCATAAGACAACCTCAGGCTACCATCCCCAGACAAACGGTCTGACTGAGCGATTTCATTGCACCTTGTCGGACATGATATCAATGTACATCACACGGGATCATCGAAATTGGGACACTATTTTACCATTCGTCACATTCGCCTATAATACAGCAGTACAGCGAACTACCGGTTACTCTCCATTTTTCCTTGTTTACGGCCGTCCTCCCACTACAATTCTCGACGCTTCCTTCTCTACGCCCGACTACTCCACATCAGTACCTACCCATTTTTTATCTCGTGTGGCAAGATGCCGTCATCTTGCCCGCGTCAACACGGCAGCGTGCCAGGAAGTCTGCAAAACTCGCTATGATTCTACACATCGAGTGGTCTCTTTTCGTCCTGGTGACGAAGTACTGCTTTACACACCACTGCGCAGCCCTGGCCTTAGTGACAAATTCCACCACCGCTACGTAGGTCCCTATGAGGCATAAGCCAAACTTCTCCAGTGAACTACAAAGTGACGCCTGTTGATCCCCCAGCTGATCGACGCCACCGTGGAACTGAAATTGTTCATGTGTCTCGCCTGAAACCGTTTGTGCGCCGCGATGCATCGGTTAGGTAGGAGCGGCCAGGCTGCCCGCTTCCGACCCCCCGGGAAGATTGTGTGAGCCTTCCGTGGATGTTCTTTAATTTTTACATGCCATGATCTTCCCCTTTCATTTGTACATAGCATCATCATCGTCTCGCGGCGCCGTCTCCGGCACGCGCCTAGGTTTTGTCACCGGATTAAAACGCTAAACAAGGCATCGCTGGCCTCGCCGTCACGACCTTGCCGTCTCAACCTAGCCTTCTTTCACAAGTGGCAAATTTGTTTGGTATATTTGGACGACGTTGTTGTCTTCTCGTCAAACTTTGAAGACCACCTAAAACGACTACAGACAGTGCTGGAAGCCATCAAGTCATCGGGACTAACGCTAAAAGCAGCGAAGTGTCACTTCGCCTACGAAGAACTCCGGGTCCTAGGTCACATCGTTAGCAAGTACGGTATTCGCCCAGACCCGGAGAAAACAGCTGCAATCGCACAATTCCCACCGCCTGCCGAGAAGAAAGCTGTGCGCCGATTCCTTGGGCTGTGCGCTTATTATCGACGCCTTGTCAGAAACTTTTCGCGGATCGCCGAACCGTTGACGCAGCTGACGTACCTTTTAAATGGGAAGCGCCGCAAGGAGAAGCCTTCGACGAACTTAAGAGCCGCCTGCAATGCCCTCCTGTACTTGACCACTTTGATGAAAACGCCGAGACCGAAATTCACACCGACGCGAGCAGTTTGGGCCTAGGAGCCATTCTTGTCCAGAAGAGTGCGGGACCGGAGAAAGTAATCGCCTACGCTAGCAGATCCCTCACGAAAGCCGAAGTCAATTACTCGACCACCGAGAAGGAGTGCCTTGCAATCATCTGGGCCACTTCTAAGTTTCGTCCATACCTATATGGCCGACCATTCAAGGTGGTAAGCGACCATCACGCGCTCTGCTGGCTGGCTAATTTGAAAGATCCTTCCGGCCGCCTTGCCAGATGGAGCCTACGACTTCAAGAATTTGACATGACTGTAGTCTATAAGTCGGGCCGGAAGCATTCCGACGCAGACTGCTTATCCCGCACTCCGGTCGATGCTCCCCCGAAAGACGATGACGACGACCGGTAAGCGCCAGCAGTTTTGCAGAACAACAGCGATCAGACCCTGAGCTGAAAGCGCTAGCTGATTACTTGGAAGGAAAGACCGCTTCCCCTCCTGGTGTGCCCAGGCGACATTTATCATCCTTCACGTTAAGCAATCCCCTCTTCGTGAAGAAGAACTTCGCACCCAACAAGACCGCGCAGCTTCTCGTAGTGCCTAACACCTTTCGGCAAGAAATTCTGCAGGCGTTGCACGATGAGCCCACAGCAGGCCACCTCGGATTTGCGCGCACGTTGTGTCGAATCCAGGAGAAGTATTACTGGCCGCGACTGCCTGCCGAAGTTCCCCACTACGTGAAGACGTGTCGTGAGTGCCAACGACGCAAGACACCGCCGATCAGACCAGCAGGACTGCTAAACCCGATTCCGCCCCCAATCCTGCCCTTTCAACAAATTGGGATGGATCTCTTCGGCCCCTTTCCATCTTCATCTGTGGGTAACAAGTGGATCATCGTGGCCACTGACTACCTTACCCGTTACGCCGAAGCAAGAGCACTACGAAACGGTACCGCGGCAGAAGTCGCCAAATTTTTTCTCGAACAAATTCTCTTGCGACATGGCGCCCCAGAAGTGCTCATCACGGACAGGGGAGCGGCGTTTACGGCAGAGCTGACGCAAGCCATCCTGGAATACAGTCACACAAGCCATCGACGAACAACTGCGTACCATCCCCAGACCAATGGCCTTACGGAGCGCCTGAACAAAACGATCGCGGACATGATCGCTATGCACGTCGACGCTGAACACAAGACCTGGGACGCCATCTTGCCGTACGTGATCTTCGCGTATAACACGGCAGTCCAGGAGACGACCAGAGCGACCCCGTTTAATCTAGTGTACGGCAGAGAGCCCACGATGACGCTCGACGCAATGCTGCTGCACGTAACCAACGAGGACAACCTTGACTTCGCCACCTACCTGCAGCGTGCAGAGGAAGCCCGACGACTCGCACGGCTACGTATTAAAGACCAACAGCGCACCCACAGCCGACGATACAACTTACGACGACGCCACGCAGAGTACAATTCAGGAGACCAAGTGTGGGTTTGGACACCAATTCGCCGTCGCGGATTAAATGAAATGTTGTTGCGTCGATACTTTGTGCCGTACAAAATCCTTCGCCGCGTCGGACCACTGACTATGAAGTCATTCCCGACGGAACATCAGCATCACAACGGCGACGCGCACGCCCAGAAATTGTACATGTTGTACGACTGAATCCATATTACGCGCGTTAAAGAATCTGTGGTGTTTAAACTTTGCAGTATGTTTAACTTTCTTTGTTTTGAAACATCGAGGCGATGTTTTTTTAAGGGGGGAGTAATGCCGCGAAACCTTCAAAACAGTATTTGTTGTTTTTTAACAGCGCCCGGTTCTGTACCGATTCTGTACCGCTTATCAGTTCCGTAATCTTTGTTTGTTACTGCTCGATGTCACGAGTCACACCTTTATTAGTTTTGTTGTAGCGCAAGACGCACCGAGATCTGTCTCGAAGGTTCCGGATACTCGGTTCTTTCCACAATGTTCCAGCCCGTGCTGGTAGCTGTTTGCGAGGTTATCTAGATTGTTCTGTGCAGCCTTTAAATTGAGCGTTGCCGAGTGTGACGACCATTCTTTGTTGGACGATCGACGAGCACGTTTGTTTCTATCGCCGCTGCCGAGTTGCTTAGTTCTTTTGCGGGCGCAAGTCAGCCCAAATAAAGAGTTTCTTTAGTGCAATCATCGACCCTTCATTTGTGTCGTCGACCTCGTCACCACTACGTGACATTATTATGGTATTTTTGCCTGTTGGTAAGAATTAAATATTGACTTGAAAAATATTTGTGACCACTGGTAAATAACATACGGACTTCAGTGTTGGGAATGAAGCACGCATGATCATACTCAGAGGCAATTTTATTTATTTATTTATTTTCTCGATACTGTCAATCCCATCAGGAATCGTAACAGGAAGGGCATAAAAATACAGAGGTACAAAATGTAGTAATGGCAATTAATCAAGTACATGAAAAAATATGATACCAAAATTATGCATAACAAATTATACTATAGCAATAAGACCAGACTGAGGAGCGTATGACAAGATTTTCGCGGACAAATAATACGACAAGTGAAACACAAACGGAAGGAGAAAAATTCGTAATGACATAAGAACACAGTAATTAGTGAGATGTAAGTAGCTTATGTTTCACACGTGTACTAAAAGCATTTAATGATGAATTATTAACAATGGATGTGTGTAAGGGGTTCCATTTGCGTATAGCACGAGTGAAGTATGAATATTTGAAAGTGTCAGTACGGAACGAAAACTCGTTTAGAGTGTAAGCGTGATTATTACGTGTTTGTCGTGTTTGTGATTTTGATATGTATCTTGAAGTGTCAATTTTTAAGTGATTGTGTATTAGCTGGTACATGGTTTTACGGCGCGCTAGTTTTGCTCTGTTTTGAAGGGTGAGTAGTTCTGCCTGTTTGAATAGTTCTGTTGGTGAGTCTGTCAACCTGTGTTTGTTATATATACATCTGACCACCTTTCTCTGTACAGCTTCTATTTGTTTAGTAAGCTTGTTAGTGAAAGGGAACCTGACAACACTGGCA
Source organism: Amblyomma maculatum (assembly GCF_055883805.1). Lineage (NCBI taxonomy): Eukaryota > Metazoa > Arthropoda > Arachnida > Ixodida > Ixodidae > Amblyomma > Amblyomma maculatum. The sequence continues at coordinate 56,143,582 of NC_139348.1, read as the reverse complement.
TATTCTAGAACTGGCCTGACAAATGTCTTATAGGCGAGTAGCTTTGTTTCCGATGGTGCTTGTTTAAGGCGTCTGTTAATGAAAAATACCTGTTTTAAGGCGGTTGATGTGACAATGTTAACATGTGAATCCCATCTGAAATCAGAGGTCAGTGTTATGCCTAAATATTTATATTCGGAAACCGAGGCAAGAGGAATGTTGTTTAATGTGTACTGAAAAACTGATCGATGTAACTTTCTGGTTGTAGATAAAGTAACTGATTTTTTAACATTAATAGTCATTTGTCATTCTTCACACCACTTTGTCACTGCTGTTAGGGCGTTATTTAAAGTTATATGGTCATTGACAGAGTTAATTTCCTGGTAAAGTGCACAGTCATCGGCGAAAAGTTTAATATTGTGAGAAACACTAGTAGGTAAGTCATTTATAAAAATTAAAAATAATACTGGGGCCAGAACACTGCCTTGTGGTACACCGGATGTTACATTGGCTGTTTCGGAACTCGCGTTGTTAATTTCGACGAATTGAGTACGGTCAGTCAGGTAGTCAACAATCCAATCTACTATGGGGCCAGCTCCAAAGGTTGCAGTTAGTTTCACAATAAGTTTAGAGTGTGATACACGGTCGAAAGCTTTATAAAAGTCTAAGAAAATTAGGTCGATTTGTTTCTGCTGATCAATGGCGAAGGATATGTCATGTGTAAGTTCGATTAGTTGTGTGACTGTAGAACCTCCTTTCCGAAAACCGTGCTGAAGAGGTGTTAAAATTTGATTTTCTTCTAAGTAGGTTGTTATGTGTTTTAAGATAATGTGTTCTAGTAGTTTGCATACTGTGCGGGTTAGTGAAATTGGTCTGAAATTCGAGGGATCTGATTTGCTTCCTGTTTTATGTATAGGTGTCACTTTAGCTATTTTCCATTCTTTAGGAAGGGTGTGCGCTGACAACGACTTTTTAAAGAGTACCACTAAAAATTTTGCTACCCATTCAGCATATCTACGCAAGAAGATGTTAGAGATTCCATCAGGCCTTGATCCTTTTTTGTGTCCAAGTTTAGTAAGAGGTTTAAGACACCTGTTTCTGTTATGGTAAGGGGTTCTAGGTAATTTCCAGAGCAAAAATTAGTACGAGGCGTAGTTCCGTTGTCTGTAGTGAAGATAGAAGTAAAGTAGTTATTCAGCGCGGCTGCAATATTTAGGTTTTCGTCTGGAGAAGCTTGGTTTTCATTTCTTGATTTAGGGCTCAGGTGACGCCAGAACTTTTAGGGAGCATCTTTTAAGGAGCGAGTCAGCGTATTAGTAAAGTAAAATGTTTTAGCTGTTTTTATTTTGGAGTTCAAATCAGTGATAGCCAAGGTTAATTTTTCAATTGTTCTCGGTGATAGATGGCGTTTTCGCACTTGTTTCAGACGTCGAACTTTTCGGTTGGCATGAATTACGGCTCGAGTTATCCATGGATTACGTTTGCGTATTCTCTTAGTCTTGGTAGGCACATAATTAGTGATGCAATATGACACAACGTTTTTAATTCTCTGCCACAATGTTTCTCTATCAGTGTGTAGGTCATCCGAGAGATGTTGAAATGATGTTAGGTCGTGCGATAAAGTATCAAGTATGGTAGTGTCGTCAGCTCGGTTGTAGTCGGGATACGTTATTGTTGATTGCAAACAAGGTGCATTATAGTGATGCGGGACAGAACACATTACTAGTTTGTGGTTAGACAGGCCATTTAAAATTTCCACATTGGTTTCTTGACAGGGGAAATGACTACTCAGGAAAACTAAATCTAGAATGTTGGAGCTGGTTCCTTGTACACATGTGGGTTCTATTACGATTTGCGAAAGGTTAAAAGAAAGCATTATATCAAAAACAACATCGGTGCAAGGTAAATTATGGTGCAGGGTGTTCCAGTTAATATCAGGAAGATTGAAATCACCTAAAAGTATTAGTCTCGCCCCCTTAACATGATGTTGCATATACGCATACAATGATTGGAGTATGATAGGATCAGAACAAGGACTAAGATAGACGCAACCCACAACGATGGTAGAATCAGAAAAGCAGAGTTTGCAAAAAATAGCTTCTACCCCTTCAACTTCAGGTAACGTAAGGAAACTCATATCTTTTCTTATCAATAATGCCACGCCTCCGCCTCGCGTCGGCTTGTCTTTGCGTGATATGGAATAATTTGGGGGAATTACTTCAAAGTCTTTAATTTCTTTTGTTAGCCATGTTTCAGTTATCGCCATGAATTATGGCTTTAAACCTAATAATAAGGATTCTAGGGGTCCGACCTTATTGATATTACTACGCGCATTAATGTTCACGAAGGTTATTTGGGACGCTGTGGACGGCGCGAGCGTAGAGTCCGTGTACCTGTGTTTTGGTTTTTTGTCTCGGTTAGTGAAGGTGTAACTGGAGGAGCTGCAACTGGTAACACTTCACAATTTTCGTTGTCCCAAAAATAAAGTTCACCGTTTATTTTTAGTTTGTCGTAAACCAGCGACTCTTTCTCGCCGAGATCTTTTCTTGGTTTCCCGTATTTCCATAGCTTTTTTCTGATTTCGCGGACACGAAGCGAAAAATCTTCACTTATGGTAAACTCGGTGCCCTTTAATTTGCGACAGTTGCGCAAAATGTTCGTTTTTTCCCTGAAATCTAGAAGCTTTAGTATTACAGGCCTTGTTTTGTTTTCCGTTGGTCTACCTAGTCTGTGAATGCGTTCTATTGCAACGTCTTCCAGTTTTAGGGATTCTTTCAAAACTTCTTCATTTACAGTTCGCTCCAGGGATTCGCTATTTTGTTCTTCCTTTTCAGGGATGCCATAAATAATAAGATTTGATCTTCTGGAGCGATTCTCAAGATCGTCTAGCTTTAATTACAGAGATAATACGACCTGTTGAAGATTGGCAATATGATCGGTACATGACGAATGTTTGTCTTCAAGGAGAGTAAGGCGTTCTAATTTGTTGTCTATTGATGTTGACCTTTCTTCTTTTATTCTCTTTATGTCATCTGCTATATTCTGTAACTGTTGCGAAAGTTCTGCCATGTCAGGCCCAGGATTACTCCCAACGTCACTCGCAAGCAGTAACAATTTCATCACATGCAACCACATCGCACACTGTGTCAAGAAGTACCGCAGGGCACAGCAGCACAAGGCAACGCTCGCTAGATCGAAAACCTTTCCCAAAGCGCTTTCTTACCTGCACGAGGAAGACAAGCGGATTATCCATCTGTGCGCAAGCCCAGCTGCCATGCCCTTTGGTTCGAAATCCTTCGGTCATGTCTTTTATAGTCCAAGAAGCTTGCAGCGCCGCTCCGCATGGCTTGAAGGCCACACAGTCGCTGCCGCTAGTCGTTGGCGATGGTAGGTGCCAAAATTCATCCGTGGATCGTAGGACCGGGGGCGTTGCAAAATTGTCGTTCCGTAGCGCTTGCACATGTTCGGGCTCGAAATGCTGACGTGGTTGTTGGCATCCCGACGGTATCACCAGCAGGCTGGCGATGATCTTTGCTGTTACGTGATCCTCCCCAGTTGTCGTGCAATAATTAATTGAGTTCCGCTTCGCGGCGGTATCGCCGGTGGTATTCAACTAACTGTTGCTGCAGCTTTTAAAAAGCTCACTCATAAATGCTTACGCGTTTAAAGATATTTTCGCGACTAGGCTGGGGCATGCAACTGATCTTCATGATGTAATACCTTTCCAGAAGAACAAAGGGTCATTACATGTAAACTGCTTCATACATTGGCCTGGCCCATTTTTTATTGCTTAAACAAAAATCATGGCGTATTCTAACTGCGGCAAAATTAGCCTGGCTCATTTTCTGGAATATTTATTTTAATGCAGTTGTCACCATATATGAGTTTTTCATTCGGTATCCAGATGTAGCAACACAGTTTGTAAATTACTTTCTTAGTCTGAAACCCTTCTATGAACTATGAAACCTTTCTTTACAACATACAAGGGAAAGACACTGTGCTTTCATGTGCTTTCAGGTGAACACAATAGTTATACATTTATTTAAAACATAGAACAGATACTAAGAGATGCAAACTTAAAGTTGCTTAGTCAAATCTCGTGTTCTCAAGGTAGCCAGTTAAGATATCTTATTAAAATTTATACAAAAAAAGAAGAAAAATAGACTTGTGATACCCCCATCGTGACAATATATTGGAGATTGAAATTTAAGATGTGTGAGAAACAAAAAGTGAAGCCTTTGCATTTTGCGACATTTCAGCCATTAGTTGCATAGTGAGGTGGTCACACTCATTTAATGACATTTTTGTTTTCAAGTTAGCAGATAATTTTCCATGTTTAGCTGTCATTCAAGAGTATAATTCCTCTGTGCTTGCTCTTCACTGTAGTGCACGCTTAACTGACGTGAAGAAGGCGGGTAAGCAACGCTTTTGTAATGTGTGATGCCATAACGAGGACATGGCATCTTGGAGTTGTTTTACCACACTGCTCAGCAGACAAACTGCTCTTCCTGGGCAAAGGGTAGCTCTGCAGTGTTTGTGTTGAGGAACATTAGTGCTTCCACTTGAGGTCAAATCAGACGTTGCCCCTGCATCTGACAGCCCTTCATGCAGCATTAATGGGGACCGAGGCTGCAGAAGTCACAACTGCTCTTGCCGAGCTAAGTATGTGGTACTCCTGTCATGCCGCCGCTTCATTTTTATATACACGAAAACATTAAAGGCCCTATTTAAAAATCATTCCTAGGTCAGTGTTGGCAGCGTCAGCATTCTGTGCGTAAAACAAGTTTATGCCTGTTATTAAATAGGGGATGTTGGCATGTGGCATGGCCGCGCACTGACAGGTTGTCGGCTCGTTTGACGTCACGAGACCAAATGACAAGGCCAGTTGGCAGACGCTGCCAACGCAGGCTTTGCTTTTAGATTGGGAGGGGGATATCAGAACGCAGCATTCCAGGACACTTGAATTCCGACTTAAACACGCTAATCCAGGGCCACTCAGACACGTCCGTACGATTTGTTAGCCCAGGACTTTATATTTACTTTCAGTGGTCTAGCAGCTTAGGACACATGTAAATTGTGTATGTGGAATAGTATCGGTACAAATGAAGTATTTTGCAATTACGAGTAGTAATGTTGATGTGCATGAAAGGCAATTCCTTGTCCCACCCTTTAACGCAGATCATAAGGGTCTCCCCAATTTTTCCGTATACATGACGCTGCGCCATGCGCTCCACCTCCGCCTTTTCGCTGGTTTAAACGGGTGCTCTTGCCGCCACATGACAACTGCTTAGAGAGAGTAAGTGGCTTAACCACGACCTGCTTCCTTACTCCAGTAGAATATTACAGCTAAATGCTTGTTGTTTAGCTTCATGTCAAGAGCTTGTCGAAGTCAATTTTTAATCCATTCAAGACTACACTGAGCACACCGTGCATTGCACGTGAATGCGCTATTCCTCTACAGCAGCTCGGCATCTTGCTAGACCATCTCTTATTTTCTGTCCGTTATCGCGCTAGTGAAAGCTAACAAAATGCTTTTGTTTACATTATATCATGCGGCCACTCAGAGGTCAGGAACAGTGCAGCTGCACATGTCCGCACTTTAGCTGAAGTAGGCATGCTCGCCATACACCAATATGCCTTCCGGGGTCACAACTACCTTACTCTTGATGTTTTCGTATACGAGCACATATGTAGGGCTCTTGTTTCTGTTTGTTACGGAAGGTTTAGCATAATATTCAAAGCTTTTACGACCCTGCTGTTTTCGCTGCTTATAGCGCTTATGATAAGGCGGAAGTATAGAGCTGCGTAGAAGCATAGGGCGAAGATTGATACCTTAGCTCCTGAGCGTGTGGCAGCACACTCCACTGTAATCGACGCAAGACACAGCGGATAGGACCTACTGCTCTCCTGCACCTTATACCACCCGCCCTACAAAGACCTTTGAAAAAATAGGGATTCACCCCCTGAGCCCCCTCCCGGCTTCTCAACAGAAGACAAATAGATCATCGTGGCCTTTAATTACATGACCGGCTACGCCGTAACGAAAGCCCGGCCAAATGTTTCATCAAATGTTTCATCAAAAGCCGTCCAAGATTCGTCGATCAAATTCTGCTTTTGCAAGACTCCTCCGAAACGCTCATCATGGACACGGGGACAGCATATAATACGGGGATGAAGCAAGGCATCTTGACCTACGTTTTCACAAGCCATCGACGTACAACAGCAAATTATTCGCCGACGAACGGAATTACAGAACGTCTGACAAGACCATTTATTACATGAACGGGGACGTCATCCTTACCTAAGTGATCCTTGCCTACAATACTACCGTCATTGTTCTGCGGCGGCATAGAGAAAGAGCATGCGCATCGCATGCAAGAGGACCGCGGTTAAAATCCTGGTGCCGTGAAATTCCCAACCGAATTAAAAATACCGTGTGTCCATGGAATTACACAAAGCCAGGTTTGGAGGGCGACCTGTTGCCGGTGAATGCCACCGGCAACGCACTCCCTCACCAGAACAAGAGTTAGCCACCCTGGTACAGTAATTGCTCACAATCTCCCATGATTAGTCCTACCAAACCCGGCGCTCAGTCACCAGCTGCTGCGGAGCAACTCACCCCGGCGGCGGTCGGACCTGTGACGCAGGAGGGAGTGCTAATAGTTTCTGGCTCCTAGAACAGGCCGCCACTGAAACTTTTACCCTCGCAACATTTAATGCTGGAATCCTAGCTATTGAGACTAGCTTAGCAGTGCGGTTAGAGGCACAAGAATGTATACAATTGGATATCACAGGATTCGTTAAGGTGAGGAGGCCAAATGAGTAATATACATTACTGAAGGTTGGGCATGTACTGTGTTAAAGAGGTTTACCGGAGAGACGAGAACTAGGAGTTGGTTTCCTTATCAAATAGCGTATAGCTGGTAACATAGATAAATTTTATTGCAATAATGAGAGGGTAGCCGGCATTGTTTTTAAGCCAAATAAGCCCTATAAGCTGATGATTGTATAACGCACATACCTAACGCAACTGCATGTAGTTATGATGACCAGGCAGCAGAAAGTTTCTGTGAAGATGTAGAACTGTCAAAGATAAAAAGTAAAAACACATTTCACTGTGCTAATGGGCGCCTTCAGTGCCAATGCATGCAGAAAGCAAGCTGCAAACCACGCAATGGCCGGCTAAAGAAATTAATTAATATCGCGTTGTCACGCAGTGCATAATTCTATGCTTTCTTTTTCTTCTTTTTCCATGCCTTTTGTTGGGTAGATCCATCCGAGAATATGATCCCCCGCTGCAAAGGGTGTGGTGCCATTGCGGTCTTTCACGATAGGATGTCACTGACGGGCACGGAGTCCCTCCTCAGGAACACTAGAAAATATACGAAAGAAAAAAATCACCTTCCCCTTTGCGTTCATATTGTGACATATATGCCCTGCACCGCTGGACGCTAAAGAAGACAACGATCAGAAACAGTGACACACAAGACGACAAAGTGGTAGCAACGTTTAGTGCTAGAAGGAGGTTAACGTTGTTGTGATTCTGTGCTTTGTGTGCTGCGTCAACCTGGAGTAACCTTCGTGCACTAACCTTGCCACGTATCATCTTGATGGAGGTGACCCAAGATCCCCGTGTGCACACATAAATCCATTTAAGCAGCCGAAATTTGCGCAGTGGCCGCCACCTACCTGAGATCACAACGTCAACAACGGCCACTATGACCTCTGAGGCAGGTCCTACCACCGCAACAACATCGGCGCAACCACTCGTCCTCACAAAAGTCCGCCACCCTCCCATCTTCAATGGCGAAGACAAGACAGATGTGGACGACTGGCAGGATGAATACGAGCGATGTAGCCGGAACAATCATTGGGACGCGACCATCGTGTTGGCCAATCTGATATTCTATTTGGCGGGAACCGCTCGCACATGGTTTCAAAATCACGAGCATGAGCTGGTGACTTAGGAAATTTGCAAGCAAAAGCTTCACGACTTGTTCGGGAAGCCCATTGGATGGGCTCTCGCAGCCAAAACCGAACTTTCGTTTCGCGCCTAATCCACCACGGAGTCCTACATGGCCTACATCCCAGACGTGCTCGCGTTGTGTCGCAAGGCGAACAGCTCCATGCTGGAAAGTGAGAAGGTAGGGCACATCCTCAAGGGCATCGCAGATCACGCATTCAACATCCTCTTCTGCATGTATTGCTCTACCGTCGAGTCGGTGCTTCAAGTTTGCCGAAGATTCGAGGAGGCTAAACAACGACGCCTGGTATATCGCTTTGAGCGCCTTCCGAACACGGCAGCCACGTCATCCTGTGATGATCTGGCTCCACCGTAACAGCCTTCTCAGTCCGCAACAATGATTCGGATCACTAGGCGAGAACTCGAGGCATTAGCTCTTGCACCATTCCCATCTCTAGTGCCTGACACCGTGGCCATTATACAGGCTGTTGTCCGACAGGAACTTGCCAATGTAGGTCTTTCCTCCAAAGCCTTACCGCCCTCGTCACCATCGCATCCTGTTCCTGTAGCGGCTGCTGCAACCACTAGCCAAGCTCCCTCACGTCGCTACGTTAATTGCAATCCTGCAGAGTGGCGCACCTCAGATGACAGGCCAATATGTTTTATTTGCTGTCGAGCCGGCCACACTTCCCGTTATTGCCGCAGTCGCACCTTCCCCACACCTCGTTCCTATTACAATGCTGACCATCGGTACAACTACGGACCTCGACGCTTCCCTGCCCAACCTGAACAGCTCCGCCCCGCTTATGATGGACCTGGACACTTCCCTGCTCACCCAGATGAACCTCACACCGCAGCCGTCTCAAGTGTACGTCACTCCAGCCGATCTCCATCTCCACGGTCTCGTCGATCTCGTTATCCGCTGCCTCGTCGCAACTCCTCCCCATCATACGCCGGTGCCCACTCGGGAAACTAGCGAGTACAGCGCCCGGGAGTGACGCTGCATTACCGACCCGGACTGTCAACTCGGAACTGACCCACATACCCAGACGTAACCTCATTGACATTTTTGTCGACGGAGTCTCAGTTTCAGCCCTTATTGACACTGGCGCCCAGATTTCCGTCCTCAGTTCCTCGCTCCGTCAACGCCTCAACAAAGTCCTCAAATCCGCTTCCTCATCTACCGTTCGTGTTGCTGATGGCAATACAGCTACTGTGATTGGTATGTATACTGCAAGAATTACCACTGCCGACCGCCATATCCCTGTCCTATTTACAGTCCTCACCAGTTGCCCTCACGACGTTATATTATGACTCGACTTTTTAACCGCACATTCCGCGCTCATTGACTGTTCTTCTGGACTGCTTCATCTGGACCTGCCACTGTCCTGACAAACAGGTCTCTGATACTTCAACGCTCCGTCTCCGCTCCTCTACATTTACTCGTCTGCCATCAGAAGCTGCAGTGTATGTGCTCATGTCGCGTTTCCCCTCCGTTCCTGATGGCGACTACGTTGTTTGCCCCATAACCGACGTGACACTGCAGCGTACAATTGCTCTCCTTCATAACATCGTACACGTAGAAAACAACGACGCTTATATTCCAGTTTTGAACTTCGGCCTTTTTGAGCACGTCCTTCCTGAGGGCATTACTCTCGCCGAACTGACCCCACTGTCTGACGTCACAGTTGCCGCTCTTTTGCCTGACCCTACTGCTAAAGTGTCGACACGACCTGCACCGTCCCCTTCTCCAGAGGCTCGCATATCAGGAATGGTTGCACCTAATTTGCGCCTTGACCGTGCTACTGCACTTACTAGTTCTCGGAATTCGTACAGCGATATTTTTTATTTTGTTTTGAAGTGCGCTAGTTTGCTTTTCAAGATGATTTACCAACTGCCCCTTAGGACAAACATCCCTCTTTACACATCATATCGACACCGGAGACGCCCGCCCAATTCACAGAAGACCTTATCGAGTCGCCATTTCAGAACGACGCGTCATACAAGATGAAGTGGACAAGATGTTAGCAAAAAGCATTATAGAGCCTTCGAGCAGTCCCTGGGCGTCGCCTGTCGTGCTTGTTAAAAAGAAGGACAATACCTGGAGATTCTGCGCCGATTACCGACACCTAAGCAAAATTACAAAGAAAGACGTTTACCCGCTCCCCGAGATAGATGACACCTTCGACTGCTTGCACGGTGCCAGCTATTTCTCTTCCATTGATCTTCGTTCCGGTTATTGGCAGATCGCAGTTGACGAACGGAACCGAGAGAAGACCGCCTTCGTAACTCCCGATGGCCTGTACCAGTTCAAGGTGATGCCTTTCGGCTTGTGTAATGCACCCGCAACATTCGAGCGCATAATGGACTCTCTCCTGCGCGCCTTGAAATGGACGACGTGCTTGTGCTACCTCGATGACTTCACTGTATTTTTTTCTAGATTCGAGAGCCATCTCCATCGCCTTGATGCCATTCTTGGCGTCTTCCGAACAGCTGGCCTTCAGCTGAACTCGAAGAAATGTAGCTTCGACCGACGTGAACTAAAGGTGTTTTGGAAAGCAAACTAGCGCACTTCAATACAAAGACACAGGTAGAGAACGACAACCTGAGAACGACTTCCTGTGTCTTTGTTTTGAAGTGCGCTAGTTTGCTTTTCAAGATGATTTACCAGCTGGCCCGTTCTTCCACCCTTGCGAGCTAAAGGTGCTCGGTCACGTGGTCGACGCCCGTGGCGTTCAACCCGATCCAGACAAAATACGCGCTGTAAGTGCATTTCCTACACCCCGTTGTACCAGTGACGAGCGTAGCTTTCTTGGGCTTTGCTCCTATTTTCGGCGGTTTGTACCTAACTTTGCGGAGACAGCTTGTCCACTCACCAATCTTTTGAAGAACGACTCTCCATTTTGCTGGGACCAAGAACAATCCCAAGCCTTTTCTGCGCTCAATGCAGCCCTCACCAACCCGCCCGTCCTGGCACACTTCAATCATTCGGCACCAACGGAGGTACGGACTGATGCCAGTGGTCACGGTATTGGTGCCATACTAGCCCAGCAGCAGATGGGTCGCACTCGCGTCATTGCTTATGCCATTCGCCTCCTTTCTGCGGCTGAACGGAATTACTCGATCACAGAACGTGAGTGCTTAGCCCTCATGTGGGCCATTACAAAGTTTCGCCCTTACTTGTTTGGCCGCCCGTTCTCCGTCATCACCGACCATCATACCATATGCTGGCTTTCTACGCTGAAGGACCCTACTGGTCGCCTGGGTCGTTGGGCCCTCCGCCTTCAGGAATACACTTTTTCTGTCGTCCACAAGTCTGGCCGGCTGCACGCTGACGCTGATTGCCTGTCCCGCAACCCGGTAGATCCCCCACCTGCGAGCGAGTGCGACGATGACACATACGTGTTGGCCATCTCTGACCTTTCAAACATTCGCCATGAACAGCGCTTACATCCCAAGCTTCGGAGCATAATCAATCGCCTCAGCCCCGATCACCTTGATGCTACCCTTTCTCTGGTTGTGCTCAACAACGGCACCTTATACCGACGGAATGTGCGACCAGATGGCGCCGAGATGGCGCTCGTAGTCCCCGAACACCTGCGTACCACCGTTCTTCAACAGCTGCACGACGCATCCACTGCGGGTCATCTTGGCGTATCTCGTACGTGCGATAGCGTCCGTCGCCACTTCTTTTGGCCAGGCCTCTATCGCTCTGTTCGTCGTTACGTGGCTTCTTGTGACCGGTGTCAGCGACGGAAGAAGCCCTCGGCTATGCCTGCTCGATCCCTGCAGCCGATCGACATCCCAGTAGACCCGTTTTTCCGAGTTGGCCTCGACCTCCTCGGGCCTTTCCCCCTTTCTGCGTCAGGGAAAAAATGGATTGCAGTGGCTAAGGATTATACTACGCGCTACGCTGTCACCCGAGCGATACCCATCAGCTGTGCAACTGATGTGGCGGCGTTTCTTCTCCACGACGTCATCCTTGCTCCATGGTGCTCCACGTCAGCTGCTCACTGACCGTGGCCGTTACTTTCTCGCTCGAGTAGTCGACGAAATTCTTCGACACTGCTCCATTAAGCACTATTTTACCACCGCTTACCATCAACAAACGAACGGCCTCACCGAACGCCTCAACCGCACGCTCACGGACATCCTGTCTATGTATGTCTCGGATGATCACCGTGACTGGGATATTAATTTGCCGTTTGTAACGTTCGCGTACAATTCCTCTCGTCACGACACAATAGGCTCCTCACCGTTTTATCTTCTATACGGCCGCAATCCTCCCCTTCCATTTGACAGCGTACTGCTTCCCACCGCTAATGCCAGTTGCTACGTTCGTGACGCTATCTCCCGAGCTGACGCAGCCCGTGTTATTGCCCGCCGACGACTGGCCTCCTCCCACAAATCTCAAAAACGGCGCCATGATTCTCGCCACTGGGATGTCCACTACTCTCCGGGGTCTGTCGTCTTGCTCTGGACTCGTAAAGTTGGGCTGTGTGAGAAGCTCTTGCCACGCTACGCAGGACCCTACCGTGTTTTACGGCCAGTCACCCCTGTGACATACGAGGTCGGCCCTGTACATCCGCCGCGACAGTCCTCTATGCCACGCACCGAGATTGTTCATGACACCAGAATGAAGCCGTACTACCCCTGCAGTAGTTCATCTTAGTGCGCGCCGGGACTGTGCTTTTCGTGGGGGGGGGGGGGGGGGAGGGTTAATGTGACATAAATGCCCTGCATCGCTGGACGCTAAAAAAGACAACGATCAGAAACAGTAACACAAAAGACGACAAAGTGGTAGCAACGTTTAGTGCTAGAAGAAAGTTAACGCTGTAGTGTTTCTGTGCTTTGTGTGCTGTGTCAACCTGGACTACCCTTCGTGCACTAACCTTGCCACGTATCAATATGAATGAGCTTTCAGCCTGTAAAAGTGAAAAAGTATGTCCTCAGGCAATTACCATAAGGACCTTTTGTGTGATCAATGGCGAGGTTGGGTGTTGTAGTCATCGGTTGATATATGAAGTCGAGTGAAATATTTGGTGCACCATTTTTCCACATGTACTGTGCGTCCCAGACAATTTGAATCAAGGGATAAAAAAGACATTTCAAAGGCAGGCGAAGGAAGCAACCTACATACTTCCGGCAGCTACTTTGAGCGCCACAGAAAAGTTCGCAATTTTTAATTGACATTATTCACCTGGATTACTGAATATTGACCTTAACAATAAATCGCAATTGCTACCTTGTAGAGCACCTGCACAAGCCACGCTTTATTATTTGCTATAAAGAACTCACTATGTGTAATATTTTCTCAGATGAATATGAAACCTCAAAATACAAAAATAGGTTGGCGGCACAATATAGTCGCAGCCTTGTCTTGAATCGACAGCCCAGTGCAGCGGTGGGCCTATAAATAGGTGATGGTTTCTTTGTCCGCGGAAGCAAAACCGTTCAACACGACTATATTCCCTCTTTTTGGTTACAGCTGACAAATTTTCTACTCATTTATATTCTTACTGTTATGTAGTCTTTATCGCCATTATAAAGCGCGGCGTGCTCACTGTAACTCACGAATTCATGATTGACAAACAGCTGACGCGAAGCAACCAATGACAAGATATCGGTCTCAATCTGGAAGGGGGCCACCCATCATGGAGGCAGGTTGGTTCGTCCGCTTAACTCATGCTGAGAGCAGCACACGATTGGTGTGCGAATGAGCTGGCAACAGTGTCTGTATCTACGTTTCGCGTAATGTCTCTTGAGAAAGAATAAAACAGGTACATGTGAGGTTTGCATATCGCAAATAATGAAACCGGAGTCTCTGAAGATGCTCCTCGACTCTTTAGGTCGAATTTATTGTCTAAAGTGAATATTTAGTACTTAGAGCTAATACCCTCATTTCACTACTTACAAAACAAAATTGATTGTGCTGTCCTAAGCAGCAGCAAGCAACATGCGACTGCTGTTTCTAATGGTTTATTTTTAGCCCTTTGCTCAAACTATCGTGCACAGCATGTATACTACGAGCTGCATCAGACCATATATATGGTGAGATTTGTAACTTTTAAAGATCTCACTTACAAATACTTCTAGAATCGCGTAACTGTGGCATATCTGAAAAACTGACATTGCGTACGTAACAGCGCTACATTAGTGACTAAGATAAAGCACTGAATTTATTAATTCAGTTCGGCAAGTCCAGCTAAAATAGAAAGTGAAGTCTGCCAACACCGAGTGTGTGCCTCTCTTACAATTGTTTCTCAGATGGAATGTCCATCCGAAATATGGAATTTCAAAAATACGCATATATAAAAATAGCATCCTTCGAGCTTTTTATCCCTCATATGCAAGTACATTTCTTTATGTGATGAAAAAGAAGAAAAGTGGGTTTAAGGCTATGAATTGCGCTCACTGACGCAGTTTTGCCAATTATCTTTGCAGGAAACCCGACTCAGCCTCCTACTGAGTATCTCTGGTGTTTTGATATTTCGAACATACCTGATAAACAAAAAGTTATACTTCAGCTGAAGGCCCAGTTTGAGAGCTTCCAATTTAGGCCGATATTCATGCTGAAAAAATCGTGAAGAATTAGCATCTATATTTATATTACGCAGGTGTTTTTATATTTGCGAGCTTTGTTATGTACAATCGCGTAAAGAATAAACTGGAACACGCCTCATCATTCGAACACACTTATTCCGTCATCTAATGAAAATGTTTACTGTCTTCACGTGGAAAGCCAAAAGTAAATATTACAAGCCAATGCAACAGCCATGCGCTATTCTACTTCAATTAGCGTGTAAGAAGTCACTGAAACCCAGAGCGTGGTTTACAATCTTCTGTCCACGATTGTACATAATGTACGCCTTCCTTTACAATTCACCTACACTTAGAACAAGAAATTGTCCTTAGCAGTTTTATTGCGATAGTTTTTTATTCCTGCTTGCTCAGAGATACATGCCAGCGGCAGCAGTCAATATGCTGCCAAAGCTCGTTGCCTACAGCCGCATGCGCTCATCTCTCGACAGCCGGAAAGCCAAGTCTGTCGTCAGCCGCACAGCAGCAAATGCGACCTCAGGAATTGTGCCACATTGGGCAGCAAAGTATGTAGTCATGTGGTATTTAACAAATATTGCCGTGTTTTGTTTTTGACAAAACGAGCTATCCTAAGGTTACCTCGCCAGTGCCACCTGGAACCGATCTAGTTTATAGCATTTGATTACTTTCATGTTACTCGATAGCTAAATTGCACAGGGGCATAATATGTGAAACTTCCGAGGCTTCAAAAACAACCACCTTTAAGTTAAGAATAAAATTGGGCATGCTAGCAATTGTGAGAAAAGCGTTTTGTGAGAGTATTTGTTGAGAACTGTTATGGGTCATGCAATTATTACTTGATGTTTCCACTAAGGCGCAGAAATTGCACCTCAGAAACAAATTTTTAGATCATAAGAAAAGCAAGTTTCAATCGCGATTATATCTTTACAGTATTGCAATTGCGATGTTCTATTATCTGACTTGAGGGTTTTAACTATATAGGAACTTTTACATTTTTGTGTCATTAAAGACGTCAAAAGATTTCTTTATGGGCTACTGCTCAGTAATGTCGAACTTTGAGCTAGTTGGTAGCTGTTTTAGATGGCTAGGCTACTGCATTGAACGTAAAAATAAGTCAAGCGTTTTGAGCAAGAATGTTTACAGAAACAGAACGAATGTTCCGAATTCCACGGAAAGTTACTATGTCTTTATATCCAGGCCTCTATTCGAAGTCGACACCGTCGAGATAAAAAAAAAAAAACGAGAAGACTCATTATTGACATCAACGTGTTCTCTTTCATTGTAGATTTTGTGCGAGTAAATTTTCTGTCAGCAGAATTTTTTTTTCCAAATCCATTACCAGTCACAGCGACGCGCTGCCGAAGTGTGACGTCACTAAAGATCACTGATATGTCACCACCTATAATAATTGTTTGCATATTCCCTGTGGAGCCAGGTTCTGCAAGTTATGGTGAGGAAGATACGTTTAATCTTCACATCACATTAAAGAGAGCAATACACAGTTGCATAAAAAATTAAGATATGCCTGACATACAAAAATATTTTTCTAACGCTGCTTCATAGAAATAAAGGTATAAAAAAAGTTTGTCCGCTATCATGTAGAGAACAAATAATTTGTTGGCAAAATAATATTCCTTCAGTATTTAAAACACGAAGTGCGATGAACCCTGCGTGCAGCACATTGAAAGAGGCAGCAGCAAGATCAAGCTTGTAGATGTAATATCTTTAGGGATTAAAGGAGAAGGTTGTGGATTTCACGGAGGCAGAAATGAAACAAAGGGAATTATTTAAATTTGGCTGCTATGTTCCAGAATAAAACAGTGAAGGGGAATGGCCCTCAAAATTGTATCATGCTAACAGCAGTCCTAGTTCATCAGAATTTGACCATTTCAGGCCTGCTACGATTTAACCATATTTTGCACAAATATTATAGTACTAAGTCCATAATTTGCACTGAAGCAACTGACATGCGTACATGGGTGGCCTCACTTTATATGGCGCTAACAATTCAAGCGCTGAAAAGTTGAACACGCGTTGATGAGGAAACGGAAATGTAATGAGGTAAACCGGAACAAAAATCATTTGCGGGAAAAAATTGGCAATGATGAGGTGCCGTAAAACTTTTGTTGCGGATTACTATTTCTGCTTCAGTGTCAGGCAGATTGAAAGCAGAGGTGGCAAATGACTGACAACGCAAAACTAGCCTCGATGCTATGCCAACTTCACTCTGCGCCCGGAGCCCTGAAAATTGGATACAGCCAAGTGACGAAAACATCCATACTGAAAATATTGTGCGAGGCTCTGCGTGGTTATCAGTGCGTGGTTATCGACCCGCACAGCGCGGGGTTGTGCGATGCGAGGATGTGCAATTCGAGAATGTGCGATTCGAGGATGTGCGAGCGAGGATGTGCGATGCGAGGACGTGAGACGTGTGCACGGTGGGAGAACGTGCAACGTGCTCACGGCGCGAAGGCGTGCACACTGTGAGGACTTTTGTACCCATGTGTGTGAGGCAAAATTTGTCCATAGCTATCAACATTCAGAGTGCATGGATGTGGGCACTCACTTAAGGCTCCAATATAGTCCGACGTAAAGCGCGCGCGCGCGCACTTCGGCCTCCGCGACGTTACGTCGGCGAAAAACCGAGGTCTATAGTCCAACGTCACGGCGTGATGGACGTAGCGAGCGCGAGCCGAAGCGGCCCAACGTCGCCGACGCGCAAATAGAATCTCGCCTATTTCTCGCCGACCGCGTCAGCCGCGTCGGCCACGCATCCCAGCATTCCTCACGCGCAGTCAAGATGGCGGCTTGCATGTAGACAGAGACCGCGCTATAACCACGCGCGCATTTCTGGCACTGTTGCGGAAAAGCTGCTAGAAGGAATTCGAGGGCGGCCCTGCGTCTATGATACCAGACGGATTGACTATACAGAGACGTTCAGAGGAAAGAAAAATGCCTGGGATGCAAACTGTCAGTAGTGCGGCTGGGCACAGCTGTGAGTTCTTCGCTGTCAGTAGTGCGGCTGGGCAAGCTGTGAGTTCTTCGCTGCGGTGCGTGTGCCATGCTCGTTTTAATGCATTGCTCTAGGAGGTGTAACGATGGTGTTGTTTCACTTATCTGCAGTATATTCATTGGAAGAATACCAAAAACTGCGGAAGCGGCTTCGCATAGAGTTGTGACCGGTACACGCCGGAATCGAAGGCCGTAGTCAATTTGGCCTCACGGAACGTCAGCGGCTCAACAACCAGGGAATTCGCGAAATTTATGGAATTCTACAGTAACTGCGACCAGCCGAGAAAGTGATCCTCATTATTGTGTAGTCTCTAACTCCTCTGTAATCGTACATATACTTAAATTTTGATTAGTTTTCAGTAAAACATGCACGTACACAATCATCATTCCGTCTGTAGCCGTCGTAGACGCGGGCTAAGGCCGTTGCTGGGCTGGACGTCTCCACGGCTGGCTGTAAAGGCTTTGTGCCATTTCAACATTCGCAGTAAACACACCGCGTCATCGCCTTGATAACAACAGTAATTAGTGCCTTGACAGGCTGCAGCCAGGTCCCTGTAGGTGCCCTGTCGTCTGCTCGAAAATGCACCCCGAAAACGTACCAGCCCTCGAGGGCGTCTTGCGCGCATGCGC
Organism: Amblyomma maculatum; assembly: GCF_055883805.1. Classification (NCBI taxonomy): domain Eukaryota; kingdom Metazoa; phylum Arthropoda; class Arachnida; order Ixodida; family Ixodidae; genus Amblyomma; species Amblyomma maculatum. The sequence continues at coordinate 56,125,437 of NC_139348.1, read as the reverse complement.
GCCGCGGCATCGGGCACGCCAGCCGCGCCAGACTGTAGAAGCGGCAGCTTTTTGACGCGCCCGTCGTAGCCGACGTGCCGTGGCTGACGTCGCAGACTTAGCCAGTCGCGTCGAAAACGTCGGACTATAGGGACCGGACAGCTGAACGGGTGGCGACGCCTCTCGGCGCATCGCTCAATCACAGGAATGCGCCGGCCCCGGTCGGCGCATTGCCAGCGCTTTGGAGCGTACTGTTTGTCGTTGGTTTGTGTGGAAATTGGAAATCCTAAGGTTTAGATGACGTTATGCGTGAATATATCCTCAAGAGAACAGAAAGTTGGACTACTTGTGTGTGAATATGTCCAGTGAAATGAAGTCTGGCCAAACAAGGCTGGCGAAACGTGGTGCGTTGTTGGCTCCACTGGCAGCTACGCAAACTCGTCGGACGTTTTTAAGTCGGTTCATTTCTACGAGTTTTCACTGAAGAATGAGTGGCGGGTGACCTAAGCATGGTTCTTTGAAAGGCAAATGGACGAATCTACGCATTTGGTTACTGTGTGGTCATGGAAAGTGCCGAATTTTTTAAATTCCGCTTGCTACCGGATGCTCTGTGCCTTCTGTTCCCCTGGAGTGACGGCACGAGAGTCTCTGAGTCGAAGCTGCAATCTTTCATCTGTAGTCACTTTATTGGCAATTGGAAATCGAAGTAACCCAACAGCGTAAGTTACAACGCTAGCATTTCCCCGCCTGTGCACAAGAAAACCTGTGCCTGTGCACAAGGAAAAAGAAAAGGCAGTTCCACCATCGTCGTTCGGGCTGCGTCACGATGTTCAGTGACGAGCAGAGACAATGTTTGTGCAGATACTTTCGCTGACATAGTCAAATTTACTTTTTTCTCTTAACAGAAAGAGCAGATAGGAGACATGAACAATTCCTATTACCATGATCTTGTCATTTTTCCTCTTTTCGTTTGTCAACCAATAAAAATGCGCTGAGAGCTCAGCGTTGATACTCTTGGAATTTGTTAACATTTGTTTGTGGCATGTCCATTTCGCGTAATAAAATCACTCATTTCACAGCTGAATCAATACCGCATGGTCACAAAATGTGCTATCGGCTTCATATAAAAGTCGAACAAGAAAAAAAATACAACTGAATTGGTGGAAACGAGCATAAAGGTAGCATTGTTTTTTTTATTTCGAAGGCGTGGAGCAGTTTTTTTTTTTTTTCGCATTCACGTTGCACCTGACACGGCTTTACGCATTTTCTCAGCAGTGTGCATTTCCTGGCCCGCCTAAATACACGTGTTTCTCATCGGCGTTTTAGTGAAAGTGAGACTTCCTGATTGTGGCGTAGTATGACAAGACCGTTTTACCTCTCTCAGAAATTGCTTCTATGGCCAATGTAAACAGATTTAGCAGCAGTCCGGCAAGCTGCAGTGACAAAGTTGTAAAAAGAATGGCTTTCAGTTATCCGGATTCCTTTACGTGCAAATAGAAAACTACATACATTGTCGTGTCCCCTCACACTCATCCGGTATCGAGGTCAGCTAGGTATCGGCCCCGCAAGTTCGTGGTACGCTGAGAAAGTAGACCACCTTAGCGAACGAGCCAACAGAGGGATTCATTTAACAAACAGAACGCTCTCTTAGTTGTCGGTGGCTTATCTTACAACACATCACACTGTGTGTGTTTTTTTTTCGATTGTATTGAACAGTTTGACAGTATTGGACTATTGCCTTCAGATGTTCAAGGCAGGTGCGGTCAATCGCAATGAACTTCCTGCGCTGAGAGAACGCTAGCAGGAAACTTAATTTTTTTTTCTTTTCACAACCTCCGCAGCATGTCGGGAGAAAGGCATGTATAGTATAAAATTTTCTAAGTCAATTATATGTAGCAGCTCCGACGTGTTCAACAAGAGCATTGCCGTATATGTAAAAATGATGCTGAGGTGGTATTACTCATTTGGCTTAAATTATGGTTAAGTTTGATAGTCTCAAAGCCAGGTTCAGTGAGCTATTGTAGCGTAATTGTGCAGGAAGTCCTGGAAGTATACGTGTGTTTGCTATTCCATCCATAAATAGGATCCTACTTTTGTCTTGCTTATTTTTTTCCTTTTACAGCTCTCGTTGCAAGGTTGAAACTGGAATGTCATTTGCTATTATTCTACTCTGAATCGTTTGAGTCTAGCTATTACAAAAAAAAAGACAGGTGCAGCATCTTTTTCATTTTACATGAACGCTGACCATTACAACTACCATTACTACGACGCCACGGCTCGGCGGTATTTGATCTTCAGGCAGATTTCGACTAGACCTAATATAAGATAGACGCGCAGTGCAGGCGCAATTCCCGTCTTCGAAGTCGCCTTAACAAGTGCTTAACGAAGGTGTTCCTAGCGCATGGTGAAATCACGCGCGCGGCATTTTCGAGTATATAACAGAAATACCATGCGCCGGACGGTTTCAAAAAAAAAAACACACACACACACGCACACCCTGCCGAGAGCGGCCCTTTTCTTTTTCAAGATTTCCCGGTCAAAAAATACTTGCGATTACTCAAAGCAGCTCAAAGCTCTCAAAGCCACACCGCAAAACGACGGGTAAGGACAGGCTCAAAAACGCCTCGCAGAACGGAAACGACTGCGCCGCTCAGCTGCCTCGCCATTCCGCTGTTTCGGCACTCCGCCGCGGGCGGCGCTGTTCCACCGAGGCGACGGTGGCGCCATGCAACGGGCGCCCGGTCCCTATATTGGGGCCTTTAGTGCAAGGAATGAGTGCACTCTGAAGGTGCAAGACATTGGTCTGATCTCAGACGATGAGACATTCGGCATGGGAATGCTACCATGCTATGGTGAAACTCTGCATGGTTGCAAGGCTTCTACATCACACCTCATGTTTGTGTTGTGCATAATGCTAATATGCCAGCTTTAGGCCTTGTGCAAGGCCTCAATCAGTGTCTGCTACAGTTATGACACAAAATTTTTTGCAGAAATGATGCTCTCCGTGAGATGAGTCTCAAGTGCAAAGAATGCAAGCTTCAAAAAGATGCATGTGGTCACCTGGATTGGCTTTATTGGCTGATACACCGTGGTCACAAAACATCTGCTTTCGGTCCACCAGGTTCGAGCTTGGATGCAGGTTTCCTTCATCAGCTGCTCTTGGCCTGTTGGATTCGAGCTTGGATACAGGTTTTCACTGTGCGACGTCTGCAAAATGCAAAAAAAGGCAGGACTATATTCCGAAATCCGAAAATTCAGCTCATGTCTTTACAAAACATTCTGAGAAAGGGGTAAGTAGGTGCTCTATTATTAACTGATAACAATTGAACACGTTTCGATTATGAACTGCAGAAATATGAGGAACTGACACAAAAATACAGGCTGTTCAACATCAGTCCATCACAAAAGCGAATACCTTAGTCGAACAGATATTTCAAGGGTCTTTGAACCATATCCTATCAATCAGACATTTGAGCACTGCTTCATGAAAAGCTACAACTAGAGTGAACAGAGCAGTGCAAAACTTGAGATTTAAATGGCGTTTGAGAAATAGAAGTGTGCATTCTAGGATATGGCTTAGCACGTAGGGCTAAGGAATAAAACCAAACCTGAAATGAAAGATTATGCAATCCTACATAATAGAAGAATAGAAGAATCCTTCATAATAGAAGAAAAACTAAATTGCACGCAGAACAGTGCGGAAAGTATATCATCATTGCAACTTGTACAAAAACAGTTCATAACACATCTCCAAAAGTGCACGAGTATGACTTGAGCCCAGCAGCGAATTATCGATGGCAATAGCGGGGTACAAGAGCTTACAGTGAGATTATGGAATCTTTCAATGGTGATCGAGAATGCCATGTAGAAGTGGCACAACTCCCCCCAAGGTTACTAAAAGCTTGGTTAGGATTCATGACGGCCCCTCAGCCTTCCTTCCAATAAGGTCTTGAGAAATACCCTAACCACCCGAGGCAGTGGAAACAGTGCCTAGGGATCCGATTAACTGATATTCACAAACATGCCTTGACTAACACCTTTGCTCAAAGCGGTCCTCGATGACCATTTTTTATTGAAATGAAGCTCCACTTGAATTGCTCCTCGAGTGCATGAGAAAACAGAGCATCTATAATTGGCAATGACACTACTACGGGAACACCTAGACTTCCACTTGCAAACATGGGGCATCGCAGCTTTCACACACTGTGCAGACTTCGTTCTACTGCATACCAAGCCTTTCATGAAAGTGGATACAATAAGGATTCACAGACACACTCTCTGAAGCATTGGCTCCGAGAACCTCAATCTGACTCGAAAATACTGAAACATCGTTTCAAGTACGACCAAGAAAAGCCTCCTAAGTTTCTGCGGCTGACGTTGAGCATGGATACTATCGTCGATTGCAGATTTCAATGCTGTAGTTGATCATCGCATTACGCTGCTGTGGTGTAGGCACATTTCAAATCATCACCAGATACCTTAGCAACATTTCAGAGCACGCCGAGTGCCAAGTTGCAGAAAGCATTTGATGGCTAACAGCAAATTAAACATGTGCAGTGGTTTCTGTGAACCACTGTAGACAGTGGTGCAATCGTGGGGAATGTCATATTGAAATAGGAAGACAGCGAGGTACCGGAGGTGCAGTTGTGCCATGGAACACCTGTGCTGCACTAATCAATGGCTTTCTGATTGCCTCAAATATACCTGTATGTCTAGATGCAGTGCTAAAGGGGGGGGGGGTTAAATCTGTCTTTTTAGCTGTGGAAAGATATTTGCAGTAAGTGGAAGGCATGGCTTTTCAAGTGCGCTTAAAATTATAGCTCCTAGCTTGCTTGGAAACAGAAGCGGCATTTGCTACTGGGAAGTCAAATTTGTTGGCTCGGGTGCATGCGCTATAACATGCTTCTTTGAACCTCACATGTGCTCAACGCTCGCCGCTGAGCACTCAGAGGGCAAATACGCAACTAGGTCACTAGAGTTCACAGCAGTTCGAGCATGCACTTTCCGGGCCAAATTCAATTCAAATTCAAGTTCTCAATGCCTAAATCCTGTTCTACATGAGCCATATGTCACTGGCAGTGAATGTTGGAGGATGTGAATTGTTTTCAGGCATTTTTCACAGCTGCCTTGTTCATGCAGTCTGCAAAACATATTTTACTAGGCTGTGACCTTTTTTTAACGTCCAAAAGCGACTCAGGCTATGAGAAATGCTGTAGTGGAGGACTTCAGAAATTTCAACCACCTGGAGTTCTTTAACGTGCACTGATGTCGCACCGCACATGGGCGCCTTGCTTTTAGTCTGCATCGAAAAGCAGCCGCCACAGCCTACTAGCCTGTGACTCTTGAGGCAGCTTGTGGATGCTGTTCATGAGGACTTGACATTAGAAAATGAGCTTGTTACACGTAGTGGCATGCACTTTCCGGGCCAAATTTTGGCCTTATGGTCATTCGTTTGGGGGGACCAGAGCAGAGGTGCCGAGCAGTACAGAGAAGTAGAGGAGCACGCCGATCGAGCGAGGGTGTAATTTTCCTCTCACGGGAACGCTCTCTGCGTGTCGATAGAGAGTGTTCCAGCATGCCCTCCCCAGCATTCTCCGCCTACCTGCAGTAGCAGCAGTTGAAACCCGAGGAGAAGCAAACACTCCATGTAGAACTGCTTGCTTTGCATGCCTTTGTTCTCACAGCGCTGCGATCTGCCTCCTTTGGCCCTTTCGATGCCAGCAGTGACTCTCAAATCTGAGCAATGCTTTGCAGCCGACAATTAGAGCGTCACCGACTCGAGAAAAGAAAAAAGACGGCGCGGATACACCGCTTTATGTCATGTGACTTCCTCTACACGCGCTTTAGATGAAGGAGCAGCCGGGAGTGCATTCAGATGCTCTCAGCAAAGGTAAAGACCTCCTCCTCTACCATTGCAAGCCAGTGATTCTACTCCTGCTCTACCACTGGAGGGCACCCGCTTGTCTGAGAGCACTTTCGAAGTGTTCTCGAGGGCGCCTACTCTCCCACTCGAATTCGCCATTAGTCTTGTCACCGTATGCCACTTGTGATGTCTGGAGTGGATAAATATTTCTGAAGGCTAAGTCGGAGGAAATGCTGAAAAGCATTCAAGAATCTGAACTGAACCTTAAGTAGAGAAAAGACTGTTTTCTGCACTTTATGGCGCTGAGGTAGCGTCGAGTGGAGACATGTTTTTGAATTCTGCCACAAGGGTGAAATTTGAATTAACTATTCCACACGCAAAACACTCATGTCCTAATGTCAAGTCCTCTGAACATTCAGAAGCAAACTCGATATTCACAGGCTAACAGAACATGTTTCCCAGGCTGCATGAAAAGGCAGCTGTGAAAAACAGCTGAAAACGCTTAATGTTAGGGAAAATGTCGCTGCTGCTGTGATATTGTTCATGTAGAACATGAAATATGCATTAAGAAATGCTGTGAAATTTAGTGACCAAATTTGTTTATTAAGATTTGATTTGAAGTTGCTGCTACACTTGATCTTTGAGCTTGCAGGGCTCAGGGGAGAGGGAAGAAAATCTGCGTGCTTCGTCGCTACATATGCACCCAAACCAACAAATTCAACTCGATGATTTAAGTTTCCAAACAAACTCAAGCGATATATATCGCTTGAGTTGCATTTGGATTTATATAAAGAAACAGAATTAGCGTCTTAAAAAGAAACATAGAAGCATACGCGAAACCATCAGATTAGTCGGTAAAACGTGCGTGTTTTGCACTGAAGTCACACTTCGGCAGCGCTTTCCACTGTACCTGTTCATAGAATTTAAAAATCATTTTCTACCGCCAAAGAAAACTTACTTGCACAAACGTTCCTAAATTCGAATCTACTTTCGTACTATGTACATTGAGGCGTCTCAATTGTTTTAATCTCGAGGATATGCATTTTGAATACAATCCTTAATAACACAAAAACGTGACTTTTGACGGAGTTGGAAGGATACCGTTTTAGAAACCGCTTCACTAAATGAACTTCTATTATTTTTAACATAGGTAACAGCAACAAATGAAATGGTAATTTTTCTTTATTTTAGAAGTTTGTAAAACGCCTCATTTCTTGCGTTATAAGAGATACAAAATAAAGTGAAAATTTTGTAATGTTCTATTAATGAACTCCCATCGCCGAACTAAGCAAAGAAAAACCTTATATGCTAATATATGTGTTGCATTTCGCGCTAAAATTAAAATTTCGTACCTTAGGACCATTTTTGCACCTTCCCGGGTATTTCAAACAACGCCTATGCAAACAACACAATAGAAAAAAAAAACTTCGACGAAAGTCTTGCATGTATGAGACCACGCTGAAAGTACAAGTGAAATAAACTGCTAATGGTGCGACTCTACAATTCAATAGAGCCATGCCTCCGCTGGCTGGCGTACCACTTAGCAGTCAGGAATGATATTTTTTGCAATAAGGAGAGGACTCCCTTTCTTTAACGTCGGTATTCATAACACAATACGTGTATAGAACAGATGGAATAAATAAACTTTACCGTTCAGATTGAACCAGCAAAGGGACAACTGAAGCGAAATACAAGCACAAAATTAAGAATAAAGAATTAAAAATTCGGGACGAGATTCTGGAGCGTTGAGATACCTTAGCTTCTCGAGGCGGTCGAGATCCGATCCAACTTGAGTTTGGTTGTCGAAGTTGGCTGCCTGGGTGGGGGGTCATCGCTAGCGAAGGCTCCACGAGCGCACGCAGTTGAGCAGCCCATCGTCATCCTGCATACCTCCTCCAGACTGCAGTGCCGGATAGCCAAGGCAAGCAAGGTCTCTTGTACGCCGACGACAGGAACGCAACGAAGAAATTGAGGCACAGGCCCCCGGATGAGAGATGTGCGAGAAAATCGCCGCGTCAGCGGCTTCGCGGGGACGAGTTCTTTGAACAAAAGCCCGAGGAACATGGGTAGCAAGAAAGCCGGGTAGCGAGAAAGCCGGGCGGGTCATTTCATCCATGCGGGCGACCATGGCGGTTACCGCTACACAGCTAAAGCTTCTTGAGAAAGAAGCGGTATATCGAACAATGATGAATCTGCTACTGGTTAATTAAGAGTTGTCAAGGCTGGCTGGAAGAAACTAGCACCGCAAGGGAATCCTAATCTTCTCGACGGTTGCGATGTCGCTCAATAAGATATGGCTTGCAGTGGCAGCTCTGGCAGTAGTAAAAATGCGCAGGATGAAGCCTGGCGCCGCCGGCGAATGTTATGCGTTGCCGTTGAAAATTCCGCGTGCCTACACGCGTCTTCATGTCTCTTTCTCGTGTGCGCATGCCGCTCCGTGTTATGGGATACTATTTGTATTGCTGGCTTGAGCAAGTTCTGCGGACCAACTCTGCCTGGCGCTTTCACGCCGTCGACTATATCATGCAGAATATCCTGAACTTTCATCACTCTTTCTCCTACTGTTTAACCTTACGGCCGCATTTATTACACTGTTGGCGTTCCTCAGTTTGCCTCTATATTTTTCGGAAATCTACATATCCACGTTAATACACATACAAAGGAATATATATATATACATATACAACAAATCTATGTCACCTATATGTAAGGTGGACGCTCTTAAAGATTTGTGCGAAGCACGTTGTAAAAGCGTGAGCGCGTTTGCGCGTGACGCTGCCCAATGACGAATGTTCTTCGCTTAAAGCATTTCATCAGCGATGAAGCAATGAACGATAACTATGATGTCTTATATTTTTAGGCGAGTTTTTTTCTCTCTTTTGCGCTCAAACATGCTTGAATTAATGACGTCGAAGCTTTAAGGAGCTCGTGGTACAATAATCTAATGCTTTCCGTCGTTTTTTGTTGTTTTTCTTTCTTTTCTGCGTTGCAAAATTCTATTTTGTTATTTTTCATTTATACCGGTTTAAATCCGCTTTGATACTGGTGTTGCGGGTTGGGGAGCGCTTTCTCTATTTTTTTAATTGCTCACAGTAACTTTGGTGAAGATATCAGGTTTCTGTAATGCCTAAACAAAATTATAGAAAGTAATGTGGTGCAATTGCTGTTTTCGGGTGATTCTACACTTCAATTCCATCAGTTTTTTTAAGCTCACCATAACGGTCGGGCTAAACCACACTGAAAGCTTTCCTTCGCTGCCTTATGACTGTAATGGGCATTCATTACAGGCCTAAGTTAAGGTAGTTAGTGTGAACAGACTCCTGGCCTACCTGGCACGAAGTCGACTGTGGGCCGCCAAATTTGCGAGCAGGCGTTGCCAAACAGGTTGATGTTCTGTCGGGGTTACGAGCTCGGCTCTTGGAAGCTGGCCGACGGCTGCCCAATTTAGTACATGGCCAACCGTTGGCCGCTTAATAGCCGAGCAACCTTCGCCGAATTGGTAGGCAATCAGTCGGATGCTTTATCGTGGGAATTGGTCGATGGCCGACGATGCACCGTCATTCAGCCGAGCATCCAATGCCAGTCAGGCTGGCTTCCGACCAGAAAGCCGATGATCGGCCATAGGTCGGCAGTCAGCCAATGCTGATTGGGCTGGCAGCATGGCTAGCTTTTAAGGTTTTCTTCTTGAAAGCTGGTAATGGCCTATTTGCTAAAATACACACAGGCGAGAGGGAGGTGGTGAAGGGTGGCAGTTCCAGGCTCTACGGGGCGGGACAGTAGGTCAACGCTGCTTGCGGCGGGGGCTAGCCAGCCACTGACTTTTATCTCTTGTAGGCCATCATTGCATCCGCCACCACTTCGGTGGTGGTGGACGACGGCTGTTGTTGAGGCGCTCGTTTTTTCTCCCTCTTCGTTTTTTCTTGTCTATTTTCTCTTCTGTCCGCACGAGCCAGCGGAGGTGGCTCAGCTACAGAGCCAGTAGCAGGCCCGTGCATTTTCATTTCTTTCTTCCTAATGCCACAACCACCGCAACAAATACACACATTTTTCCTGTCCTCTATTATTGCGATGGATGCCTCCAATTGTAGTCAAGATTCGTATCCCGCGTACCAATCTCTCGTTTGGGCTCCAGATCACCAAGCTCTTCAAGGAAATGAGGCAGCCGACGCCGCCGCCCGTGCGCTCTCTCTCCGGGCATTTTCCACGGGACCCGACACGGACCAGGATTTTGATTTCGGCCCAGTTTACATATTTAAAGAAATATGTGAATATTACAGTTCCACGCACCAAACTCTTCCCATCCTGTGCGAAGGGCTGGGGAAGGCGAACGAGCGGGTGCTCCTGCGCCTGTTTACCAATACAATGTTGTTCCCGGCTACTCTAAAACATTTTGATCCGCAATTCGACGGGCTGTGCTCGCACTGTGGGGAGGTGTTTGACACCTACCACATGGTGTGGGCCCGCCAGAAAAACCCATCTTTGACCCCTATCCCCAACCCCACACGAGAGAACTGAGAGGCGACCCTGTCCGGCTGCTGCACCCTAGAGGCCAAAAAGGTCTTTAAGCAGCGCACCCTGGCTGCAGCAAACGCCAGTGGAGTGCCTGTAAAGGTATCCCACCTAGTGTATATACCTCTATGTAATACAATAATTGTTTTCCCCGCCACCACCCCCAAGTTTTCAGCCAGCGTGTGCTATCTCAGAGCTATGATGACCTCGACCACTAAGGCCGTTCGTATGCCAGCAATTCAGCCCACTTGGTTACCGGTACAGCGCCACTGAGCTCGATGCCTTGCGACAGTTTAGGTCGTACAGCAGCAGTGGTATCTTTACGGCAGTACCTTCACGCTAGTCACTGGCTGCGAACCGCTCATCGTGAAGAACCTAAGCTCGTACCTCACGCGTGGAAGATCTAACTTCAGGGACATAATTTTTAGATAGCACTCAAACTAGGCAAGGCGCTTACTACAGCGGACTCCTTTCGTAGATTTTTGGTGAGCACAGTGCATGAGTATTATCCTGTCATTGACATAGATGACCTTCACGCTGAGAAGGGAAACGACAAACACTGGAGACCTTTCTTTGGTTTTGTATCGCCTGGACCACACTGAGCCCTGACATTTGTTACTTGATGAACAGCCAAGGAACACTACGAAAGCGCACAGGGGCTACTTGGTTAGGAAGAAAAGCTAGCCTTGAATGAGAACGAATGGTGGGGCCGAAGTCAATGATACTGTATGTCTTCTGGGTTTTTCATGAAGACCCATATGTTGGTCATTGTGGAGTAGCAAAGACATAGAGGAAGTTGGAGCGCTACTCCTCTTTGCAGGGCATTCGTTCGGACTTTCGAGACTACTGCGCTAACTGCCGTTCTTGCCCAGAAGAACAGCCCTCAAAAACCTCTTCAGTAATTTGAAAAGGCCTCAATGCCTTTTGAAAAAGTGGAAATGAATATTATGAGCCCACTTCCCACAACAAAGACGGACCAAAATACGTATTGGTTTGTTGACCACTTGAATAAACATGCTGAAATAACAGCACTGCCTAGTCAAGAAGCAGAAACCGTGGCGCGTGCCTTTGCAAAAATTGACTTTTTGCAGCACGGCGTCCTGCGGCAGCTGTAATAAATCATGGGTCAATTTTTTTCTGCAATTTGATTCAATTTGTCTATTAACTTATTGGGTTTAAGAAAATGCGGGCAATCCTTTACTACCAGACTTGTAACGGCAGTCTGGAGAGGCTAGACCAAGCCACAAGTGATTGGGATTAGTGATTTGGATTAGTGGATACCGTTTGTCGTCTTTTCGTATAACGTGGCGCGACACGCGAGCACCGGCGACTCGCTTTTCTAACTTTATATGTCCGCGACACGAGCCGAACTGACACCTAGAATGCAAGTGGCCCATAACTTGACATCAGAATCATTGTGGGAAGCAGGAGACAAGAGTAAACGGCAGTACAATACTAGGGCTAGTGCTGTACCATGTAGGGTGGAAGACCGCGTAGACGTACAGTGCGTGCAGAGAAGGCGGGGCTCGCCCGCTGCCTTTAGAAAGGACCGCACCACATAGTAGAGCAGCTCTTGGGGGGTAAATTTGAAGATTAGAGAGATCACTGGGATATTAATGGTGGTGATTCACGTTAACAGCCGTCAGCCTGCTCGCCTCTTGCCTAAACGGTGACCAAGAGGGCACACGCCCTGACATTGTTAATACCCCTCCATCATAGCATGATAATAGAGCTGCCGACATGAAACAGTTAATCCCTGTGATTAACTGGAAACATTTGCGCAGTCGCAGCTCGGTGGTGCCTTCCTTGAGGAGCAGTGATTTCAATCGGCCCATCGTATAAACCGGATAACTTTCCTAGAAGCAAAGGCAGCTAAACCGGCTCTTACTCGCTCTCTTTCCGGCTGCTGGGTACCATTACTATAACCGAGTAGGTGGCGTCCTGAGCTAAAGCTATGGAGTAAAACGCTTAACCCACACTTGAAGTAAAATGGCAATTTTTTTTCTATTGCTTTGCACCTAACACTCACGCTCTTTTGGTTTGATTTTTGTTTACTTGCTTTCGATGGTTTTATGAATCTCACGTTTTTTACTCGAGGGGCATTTATACTGAAGAAAAGTATTTGAAACTGTGCCCTGGCTCAAGGCTCTCGAGGAAGATAGCAATGACTAACGTGGGATGCGTTCCCCGAGCAGGGTGTTTGTGTATGTGTGGTGAACTTCTAATGTTGAGCGAACAATTTTATTGAGAAAGTTGCGACGACTTCTGCACGTAGACGCCGCTACAGACGCCAGTCAGTGACTTCTTGGACGCGGTTAATCGCGCCATGCCGGCGTCGTGTTACCGACATGTAAGCATAATCAACTGGGAGCCGAAGTGTGGGAACCTGGTCATATAAGGACACCTATACACGACTGCGTTTGGAGAAGGCTCAAGTGACACGGTCGCTAAGAGCGAGACGGTAGCCGCCGAACGGGACTGCCAATCTTTATGGCGAAGAATGAATGGCGGGACAAAGGAGCCTGGGCGTTAAAAGAGGAGGTTAATGGGAGAAACGTGAAGAGCAAATTGAGCTAGACGGTCGGAGGAGCTAGGCAGAAGAGCGGGACAGAGCCACGACCAGAGAGCCCGATGTCTAGCTGTCGTTCAAGTTCGACCTGCGTAAACCAACCTCCAATACTTCGAGCTTATCCAATGGTCAGCTGGAAACGAGGGCAGCAGATACAGCTATCGGCTGTCCACAACCCGGCCATGATGGATGTCCTGGCTTCCTTGGAACCAGTATTGCATGACGGCCGCAGTCCCATGAACACAAGCCTTAAGTCATATAGAGCCAGCTGTCCTAAGTAAATATGTTAAAATTGATATCCAGAGTCTGTACCTCTATCTCCTCATGCTCAGTTCGGACCCAGAGCCACTTTAAGTTAACGGTCTAAAACGTATTGTAGATGGGATGCAAACTGAAGCATGAACCTTCAAACTCGTAACAGAGAACGCTGGCTTTAAGCCATAAAGAATCATTACTTCAAGGTAAATAAAACTGCACTTATAGTGAAAGCCTGACTTGAGCAGCAGCAACTGGAAATGTAGTGAAAATGTTCTCGAAAAGTGCAAGAATCGTAGAATTTCATTATTCCTGAGCCAAGTTTCATGATCGTTAGCCATCAGTAGCAATCGTAGTCGCTGCTGCCGCGTAGATCGTGGCTCGCTTGGGCGTTTGATAACAGTGTCGACAAGGCATGCTATATTGCTTATCAGTCTGAAAAAGCTTAATCATTCATCTTTAGTGAGAATGCGTAACTTTTTGACGTGTTTATTTTCGGTAGATAAAGGAGCGCCGAAGACGGACCTTTATGAAGACAACAATATTCACGATGTTTACCGCACAGTGCGAATTATGTTTTAGGTAAAATCGAGGCTTGACTGGCGGCGAGATAACACAGTTATTTTGTATCCGGGCAAACGATGATTGCGACATCCTGCGAGTTTCCTGCACAGCTCGAGATGAAACAACATGCAACGCACGAGGACCTAGTGCTATCAGTGGAACGCATGAGGTTGTTGTCGGCCTACCTTTTTTGGAGGCAGCGGACAACATGGCTTCCCACCGTCTTTGCCTCAACTGCTCCTCCGCCCTCGATACAGACAGATGTAACCATCGACTTTGGCAACTTGGATGGACTGCTTATTAACCAGGATGAAAAAGGGCTGGGCATCAACACAATGAAGGTCACAGCAGGAATCTCATTTGCTATCCCAGCTGACTATACACTCAACGTCCTGCTAGAAGCGTCAAGGAAAACCAAGACAATACGTGTGCTGAACGGTGGTACCCGGCTATCACTATGGCGACGCTTACACCGAGCCTTATCATAGAGTTGTAGCAGGGAACCCCGTATTTTCACACGTCACCAGTGGAGTCTCAATCTTGAAGGTCATGTTGGGGTTACAAGCAAACCTGGCTGGCCTGCAGCCCGGTGACATCATTCTTAAGAACGTTGGCTTAGATGTCTAGGCCCTGGAAGTCTGCGTTGGGGATTTACGGCTCGCGGTCACTCATTCCCGACCTGAGCTAGCGTCCCAAAAAGGTATTAGGTCCAGGAATCAATTGCGGTAGCGCGAAACTCTCAGATAAGCGCAGGAGAGCGAATGCTCTAAAACCTAAACTTTTCGTTGCTTCCGTACAAGATTACTATCGAATAAAAAAATGAAACTTGCGCTTCTAATTTTTATGTCTAGGCTAGCAGTTTTCTTGGATCCACTGAGTTAACTTAATGATTTGGAGGTCCGCTACTGCTTCAGAATACTCCGAATCAAAATTATCACTTCGTTTGCGTTTTCACTAAGCTAATACGCAGTCAGCCCGTCATCTGTGCGATTTCAGTGTGACTTTAAAGAGCTGAAGTTTTTATAAATCAGTCGTCAGCCCTGAACAATGGCAGGTTATTTCATCATTTCTCCTTCACTCTCACCTAGCGCCTTTTCCTCATTGCACGCTTGATAATTCTGTCGAGAATTATGACAGTTGCTGCAATATTTAACAATGAAGCATTTGTCTTTTCACCTGCAGATCAGAGCATGTCGACTTTAGCTAGCAGCAAAACACAAGCGTGCCACTTGGAGATGGTAGTTGCAGGAGGCATGACCGGGAACAAGTATTGTGTCGTCTTCTGGGACATATAAAAGCCACCCGACTACTCGATGTGAGAAGCACCTATCAAAGCATCTAAACTTTTCATGAAGGAAGAGCGAAATTGAATCGATTCCTCACGGGCCTTTGCATTCCCTGTCAGACATACTGGCACTAGGACTTCCAGGCGTAGTGCTAAAGCTTAAAGCTTGGCTTTTCATATACCTTGGCTATTCATCTTGATAGAGTGGCACCACGTGTCTGCATGCGAATATGGACATGTGGAATATTATAGACCTTCGTTGATGTATCACTGCCTAAGCGAGCAAGAAAGTGCATGTACTTGAGTGTTCGCAACTGAAGCCATAAATAGCGGCCTTACAAATTGTCAATTTGTGCCCATACAGGTGGAGCCTAAACGTTCCTCGATATAGTTGTTGAAATACATTTAAGAGACACGTTTTCACCTTTTACCCGTTCGTACACATTTTCCACAGATAGTTGAGAAGAGGTCGAAAATTTTCTGATGAGACCAAAACATGTTATTGGGAATTGTGCAAATGTTTGAAAGTTAAAAATGTAAAAAAGCCACGTAAGTCCTTATTTTTTGCGTATGAAATTCCAAGCACGAAGATAGCGAAATAGGTAAATACTCATAGCCGACGAAGGTTCCTTGCTTTAAACTGAATAAAATTATTTCATTCAATGCATGAAACGAACCGCAGTATCTCGTTAAAACATTTGGGCTCAGGTTTTAGTCTATATTTGTAAAATCGACATTGATGCGCAGGAAAATACATGTGTTTATCAATATACAGCAAAATCACTAAGAAACTTCTAAAAACACCGCTTTTTACATACCAAATGCGTAGAATGTCTTTAAGATGCTGTTTGTGTTACGATCGAAGCTGCGCTCGTAGCTTTTTTTGCAAGTGCTTACTTTTGGCGAGTAACTTTATTATAGCATTCGTTTTGCCTGGACGGTTGGTTACTAGGGCAAAATATATCTACCTGTTTGGCTGCGCCATCGCTTCATGGTCGTGGTTTGCTGCACACCAAACAATTACACGGGTTCAAAACTGCTTAACCGAGTGTGGAACGAAAGCTTTGGCTGCGGGCGACCAAGCGTTTCATCGAATATAACCAGCGTTTCATTGAAGCCATCAAATTTCTCCGGTGCGTGTTAGGTGGTGGTAAAGGCGCTTATTGCATCTAAATATGGGGGATACTTAAGCAATGCTATTAAGGTTATGACGCGATAGCGTAGGCTACCAGCCCACATACAAAGCCCCGCTTTAACCATACCATATAAATGTGCCTTAGTTGTCTATATGGGTAACGCAAATACCAGGGCCCTGACAGGCTAATTCTGACATATTCGTCTCATGTGAAACGAAAAGCGCAAGTTGGCCGCTCGCGCCATTTGCGGCTACAGCATACGAGCATACGCGACGATCCGAGCTGGCTGGGTTCGAGTTCCTTTCACAAGAGAGCCTTCGTTGCACAGTTGAATTTAGAAATCATGAAAACAAACGCTCGCTTGGAGAGGCTCCAAAAAAGTTCCAATGTTCATGCATTCGAATAGCCATGGTTGTGATGATACTGAAGTTCAAGAATTTGCAGCATGGTTTCCTTGCTAGTAAAATTTTAACTCACGTATATGCTCACCAGCTCATGCTTTATACTCCTGCTCCCCTAATGCATGAAAGGGAATTTAATTAATTACTTCACAGAAGCTAAAATTCTTGGTAATGTGGGATGTCCCAATTTAAACGTAACACGGGGTACTAGGTGCTTCCATTTTTTTAGCAGGTGTTCAAGTGCTACCACTGGCGTTATTTTCCGATTGTGCAGATTACCTAGCTACCTAATTAAATGGGCATTTTTCGCTAGACTGCATCGCCTAATATTACTAGAAAGCTTGCCATACTAAGGGCACTTTCATGCCCAGGTACGCAAACATATTTTGTACCTTAATATGCTGGGAAAGGACCTTGTGTTCTTTAACCTTATTCTGGAAGCGGCCTGAGCTCTGCCTTGATTAACGCGGTTATTGGCATGTAAGAGTTTAACTAGAAAAATCTAGAGTACTATGAAGGCGTCAACAACCGAAAAAGGGCAAATAATAATTTGTCATACGATGTTGTTTTACCCCAACAGAGGTCGAGAGCGCGGTATTAAGGCTCCAAAGAGCTTTAGTAAATAATGGGGTAAGGGCATTGGCACATGTCACCTCTGCTCACTTTCAGCTGTCATTGTAGAAAAGAGTGGAGGCCATTTGTAAAGCTTTCTGGACAGTGTGACGTGTACCGTCTGACGTCAATGAAATCTTATCGAGTCTCACATAGTTTTTCGCTTCTGTGAAATTGTCTGCTTGACTGTGCACCTTCACAGCTCTGTCACAAAACAGTACGTAGGTGACGTGACAGGCTAATATTTGTCACTTTATTAAAGGGCAAACTGCATCGTTTCGAGGATGCCCAATATAGAAAATTGTATATTTGTTATTTAAACACACGGGGATGGAATTTTGGCGCAGTTTTGTGCTTGCTTGTGTCGATCGCGGAATGAAGAAGTTTAATTCACATAAACAAATTTCTCATTTCCTTCTCAACTTTCAACATAAATTGTTGTTAATAGTCACATTAAAACGATTTGTCAATGTCGGTATAAAAGCACCAAAAGCTCAAGAACTGGTTAAAAGAACGTGCAAATGCTACGTTGTAAAATGAAGCTTTCTCGTTTTCCTGCTATGCGGGGAGTGGCAAGGCTATACATGATAGCAATGCAACATTTTTACCCATCCCGCGCCTTAAAATGCAAGCTTACCTGCATACACGAACGCCTTGATATGGGTCTTATTAAAGATCCGTGCAGTCACTACGCTGTAGTTCGGACACCCATCGCGCTAGTTTAAAGTATATAATGCATATGATAAACTGGCAGTGGTGACGCCAGGCAGCAGCCATGTTGTGGGAGGCCCGTAGATAACGGAAAGGCGAAATTGCATGCTTAGAAGGCAGCCGATAAGGACGTCTGTAGCAAGCACAAGAACACGCTTGAACACTTCTAGCGAGGCTGCCCGCAAGCGATCAGATCTAAAATACGTTCAACTCTTTGTGAACATATATGCCAGATTTGAAAGCTTTCATAATAACCATGCCTCCTTTTTAAAAAACGAGCACAACTGGGATGCATTTTTTCGTGCTAGGAACGTGCTCATAAACAAACATATAGCGGTGATGAGGTAGTCTGATGTTAACAACTCCATTCGCTTAATTGCAATTTTTTTGCGGAATATAACCTCCTTCATTGGCAGCAGAGCGTATTTTACTATATGTTTGCAGAAGCGGTCGTAATTTCTCTTGTGATAGTTATAATGTGCCACCTTGAATACATGATTGATATGGCCTCAGAATCTCCGCCGTCACGTTTGTGGTGTTGCGCTTCCATCGACAAGGTTTTTATAGGGCATTTGTATAAGGTGGGGGTCGTGAACGCATGAAATTTTGTCATTTAATAACTCACTTTTATCTGCGGAGCCACTCGCAGCATACCTGGTTTTAGATGGTCATTCGACATCAACCAATATATAAGGTTTTGCAATGAATGTAATACTAGGGATGATTTTGGAAATCTCATTGGCAGCACTCCATTCAGCCGTCCTGAGCGCGTAATTGCCGAATCTGACGTAAATTGCTGGAGATTAAATTCTATCGACAGGAAATCTCTTTATAATGCAATCGATTTCATAGTTTTGGGCAGATTAAGGTGTAGGTCGCTATGAAAATGTACTTAATAAAAAAAACAGATTGTTCACATTTAACTGTATTAATTTACGAAATCCTTACAAGCAAAAATTATACATCTAAATATGTCTGCTCCAACGATACAATCAAGTTTGCAACTCCGTGTGCATTTTGCAAACTGATACTAACAGTTTCAGTTAGCATGTAATGAAATATTTTGCTATGCTTTCACGGTCTGAAGTATTTTCTTTCTAGATATCTTGATTTCTACTCAAAATATTTGTTTTTAATGGTGTATGTATATTTGTGCGACTAACAAAATTCTATTAAATTGGACGCATGGTTATTGGACCCCGTAGGTAGCATTTTAATTTTAATTTTAAATTGCATTCCATCAATTTATATAAATTGTACTTTTCACAAAACCACTCCAAAGATAGCTAAGGTTGCAAAACTCCGAGTAGTTTAGTAAACCGAACAGTTTCGCTTTCCACGTATCCAAAAATATTTCCCTGTTTCAGTGGTCTTGTTTTTGTTTCCTCAATAATTTTGAAGTTTTATGTTCACACTTTACTCTGTGCCTGAACGCCTATGTTTGTTCCCATTTATGAATACAATGTTCACATGAAGGGTGCATTACATTTTGACCACGTAGGCTTAGTATACTAGAGCGTTGCCGCGAAGTAGCAAAGCAGTTCTAAAACGGCACTTATGGCGCCTTGTCAAAATCACTTGTGACTCGGCATACGATCAGGAAGTAGCTCATCAGCTTAATTTAGAAATGATTTCCACCAATTTTGTACCTGAAACTTTTGCACTCCGGCTTTTTATTGCGAAAGCAATACTACTTGCACTTTCAAGCTTTTGCGGTGCGACGGCGGTGCACATGAAATGACCTTTCACATGACCTCTGTGTGACATCACGCCTCAAAGCTGGGCGACCAACTTGCGCCGTCCGTGAGAGGCGGTGGTGCGCATGCACGGCGGCCTAACTCCCGCTCTCTCCGCCAGGAGTGCCACCGGTGCTGTGACGTTATACAGCTGTATGACAGTAGCATTGATAATGGCGGTGCATTTAGTTGATAATAAGGATGAGAGCAAACGTATTGCACCGTATGCAGCACCAAAGCTCCAGCTTTCGCATTTCTGCAGTGTAGATTCCACGGTGCTCTCATGTTGTTTTTTTTTGTGCATTGACTACATTAAAGCGTGTGTGTTGGTGCTCATGCAATCAATGTTTGCTTTTGGTTGAAGGCAGGTATTACCTGTTTTCTCATCGAATAGGGGAACGAGCATTAGCGCAATGTGAAAGAAGATTGGATAAAAGAATTGGCCGGGAACTATATATTCGTGCGAGTGCTGGTAGGTCTCGGTATCGCTAAATATTACACGAATTTGTTTGGTTGCTAAGGAATGATGTAAGGGGCCTGTGGCAGCATCGCCTTCATCAACAATTCAGCCTTGGTGAAGATGCAGCTAGTATCAATACTCAGATATCGAGCCCAGACTTGAGTGACGGTTTCATTGAAATTCGTACCTCAGTTAGGAACTTCTTAATAATGCAAAACCTAAACAGAATCATGCATACCTTCTTCAGCAAACGGAAGAACCGCAAATGGACATGGAAAAGTGTTAACGGGGAGACTAAAAATTAAATTGACTTCATACTGAGTTCGACCCCCGACATTGTGCAAGATGTAGAGGTAATCAGAAAAGTGCGATGCAGTGACCACAGAATGGTGAGGTCCCAAATTGCCTAAATCTGAAGAAGGAACGCAACAGATTGGTAAAAAAGAAACCCATTAACGAATTTGCGGTGAGGGGGAGGGCAGAAGAGTTCAGGATCTTGCTACAGAATAGATATTCAGCTCTAACCGAGGCTGGCGACATTACCCTAGAAGCAATGAACAATAATTTCAGAGATATCATTACTGAGTGCACTGTAGAAGTTGGCGGTAGGATAGTTAAAGAGGATACCGGTAAGATGTCTAAGGAGACGAAAGATCTCATTAAGAAACACCAGAGTATGAAAGCTTCCAATCCAAGAGACCAGATAGAATTGGCAGAGATATCAAAGCTAATCAATAAGCGCAAGGTGGCCGATATGCGGAAGCATAACATGGAAAACATTGCGCATGCTGTAAAGAACAGGGGAAGCCTTAAAGCGGTAAAGAAGAAATTGGGCATAGGCAAAAACAGATGTATGCGCTAAGGGACAAGGCGGGCAACGTCATCACGAATATGGACAAGATACTCAAAGTAGCTAAGGAGTTCTATACTGTTCCCTACAGTAGCCAAAGTAGACCGGACCGTAATGAGATTGGCGATAGGGAAAAACAGTCAGACATTCCACCAGTGACGACGGATGAGGTCAAGAAAGCATTAGAAACTATGAAAAGGGGGAAATCAGCTGGAGAGTATCAGATCACTACGAATTTGTTGAAGTACGGGGGGGATATCGTGCTAGAAAAACTGGCCACCCTGTATACGCACTGCCTGGTGTCATCGACGGTACCGGAACGATGGAAGAATGCAAACATTATCCTCATTCATAGAAAAGGAAACACTAAGGACCTTAAAAATTACAGACCAATCAGCTTACTTTCTGTTATGTATAAGGTATTTACTAAGGTAATCGCTAATAGAATCACGACAACCTTAGACGACAATCAAGCATAGGATCAAGCAGGTTTTCGGAAAGGGTGCTCTATTATCGATCATATCCATACCATCAACCAGATGATAGAAAAATGCTCGGAATACAACCAGCATTTATACATAGCATTCATTGACTACGAAAAAGCATTTGACTCAGTAGAAACCTCGGCGGTGATACAAGCATTGCGAAATCAGGGGGTAGACGAGCCGTACGTGAAAGTGCTGGAAGATATATATAGTGGCTGCACAGCAACCATAGTTCTGCATAAAGAAAGAAGCAAAATTCCCATAAAGAAAGGTGTTAGGCAAGGAGACACAATCTCCCCAGTACTATTCACAGCTTGTTTAGAGGAAGTATTCAGAGACTTGGAATGGGAGCAGTTAGGGATAAGGGTAGATGGAGAATACCTCAGTAATCTGCGATTTGCTGATGACATTGCCTTGCTAAGCAACTCGGGGGATGAACTGCAAATAATGATTGATGACCTAGACAGAAAAAGTAGAAAGGTAGGCTTGAAAATCAATATGCAGAAGACTAAGGTAATGTTCAACAGCCTCGGGAAGGAATGCAGTTTACATTAGGTAGCGAAATACTGGAAGTAGTAGGCGAATATGTCTACTTGGGACAGGTATACTAACCGCAGATCCGGGCCATGAAAAGGAAATAACAAGAAGAATAAGATTGGGATGGAGCGCATTTGGCAAGCACTCGCATATTATGACTAGCAGCTTACCGGTATCGCTCAAGAGGAAAGTCTACAACAGTTGCATCTTGCCTGTACTCACCTATGGGGCTGAAACGTGGAGGCTAACCAAGAGAGTTCTACTTAAGTTGAGGACAACCCAGAGGGCAATGAAACGAAAAATGGTAGGGGTAACATTAAGAGATAGAAAGCGTGCAGAGTGGGTCAGAGAAATAACTCAAGTTACCGACATTCTAGTGGAAATTAAGAAGAAGAAATGGACATGGGCAGGACATGTAGTGCGAAGAGAGGATAACCGACGGTCGCTGAGGGTAACACACTGAATTCCAAGGGAAGGAAAGCGTAGCAGGGGGCGCCAGAAAGTCAGGTGAGCGGATGAGGTTAAGAAGTTCGCAGAGGTCAAGTGGATGCAGCTAGCACAGAATCGGGTTAGTTGGAGAAATATGGGAGAGGCCCTCGCCCTGCAGTGGGTATAGTTAGGCTGATGATGATGACGTAAGTACTGTCGTGAGCGAGACAGAAACTTTGAAGAGGTGTATCGCTTCTGGGCAGGAATCGGGTGGCTGAGGGTTTCTATGAGGACACTGTCCTAAACTCCTTACTTCGATAGCGCGAGCAGCGTTTCTTGTGATAGTCATATAGGCATAAATCTCGGTCACTCATAACGCGCTGTTAGTAAAAGCCCGCTCCAAGTTAGGCAAAAGTCATACAGGTACAAAAGCATACGAAGCGGAAAGATTTGTCGAGCATTTTATTACGAGAATTCTTATACACAAGATAGTATTCGTACAATTAGCTAATTTGTCAAAATGAATGGTTTATAAAGTGAAAAGCAAAAACATTCATAAACTGAGCCGTCTCGTGGCCAAAATACCAGAAATTAAATTCAACAGGATAGTTAAGCGGGCGAGTTACTTTCCTGGCCTCTTTGCAGCGCTTGTTCCTGTGGTTTCTTCCTTTTGTCCCGGTTTCTTCGCGCTGTTTTTTGGATGATGTATCACCAACTCGCCCGCTTAACTATCCTGTTGAATTTCATTTCTACTACTACGGACTCTGTAATGTACCCTAACCCATTTCCTGATGACCCGGCTTTCCTGGCCTCGTTGCAGCGCTTGTTCTTGTGGTTTCTTCCTTTCGTCCACATTTGTTCGCGCTTTTTTTGGAATATGTATCACCAACTCTCCGGCTTAACTATCCTGCAAAATACTATAGCGCAGCTAATCTTGGCGGCTTACCGCATTAAACTGCGATAGTTGATTTTAATTGGTGATGGTTAGGTCTCGAGTGGAAGGCAGTGTTTTCGATGTTTCGTCGTTTCACGGGTTCTGATTAGCGTCTCTACACATATTTTTAATTTCATCTGCTTAGATTTAGCGCGACGTTTAATACTCTCGGGTGGTTGGAAGTGCAACGCGGTGGTGTTGACTAGTACAGGTTTGGAGCTCGGGCTTAGAAATAGTGAAACAAAAAAAGCATCTTCACAGCAAGTCGCAGGCAGCTCGGCATTTCACACATGAACCTTTAACGGATCCTTGTAGCTATGGCCGCAATTATTTTTTTAAATGCAATAAAAATGTAAAATATGTATTAAGGAGCCTCAGAATATAGCTAAAATTGTCTCACCTTTTAAAAGCCCAATGCGCGGGACCCGAGCCGGTACCAAATTGATCTGTCTGATTGCATCAGTATATACTGAAAAGGCTAATTCAAAATTATCTATATCAGACCGCTTTTCATGAAGTTTTGCCACCTTGATCCTCCAAATATTATGCAGACCCAACGTCATTAAATTTGTTTATAATACCACGCTCGTTTCCAACCTCAAGGTAGCCGAAGCCATCAGGTGTATGTGAAATATTCTTATTTACAGTCCCTTGAAGGAAATATTAGAAACAGAACATGTAATAAAATAATAAGTTATTTTACTTTTTCGCAGTATACAACACGTGGACTAATATTTTTTTAAAGAGAAGCTACTCCCAAATGCATAAAAACCCCTTGTCTTGCAACCAAGTTTGACCGGGACAGTCCCACTGTGTATTCCAGAGCGAGAGAGAGAAAAATAACTTATTTTCACACATGTGAGAAATACCGTGAGAGAAGGCTTTAGTCTAAGCCGCCTTTCAATTCCCTTCACGCCGGCCTGAATCGCTTTGCACACGCCGGTGGTCAGGGCGATACCGATTACATTGCGTTGCTCTTCTGCTGCGTTCTTGAGAAATTTATTTTCGGGTCGTTATCGGAAGGACAGGTTCAAACCAAGTGGACCAGACCTGCAATGTTATTGCAGTGCATACATCTTCAGTTCAGTTCAGGCGTTCAGTCGTGTCCGACTCTTCGTGACCCTATGGACCATGTCACGCCACGCTTTCCGGTCTCTCACTATCTTCTTAACATCACATAGTTTCATCTGCAATGCCTCGAGAATGCCATCTAACCATCGCGTTCGCTGTATACCCCTTCTCCGGCGACCCTCAACCTTTCCCAACATCAAATCTTTCTCCAGCGACTCCTCTCTTCTCATCAGATGACCAAAGTAGCTGAGCTTTAACTTTAGAATTTGACCCTCCAATGAGCCGTCAGGGTTTATGGTCGACAATATCGACTGATTTGATCTTCTGGCAGTCCAAGGAACTCTCAAGAGTCTTCGCCAGCACCGCAATTCAAACGCGTCAATTCTTCGGCGGTCAGCCTTTTTCACAGTCTAACTCTTTCATCCATACATCACAACTGGAAAGACCATAGCACGGGTTATACGGATCTTGGTTGGCAGACTAATGTCTCTGCTCTTTACTAGGCGGTCAAGGCTAACCATTGCTCTCTTTCCCAGAAGCAGGCGTCTCCTAATTTCATGGCTGCAGTCTCCTTCCGAGGTAATCTTGGCGCCCAAGAACAGAAAATCTGTCACAGCTTCCACTTCTTGTCCATTGATGCTCCAGGACTTGATAGGGCAAGACGCCATGATCTTCGTCTTTTTAATGTTCAGTTTAAGCCCAAACTTCTCACTCTCTTCTTGTACGCGCATCAGAAGTCTCTTGAGATCCAATTCACTTTCTGCCATTAAAGTGGTATCATCCGCATATCTAAGGTTGTTGATGCGTTTTCCAGCGATCTTCACTCCAGCTGAAGACTCGTCCAGACCGGCCTTCCTCATGATGCACTCTGCATATAGGTTAAATAGGCAGGGCGACAGTATGCAGCCTTGCCTCACCCCTTTCTCAATCGGAAACCAATCAGTAAGACCATGCCCAGTTCTGACTGTGGCCTCTTGCCCTTCATAAAGGTTCCTGAGGAGACAGATGAGGTGAATTGGAACTCCCATCTCTTGGAGAGCTTGCCACAATCTGCTGTGATCTACGCAGTCAAACGCTTTCGCATAATCAATAAAGCAGAAGTAAATGGGTTTCTGGAACTCTCTTGCTTTTTCCATGATCCAGCGAAGGTTGGCAATTTGGTCTCTAGTTCCTCTGCCCTTGCGAAACCCAGCTTGCACGTCCGGAAGCTCCCGATCCACATACTGCTGCAGCCTACCTTGCAGGATTTTTAACATCACCTTGCTAGCATGCGAAATAAGCGCGATCGTGCGGTAGTTGGAACAATCTTTGGCACTGCCTTTCTTTGGAATGGGGATGTAAACTGACCTCCTCCAATCCTGTGGCCACTGCAGGGTTGTCCAAATCTTTTGACATAATGTATGCAGTGTGTTAACAGCGTCGTGGTTGAGGTTTTGAAGCAACTCAGCTGGAATACCATCAATACCATCAGCTGGAATACATCTACTTTGCTTCTATTGTCGCCCCTCTGTCGCAGCTCCTCGACAATAACTAAGATTTTTCGCGGTGGCCTCCAGCATGCGACGACGCCTACAATACCTTGCGCCTCCTTCTCATCGCCCCAGCACATTTCGCCGTTTTGACACCCAGGCGCCCGTCGAAGTGTGCGTTGACGCAAGTGGTGTCGGCCTCGACGCTGTTAGACGCTCTGCTTGCTCAGCGCCCTCTGGCTTTGGTGAATATGTGGTTGCTTAAGTCAGTGGTACTCTCACAAAAGCCGAATTTAACTATTCCGTAATTGAAGAGCACTGCTTGGCCATTGGCTGGGCATGCACAAAGTTTGTTTCTTACCTTTACGACTGTCTATTTGAAGTGATAACAGACCATCATGCCCTTTGTTGGCCCTCATCGCTTAACGACCCCTCCTGCCGCCTAGCATGGTGGGACCTTCGCATGCAAGAACATGATATCCGTGTTATTTACCGATCTGATCACAAGCATCAAGACGTCGTTGCTTTGTCTCGCTCGCCAGTTCCAGTCGACCTTGCCAGATTCTCCATCTTGGACTTCATGGCGCCTTCGCTCGACGTCAGTGACATGTCCGCTGAACGACGAAAAGATCCATGGATCGTATCTTTCCTTGAATTCCTCTGCAAACCTCCGGCAATTACCTTTCACGCACCCTTCGCCGCCAAGCTCTTCACTATTAGATTCAGTATAACCTCCTTAACCGGCGAAATTACAACTCAACTAGACGAAAATAGCTTCTCGTGATTCCACGTCATCTATGGACTGAAATATGTACAGCTTTCCACTCCAATACACAGCGGGTCACGCCGGAGTATCAAGAGGTACACTCAAGTCCGTCTTCACTACAAGTGGCAAGTTATGTAAACCTCAGTTATGACGTACGTCCGATCGCGCTTGGCAATTCTCAACGCCGAAAACCCACATTGGTGAGTTACAAATTCTCATATTGTGAGGAAGAGGAATTGAGGGTTTCTGATGAAAGACGACGGTGAAGTGTGCGCAGTCAAGTGGGCGGTACTGTATTTCCCACTGTGCTAGGTAAGGCAGACTGGTTTACCTGGCCGTATCAAGGCCCTAGGTATTATCTTGATGGAGGTGCTAGGAGCTTTTCGTTTTATTTCGAAAGACACTTGGATGGACTTTCTGCAATTATCGGAGTTTTCCGCTGAGCGGGCCTTCAGCACAACGCTAAGAAATGCCGCATCACTCACCGAGAAATTAAGATTCATGGGTCACCTGGTTAATACTCACGGTGTCCAGTCCGAGCCAAAGTCCGCGTAGGTAGTTCATTCGCAGCTCCTAGTCTGCGCTTGACGCCCGATGTTTCATCGGTTCGTGCTTCTATTTGCGTCGGTTTGTGCAAAACCTTGCATAAATTGCCGGTTCTTTCGCAAAAGGAATTGACCTTTTACGGGTGCCAAGACCAGGTGGACACTTTCTCAGCACTTACTGCCGCATTCACCATGCCATCAGTCTTAGTCAATTTCTACCCATCCGCTCCTACAGACATTCCCACCAACACCAGTTGCCATAGCTTTGGAAAAATCCTTGCTCAGCGACAGAGTGGTGCCTACCGACTTATCGCTTATGCATCATCATCATCAGCATCATCATCAGCCTGATTATACCCACTGCAAGGCGAAGGCCTCTCCCATATTTCTCCACTTAACCCGGTTCTGTGCTAGCTGCATCCCCTTGACCCCTGCGAACTTCTTAATCTCATCCGCCCCCCTAACTTTCTGCCGCCCCCTGCTACGCTTTCCTTCCCTTGGAATCCAGTTTGTTACCCTCAGCGACCATCGGTTATCCTCTCTTCGCACTACATGTCCTGCCCATGTCCATTTCTTCTTCTTAATTTCCACTAGAATGTCGGTAACTTGAGTTATTTCTCTGACCCACTCTGCACGCTTTCTATCTCTTAATGTTACCCCTACCATTTTTCGTTTCATTGCCCTCTGGGTTGTCCTCAACTTAAGTAGAACTCTCTTGGTTAGCCTCCACGTTTCAGCCCCATAGGTGAGTACAGGCAAGATGCAACTGTTGTAGACTTTCCTCTTGAGCGATACCGGTAAGCTGCTAGTCATAATATGCGAGTGCTTGCCAAATGCGCTCCATCCCAATCTTATTTTTCTTGTTATTTCCTTTTCATGGTCCGGATCTGCGGTTACTACCTGTCCTAAGTAGACATATTCGCCTACTACTTCCAGTATTTCGCTACCTAATGTAAACTGCATTCCTTCCCGAGGCTGTTGAACATTACCTTAGTCTTCTGCATATTGATTTTCAAGCCTACCTTTCTACTTTTTCTGTCTAGGTCATCAATCATTATTTGCAGTTCATCCCCCGAGTTGCTTAGCAAGGCAATGTCATCAGCAAATCGCAGATTACTGAGGTATTCTCCATCTACCCTTATCCCTAACTGCTCCCATTCCAAGTCTCTGAATACTTCCTCTAAACAAGCTGTGAATAGTACTGGGGAGATTGTGTCTCCTTGCCTAACACCTTTCTTTATGGGAATTTTGCTACTTTCTTTATGCAGAACTATGGTTGCTGTGCAGCCACTATATATATCTTCCAGCACTTTCACGTACGGCTCGTCTACCCCCTGATTTCGCAATGCCTGCATCAGCACCGAGGTTTCAACTGAGTCAAATGCTTTTTCGTAATCAATGAATGCTATGTATAAGGGCTGGTTATATTCCGAGCATTTTTCTGTCACCTGATTGATGGTATGGATATGATCGATAGTAGAGTACCGTTTCCGAAACCCTGCTTGATCCTTTGCTTGATTGCAGTCTAAGGTTGTCCTGGTTCTATTAGTGATTACCTTAGCATATACCTTATACGTAACAGACAGTAAGCTGATTGGTCTGTAATATTTAAGGTCTTTAGAGTCCCCTTTCTTGTGAATGAGGATAATGTTTGCGTTCTTCCATGGCTCCGGTACTGTCGATGACACCAGACACTGCGTATACAGGGTGGCCAGTTTTTCTAGCACGATATCGCCCTTGTCCTTCAGCAAATCTCTAGTTATGTGATCCTCTCCAGCTGATTTCCACCTTTTCATAATTTCTAGTCTTGACCTCGTCCTTCGTCACTGGTGGAACGTCTGACTGTTTTTCCCTACCGCCAATCTCATTACGGTCCTGACTACTTTGGCTACTGCAGAGATCTGTATAGAACTCCTCGTCTACTTTGGCTCTTGTCCATATTAGTGATGACGTTGCCCGCTCTATCCCTTATCGCATACATCTGGTTTTTGCCTATGCCCAATTTCTTCTTTACCGCTTTAAGGCTTCCCCCGTTCTTTACAGCATGCTAAATTTTCCTTATATCGGTCGCCTTGCGCTTATTGATTAGCTTTGATATGTCGGCCAACTCGATCTGATCTGTTGGATTGGAAGCTTTCATACTCTGGCGTTTCTTAATCAAATATTTCCTCTCCTTAGACAGCTTACAGGTATCCTCTCAAACTATCCTACCGCCTACTTCTACCGCGCACTCAGTAATGATATCTCTGATATTATTGTTCCTTGCCTCTAGGGTAATGTCGACATCCTCAGTTAGAGCTGAATACCTATTCTGTAGCGAGATCCTGAACACTTCTGCCCTCCACCTCACCGCTAATTCGTTGATGGGTTTCTTTCTTACTAATCTGTTGCGTTCCTTCTTCAGATTTAGGCTAATTCGGAACCTCACCATCCTGTGGTCACTGTATCGCACTTTCCCGATTACCTCTACATCTTGCATAATGGCGGGGGTTGAACACATTATGAAGTCGATTTCAGTTTTAATCGCTCCGTTAGGACTTTTCCATTTCTATTCCCGGTTCTTCTGTTTTTTGAAGAAGGTATTCATGACTCTTAAGTTATTGCGCTCTGCAAGCTCAACTAGTAACTCCCCACTGCTATTCCTACAACCAATGCCATAGTCACCTACTGCCTTGTCTCCCGCCTGCTTATTCCCTACCTTGGCATGGAAGTCGCCCATTAGTATAGTGTACTGCGTCTTTACTTTTCGCATTGCTGATTCTACATCTTCGTAGAAGCTTTCAACTGCCTGGTCATCATAGCTACATGTAGGTGCATAGGCTTGTACAACCTTCAGTTTATACCGCTTATTAAGCCTAATTACGATGCATGCAACCATTTAATTAATACTATAGAATTCATCTATATTACCCGCTATATACTTATTGACATGAAACCTACTCCTAATTGTTGCCTCTCTGGTAAACCTAGATAACACAGTACATGCCCATCCTTCAGTACAGTATATGCCTCATTCGGCCTCCTAGCCTCACTAACCCCTATGACATCCCATTTCATGCCCTCTAGTTCCTCTAATAGCACTGCTAAACTAGCTTCACTAGCTAGGGTTCTAGCATTAAACGTTGCCAGGGTCAGTTTCCAATGGCGGCCTGTCCAGCGGAGCCAGGCTTTCTTAGCACCCCCTGCTGCATCACAGGTCTGACCGCCGCCGTGGTCAGTTGTTCCGCAGCCGCTGGTGACTGAGGGCCGGCGTTTTATGGAGCTTATCATAGGAGGTTGTGGCCAATTACTGCACCAGGGTGGCCAACTCCTGTTCTGGTGAGGGAGTGCGTTGCCGGAGGTGTTCACCGGCATCAGATCGCACCCCAAACCTGTGTATGCAATTCCATCGACACGCGGTTTTTTTTTTCTTTTTTTTTTGTTTTTTTTTTATCCGGCGGAGAATTGCGCGGCACCGGGAGTTGAACCCCGGTCCTCTTGCATGCGAGGCGGATGTTCTACTGCTACGCCACCGCTGCACCATCGCTTATGTAAGTCGTCTTTGGCACTCTTTAACCGATTCCCATCGCGCCCGCTCCATTTTCGTGCGTTGGTTTTGACCTGTTCATACCGTTTCCAGTTTCTTTATCAGGAACGAATAGATTCCTGTAGCGATAAAATGTAAACCCGCTTCGCCATCATGTGAGCCATACCAACAAGCTATGCGACAGGCATCCCAGACTTCCAGCTGAATGACGTCATAGTTGACCATGGCACGGCAACTGATAACCGACCAACCTGCTTCCTGGCAAAAGTGGTCAATTGGACCCTTCATTCATGATCTGTCCGTCACAAATTCAGTACAGCTTTCCAACCCCGACTCTCTCACGGAACGCTTCACCACATGCTCACAAAGATGCTCTCTATATATATCTGCGATGACCATCGCAATTGGAATGTGAGATTACCTTTTGTGACATTTGCATTTGACTCCACCCGTCACGATAACGCTGGAAACACTCCTTGCTATCTTCATTTTGGCGAGATCTAGAGCTCCCATTCGACACGGTTTTCCCTGCTCCCAATGCCGTCAGCCGTTAAACCTAAGACATGATTGTCCGAGCTGACGCCGCCTGTCCAATTGACCGCAGCTGATTTTCTGCCTCGCAGGAAGCTCAAAAAAGCTATAACGACAGCTATACCCTGACGTCCAATATGCACCTGGCTCTCTTGTTTTGCTGTAGCTACCATCTTATCGTATCGGCCAAGTGAAAATTCTTTCCGCTGCATAATGGTTCATACCATGTTTTTTGCCAAGTTAGAGACGTTACGAGAGCGAACCCTTGGAACCCTTGGTTTCCTCGCCATCGGCACCACCATCTGAGATACTCCGCGTGACCCGTCTGCAGACTTACGAACTGCCTTCTCCGTTCCCGCCCTAGCAAGTACCATGACTGTGCTTAAAAAGTGAGGTGGTCATGCGACAAAGGAGAATGAAGGGTTTGCGCTGAGAGACGATGGCGCTGAAGTCTGATTTATTTCTTAGAAAAGGGAAAAGGAAACGCAAGCATGCCTTCCTTATGCGCACGGCATTTCGCACCGGCTGAAGAAGATTGGGCAGAGGTTTGATGTGAAGGTTGTTTTTTCTCCTCCTTTAAAGTTTAGAGGGATCTGCAAAAAAGTTAACCAGGAAGAATCTGCAGATGAGAAAAGTGCGTGCGGCGTTAAGCATGTTTCGCCTTTTGATCCATGCTCTAAGGGGGCAGTTTACAAAGTTCCCCTCTTGCGGCCAGTGCTACGTGGGGCAAACTGGGCGATGCCTCAATGAAATGCAAATGTCGTTTCCTGCACGGTGCAGTAAATTTGGCGAACCATTGCCTGAAACACGAGTGCAGCCCATATTTCCAAAACACGGGTATTTTGGCGCGGGTAACAGAAAAGAAAAAGCGTGAGGTTCTGAGGCCTTTCGGATGGTTTATGGCAAAGAAGGCGATTACGTTAGCGCCCCTTCCGTAGCCCTTTCCCGCCGGGAAATAGATATTTTGAGAAGAAACAAAAGACTGGCATGAGGATCACCCGTGCGTGTCTGTTAGATGCGCGGGGGGGGGGGGGGGTGATTGAGTGCGATTTTATCCCAGGCATTGATTAGGTGTTTATTTTTCACATTTTCATTTTCATGGTTTCATTCCTTAGTTGTTCTTGCTGTTACTGTGCACTGTTATGATTTGGGTTTATTTACGATCCTCAGATTACGTCGCGTGCTTGTGTTTCCGTTCTCCTTTTCTAAGAAATAAAACTTCACTTGGTAGATTGCGCGTAACCTCAGCGTTTGTCCAGTTCCATTGTCCGTGTACAACTAAGCAGCGCAGCATTTATGAGAAGATGTTCCAACTAGCTCAGTCTCAAGCACTTCTTAATATCAAGGCCCTCCATAACAATATGTCCGCTTATACCCTTCGATCGCATTAGCATAACGCTTTATGGCCATCTTATCTATACAGCTGATGGTAATCGCTGGGTCAACGTCACCGTCGACCACCTGACGCGATAGACCGAAACAGCAGCGCTCCCACTGCTGCAGCCCGAGATGTGGCCGGTTTCTTATTCACGAACTTTATTCTCCGCCATGGTGCTTCTCGCGAATTGCTCAGCAACAGAAGCTTGCTATCTGATTCGACTTCTTTTGAGCTCTGCTCACTCAGTGCACTATTATTCACCAGACTTGCTCCGCCTACCAATCGCAAAAAAATTGCCTTATCGAATGATTCAAAGGTCCACTCCGGCGATTTTTTAGGCTCACAGATATCAAGGAAAGCCCCATTAGGAGTCAAAAATTCAGAGTAAAAGAAGTTGCCTACGTAGACGCTGCAAGCGGCCGATCAGGGGCGGCAGTCACCGCGGTAGTCGATGGTAGCGGCGCACCAGTCGTTTCCGCCACCATCCGAAGCAGAAACAGACACGGCTGAAGAGGATGCAATAGCACTCGCTTGCGTCGGAACGAAGGCTAGATTGATCTTTAGCGACAGTAAAACTGCTCTCTGGAATATCGAAAAAGGCAGGGTCTCGCAAGAAGCCGCCCGAATTCTAACAGCTGCAGCTAATATTGATCGCAAAATCATCCTAATTTGGGTCCCAGCACACACGTCCGCCCCGGAAATGAGGCGGCCCATGATTTAGCCCGAGATCTCTACTTCCGGGCAAACGCGGAGCCGCGCGACTGCCAGGCGATGGACGAACGTGTGCAAACGTGTAAAGAAATAGTCGAAAATTATAGATTAGGAAGACGTGTGACGCCGCCACCGGATCCTAGCTTAAATAATAAAGAGGCCATAGTCTGGCGGCGATTACAAGCCGGAAATTTCCCGAACCCTGTCTGGTTGTTTCACACCTAGATAGATGGGAGAAAAAGTGACAAATGTAAAGCGTGTGAAGCGAGGGGGACCCTCGACCATATACTTTGGGAATGCCCTAAGTCT
Organism: Amblyomma maculatum; assembly: GCF_055883805.1. Lineage (NCBI taxonomy): Eukaryota > Metazoa > Arthropoda > Arachnida > Ixodida > Ixodidae > Amblyomma > Amblyomma maculatum. Next base: position 56,091,816 of record NC_139348.1, on the reverse strand, counting down.
CCGGGCGCTAGGGACAACATTAAAAGTAGGGAAGCCTGGGTAACCCTGGTGCGAAGCGACGTCCCCGCTGACCAGCAAAAAGCCGTCCGCCTGGCGGCTGAGGCCGCGAATAGCCAATGTATATTCGCGAGTCCTTAGTCGCGGAGGATCCAGCCCCCGTTCCTCAGGCCTGCCTGCCAGGAGCGAGGAGTAGGTGGCCTCCTAAATCGGCGGAAATTAGAGTTTTTAATCAATCAAATCGGCGCACGGACAGTGCCGTGTATAAAGACCAAGTCATAATTTTCAGAAACGCATAGGTTCAATGGATCTTGTACAACACAGAAAGCCAGTCATTGATGCGCGGGCGCCGTAGGTGTCCAGGTCGAGTAATGAATGGAACGAGTTGCCACTCAGAAGGATAAAGAAAAATGCAATTGCTAACAATGTCATTGATTGTATACGAAGTTATCCAAGTAGTACGTCGACGCACCTACGACCTCTTCCCGCGAGGGTTTTGTAATAAAAGACCTCGGCGCATTTATTTGTTGATTTCTCGGGCCATGTGTTTTGAATTCCCTTCTGTTGTGCACTGTACCCCAGAAAATAACGAAATGAGCGAACCTTGGCGGAGGAACGATTGCTTAATTTGCTCCAGGATGTAGTACAAAGTACTGCAGCCTGGGCGGTGGTGGAAACGTTTATTGGTTAATTGGAGTTTGGGAGCCACAGAGTGGCCCCGCTACATGGTCGGCGTCCCTAGTCCGGGACACCGCATGACGAGGCCCCGTCTCGCGCCCGTTTCACCAGAGCCTGTTGAGACTCCAGTGTTGAGCAGTTGAGGAGGGCAGTCTCCCATGCCTCTCGGGAAGGGGTAGGGGAAGGGGGGAGGTGAGGATTTCGAGTACATGCCCACACCATGTGGAAGACATCACAAGTCTCTCCACAGTGCGGACATCGCCCATCCGTGTTAGGATCATAATGTTTTAAGATTGCAGGACAGAGTAGAGTACCTGTTTGCAGGCGCCTTAAAGTTCGTTCCTCCGCCTTACTCAGCCCCTTTGCAGGAGCCGGGAAAAGGCGGTGGTTGTCGCTATAATACGTTATGATTTCTTTGAACCGCAGAAGCGGCTGGTTTGTCTCCGAGTCAGAAGAGCTTTGATGAGGAGCCCGGTGAGTAAGCGCTCGGGCAGCCGCGTCAGCGGTTTCCTTACCTCGTAAGCCCTGGTGGCCAGGAGCCCAAATTATTTTCTTTGACGTTGGAGCTGTGGCAGTCCGCCTTAGATTTCGACTCGCTAAGGGGGAGATCTCCCCTTCTAAGTAATGAACACACGCTTTTCGGGAGTCAGTTATGATCATCCTTGAATTCGGGTCCGCGGCAGCAAGCGCTATCGCTGCTTCCTCGGCTCGCGCTGAATTTTGTGTTCGGAAGGAGAGTCAATCAACGTGCATTTCTTGGTGAACAACAGCGGCCGTGTAAAATCCCGTTGGCGACGGCCCTGCTATGTCTAAATAATATACCCGGGTCGGGAGCCGTACCGCCCCTCAAGCGCCCGAGCCCGCGCTTGTCGTCTGCTTTCGTGCGTGTCGGTGTCCATGTTACGGGGTAGCGGAGATACCCAGAGGATATCGCGCCACAGATCTGGGATACGACTCGACTCCTCTGGAGTGCAATCATGTTGGATACGTAAGCGGCTAAGCAGGCGGCGCCCGGGTGCCGTCTGCATGAGCCGCGTATACTGGTTCACGAGATGGGCCTCCCGCAGCTCCTGGTAGGAGTTGAGCACCCCCAACGCCTTGAGTTTTGCATTAGAGGTAGCCACCGGGAGATCCAGGGCTCGCTTAGTTGCCTTGCGGATGATGGCGTCTATTCGCTCATCGTGTTGCTTAGTAGTGCGAAGGTATGGCACGGCGTAGAGGATCCGGCTAGTCACGAAAGCATGGACAAGCCGCAGCGCGTCCCTGCCCCGCAGACCGCCCCGCTTGTTGGAGACGCGATGATTCATGCGCCCTACCTGTTCGCCTACCTTCTTGAGTCTTGCAATAGTGGAGTCCGGTCTGAGTCTGTGGTGAATGAACAGGCCCAGAATCCGGAGCTCCTCTACCTCTCTGATAGGACCTCCCTACAAAGAGATGTGTATTGCTGTGTTATCCTTTGGGTTCGTTCTAACATGCAGAAGTTCTGATTTGGCTGGAGCACATTGGAGCCCACATTCGATAGCATACGCATCGACTATGGAAGCGGCCCGCTGAAGGCGCTCCTCCATTTCCCCAAGGCTCCCGTCGGTGGTCCAGATAGTAATGTCATCTGCGTATAATGCATGTTGAATTCCTTCCACCCGTGCCAGTTGGCTTGGGAGGCGCATCATAGCTATGTTGAACAGAAGTGGTGATAGTACCGCTCCCTGAGGAGTTCCCCGTGTTCCTATGACGTAAGGGCCATACTCCTCGTCCTCAATCTGAAGAAAGGCCTGGCGTTTATAGAGGAAATCTCTTACATACGCGTAGGCCCTAGCTCCGCAGTTGGTTGAGCTCAAGTTGGCCAGGATGCTACTGTGCTTAACATTGTCAAAAGCCCCCTTCAGATCAAGGGCGAGGATGGCTTTGTCATTACGTTGCATAGCTGTGGGTTGTATTACGTCTCTGTGTAGCTGGAGTAGGATGTCCTGCGCGGACATACGCGGGCGAAACCCGAACATGGTTGCTGCAAAGAAGCCCTTGGCCTCCAGGTATGGAGAGAGGCGATCCCGTGCCAGCATCTCCATAAGTTTGCCCACACACGAGGTCAGTGATATAGGCCTCAGGTTGTCCGTATTCACGGCCTTACCTGCTTTGGGGATGAACGTCACAAGTGACGTTTTCCATTCGGGAGGGAGTGGACGCCCTTCCCAGATTTGGTTCATGTATTCTAACAAATGGAGGTACGCTGAGTCCTGGAGGTTCGCTAACATGTTCACTGTTATGCGGTCCCGTGCCGGAGCCGTACCTCGGCGCATTTTAGCTAAGGCCGCCTTAAGGTCGTGCAACTCCAAAGAAGAATCGAGTGTTTGATTAGGCTTGCCAGAGTACGTGTACTCGGGCCCAGTCGGGTCCTCCATACGACAGAGATATCTGTCGCACAGGGTGTCCGCGAGCTGCGCCGTCGTACCTTGGTACCCGTGCAGAGCCCGCCGAAGCTGCTTTTGCGTTTCCCCTCTCGTTTGAAAGGGGTCGATGAAATTGCGAAGGAGACGCCATGTCCCCTTCGAGCTCATCTGATTAGCTGCAACGTCACAGCGTGCTATCCAATTTGAATCTGAGAGCTGGGCAGCATACGACGCAGCCTGCTCTTTGAGTTGAGCTATGCGGGAGCGTAGTTTGCGATTAGTCTTCTGCTTTTTCCACCGTTGGGATCCGAGACAGGGACACTCTCAAGTTGTAGTTATATTTGGGATTCCTAAAGGTATTGGTAGTAATGCGTGCAAAATGGTTTGCCAACGTATAAATTTGCACTTCCTGAATGTTTATGATATGCACGTAGGTGGTCCTTTATTTTTTATTTCTCTACTAGACGCAGCTCGCAAACTGCGTCTGTCTATTCAAGCGGCTTAATACGCAATTTCCATATGTGAACGCCTGCCTTAAATGTTACACGGACGTACTCAGACTGATCAGACACTGGGAGTTGATTTAAGAACGTGGTTAGATTGCGTTTGAGTGTAGACCTTGCGGAACGGAACGCTGGTTGGAATCATCCGGCAACGGCGGCCCAGTGGATGGATATACGCATCCTTCTCGAGAGGAGTCCTTAAACAATACATGCACACGCGACAGTCTATTTTATAACTGTGCTCGGAGCAAAATTACAATGTCGGCGCCAATCGTCCTTTCACAAGTAATAAATGCACTCGTCAATGTCAGTGACGAGAACCAAACTATGACCCCGAAGCGTGAGGTTCAGCTAATCAACGTATTCTAAATTCGATGCAGCTGAAACATCAATTCATCGTTATGCAGAACCAACAAGCGTTCAGCCCTATACGCGTTTATAGCGGTCGAAAAGTGTTTCAAAATTATTAATTATATGGCAGTAACGTAGCAAGAATGTGCGCCTTGAACCTTAACTGTTCTCATTTCAAGGTCATTCTTCTCGTGGATCCAGATGAGGCAGCAGCGCATCGGCCATTTCCCATCTGAAGACGCAGTAAACTGCGGCTGGGACGGGCATGTGAAATTTTCTAAATATATGTATACTGAATCATTGCTGTCCTAAAGAATTGATTCATAGATTGTTTCAGCACTGTAGAACTATATGCAAATAGCATATACGAAGTAATAATGCTTGAAAAACCAACATTATTTGACTCCGATACGATGTACACAAAGAAATAATCATGGTCTCCTTTTAATACGTGCTTTAATGCCAGCGATTCCGGCATTCTGAAGGGCCCCTCGTTAGACCCTAAGAAGCACTTGTCGCTTTGCTATCGCACAAAGCCTCCCTGGTCTAGATCGGCCCCCTGCCCGACATCGACGTCATAAATTAAACCTTCTTTTAAGGCGGAAGATTTTAATGTCTCAAGCTCACGGCCACGAACATGTTCGACCGTCCGCAATGCTGTAGCATGATGACGTCATCAATTTCATAGTAAATCTTACCTTGGAATAATTATAACCTCACTAGTGGTGCAGTATGCCGCGCCTTTAAATTAATTATGATGTCATCAATACTGTAGTAGGTCGTACCTCGCAATAAATGATGACATCATCAGTTGTGTTGTATTTCGTGCCTTGAAATTAATCATGATCAGCGGTGTAGTATGTCGTACCTCGAAATAAATGATGATGTCATCAGTGGTGCAGTACGTCGTGCCTTTAAAATGATGACGCCATCAGTAGTGTAGTTAGTAGTATTTTTAAGTAAATGATGCTGTCATCAGAGGTGTAGTATATCGTACCTTGAAATGAGCATGACTATGACGTCATCACATGGTGATGACGTCATAGTCACGCTCATGGTCATGGCGTCACATCTGGTCATGCCTAAACACCGGAAGTAACATCATAACGTCACCAGGCGAGTCACGCTTACACGAAGCTGACCCCACCGGCATTCGTTCTAGGCGTCCGTGCACCGACTTTCATTTGGCGCTACCTCTAATGCCGCACCACACAGCGTATAGAAGAAGACGCAGAACAGAGGCAACAGCGGCGTTTCAAATTGATTTACAGGAAAGAAAAGGCACAGTTCTCCGTGGACACCTTAAGCGAACTGTAAACAGAAGGATGAAGGTGGGATTGAAAAAAGTAGCCAACGAGGTGCCGTATTGGAGGGCTTCGGACTACCACGCAACAGACGCTTTCACCTCCTCCCACTTTAGTGGCCCAATGTGCTCTTGGAATGTTTACACTAGGACTAAGAAATTCCAGATGCCACTTACAGTAGTGGATTTGGAAATACCTTGGTTTTCAATTATTTACTAAGGTAATCAGGAATCTACCATCAGGTATTTACTAAAGGATTTGCTAATAGAATCAGGACAATCTTAGACTGCATTCAAGCTAAAAATTAAGCAAATTGTCAGAAAGGGTAGTGTACTATCGAACATATCCTCCTGAGTTCCCGCTATCAAGCATTTGTCCAATATATTGAACATTGAATACAACGCCACTACGCAGGACTCAAAGCTTTTTAGCCGGTACCATCCAATCGTCCAATATTTTGGACACCTACTAGCGCCACCTAAGAAGTTGCGTTCAAACTGCATCAGTTATTTTGCCACCAGGGGTGTTTGTAATGGCGGCGTTCAGCGGGGCATCTTTCTACGGAAAAGTAAGTTCTGTTTCTCGTATTATCACGCGTATTTCGGCACAAAACCTGCATCAAATCATAATTTATGTTTCAGAGAACACGCAGAACTGAAACTTTTGTTTATGTGCCCACTTTCTGGCTTTTTCTGCTCGTTTTATTTTGAATGTCCAACACGTGGGACGCTGGCACTCAACGCGGTCTTTTTGAACTCAGCAATGCGATGGCTGCCAGAATGAGCCTAGCGCGCCTTAGTTTTATGGGCGCAACAAATTCCATTGCCGTGATGGGGGTCTGTGCTGTTTGGACTGTTTTGTATTTCTGCGCACTAAACATTCTTTTTTTTTGGTCAGGATACATACCTTTGGTGTCAGACGAAACTGCAGACAGAATCCTACAAAGAATAGCTGCTGGCAACTGATCAGATATCGACCTCTCTGACAGCGATGAGGACACCATAGTGGACCCCAGCTTTTCTTCACCTCTTGGAGATGTCAGCTCTGACGATGAAAGTAGTGAAGACGATGGCCCGTCAACTTCAATCGGCAAAACATCTGGAGCTCGCTGGAAACGTCTTAAAGAGTAAGCATTCTGACACTGCATGGCTTCACTGTGTTGTGACGAGCCTGCAAAGAAACAATTTTTATATTTCACGCACATTTTTTTTATTTCAATGCAGGCCCATTACAACATGGCTTCCAGCTTTCATTCCCGGCAATGCTGATGACAGTGAAGTGCGGGCCTCTTGAGCCCCCTACAATTACTTTTTGCAGTATGTACCTAAAGAAGCATACGAAAAAATGGCCTACTCAGTGAATAGAACCCACGTGGAAGTGACTGGACGTTCGTTGGATGTATCAGTTGAAGAACTTAAGACATTTTTTGGGACCTCATTGACGATGTCATGCTTGGGCTACCAGCAGATTCAGATGTATTCGCAAAGAAAGACCAGAGTTCCGCTTGTAGCCGAAAACATGACTCGTAACAGGTATTTCAAATTACGACGCTGGCTTCAGCTTGTCAATGAGCTTGATGTTGGCGATGAAGAGAAGAAAGAAGACCTGCTCTGAAGAATCCGACCCCTGGTCTCTCTAATTATGGATGGGTGTCACAAACTCCCTCGTCCCGAGCACGTATGCAGGACGATCGCCAGATTGCGGTAGGCTGGTATGATAAGCCTATTACGTTGCTGTCGTCAGTTCATGGCCAGGAGCCAGAATACAGCTGTCGCAGATGGCCACGCAAGGAGAAAAACTACCTTGACGTACCCCGGCCACATGTTGTCAAAATGTACATCAACATGGGTGGTGTTGACCTGGCTGATCGAATGATTAGCTATTACAGAATCAAGGCCCGGGTCAACAAATGGACTATCAGAAGCATTTTTCATCTATTTGACATTGCGTTGAGCAATTCATGGGTGCAGTACACTGAGGACATGCACAGAGAAAAAAAAAGAAAACAGAAATCATGAAATTTTTGGAGTTCCGGCTTTCTGTAGCTGAATCTCTCGCTGCTGAAGGCCGCAAGCACGAAGACACTGATAGCGACAGTGACGAGTGGGCTCCTCCAGTTAAGCGTCCCAAAAATTCACCAGATGCAATGAAAGGAAACACCAGTGGGCACTTCTCCAGAATAACTGATGCTGTGAATGCCGCCCGCGGCAGACTGCAAGGTTGTAGCATGAAGACGAAGTTCTGCACGAAGTGCAACATGTTCTTTTGCGTCACAAAGGACAGGCAATGCTTTGAAATGGCTCACAAAAAGTGCCCAAATAGGTGTTTGTAACCAAATGAAGGTTCCCTTTTCTTTTTGTGTTGTACTTTTTAGAGCGCAGCTCCTTGGCGTCCGTTCCTGGGTTTCGCGTCGGCGTCGGCGTCGTAACCAGCTCCGCCCCCCTTTCATCCCCCCAGCGCTAGCAGCGACCGACTGATACCGCTGGATGCCGCTGACGCCGCTAGAGAGTCAAGATAACGTGACTGCATAGAACACCGTCACCGCCATGCAGAAAGAGGAGGGGAGGTTCCCCCCCCCCCCCCCGCCCTGTTCCTGTGTGGCGGATAGGGTGCTCTTCAGTTGCCAACGCGCCGGTTATTTCACATAGGCCCCGGCACGTCGACGAATACGTGACCACCTTCCCACGGCTAGACCTGGTTCTTGGCGCTGCGGAAGCGAAGGTATCATATTGTTTGCGTCGGCATCGGCGGCGTTGTCCCTGAAACCAACTCCGCAGCTGGGGTTGACAAACTATCGGCGTCAGCAGCATCAGTCAGTCGCTGCTATCTCTTCCCTCCTCCCTTTTTCGCGTTGTCCACTTGCTGCGCGCGCTTCTGCCCCCATCGTTTGCCGCTGGGTGTATACGCCGCCCCCCTCCCCCCTCTTCCTGCGAGTCTCCGGTTGTCAAAGCGCCGGCTCGAACTTAATTCCTTTCTTCGCTCCTCCTCCAATGCAACCCCTGTGCGGTGGCAATCAGAGAGCCAGATCGGTGGCGGCGGATCTGTATATGTGAACCGCCCGAGCCGAAATTGCCGCTGCCGTTCTTTGTTAAAGGAATACGTGTGAAAAATAAAAAAAGAATTCTGTGAAGCGCATACAAGGGTTGCTCGATTTCTTTGCCTCAATCTATCGAAAAGGTGAAACAACTTATTTGCTGCGCTCAAATTTCGCATTAGGAAGTAAAGTAATCGTCGGTAATTTTTTGAATATGTGAATAATAAAAAGTTTTTGCACTTTGGAATCATATTTCATATTATTCTTCCTAGGTGTTACTGCATGCACATTAGCTCAGAAATAACCGGGTAGAGTGCCAGTGTTCAATATATTGGACAGCATGTTATGCTAAAACCGCCGACAATGGTGAAGAAATAAATTTCACTTTTCTTCCTTGTAATGTAAACGTCATTTTCTGAAACTTTCAAAAAAATCTGCGAACCTATAAATGCACCTGGGAACTCAGGAGGATATTCATAACATCAAGCAGGCGATAGAAAATTGCTCGGAATATATAGCATTTACTGATCGCGAAAAAGCATTTGTCGCAGTAGAAATCTCGGCGGTCATGCAGGCCTTGCGAAATCTGGGTGTAGACGAGCCGTACGTGAAAAAACTGGAAGATATATATTGTTGCTGCACAACAACCATAGTCCTGAATTCAGTACGCAACAAAATTTCTATAAAGAAGGGCGTTAGGAAAGGAAACACGATCTTGTCAGGACTATTCACAGCTTGCTTGGAGGAAGTATTCAGACACGAGGAGTGGAAGCAGTTAGGGATAGAGGTAGACAGAGAATACCTCCGTAATCTGTGATTTGCTGACGACATTGCGTTGCTAAGGTAACTCAAGGGATGAACAGAGGCGAAAGGGAAGGAAAACGTAGCAGGGGGCAGCTGAAAGGTAGGTGGGTCGATGAAGTTAAAAATTTACAAGGGTTAAACACTGCTGAACCAAATATTAAGCGAAAGCATTAGCTGCGCCTGACCGAACCTTCTTCTCTTTTTCTTCTTCCTCAGCCCACATATAAAGCCTTGCTTTAACCAACCCATATGATCGTGCCCTAGCGGCCTATAGGGGTAACGTGAATGCCGGGGTCCTAGCAGGCTGATTCTGACATAACCGTCCCATGCGAAACGAGAGACTCAGGTTGCCAGCTCCTGCTAGCCCGTGTGTCACGTAATGTGTGACGTCACAGCGTCACGTGGGTAAGACGTAACTGCGGCCGGGTCACGCAAGGCTTGAAAGTGCGAGTGGTAGGGCTTTCGCAATAAAAGTTCGCAGGGGTCAGATGGATGCAGCTAGCACAGGACCAAGATAATTTGAAGAATATGGGAGAGGCCTTTGTTGGTTTTGGTTTTGTGGGGTTTAATGTCCCAAAGCGACTCAGGCTATGAGAGACACCGTAGTGGAGGACTCCGGAAATTTGGACCACCTGGGGTTCTTTAACGTGCGCTGACATCTCACAGCACACGGGTGCCTTGTTTTTCGCCTCCAGCAAAAAGCGGCCGCCGACGCCTTCGTCTTGCAGGGACTATAGTCAGGCTGCTGCTGATGAGTATGATGACAATAATGGTTTTTAGTTTCCTCTACGTGATTTCATCTCTCTGCTTGTAATTGAAGAGCAAATGTTAGGCCGAAGAATAAAATCTATTTTTGCTCCTTTTGACGCATCTTTATGTGTGCTGCATATTACACGGTGGAAGAGACTAGTGGTGCGAGCAGTGAGTCAAGTATATCATGGCAATATTTCTTAATGTTGGGGGTATTACACAAAAGAAAAGTGAGTATTATTGTATTGATACGTGGCAAGCTAAGGCTAAGAGATTAGTCTAAGATGACTCCGCACACAGAACATAGAAACACAGCAGCGTTAACCGGGCACCAACCGACAATGCTCGCACGTCGTCTTCACCAAAACTCACGAGCTTCTTCTCCCGTCCTTATGCAGATACCAGTGCATGCACCGCCTAATGTAGCACTACCCCGCCGGCTCAAAAGCACCGTCTCGGTGTGTACTAGCGTCCAAACCAGGGTCCGTGTAGTATAGTTGCAACATGGCGTGCAACAATTTTGCCTCTGTCTGGTGTTTGACGGGTGACCGAGGGTACTTGCTTGTGTTGGGTGTTGCCTGTTGTGGTCGGTTTTGCAAGCCGCAGAAAAGTCTACCGTTACTAGTGGAAGTGGCAAGGGCATCGGAGCGACCCGAGCGAAGTTGATCGGCGTGCCCCGGCAACAAAGCTGTCGGCAGAGATCCTGACCTGGCGAGTGGAACCCGAGGCACGTGAGGCTACCTGGCGCCCGGATACTGGACGTGAGCTTGGAGGAACCTGGCGAACGAGCGCGCCCGGCATCCGAGCCACATGCGAGCAGCTCGTCTTCCCGGCGCACTGTCTGATGGCGGGGTGCTGTTGTGCCTGGCCAAATCCGGCCAGAAATTCAGCCGGACGCCAAACTTCTTCGGCTAACGCCTCCTTCACAAAATACGGATACTTCTCTACGAAGCACCAGTGCACTGGAGGCGAGCCGTGCCAAAGGGAGAGAAGCGACGTGTTTCAACATGAGCTGAGCATCCAAACAGCATGGCGCCGTGGTCCTGACGGTGAACTCCTTCTCGCCCCGCGGCATATTTGAAGTGAGAGCGCAGCAAGCTCTACCATTGGCCCTCCGAAAGTGATGCCGTCGGATTGGACCATTTTGAGCGCCAACGGTTCTCGGTAACGGAGTCTGAAGTGCTTCCGTTCGAGACTCCGTGTGTGAGTTCGTCACTAGCGTCCATCGGGAGCAGTTCGCCCCCTGACAGTGCGGACGCGGCGGAATCTCCCCGGCCGTCGCTGCGCGAGAACAGTCGCGTATGGCTATGTTTGCTTTCGGCCCCAGAGCCGAACTCGTTGTTTAAATACCTGTAGTGTATAAAGCATTTCTTCATCTCACGAACGCCGACCCGGATTCATCGCTACCGCCCAGGGAGCTGACAGCCCTCGTTCACGAAACGCGTGACGAGCGCTGCGTTACAAATTCCTTGGCACAACCCTGCTGATGGTGGGCTACTGTGTGATAACCCCACCGGCACAACACCGCCGAGCCGGTCCGCCTCTCGGCATTGCTCGGTCCACCAACTCGTAACAGGTGGCGACAAGGAAAACAATTCAAGTTCAAATTCGTCTTTCATCCGCCCCCTTCTGTGCACGTGAGTTCTTCGTTGTTCTGGCAAGTCAACGCGCAAGAATTCCATAATGCCAATGTTCGACACCCTTGAAGTGTTCGATGGAGGAAGGAGAGACGCGTGGCCTTGCTACGTTGATCGCCTTGAAGCTTTTTTCATTGAGAATGACATCGCAGAAAAGAAAAAGAAGTCAGTCTTTAGTTGCTGTGGACAGAAAACTTGTGCTCTCTTGCGGGATCTCGTGAAGCCCGCCCTACCGTAAGACAAAACCTTGCAAGAAGTTCTTTCTGTTCTTGTTGACCATTACTGTCCGAAGCCATCTGCTGCCGCGCAGCGTTTCAGGTTCAACACGTGTGTTCGCGCGGAGGACGAGTCAGTAACTTTGTGGCGTCGCTCAAAAGCCTCTCGGAACATTGCAACTTCGGAGCTGAGCTTAGCAACATATTGAGGGACCGCATCGTCTGCGGCATAAACGACACAGCCGTGCAGACGAGGCTGCTCGAGAAAGCAGACCTTACGTATGAATACGCTGAAAAAAACTGCATTTGCCATGGAAGCTGCGAAGGAAGATGCCCGCGAGATAGCGAGCTCAAGCCGAAGTGCGCTGCCCACTTATCAAATCGCGGCATCAAAGAGGCGTCTCACATGCTACCGCTGCGGGGTCGAACCCCTCGCGTCCGTGTGCAAGCATGTCAGTAGTTCGTGCAATTACTACAGGAAGAAGAGACACATTGGTCGAGTGTGCAACTCGAAGAAAGGCCACATGCGTCCGCGCCTGGAGCACGCCTGGAACGCATCCAGTCAACACTGTTGACAACAACGTTTCTGCCGACGTGTTTGACATGTGGCTAGTCGACACCGTCGCGCCGCCACCACCCTTCACTGTGACAGTCAGCGTTTGCGGTAAACCGCTCTGTACGGAGCTGGACACCGGTGCGAGCGTTTCTGTCATGGGAAAAAATCATCTTCAGAAGTAGCTACCGTCAGTATCTGTCACGCCGTCTGATGTACTCCTGCGAAGCTACTCGGGTGAGCTCACACAAGTTAGATGTCACAGTGCAGTTTCGTGACAGAATAGCAGTGCTACCTTTATTCCTGACTGGGTAACATTCACCTACACTTATGCGCCGGAACTGGATCCGTGAACTGGGCACTCACATTGCTCGCGTGGAAGCAGACGTTCATGCTGTTTCTGATGTTGAGGACCTTCTTCAAGCGTTTCCTGAGGTGTTTGAACAGAGCCTGGCAACTTTAAAGGGTCCAGAAGCCACAATCCATGTTCCACAAGATGCTGTACCCAAGTTTTTCAAGCCACGCCCACTGCCCTTTGCCTGGGAGGACGGGGTGTCACAAGAGCTTCAGCGCCTAGTGAGGTAAGGCATCCTAGAGCCAGTCACTTCTTCAGCTTGGGCTGCACCTATTGTTCCAGCAGCCAAGAAGGATGGACGCGTCAGGATTTGCGGAGATTTCAAGATTACCTTTAATCCAGTGGGTACGGTGGAAAAAATATCCAATTCCGAGAATTGAGGACCTGTGGGTCATGCTGTCAGGAGGTGAGAAGTGCACGAAGGTGGATTTCAGAGATGCCTACCAGCAGATAGTTCTTGACAAAGAATCTAGAAAGTATGTCACAGTCTCCACAAACTTAGGATTATTCCAGTATACACGTCTTCCTTTCGGCGTGTCATCGGCACCCGCCTTGTTTCAAAGAGAGATGGAGAACCTTTTCCGAGGGCTGTCACATGTTGCAGTATATTTCGATGACATCCTTGTCACTGGCTCGAATGACTCGGAGCATCTTCGCAACTTTAGTGCGATCCTATCTAGACTCCGTGATGTTGGACTTAGGTTGAAGTTCGGCAAGTGTCATTTTTTCGTTCGACAAGTTGAATAACTCGGGCACATCATAAGCAAACAAAGCCTGTCTCCAAGTTTGAAAGGTATCTGCCATCCTTCGTGCACCTGCACCCGGGGACGTCAAAGAGCTTCAAAGTTTTTTGGGACTTGTGAACTTGTACAGGCTGTTTACCAAACCTTTCCGGACACCTCCGCCCTTTGCATTTGCTTCTCATGAACGAAAAGAAATGGGTGTGGGGAAAAGAGCAAGAAAACGCATTCAATGCAGTGAAGCAGTAATAATATCCGCCCCAGTCCTAGTATATTTCAACCCAGGGAAGCCATTGTGTCTCAGCTCCGATGCCTCTCCGTATGGGATCGTCGCAGTTTTGGCACACCGAGAATCTGATGGTCGAGAACTGCCCATTGCTTTTGCCTCCAGATGTTTGTCTCGTGCAGATCAAAACTACAGCCAACTTGACAAAGAGGCATTCGCCTTTGTATTTGGCGTTGAAAAGTTCCACCAGTACTTGTGGGGCACTCCTTTCACCGCTTATACGAATCACAAGCCACTACTAGGATTACTGAATGATGAAAAACCTATTCCAGTGCAAGCCTCACCACGACTAGTCAGATGGCCATTGAAACTCTCTGCATACAAGTACAAGCTTGTTTACAAGCCTGGTCTGTACTTAGGTCATGCGGATGCTCTTAGTAGGTTGCCGTTGCCTGCAAACAACGTGGATCTACCTGCACCTGCTGAATTGTTCATGCTTGAACAAGCATACCCAGGACTGTTGTCACCTGCCACTGTGGCACGAGCTACAAAAAATTATTCATTCCTGAGCTATGTAGCTCTTGCTGTCCTGCGAGGGCAACAACTTTCAGCAGGACCAGAAGGAAATTCATTCACAGCAAGGAGCACGAACTCAGCCTTCACGAAGGTTGCCTGCTGTGGGGTTACCGAGTTGTTATCCCAAAAGCTTTGAAAGTCCACGTCCTAATGATACTTCATACTCGGCATCCTGGCATTGAGAAAAGCAAGACAATTGCCAGAAGCCACATCTGGTGGCTGGGAATTGATCGAGACATCGCTAAGAGTGTAAAGAGCTGTGAAACCTGCCAAGCTTACCTGCGTGCACCGCAACGCATTCAGCACACGCCATGGCCGTTTCCACAGAGGCCCTGGTCAAGGCTTCGCGTTGACTTTGGGGGCCCATTCATGGGTCATACGTTCCTGATTATTGTTGACGCCTATTCAAAGTGGGTCGAAGTTTTTTCAGTGGCGTCAACGTCAGCGATGCTGTTGTCAGTGCCTTGCGAACAGCATTTGCGCCGCATGGGCTGCCGGATCTCATCGTGTCCGACAATGGGCTGCTTGCCTTTGCAAGTGAACAGTACTTGGAATTCATGACACGTAATGAAATACGTCGCATGCTTGTGCCGCCCTACAATCCAGCTTCGAATGGTGCGGCAGAGCGCGTCGAACAGACAGTGGAAATGGCCTTAGAAAATCCAGACCCACTCGAGAACACGGGTCTATGGGGATGTCGATCGGCTGCAGGAGTCCAGCTGATAAAACTGATGGCTTTTTCTGGCGTGGACAGCGGTCACAAGCAGCCACATAGCGGCAGACGGCGCGGTATAGGCCTGGCCAAAAGAACCGACGGCGCACACTGTCGTATGTGCGAGAGACGCCTAGATGACCTGCTGTGGGAACGTCGTGAAGCTGTTCAAGGACGGCTGTGCGTAGGTGCTGAGGGACTACTAGTAGAAGGTCGGGGCCATCAGGTCGCATATTGTGCCGGTATAAGGTAACGTCGTGGAGCACAAATAAACGAAGGGAAGGGTCATGGCGATCGTCGCTGAGGCAATTGATAATTTCGCTAAGCTGAGGGTCCTTGCGTTGCTCCCGGCGACTGTTGGAAAAGTCAGAAATAGAGAGCACGCAAGCGTCAATGTCACATTGAAGTTAGCTTGGCGAGTCGACCGGATGACGGGACAGGCAATGGGCGTCTCGATGCAACTGGCCAGACTTATAAACTACTGAAAAATTGTACTCCTGAAGGCGCAAGGCCCAACGTCCAAGGCGGCCAGTAGGGTGATTGAGTGTGGAAAGCCAACACAATGCGTGGTGGTCAGTGACAACTGTGAATGGCCGCCCATACAAGTAAGGGCGGAACTTCGTAATGGCCCAAACTAGGGCTAAGCACTCACGTTCAGTGATGGAATAATTTTGTTCGGCAGCAGAGAGCTGGCATAGGCGATGACGTGAGGGGAACCGAGCTGATGTGCGAGAACGGCACCAACCGACACTGCTCGCACGTCGTCTTCACCAAAACTCATGAGCTTCTTCTTCTCCCGCCTTATGCAGATACCAGTGCATGGACCGCGTAATGTAGCAATATTAAAGGTATCGTAGAACTGCTTTCAAATACCAATGAATAGCGTCTTCAATATAATAAAATAGGGACCCATGCCATTTATAGAGGATGACATTGACTAACACGGGCGATTCGGAAAGACGACGATGGGAAACTGTGCTCCATCTTGTGCTCGCCTGACTGGTTGCTGACGTTCCTCGATGACAGGTTGGGTTTTGTGTAACATTACGTTACACATTTGTGGAGGTGCCGTACTGAATTCCAATCCTGCATTCTCCACCTTTAACTATGGAGCTTTTCTATGCATCAGCAGTGGTCTGGCCCGAAAATTTACGCGGCTGGGCGTCATTTGTTTACCCCTGCGGGCACGTTCGCAGCGCAGGCCGGCCTTTGTGGTTTTATCTATGTCGGTGAATACGTGGTACTTACTGAGTGTTCGAAGGACTTGATTATTGGCATAGACTTCCTGCAGAGCAACGGCGCTATCGTTGGCCTGAAAGTAGTGCGTGTGATGTTCTCGACGAAACAAGCACTTTCACATAATGAAAATGAAGATCCGGGACTCAGCTGTTTTCTATACGTCGATGATGGCGTGAGGGTGCCAAAACGATCTAGTGTGCTGGTTGTTATGAAACATGATTTACTTTGGGGATGGGCACCTCCCGCTTATGCTGGAGAAGATAGCTGTCATTCGAACTCGTGTAACTCCATAAAGGTTGTGTTAGTGTCCTCAAGATGAATTTTGCTATGGAGATGCAGCACCTCGCGAAGGACACGGCTGTTGCGTTCCTTTACCATGTTATTCCGTTGCGTTAAATACGTACCGCCGCGGCAAGCCCTCAAGAAGAGGTCGCACTTTGCCCTGCCCTTCAAACCGTTACTATTAGCCGGCACTCGACGCCCGATCAGCGGAACCTTCTCGCTGCTCTTCTCGTATATTTCGCACACTGCTTCGCCACTGACTCCTATGTCGCTTGTAATCCTGTTGTCAATCGTAGCATCACTGATGAAACCACGTTGCCGGTATAACAGCGCCCGTATCGGCTTTCGCCTATCGAAAGTGAAGCCATAAAAACATAAGTGGACGAAATGCTCGTGGACGACGTGATGCAGCCTTCAACAAGCCCATATAGGCGTCACCAGTTGCTTTATGAAAGATAAAAATGACGGCCTGAAATTCTGTGTCGATTACCGGAAAATAAATAATGTGACTACGTCTATCTACTACACAGAATTGATGATGCCCTGGACCGACTGCGCAACGCCATGTATTTCTCCTTTTTAAACCTCAAACGCGGGTACTAGCAAATAGAGGTGGATCAGAGAAATCGAGAGAAAACTGCATTTGTGACCCCCGATGTTCTATTCTAGTTTAACGTGCTTCCGTTTGGCTAGGCGCCGCCCACAATCCAACGTATGATGAACACGGTTTTATTAGGTCTGAAGTCGCAGTCATTCTTGGTGTACATGATTTCTCGCCTACTTTCTAGCAACAGCTGGACAGGTGCTGCAATCGCTCAAAGACGAACAATTATGAAGCCTGAGAAACGCCCTTTAGCTTTCTGGGCCGTGTTTTGAGTGCCTCGGCCATGTTGTATCCCTGATCCCGATAAGACTACCGTACCGCAGTGTGAAGTTTTCCACGCCCCATCAAAAAAGTGCACTTCGACAATTTATGGGTCTTTGCTCTTAATACCGACCCTCCATCCAAGATTTGTCCAAGAAATCTGAACCATTAACAGCTCTAACCAAGAAAGAATGGGGATGCGCTGTGGGGATGCGACCAAGAAGAAGCCTTCCAAGGCATCCGAAGTGCCTACACAGTCCTTCAATACTCATCAACTCCAATGAAGATGTCGCTACCGAAGTGCATACTGATACCAGAAACTTTGGCCTCGGGGCGGTGCTTATCCAGTGGCAAGACGGCGTAGAACGAGTCATATCTTTTATAAGCCGATCACTGTCACTTTCGGAGGTGAACTATTCGATGATCGAGAAGGTGTATCTGGCGGTAATCTGGGCCATAGACAAGTTTCGGCTATATCTGTATGGCCGTTTATCCGTATTATCAGCGAACATCATTCTCTCTGCTGGCTGGCAAGCCTTAGAGACCCGTCGGTACGATAGGTTCGATGGACTCTGTCTTCAAGAGTATGACGCGACTTGTGTTTAGAGGTAGGGACATAAACACTAAAATGCGCACTGCTTGTCACGCGCGCCCTCTGACTACGCTGCAGTGGAAAACGCCGGTAATTTCCCCTTTATTGGGGCCATTACACACTCCCTTATGGTTGGCCATCAATGAAAGGACCCAGAGCTGGCACTACTCATCGAGTATCTAGAAGGCATCAGTGGTCAGGTACTGCTTGCTTTTCGTCATGGCTTGCAGTCATACGCTTTACGAAGTGCAGTTCTATAAAAGCGTATCTTTGAAAAATCAAATAAGACATTCCTACTCGTAGTACCTGCACACCTACGGCTTGAAATTTTGAGCGCTTGTCACGATGAGAGGTCCACCGGCTACATGGAAGTTAGCCTTTAGCGCAGGCTGGAGTCCAGGACGAAACGTTAGAATTGCCGGCAAGAAACTGGGTCAGAGCAGCGAGGATAGAGGCGAGGTTCAAGATGAAACGTCCAGAGTAGGAACAGGCCCATAAAGTTCCGAAACTGCTTCAGGGAGGTTGGCTTCGGAAACTCTGCAACTGCGCGATGTTTGGTTGGATCGGGAAGAATGCTGACCTTAGAAACTATGCGGGCTAAAATTGTGTTTTCGACCGGTAAAATGGCACTTCTTGTAATTCAACTGAAGCCTAGCGTTGGTGAGACGCGTCAGGATATGCGGAGATGGTGAGAAGAAAGAAAGAAGACAGGTCTGCCACTTGAGTCCTGATGGACACAAAGAAAAATGTCCATCAGGTGCTCTAAAGTTGCCGGTGCATTGCAAACGCCAAAGGGCTTAACGTTGAACTCGAATAAGCCGTCAGGTGTATAAAGGACGTTTTCGAGTGGTCATTGTAAGCCATCGGCACCTACCAGTAGTCAGAGCGCAAATCGATAAAGAAACACTCTGCTCCATGTAAACAGTCCAAGGCGTCGTGGATTCGTGGCAGAGGATAGACATCTTTGCGAGTGATCTTGTTTATCCTACGGCAACCGACGAAAAACGAAGGTACCCATCGTTTGGAGTGAGAAACACAACAGGAGAAACTTATGAAGTGTCAGATGGCTGTATGACGCTCCGGCTAAATATATCGTTCACGTTATCAGCAATGACGTGGCGCTCAAAGGCCAACACGTGGTAAGGACGCTGTTGCGAATATGCGTTTGTATCAGTGTTGATTGTGTGCTTAATGATAAACGTGGCACCTGGAGCACTGTGAGGAAAGTCGAAGGAAGAAGTGAAGCTCTCTAAAAGGGCAGCGAGTTGATCGCGTTGCGCGGGTGTCAGATCAGCGTTATTATCCTGTTGAAAAACATCAGGTGATAAACATCACAAGAGCTAAGAACATTAACATCGAATGAAGTAGACGTAGCAGGAAGAATATTTACAAGCGCGGCATCAAGTTCTTCAAAACTTCAGACACTCGCCGCGTAGCAGGACGGATAGGCATGAAAGTGAATTCGAGACGTACAATGCTCTAAAGCCATCTTCGAACTTTAGAACAGGAAATGGAAGTAGTAGGCAGGGATGGCGTGAAGCGGCATCGTAGGGTGTGAAGAAGACCGTCGAAGTACTAACGCATTCACAGCAGATTAGAAGGAGTTCAGCAGAAAATGGAGGAATTACTGTGAAATTGGCGACAAGGCGTTTTGCAGACCATTTAGTGACGTCACACAAGACAGTATCACAAAAAAGATAAAAGGCAACTTCCTCGCGGGTGCAGGCAATAAGGAAACAATGAGTGTGAAGGAAATCGTAGCCCAGGATTATGTGTGAGCAGTGAGACTAAAATTAACACGATGGTGTATAAAACGCCTTCGACGAGAGCACGGGCCGTGCACGCCGCTGAGGATGAATGCACTGTGATGAGGCGATGCGAAGCAAACAGTCTGACGGCGCTGTGGTCACCTTGCGAAGACGACGACAAAGAGCTTCACTGTTGACGGATACGGCAGCGTCCGTGTCGACAAGAGCGAGTATTGCGACGCTGTCGACAAACAGCTGTATTACGTTAGCGGGAGAACACGGAGGACATGAAGAGTTCGAACCAAACGGAGATCTTGCCCCGGGAACTGCGACTGTTATTTTCCCTCAAAAGCGCCGGTAGAGCATCGGAGAAGCGGAGACGGTGAACGGCGACGAGGGGAAGATTATCGGCGAGTGGTATACGTTTGATTGTCGCGAGATGCAAAGTCACGGACCGGGCGCAGTTCTCGGCGAGAGCTGGTCGCTATCGTACGAGTAGTTCCAAAGGTCAGGGCGAGAAGGTGGAAGGCGTTGTCGGCAAAGGCATGCAACATTGCCCGGCAGCCCGCAAGAGTATCTGATTGGCCGGTTGTCCGCGATACGATAAGGGTCCGGAGGGTGCTGGCGTACGCTTGATACAGCAACCTAGAATCCTGACCCAGCCAAAGGCGAAGAAAGGATGGAAGGGGCGACCAGGTAGGAACAGATGCGGATGGCATTAGACGCTTGGCCATAACTTGAGCGTACGTCAGAGGCGCTGTTTCTTGCGCCTCCACATGGCTGGACGGCATTACGGCGCTGGGTGTTACCACGAGGTTGGACATTAGTCCGCTTCAGACATTAGTGGGTTGACGCGTTTGCAAAGGTCAATGATGTCTGCTCTATAGCTGGTGAATGACCCTTCGGTATGCTGAGCGAGCTCACGCAAGCGTCGTTCTGCTCTGAGCTGCGAACTGCAGGATGGCTAAACACTTCCTCAAAATTTTTCTTAAATGCAGGCCAAGATGGCAGGTCTGCCTGATGTTTGCAAAAAGAGAGGTTCGTCACATCGATCAGACAATAGATTACGTTGCCTAGCTTGATAGTGTAGTCCCATTTGTTGTAACTACTGACACGATCATACGCCGACAACCAGTCGTCGACTTCTTGGTCGGCCGTGCCACTGAAGAGGCATAGATCACGCTGCCGTAGAACGCCAGAACACAGGACCCTGGTTAGAATGGGCGGCGATGTCGAGGTGGTCTCGTCCGGGACTGTGGAAACAGTAGGCAATGCGTGGCTTGCTATGACGCATTCGGTTTGGGGGACGAGAGCAGAGGCGCCGTACATTGCAGAGCACTAGAGGAGCACGCCGAGCGAGGGTTTAACTATCCTCCCACGGGAACGCTCTCTGCGTGTCAAGGGCAGCTCGCCACGACCACGTGACCGCAATTCTCTCCCCAGCATTCTCCGCCTGCCCTCAGTGGCGGCAGTTGCATCCCGAGGAGAGGCCAACACATAGTGAAGAACCGTTTGTTTTGTATGCCTTGTTCTCATAGCGCGGCGATCTGCCTCCTTTGGCCCTTTCGATGCCAGCAGTGACTCACAAACATGCATACACCACCTCAGCAATGCTTTCCGCTCCTAACAAAAATTCACTTGATTCTAAAGAGCTTTCCAAACACAGGCGCTTTGCAGCCGCCATTTTGAACGTCGCTGACTCCAGAGAAAAACAAAAAAAAGATGGCACGGATATGACGCTTTATGCCATGTGACTTGCTTTACTCTCGATTTAGGCGAGAGAGCCACTGGGAGTGCACTCGGGTGCTGTCAGCAAGGAAAAGCCCTCCTTCTCTACCATTCGAAGCCAATGATTCTGCTCCAGCTCTCCCACTGGAGTGCACCTGCTAGTCTGAGAGCATTTTCGAAGCGTTCTCGAGTGCACCTGCTCTTCCACTCGAATTCGCCATTAGTACCAGGGTGGATTGGAACGTATCCCGCAGCACCTTCTTCACTAATTGTAGGAGTGTGTTTATTCAGTCGTTAATTACGGATCTAGCCGCTCAGAATGAATTCACAGCAGAGCGTCAGGCGTAGGGAGCCACAAAGTCAGCCACCAACTACTTCGTCCTCGAGTGCACCAGCACGCAGTGCATGCCAGTGGCTATAACGGCGAAGATTACCACACTACAATAGATATGACGGAGCACCGGTGGCATGGATAGATCAGATTTGTGTTCTATGTAAATGAAATGAGTTCCAGTTCAGTTCAGTCGTTCAGTCGTGTCCGACTCTTTGTGACCCTATGGACCATATCATACCACGCTTTCCGGTCTCTCACTGTCTTCCTAACATCACATAACTTCATCTGCAGCGCCTCGAGGATGCCATCTCACCACCGCGTTCGCTGCCTACCCCTTCTCCGGTGGACCTCAACCTTTCTCAACATCAAATCTTTCACCAGCGACTCCTCTCTTCTAGTCAGATGACGAAAGTAGCTGAGCTTTAACTTTAGAATTTGACCCTCCAATGAGCAGTCCTGGTTTATGGTCGACAATATCGACTGATTTGATCTTCTGGCAGTCCAAGGAACTCTCAAGTCTCCGGCAGCACCACAATTCAAACGCATAAATTCTTCTTCGGTCAGCCTTCTTCATAGTCCAACTCTCGCATTCATACATCACAACTGGAAAGATCATAGCACGAGTTATACGGATCTTGGTTGGCAGTGTTATGTCTCTGCTATGTACTAGGCGTCAAGGCTAGCCATGGCTCTTTTCCCAGAAGCAGGCGTCTCCTAATTTAATGGCTGCAGTCTCCTGAGGGAATCTTGGAGCCCAAGAAGAGAACATCTGTCAGAGCTTCCACTTTTTGTCCCTTGATGCTCCAGGACTTGATAGGGCAAGACGCGAGAATCTTTGTCTTTTTAATATCCAATTTAAGCCCAAACCTCTCACTCTCTTCTTCCAGAAGAGGGTAAATGCGGGTTCGCTGGTACATGCATGCCTTGCGCTGATTTATTCTTTTCTTCAAGTTGTACCAACCAGGCTCTATTTTCTCTTTCTATATTTTTTATTTTACATTCCAGTCTGGCCTCGTGCTGTCATTACCCTTTATTCAATGAGTACCAAGCAGCCCGTGTTCTTCCTTCACCTCATATTATCTATTCAACATCTGAGGATTTATTCGAAAACATTCTAGCATCACTACTTGTCTCAGACAGTGTGCATGTTTAGGATGTGAAAATTTGAATACCAGTTTTGTTTATGCGGCGTTCGCTGCTTGAGGGGAGTGTTTTGCGGAAGCATTTAATTAATGTAAAATATTGCATGGGATGAAATGGTTTTAATACAGGTGAACTGACGGACACGGCTCAGAAACACCCGGAACAGTCTGCGCGCGCCTCGCTTCCTCCACTTTTTCTTCTGCTGCTTCTCAGTGCGCCGCTACGCGGCGTAACAATTCCCCCCGGGCAAATGATTCTCGTCCTCGAGAAAATTACGTAAATCGAAGATGGCAGCGCTTCATGCGAGCCAAGTGAACAACTTGTGTCTTGCGGGATAGGCGGTTATCCGTCGTGACTGTCGATAACGTAATTAACCACATTCAATTGGTCCAACACTAAGAAGGGGCCATCATACGTGCAGAGGAACATCTCACATAATACTCGCTTGTGAATAGGCATCCAAAGCCAGACGTAGTCTCCAGGGTAGTAAGCAACTGCATGATGATGCGGATCGTGGTGTTCTTTCGAGCGGTTTTGAGAAGCCAGTGTGCGTAAGCGGGCCATACGACGGGCTTCTTCGGCCCGGCATGGTATCTATGAAACAGACGCATCGTCGTTGGGGGAAAATGGGAATATGGTGTCTAAGAAAACGTGGGGAGTTCTTGCATAGAGTAAGCAGAAAGGAGAATAGCCGGTAAATTCATGATTTGCAGTGTTATAAGCGTACGTCACATACGGTAGCACTAAATCCGAGTTGCGATGGTCAGACGAGACTTACATGGACAGCATGGTTGTCAAGGTGCGGTTCGTGCGCTCGGTGAGACTGTTGGTCTGCGAATGATACGGTGTTGAGTGTTGGTAGTGTCAACCACAAAGTCGGAGCATTTCGCCAATGACATCAGCAGTAAATTGCCGACCACGATCACTTATAATACCACGGGGTGCGCCGTGGCGAAGAATAATGGAATGCAAAAGAAATGACGAAACATCAGCAGATTTTGCGGTAGCGAGAGCAGCGGTCTCCGCGTATCTGGTAAGATAGGCAACGCAGACGATAACCCAACGGCAGCCCTCCATAGTCTTTGGAAAAGGACCGAGCAGGTCAATTCCAATCTTTTCAAAATGTGAGGTAGGTGGCTTCACGGGTTGTAACGGTCCGGCTAGCGTGGTGGTGCGTGCCGTAAGTCGTTGGCATTTTTCACATGTCGCAACGTATTCCTTGGTGGTCTTATACCTTTGTGGCAAATAAAAATGCTGGCGGATTCGATGCACGGTAAGACAGAAGCCTAGATGTCCAGAAGTAATATTATCGTGCATGGCATGCAAAACTTGTTCACGGAGACTTTTTGGGATGACCAAAAGAAGGGCAGCACCGTCAGTAGTTCTTGAACAAAACACCATCTTCGATAGTAAACTGCGTTGACTCTGCTCTTCCTTCTGCCTCTTGTATAAGAGGCTGTAGTGACCGGTCGTTGCGTTGTTCTCGCCTAAACTTCGCCGTACTAGGAAACGTCGACGCCATTGAGGCTAAACACCCGTCGAAGCCGTCTTCATCGTTAACGGAAGTCGGCAATGGGTGCCGTGACAAGCGGTCTGCATCACTGTGATGCCGTCCACTCTTGTACGCGACACCAAAGTTGTATTATTGCAGGCGTAATGCCCAGCGCGCCAGACGACCAGATGGATCGCGAAGTCCGATGAGCCAGCATAGCGAACGGTGGTCAGTAACTATGGTGAAGTAGCGTCCATATAAGTAGGGTCGGAACTTGTGCACAGCGAATACAACTGTGAGGTACTCCAATTCGGTAACTGTGTAGTTCCGTTCACATTTTGTCAACGTGCGGCTGGCATGTGCAACAACGTGTTCCGCCCCATAATGCAGCTGCACAAGCACCGCCCCAAGACTGACGCCACTGGCGTCAGTGTGGACCTCAGTCACAGCAGAAGGATCGAAGTGGCGCAGCAGTGGTGCTGAAGCTAGAGAAGACTTGAGCCGATTGAAAGAGGATTCGCACTCTGGGGTCGACACAAATTGCGAATCCTTGTGCAGTAGAGAAGTAAGGGGGTGGGCAAGTTGTGCAAAACCAGCAATGAAGCGACGAAAATAAGGAGAGGCCAAGAAAGCTCCGAAGACTTTTCAGGGTGCGTGGAGTTTCGAAGTCGCGTACTGCAGCAATCTTCTGCGGATCTTCGTCGACGAGGAAACCTAAAACTAAAGTTTGTCGCTTCTCCAAAATGGCACTTCTTCGAACTCCAAATGAGGCCCGCTCAGCCAATGCATTCAAGAACGGTTTGAAGCCCCACATTGTGCTCTTGGAAGGCTTTCCAAAAATGATAACATCATCAAGGTAACACATACATATTGCCCATTTGAGGCCACGAAGAATAGTGTTCATAAATCACTCGAACGTAGCGGGAGCGTTGCATAATCCAAAGGGCATTACATTAAATTTGTATAAAGCATCTGGTGTTACAAAAGCAGTCTTCTCACGGTCGAATAGGTGTAGAGGAATTTGTCAATAACCAGATCGCAAATCAACAGAGGAGAAATATGACGCCGAATGCAGAAAGGCGACAGCGTCATCAATGCCAGGTAACGGGTATACGTATTTCTTTGTTACCGCATTGAAATGACGGTAGTCTACACAAAATCGCCAAGAATTGTCTGTTTCGCAGCAGGGTCACAGGTGCGGCCCCCGGACTGGAAGATTCTCAGATTATTCCTTTGTGCAGCATTTCGCCCACCTGTTCTTAAATTATCTTGCGCTCAGCCGGGGAGACTTTGTAAGGGTTTTGGTGAAAAGGTGGGGCGCTTCCTGTGTTAATTTCTTGCTGTAGCCAAGAAGCTGGGAAATGGCTACCCCATCCATTTGAGGCAAAGTCGAACCCTTTGGCATGAGTTGTCAAAATGTCTTGCAGAATACGACGTTCACTACATGGGAGCGATTTGTTAACCATGCCCTCAAAATCAACACAATATTCAGACGCCTTTCGCGACTCCTCTGCAATCGGAAATAATTCCAACGGTATGAGTCACATAATTCTCAAATCTCGCGAGTGTCAAACCAGAAGGAAGGCGAACAGGCTCTTCTGACACGTTCACAGCCCAGAGGCATGCGCAACCATCCTCCGCCTCCACGACCGGAGCGTGGCACCAAAATATTTTTTTTTTCGCGCCATTTGAGACATCTGGCTCGACGACTTGAATGTTTACCCATGAAGGATTCAGAGGACTTTACGGGGAGAAACGTCGCCGTCATCGCAGGCAGCAGCACATCTTCCTTCAAGGCGAGAACTCCTCGAAGACTCTGAGACATGGTATCTACTAATGCGGGGATAATGTTCGACTGCAAACAAATTTCACCGGCACTAAAGTCTAAAGTCGCACCACACTCACGCAAAAAGTCAACACCCAAGATAACGTCATGCGTGGCACGTCTCAATACAACAAATTCTGTCCTGTAGCACTCGTCACCAGTTACAACTGAAACTGAGCACAGGACAACCGGAACAAAAGTTTCACCCATAACACCACAAAACGTAGTGTTTTTGTTCCACACACATATAACTTTCTGTCGAAGGCGGTTCGTAAATGAAAGGCTCATAACTGACACAGCGGTACCGAAAGCGCTCGTTTTAACATTGTGTACACACACTGACACTTTGTTCTTTAGCAGGACGATAGGTAGAGGTATGCGTGAAATTGACCGTCCGGCGACCTTACCTCCATCGGACGCACCACCTAGTTTCCCAGCGGTGGATAAACAAAGCGGCGACGTGGGGATGGCGAACGGGGTTGTCGCTGCGGTGGGGGAGTGATGCTGCGATCAGACACAGGGGAGTCATTCCGTGCGTGGTGTTGCGGGGAAGAGGGCCGATAGAAGGTAGCGGGTGGCTGCTGCTCCCACTGGGCACCATTCATGAAGCGCCTTGCTCGTTGGACAAGGGGTCGGGTAAATTGACGACGCGGGAAAAAGCGGAAGACATGTCCGCTGCCCCCACAGCCGTAACATACGGGTGGCTGGCGGCTCTCGTAGTTCACTTCAGGATCCCTTGGAGGCCGAGATGGGGCGACAGAAGCACGACGAGGAGCACCACGAGGCACTTCTACCGGATGAGCGGGACGCTGCTGTAAATAAGGGTGCAAGGTTGGTTGCAGGGTCCGCTCCACGCCGTTGTTGTAAGATGGTTGGCTGTTATTTTGTGCAGCCCATGGCGTGCGTTGTTCCCACACGGACCTCGATGTCGGGTGGTAGGGTACACCGAAATTTGTACGTTGCCGCTGAATGTCCAGCTCCTCGCGTATAATCCTCCAGACCATAGAAGCGATGTCTTCAGCCTCCGGAATGTCGATACCTGTAACTGTTGTCACATTTGAAAGACGGCCAAATTTGGGCGCTATGCGACATGCCTTTAACGCCTGAAATGCCCGGCACTGCTTGATGACATCTGCAACTGTGGCAAGGGTGTCCCGCGAAATAAGGAAGTTGTACACATCCTCAGCAACTCCCTTGAGAAGGTGCCCTACCTTGTCTTCTGACATCTGCCGGTTTACAATGCGACAAAGTTTCAATATTTCTTCGATATAACGTGTGCATGTCACAACGGGCAGCTGGGCTCTCTGGGAAAGCTGATGCTCAGCGCGTTCCTTCATCGCAAGGGTATAAAGGACTTCGCAATTTCTTCAACAAATCGGTCCCAGATCGTCAGTATTTCTTCGTGATTATCAAACCCCGTCAGGGCCGTGCCAGCGAGGAAGAAGACAACATTGTACATACGTGCAATCGAATTCAAGCGGTTGTACTTGCTGCATTTTTCGTAATGTCGGAGTCATTCCGCAACGTCATCTTCGGGCTCACCGTGGAACGTGCGCGGCTCTCGCTGGTGGGGAAAAGCCCCTGTCTCTTCAGGTCGCTGTTCATGAGTCTGCGTCGTGCGGGTGGTAGCCATTGAAATTACTGTTGAGAAGATAAAGGTGGCAAACCTGCTACACGACGGCTGCGATGAGGTACTGGCTGATCCAGAACGTTTTTACCCAGCGCCTAGTACCAAATGTAGCGGATGAAATGGTCTTAATATAGGTGAACGGACGCACACGTATCAGAAAAACCTGGAACAGTCTGCGCGCGCCTCGCTTCCTCCGCTTATTCTTCTGCTGCTTCTATGTGCGCCGCTACGCGGCGTAACAATATTACTACGTTACCTGCTTCCTGCATTGTCTGATTATCGGAAACGAAAGACACATGCCCTCAAAAAGGGTGTTTTACTAAGGAAACGAGAATGTGGTGTCCCTGAAACAGAAGGCAGCTGCGTTTGGCCACTGCAATGAGCAGACACTTACAGCTTCTCAAACGGATGTTTTAAGCAATTGAAAGCAATGTAAGCGCCTACAGCGAACGACGATGGAGTTTAAAACTTGTGTTTCTTTGGAGAACACAGTATAAAAATACCTGGAAGAGTGCAACACATTTGCTTTTGCAGTCGAATGCAGCAACGATGACTAGCCACCGGCGGTACAAAAAAATTAGAATTGATGTTCCACACTAAGCGACAAGTTCCGCGGAAAGTATGTCTTCCGAATTTTCCAGGATAACGGTAATATATCAGAGCTTTCTCTTCAGGATATGGATACGTAAGCTATAGCTTAAAATTTTGGTACTTTCAGTAATTCAGTGTAGAGAGACCAAGATAATTGTTTGCGCTAATCGCAGCAAATTGGGGAAACGTAGCTCGCAAACATTAAAATAATCAAACAGAAGGGGAAGCAAACCTTTAAAGATGCCTAAATCTATACCCAACCACTAACATTATAAAGCAAAAAACAGCATAAAATGGGTTTGTTAGGATAAAAAATGTCTTTTCATGTAGAGATGATTTGATCAATGTAAGGGTGAGAAATGTGAGCTGCAAACCTTGGACAATCATCGGGCTCTTTGGTGAATACCGAATAATCAGTTGAATGACCTACGAGAGCACGAAGGAACTTTATATGTTTGACATATCGGTCAGGAGCTCAGCCGTTTACGGTAATAAATAGTCGAGGCACTCATAAATAATACGCTAGTGAACTTTAAAGTATACATTTCTTACAAAATGACATTTCGCCGTTTAATCAATACAACATATGTCATAAGAAATCATAAGAGGGCCCCTGAAAAGTTACTTGGGTAAAAGTATATATGCTTTAAATGCAGAGAGGTAGTCTTTTGTGAGTATTCGATTCACATTTGAAGGCTTTAGATGGAGCCGATAATTTGGAAATCATGTGTAAAATATGGTCCTGGCGACCAGTCGCCGCCAATTTGGACGACAGATCTTCACACACCAACCTCCCCATTGACGTAAGCGGAGCTGCTGGACGCGTTCGCTCATTGGACGCTGCCAAGTTAGCCGAGTTAGCCGGGGCGTCGTAGACCGCAATATCGGCGTTCTTTTTTGTTGCACGCCGGCCTGGGTTGAGTTGGGGGTTAGGAGCAGCATCATTTGTGATCGCCCTTACGTTCATTAACCCTAATGGGCATATACAATATATCCGATACTTCCTGTTAATGTCATATATTTCAAGACAACATGGGTTCAATTCTGGCGCAACAATTTTTTAAACTGCAGATGTAATCCCTTTTATCAAATATAATGTAAAACTGGTAGAATTATAAGCAGGAGACAATTACCACACATTGGTGCGCTTTACCACGCATCTTCTAATTTTATACGCAACTTGTATTACTTTTTGGGATCAATATATTGCAAGAACAAGCTCGATAGCACGCGTGTCAACAATCATTGTGCTGATAATGAAAAAATGTCCTAATGAAAGTTTTAGAATATTTCTGGTGTGAAAATAGCTAGGTTTGCAATAAAGCGATTTCCTGAGCAAATTTAAGTAATGCAGAGAGCCAGAATATATTAGCATGAATACTAAATCAAGACATTTGCAACCAGCGAGGACTAACATGAAAAAGAAAAATTTGTATTGTGGACAGAATTGAAATGTGCACCCAAGTAGACAACACAAGGTAACAAGGCTGTGGCCCCAAGTGCCAGATATGGCGTGAAGAACACTTCACTTGTGAGAGAAAATACAAAGTGTGCTTCAGGAACCAGCATAGTAAAGGAAAGGCAATCAGAGCCCGTAATAACAGAAGCTACAACAAGGAAGTAATGGGCGCCACCGGCGACCAAAAAACGATATAACCTATGACCAGCTTTAGCAATGGAAAGTGTGGGAATTCACTATTCCACGAACGAAACCTGCTCTTTGTTTGCCGTGAGGATTGAATCCCACATTTTCGTTTCAATAAAGAAAAAAAAAATAGGCCCATGAATATTCCTAGCCCCAAACATTGCCGACGATTACATAACTTCCTAATGCAAAATTTTAGCGCAGCTCATCAGCTGTTTCACCCTTGCGATAGATTGAAGCAAAGATTTCGAACAAGACACGATTAAAGACAACGTGTTTCAATTTTTCACACGTATTCCTCCAAGAAACACCATACTTCTTGGATGTTATGAAAGAAGCTTTTTGGTCGGAGAAATGAATAGAGCAATTAAGTTATCGGGAGGTTGCGGGTGGCAGCGCGTGGGCCCATAGGAATGTTGTGCGATAAACAGATGGCAGTGACTGACTGATTCCGCTGACGCCGCTAGAGAGTGAAGAGAACGTGACTGCGTTTCGGATTGGGATGCATGCACCGTGATCCGCTGATGGCGAGCAGGCGTTTAGGCAACCGGAGAGCACCCTGGACGCCATGCAGGAAAAGGGAAGGAGGGGGTAAAAGCAGCGGCGAACGGGGAAGCGCGTGAAACAATCAGATAACACGCGTGGTCGGCGCCACGTAGGATGAGGGGGCTCAGCTGGGGGGCTGAAAAGGGGGCGGAGCTGGTTACAAGGCCGACGGCGATGCTGATGCGAAACCCAGGAAAGGGTGCTGAAGAGCTGCGCTCTAAAACATACATTCACCCACCGGCCGGTCTGTCCAATGCAGGTACGGCCACACGACAGGTGAATCTGGTAGACCACAGCGACCACACTCGGGACGAACGTTTTTTCATGATTAATTTCACAACCCACCTTCTTGCAAATTCCACCTTTCTTTGTACAGCCGCTGCAACCTTTCCGAGCTTATTAGGCGCACATATAACGTCATGTAGACACCATATTTTTCAGAAGTGCAAGATGCCGGGCTAGTTGGTACTGCATATTATTATTTATTATATGGTATTTTATTATACCATATATTTGCCGCCACGTTGTTAAACATATGTGAAAGGGAATTGACGTATGGCATCATCGCTATAGTTTTGCTTCTTTCATCTCGGCTAGTGCATTGCTTTCGAAGAATCTCTCTCTGCTCCCATATTCACCTCTAAAACAGCTCAATGCATGTATCGAGCAGCCCCGAGGTCAGTCTGCTCTCAGGGGCTCAATACAAAAGGTCGCTCCTCGTCCATTCAAGTGCGAAATCTGCCATTTTACTACTGATAAAAATTTGTAATAGGTCCATTTCCGTTTATCAGACAGCATGACTGCAATACCGAGATAAATCTTCATATCAAGAAAACTTTGAATATGTATGCATTATAAATATGCTCGATTCTAGGTACTGCATGGCGAGATATAGACGCATAGGCAACTGCGGCTATCAGGTGTGAAGAAGGTAGCATATACCGTGTAGTTGAAGACAGTGGTCGACCTAAATCAAATGCATAATCACCTGTCCGCTTCTTGCGGTGCATTTCTCGCATGGCCAGCTTCTGCATACAGTTCGCGGTTGCGAAATTTCTTGTCTGATTTTCACTTTGAATATTTTATTTGCCAGCTTGTGCAATATAGCTTTGGTCGCGGAACAAGCTGCAGTCTTCAAAGCTTTTATAGAGTGCACGAAAAGTAAGTAAAGAGGTCATCAAAGCTTACATTTCAGCATGAAGTGATTAGTACATTTCATTCCACACATGTCAAATTATAAATGTACGAAATTGGAACTCATTTGGTGCAGTACATATTCCTAAAATAATTTAATTATTAATATCCAAAGCAGCTTCCTGATCTGACAGCCATTTCCCGCTCACGTCACAGCGAGATATCATCGCCATGTCGTCTGCTATTCGCTGTTTTGGCTGTACTCTTGTATGCACGCCGTGGACAGTGGTCAGTGAGAACGTGTTGTTCAGTAGCAAAAATAATTTATTCGCATAATCTTTTTTTCTTTGACTAGCCTTCACTACGATGTGTGACATTAGTTTCCTCGCACACGTTTTAGGCTTCGCCTAGAGGCTGTCGAGGAGGCCCCAATCGATGGGCGCGTGCTGTATTATTTAGGCATGCAACCAAAAGCATATTATTCTTACGTAATGAGAGTTAGCTTGTTTTGCAACAAGCGCTCCTGCATATAAACAGCTACATGTCTAACGTTTCCTTCTGCCGTGTGCGCGGCGAAATCGACGACGAGGTTAGCGTTGTGTTCCTGATTGCTGAGCTATTGCCCACCGCTCTTTCGGTACAAAAACTAAAAGGAAATCCCAAATGAGCATACATTAACGCGAGAGCATAAATAGAGGCATTACAGGAGCAGACAAAACTTTTGAATGAAGAGGTAGCTCTTTACATGCCGTTATGTATGGCGGGTTAGTCAAACGTAAATATTTTCGGCGTGTAAAACATTATTGCAAAACAATGTTCAGTCTGTCCACGGCCAGCGCACGAAAGCATGTGCCGCCGACGCTACACTTCCGTCATCGCAAAACCCTAAGCGATTCGAATGCACTTCTATGACCGCACTGAACCAGAGCCTCCCGTCTGCCGCCGTCTCCATCTCGTAGCCGCGTGCGCGACTCCTACTGATTTTCGAGCCTCGCTTTGTGTTCTTTAAGTGCTTTTCCAGCAAATTACTTGTAAGGGACTAGACGTAAACATACACCATTTATTATACAGTTTTTGCGGAGCATATGTGTGCCTCTGCTCCGCTTAGCCGGCGAGCGTGAGAGCAACCGCGCATTCACAAAACTCTCAGGCTTGAGCGCGTTCAAGCTGACCATCACCTGCGTTCCGCTTGTTCCCTGTCCCAATGGAGCGCAGCTCTGCCCCGCGAGCGCGTCCCACGTGGTGCGATTGCATGTCGCGCCCTCGCCCGGCTTTGCATATAACAAACGCCTGCTCAAAGACAATGTTTGCCAGTCGCGTCACATGTGTGGTAGTGGCACGACTTCAGCCGCAGGTGTGGCAATGAAGACGACTTGGTGTCTTCGTGGTGGCGTGAGCGTGGTGGCATCACCGTGACGGGTGCTGCGGTTCGAACGCGGTTGGTTACGGACCCGAAATGTTCCGGCTGGGATTTGCTGGGGAAAAGGTTGCATGTTCGAATCACGTCCGGGTCGCCAGATGAAGGCTTAACGCCTCAGGAGCGAAGGAACAAGACCGCTGTTGATTCGCACTAGAACAAGATTGCCTGCAGAGGCTGCACGAGTCACGACCAGGCGCCGTCTAATTTCTTCGCCTGGCGGTGGGATATCCGGGTTCCCGGCGCCACATTAGAGGGCGTTACATGTCAAACTTTTGGCCACCGTGCAGGAGCATGTCCGATGAAATGCGGGGCTAAAGATCAAGCTGCCTGTATCTTGGCTCCCGAAAACGGAAATGTTGCACCCGAAGATATAGCTGGATGTTATCCAGAATTGTTATCGCATTCTAATTGTGAATGCGACTGTAAGCTTCCATTCAAACGTGCAGGTTACTTATATACCAGTCGTGAAAGGGGTGCTGGAAAACCATCCCGTTAGCGTGCTTCGGGACACTGAATGCAATACAGTTGTCCGAGAATCCTTGTTTCTAGACGCAAACGTTAGTAGTTCTAAAATCGCTTATTTCTGCTGGACAGCACTGTTTGATACATGCCGGAAGCTAGTCTACCTGGACACTTCTTTTTTCACCAGCACAGTAAGAGCCAAATTCATGACGGACCGTTTGTATGATGTCATTCTTGGGAACATCGAAGGTGTACCGCCTCTATTCGACCGAAAATAGACCAAGCTGTTGAGGCCTTCAAACCAATCTAGGAGGGCAAAATTTAATGCCTCTGACTTAAGTGGGAACTTCATCGGCATGGACTGGGATAGTAATCTTCTCGCACCTAACTCTGGGGACAGGCCGACGCAAACAGGACATGGTGATTCACCAGAAGCGTGAATCACCGAGCGAGGACCTTCTGTGTTGTAGGCTGAACTCAAGCATATGAAAAGCCACTCAAGAGGTTTGTCTTGCGGCCATGAGACCGAGACAGTAATACCGGAAGCATATGTGATGTGGTAATGACATCCGCTGCAACCATAAGCGGCAGGCTGCTACAAGAGTTCGAGCGAAATGACAAATCGTTACGTTCATGCCTCGCGGACGTCGGCATTACTGTTGCGTATAGAGCGAATGAAATGCATTATTTTCTCAACAATGGGATCTTGTAGAACAAGCACCAGATGCCGTGCCGGAAAGAACTGGAACAGCTATTTGTTCCGAGACAACTGCGAGAAAATGTGTTTAAGCTTGCACATGAAAGAATTTTGGCTGGCTATCAAGGGGTAATGAGAACGACTGACTGCATACTGGCTGATGTTTATGGGCCCGGAGTGTAGTCGGATTTGAGACGGTTTGTCAAGTCGTGCGACATTCGTCATAGGACAGTGCCATGAAACCTCGTTGGCCGAGCTCCCTTGGATACCACCCCGGTCATTAAAATCTTGTTCACGCAGGTTACTGTAGATATTGTTGGGCCACTGTCCCCCACATCCGACAAATGATATCGGTACACATTGATCATGGCGGATAGAAGATACCCGGATGCCGTCACCTTGCGTTCCATTGAAGCGAAACAGGTGACCGAAGGACTGCTAGAAACGTTTTCTGTAGTCGAGATTCCTCGTGAAATTGTCAGCGATCATGGCTCTTCATGTCGGGAGTCAAGAAATAATTCAGCCTCCTAGTCTTATTAAAACAGCTGCCGACGACATCCTGTCACCCTATGGCGAAAGGCTTGTAGGAACGTTTTAATGGCCCTGTGAGGCCGCGGTGGCCTATTTTCTTATATTTCGGCGTACACGCCGCAGAAAGTGGCGCAGATGAAAAGATCGAGCGGCTTCCAGACGGCGGCACGGCCGATGGCGCAATTCCGGCCAACGCGCTGTACCTCCTCGCCACCACAGACATGGGTGAAAAGGCACACTGACTCACACGTGCATCAATACGCGCGGACCTGGTTCTCGGCCTCACTTCGCGCCATTGAGAAGGCCGCGAGGGCAGCCCATGGCTTCTATTAATTTATGGGCTTCTCTAATGAACCGGAAGGCATGAGCTTAGCTTTGGCAGCGGTAAGCTGTTTCCGCTCCTCCTCCGTGTCTTGAAGGCTCAGGGCCAGTTATTGGAGTCACGCCGCGCGGCCATCAGCGGTTCTGTTTCTGTTCGTCGACAAAGCAAGCGGTAACAGGAAGGCCCCGACTTAGAAGTCGTAGCAATGAGCCCGTGTTGATGTTAGTGTGTCAGCCCGTGGAGCCGCGCGTAGTTTTCATTCAGCCAGCCTCTCTTGTAGTGTAGTCACCTCTTTTTTGTAAATGTTTTCTGTTTCTTGTATTTTTGTTCTATAAAGTTGTTTTGCATTGGTACTGCAAATTCGTCGTCTTACGTCTCATTGTGAGTGTATGTGAACTAAAAGTCACCTGTAAAATTGACGAGCACCTTAGAGATGTGCAGAAGAATTTTAGAGGAACACGAAGAACCTGGTTTGTACTGACAGACTGAAACGCATGATAGGCCGCATGTGCCAAAAGCGACCAAAGTATTAGGATTGGTGCTTGGGACCCTAGATGTTTGCCTACAGGTAAATATCGCAATGCCGCACCGGCTTGACACCCTCTGAATGTTTATACGGTGGACATGTGCGAGGACTGTTGAGTGTGCTGGGAGATTTGTCAACTAACAGCCACCCGCATGAAGAACCCAAGTCCGCCTAACAGTGCATGATGGAGCTTAGATAGCACTTAAAGAACACCTGTGTCTCGTCAGAGAACATTTGAAGAGGGCCAAACAGCTACAGAAAGCATATTATGTCAAGAGAGCCATGAAGCGAGAGCTAGCAGTAGGGGACAAAGTTCTTGTTCTTTTGCCAACTGATTCCAACAAACTGATTCTTTCCAGCAAAGAACCGTTTGAGGTACTGGAGAGAATCAATGACGTGAACTACGTTGTTTACCTGGCTCATAGAGTCACCCTCTTTTACCTTAATATGCTGAACAAATATGACGAACTGGCGACATTTATGTCGGAGCTAGAGGCACCTGCCATTGTTACGGAGGAGGAAAAAGGCTTCAGAGAGGTTTCCACATCTCGGAGCAGCTGCTGTTCCACAGTTATCGGCAGTTGCCACGGCTAAGGATGATGCTGATGATGAATTGAAAGGTGAAAGAACATTCACTGCTGCATGAAACTCAAAACTGGACAGACTTCAGCCTATCGGCCGAACTCGCAGGCGAAGCGCGCCAGGAAGTCAGAGGAATGTTATGTAGATACAAATATTTTTTCTGTGTTCAACCTGGCCAAACGAATTCACTGCAGTTTGAAATCAGCCTTACGAATAATTCTGTTCGACAGTTTCCCATACCATTTGCCCTAAAGGTGGCCGTTGAATAAGAGATACAGGATATGCTGCAACAGGGGGTTATTGAACACGCTACGTCGCTGTATCACTCGCCTATTGTCATACTCAAAACAAAAAGGATGGCAAGATTCGTTTGTGCATTCATTTCCAGCAACTGAACAAGGTTGTCGTTCCCGACCCTGAACCGATTACTTGTGTCGATACGATGTTTGCCAAGCTGACCCGGTGCGAGTACTTCTCCAAGTTTGATTTCGTTAAGGGGTACTGCAAGTACCAATAGTGCCGGAGTCAAAAGAAGCTACAGCTTTTTCCTGCGACTCTGGCCTATATCACTTCAGCATCAAGCCCTTCGGAACTAAGACCGCCGAAGCGGATTTCAACCGAACAATGAGGAAGGTCATCGGAGGTATCCCCCACGTACACCATTACTTCGGCGATGTTGTGGTGGCTACCGAGACCGGCGAGGAACGCGTTCAGACCCTCGACTTGTTCTGCAGGAGTTCTAGATGCCAGACGAACAAGTAAACCCCAGAAAAGCGAAGTTGGGTCCCCGACAACGTGTTTCTTAGGCCATGTTGTAGGGCGTGGAATACTACAAGCCTTTAAGGACACCGTGGACAAGATCCAAGCTACAAACACACCTCAAACCAAAAAAAGAGATCTTAACGTTTCTAGGCCTCACCAGTTACAACAGAGACTTCATTCCGGGGTACGCAGAGGTGCCCTTTCTTCTCACGGAGTTAACCAAGAAAGGAGCTCCTAATAATCATGACTGACGTATCTATCACTAAGCAGCTTTTTACACACTCATGGCGCTTTTTTTAAAAGAGCCCATGTCCCCTGATCGGAGCAAAAAGATTGTCCTGCGCACAGACGCATCCTAAAAAGTCTTGGTGCCGTGTTGCTGTAAGAACGTAACGGACTGCAACACCCAGTCTCCTAAGCGAGTAGGAAGTTGTTGCCGCGGGAGATAGCATATTCCACCATTAAAGGCGAATGTCTAGCTATTGTCTGGGCCGTTCAGAAGTACCATGTACTTCTCTGTGGTCAGAAATTCACCCTCCAATGTGACCACCTTCCGCTTGCTTACGTCAACTCCGCAAAGTAACTCAACAGCAGTGTATCTGCGGTGGAGTCTATAATTGCAGTATAACTTCCACGCTTAGTACATAACAGGGGCTCTATATGTTGGAGTGGATCACATGAGCCGCGCGGATTTTTGGTATTAGAGCGCTCCTGAGTAGGCTCTTGCCTACTGCATCCAAGTGCGTCTTAACAGCTGCTCTTTTTCGTGTTGCTTCATATGCATTTTCATTTTGCTCGTCACATGTGTGCAGGCTTTCCGCGCCACATTTTTGCCCAACTATGTGTAACTAATTTTGTGTATGTGACTAGTGCGCATGTTGTGTTCTGATGTTCTGCGAGTGAGGTACTGTTCTTCAAGCTATGTACCCCAAAATGTTGTGATTCAAGGTTGTGTGCCGGCCCAAGAATTGGGACTTGAGTATAGTGACGCCGAGGGAGCTCGGATGTGTCTTGAGAGCGGCAGCGGAGCTGACGAACGCGACTGCGGTGGAAGAAGACCTGGTGCGGGTCAATGAGACAAACACGATGATGGTGAGCATGCCGTGTATGAATCGTAGTGGGGTATATGCGAATGTAAAGACGCTCAAGCTGGGCGGTCGTGACCTTGAGGTTTCGGCGTACGTGGCGGCGCCGGAGAACTCTGTGCGCGGAGTAATTTACAATGCGTACAACGGATGCCCATTGGCAGAAGTTCGCGCAGGATTCTTGAAGAAGAACGAAGACATGGACATTTTGGATGCCACACCTTTGGGCAAGTCAAAGGCGGTTCAGATCACTTTCGGCGGGAAGCGCGTTCTCCGGCAAGTTATTTATTGAAACTGTCTTTACACTGTGATCCCGTATAGAGAGTTAGTCGAGACCTGCTATAACTGCAGACGAGTGGGACATCGGGCGGACGTTTGCTATCGTCCGAAGACTAATCTGTGTCACCGTTGCGGGAAGGAACATCCTGCAACACCGGGCGGAGAGTCGCTGACCTGCACGCCGGACTGCATCGTGTGCCATGAGGCGCACAGCACGGGAAGCCGCAACTGCAAGTTTCGTCTAGCCCGTCAGCAGCCGACGGGTCTGCAGCACAGCAACGAGGACAAGAGCAAACTGGCAAGGAAGAGCGGCGTTCGCAGCACAGCAACGAGGACAACAGCCAAACTGGCAAGGAAGAGCGGCGTTCGAGGCCCAGGAAGCGGTCATCTAGCGGTGCGAGAGGCGATAGCAAGAGAAGGGACCGGTCAGCTTCCTTCCCGTCACTGCCCGGACCCGAGCCTGACAAAGGAGGAGGGCAAGGTTCCGGTCATGGAAGAAGTCCAAGTGCCACAAGGAAAAAGGTGAGCTGGCCAAACGCGGGCTCCCAAAATGAGACTGCTCGAGAGAAGGAGCTACAAAGGCAGGTGTTGCAGCAAGCCGAAACTATCAAAAAGATGGAGGCTAGGATGGCAGAGATAGAACGTGCGCTTAAAACCGGCAGAGTAGAAAGGGTACAGACGCCGCTGGCCCAGGCCCCACAGAAAGCGGCGCAGGCGAACGCTTCTAGCGTGGACGCCCCACAGAAAGCGGCGCAGGCGAACGCTTCTAGCGTGGACGATAACTGTACAGCTATGGAAGTTGAGAATCGGGGGACGGTCAAAAGGCCGCCGCCGGCAGATGAGGGAGCTCATGCAAAGAGAATAGCAGAAACTTCGGCGGTGGACACGCCGCAGCCAGTAGTTAAAGTCACTAGTCTTAGGAGGGACATGCTTACCCTTGCGGAGAGAGTAGGAAAACTGGAAGAAAGACAGGATAGGTTGGAAGGTCGGGTCGACAAGATCGAAGCCAGACTAGGCAAGATTGAGGAGCGTCTTGACGCCTTCACCAATGAGTTAAGGGGTTTCCAGACCCAAGTAATGGGTATGTTTAAACACGCAAATGCTATGCTAGAGGCTAGATTGCCTCCCGTAGTCGGCCAGGAGCCGATGTTAGTGAACCTAGTGCCTCACCATGGCCCCTCGCCAGCGAATTGAGGTTTGGCAGTGGAACTGCAGGGGCTTCCGTCGCAAGCGGGGGAACCTGCAGTTGCACATACAAAATCTAGATAGTAAGCCGGACATTATAGCTTTGCAGGAGGCTAGCGGCTCGGTTAAATTACCGGGATTTAAGACATTTACACCACCAGAGATTGATCGAGGGGGCGTATCGAGCGTCTTTACGGCCATGCTAGTCCATCGTAACACCACAGTGATTCAGCATATCATAGATAGCAGCAGGGAGGACTACGTCCTGCTGGAGATTTTACCCAAAAGAAAAGGCGATAAGTCTCTTTGCTCTTAATGTATACTCTTCTCTCTCCAAAAGATAAGGGGGTGGGCTTGCCAGACCTCCTGATAAAGACGCAACGGCTAGCGGCTAGGTCTCAACTCATCGTGGTGGGGGATTTCAATGCGCCTCATCCGGAGTGGGGCTACATCCGAGCCTCGCCGAAGGGAAATAAACTGGCAGGTTGCCCAGGACCTGCGATGGACGATCTTGAACAACCCGCTAGATCATACGAGGAAAGGCAACAGCGTGAGCATAGACACCTCTCCAGACCTCACAATTGTGAATGGTATCAGGGATGCAAAGTGGGTAAACACGGGACAGCCACTGGGAAGTGATCACTATATCCTTTCCACGATATTTAGCGCTGCTAAGCACAAAGACAAGGTGAAAGGAACTCGAGTGATAGACTGGGACCGATTTCGGGAAGTCAGGAATGATACAGTGACCGGGGAAATCGAGGACTTAGAAGCCTGGGTTGAGACACTCAAGCAGGCCGTGAAGAGTACCGCAAAAGAGGTTCCAGCGGAGGAGGAGGGCTCTACGGCTGACTCCAGATTGTTACACATGTGGGAAGCACATGCGAGTCTCCTTCGGAGGTGGAGGAAACAAAGGCATAATGGTGTGCTCCGTAGAAAGATGGCCAAGTTAGAACGAGAAACCGAAACGTACACATTGGAGTTGCAGTGCAAACAGTGGGGGCAGATTTGTGACCGGATGAATGGGCAATTCGGATGCAAAAAAACATGGCAGTTGTTGAGGCACCGTTTAGACCCGACGGCAACCAAATCTGCGCAGAAGGGGCAAATGGCTAGGTTAGTGCATCGGTATCAAGGCATGACTGGGGAGTTTATACATGAACTCCGAAGACGTTACATAAACGCAGAGGCGGGCGGTTGTTTGCCGGATTACTCGGGAGAGGAAAACCTTGAATTAGATGCAGACTTTACGGTGGCGGAGGTGGAGTTTGCAATGGGTCAGCTTCTTACCACGTCAGCAGCGGGTCCGGACGGGGTTACTAATAAAATGCTGAGGAACCTGGATTTCAAGTCAGTAGGGGCACTCACGAATTTGATGAATAAATTTTGGGTGGCCGGGGAGATTCCGCCAGAGTGGAAGCATGCTAGGATTACATTTATTCCTAAAGCAGGGAAGAAGCTCTGCATTGAGAATCTGCGTCCCATCTCGCTAACGTCGTGTTTAGCCAAATTGATGGAGCATGTGGTCCTGAACAGGCTTCAGGGTTATGTAGAGGACAAGGAGTGGATGCCTAAAACAATGATTGGTTTCAGGGCTAATTTATCAACGCAAGATGTCATGATACAGCTAAAAAAAGACGTGGTTGATCCTGGGTACGGCACGGGCACCAAGGCTATTTGGCTCGACCTAACTAAAGCATTTGACAATGTTACCCATGAGGCAATATTGAGGAACCTATCGGACATAAGACCGGGGGGTAGAACCTTCCGGTACATCAGATCGTTTCTGGAGGGTAGGACTGCGGAGATTATAGTCGGAGAAATGAAATCGGATCCCTTCCCATTGGGGGGCAGGGGGACACCGCAAGGGTCGGTATTATCGCCGTTCCTATTTAATTTCGCATTGATCAAGATGCCACCCAGGCTGCAAGGGATATCGGGACTTACACATACATTTTATGCGGATGACATTACTCTTTGGGTAACAAGTGGCAGTGACGCACATTTGGAAGAAACTCTACAGCACGCGGTGGATATTTTTGAGGAGCTAGCAGGGGAAGCAGGACTCTCGTGCTCTCAGCCCAAGTCCGAACTTTTTGTGCTCAGGGACAAGCCAAGAGGGATACATGCGAGGCACTATGTGCCGCCACCGCCTTTAGAGGTCAAAGTGGGGGCGTACCGGTCGCTGAGGTCCGAACGATCAGGATCCTGGGTATGTATCTGCAGACTAACAGGAAAAATAGCGAGTCCTTGAAAAGGCTTAAAAATACTGTCAATGCTACCATGAGACTAATCAGGAGAATCGCTAATCGTAAGAGAGGTGTTAAGGAAAGGACTTGTGTAAGCAGGTGCAGGCGTTTGTGCTCAGTAGAATAGTTTATACGACGCTTTATTTGAAGTTGGACGCGACGGAAAAAGGCAAGGTGGAGGCTATGATTAGGCAGGCATATAAAGCGGCCCTTGGGTTGCCTCACAATGCGTCTACCGAAAGGCTGCTGGGATTAGGGGTGCGCAACACCCTAGAAGAACTACGGGAGGCGCACTTGGTGATGCAGCTCGGTAGGCTTTCAAAAACAAAAGCAGGAAGGGACATATTGGAAAGGATCGGCATTGAAGTTGACGCTCAGCTGGTGACACTAAAATTCAGATTAGGTGGGAAATGCACAAGGGCTTGTACATAAAACCTTTGCCCAAGAACATGCATCCAATACATCACGAGGACCGCAGGAAGGCAAGAGCCAAAGCTTTACATGTTAAGTACGGGAAGTACAACGGGGCAGTATATGTAGATGTCGCCGAGTATAGGGACAAGGACGCATTTGCAATTGCGGTGGTGGACGGACGGGGACGCTTGATCGCCTCCGGATCAGTCAAAACCCGCTCCCCAGAAACTGCAGAGGAAGCGGCGATAACACTAGCTATTACTAGTAGTAATGCTGACTTGATCTTCAGCGATTACAAAACAGCCATCCGAAATTTGGCGAGGGGCAGAATATCTGTCACAGCGGCGCGATTGCTGAATCGGGCCACGGGGCGAGGGACTACGGAGGCGGAAATTGTCTGGGTACCAGCACACTCTGGGAATCCTGGGAACGAGGCGGCTCACATGAATTCTCGAGGTTTCGTCAGCCGAGTAGGTGAGCCGGAGGTTCCGGGAAGGTCTACGAGAGATGGGCTGGTATCCTTTCAAGACATTACTAATCATTTCAAACTTGAGCGGAGGATTTACCAAACCCCGGACAAGCAATTGGTGAAGGCGCAGGAATGCGTCTGGCAACGATTGCAGACTAGATGTTTCTTCAACCCATACGTGTTGAGCAAAATCTACCCGGACATTCAGCCGGAGTGCAAATGGTGTCAGGAATTGGCAACCTATGACCACATATTATGGAGCTGTAGCATAGCACCGCCACCGGCGGATATTATGCGTGATCCTTCCCTCGAGCTGTGGGAGGCCGTGTTGGCCAGCTCAGACCCGGTCGTCCAGACCAGGGCCGTGGAGTGGGCCACCCAGGTCGCCATGAGCCATGGGTTGATGGCCATCTAACACGGAACCATCCATACATGCTCTCTGACGAAAATAAACTTTTTCCATCCATCCATCCATGTGCGCGGACAACTTGCTGGGAGAGAGGGTAAGAGTGGTGGTGGCGCGGCTGTAGCGGCAGGTGTGGGATGAAGACGATGTCGTGTGCGCGTGGTGACGTTAGCGTGACGGGTGCTGCGGTTCGAACGCCGCGTGTGTTTGCCTTGGTGTAGTGTGCAGCGATGTGACGGCTTCGGTTCGCCATCCTGCTATTCATTGTCTCAGCGAGCTCCAAGGATGAGACGACTTTGGTTAGCCGCCAGTCTGCACGCTGCTTTGACTGCGTGACCTGTGGACACCTGGCCAGCTGGGCTCCAGACCAGCGTCTTCGCTTGTTCTCGGCGCTGAGTTCGAATGGCGAGTGGCACGAGACACTGTGAATGCGCCTACGCACTAGGCCACTAGTGCGAACGCTGTACTCTGGAGTTGATCCGTGTTAGCCGTTTCTCGCATTGCCACCGTCCGTGTGCTGTGCGATGTCAGCGCACGTTAAAAATCCCCAGGTGGTCGAAATTACTCCGTAGCCCTCCACTTCGGCTCCTCTTTCTTTGTT
The DNA here is from genome assembly GCF_055883805.1 of Amblyomma maculatum. Lineage (NCBI taxonomy): Eukaryota > Metazoa > Arthropoda > Arachnida > Ixodida > Ixodidae > Amblyomma > Amblyomma maculatum. Next base: position 56,048,210 of record NC_139348.1, on the reverse strand, counting down.
TCCACTTTCACTCCCACCTTCCTCCCTTCCCTTACGGCGTGGTTCAGGTGTCCACCGAGCAAGTGTGACAGATACTGCGCCTTTCCCTTCCTGTGAACCAACCAACCAACCAACCAACCACCGGAATGGTTGTGCTCTAGTTCCTAGTGTGCTCTAGTCCCTACGTTAAGGAGAGTTGACATCCTAGTTGTAAAGGCGTCTTAGTGTGTTCAGTGGTGTCCTTATTGACGGATGAGGCGAACCACCGCAACATTTTATCAAATGCTTACTTGCAAACATATTGCTTAGCAATAGAGAGGAAAAATAAAGCAGTGTTTTTTAATGCCTCTATCTCCTTTTTATAGCCAGGACGCTTTTCGTGCAGTTCGCCTGCGCCTCTGCTCAGCTATAAATAAATTTTGCCGCCAACGCTCTGTTAGCCTCAGCTGTCACAGCGAGCGCCACGGTGGTAAATAAATTATACGCTTCTCCAAAACTATCTAGTATTTAATTTATCAGCCCTAAATCCTTGCTGGATAGCATGAATTCGCTTATTACAATCACGCCCCCAGTGTGATTGTTTACATAGCTTTGCCAATGATAGGATGTATGCTCCTCGTTCGTACGGCATGAAATGCAAGCTGAGCTAGCAATACCAAAACTATCCACTTCTTTTCGCACAGGTTGCACCTTTTTTGTTCACAGGCTACAACTGCGCTGCAAGAAGCAACGTGGATGATACGTCCCGCTGCCTGCGCCAGGTATGTACACACACGTGGCGCCGGCAGCTGCCGGCTGAACTCTCCAAACAGGGTCACATCGACGCTTCCCGTTCAATGTGCACGCGCTTTGTGATGTGAACAGCCGCCAATTTGGATGGCCACTGCCTGAACTACACTCGATGGCCACATGCAATCGCTAAAGCTTCTCAATGCGAGCTCCTTAATTGCTGAAATTCCATACCCTAACTCCACGTACTCTCCTATGCCGGGCCGAGTCTTGGAAGCACATGTTAGCATGGGCCCGGGCTTGGAGTCATTGGCTCGGGCTTCAGACGATGGGCCGGGGCCGGACGCGTATTTGGGTTTGCTCGGTACGGTGGCTCCGCAAGGGACAAAGAAACAGAAGAGACGAAGAAAACGGGCTGTTCCGACTAGCATCTACCGCCCCCAGGAGCCGAGCAGCCGAGCGATTAGCGGCGCATGCTTTTTCAAAGGGCGTCATGTTGGACGCGGCACTAGCTTGAGAGAGCCTATAATACTATTACTACTACTGCTACTACTACTAAATAATAATAATAATAATACACAGTAATATTTCTCTGCTAATTATTATTATTATTATTAGTAGTAGTAGTAGTAGTAGTAGTAGTAGTAGTAGCAGTAGTAGTAGTATAGAGGAAGACTCGTTTCACAAAGTTGGCACTGAATTGTCTAGTTAACGGCCGAATTAACTGGCTAAATATTATCTTCATAGTTTTAATTAATCATAATAATAATAATTGGTTCACAAGAAGGGAAAGGCGCAGTATCTGTCACACGTGTCTGTGGAAACCTGGACTACTCCTTAGCCCTCCGCTACGGCTCCTCTCTTCCCTTGCGTCTGCGGACACCTTCATCCCTTGGTGTCCACAGACACAAGTGTGACAGATACTGCACCTTTCCATTCCTGTGAACCAATTAATATTATTAGCATTAATAATTAAAACTGTGAAGATAACATTTAGCCAGTTAATTTGGCCGTTACCTACAGACAATTCAGTGCCAACTTAGTGAAACGAGTCTTCCTCTATACTACTACTACTACTACTACTACTACTACTACTACTACTACTAATAATAATAATAATAATAATAATAATAATAATAATAATAATAATAATAATAATATTAGTAGTAGTAGTATAGGCTTTCTCAAGCTAGTGACGCGTCCAACATGACGCCCATTGAAAAAGCATGCGCCGCTAATCGCTAGGCTGCTCGGCTCCTGGGGGCGGTAGATGCTAGTCGGAACAGCCCGCTTTCTTCGTCTCTTCTGTCGTTTTGTCCCTTGCGGAGCCACCGTACCGAGCAAACCCAAATACGCGGGCCGGACAGGCCGGAAATTCAGGCCCGTGCAGTGCTCATCATTCCGCGCTGCGGCGGTTGCGGCAATTTTCGAGGGTAAGCGGCGTGGGATATGCTGAAACAATAATTAAGTGCTGAGCAGATTTAGTTGGTTGCTTTTCGCTCACTCATTAATGAGATGTTCTCGAAAGGGAAGTTACCCATCTGGAGTGAGCCATGAGGCCAAAAAATAAGTGCGATGCGCGTTTATAATGGGAATTTTTGCGGCTTCACAGCCTAGGTGTTATAAGCAGTATACATTCTATATTGCGCTTTGACTGCAATATGGTAATACAAGTACATAAAGAGAAGAATCCGGCAACATAAGAATGATATGTAAAGAATTTCCTAAGACAACGCACGACACCTACCATATAGCCAAACATTCCATACTGTGAAAAAAAAAATTCCAAAAGCCCTTCGTTCGGGAGACCGAGATCAATTATCGAAAAAAGAAAAAAACGCCTTTTTCAGTTAGATGACTCCAAACCACTTGAAACGTATACGAGCTAGCCACAACGCAGAGGAAAAATAAAAATGACCCCAGTGAGCACCGTTGCTACCGCACACCTGTACCTGCCTGTACCTGCCGGCACCTTGACTCAAATAGGCTTTTAAACCTCTCCCCCCCCCTTCCTACCCCTTTAAACCCACTTCCCCTTTCCTGTATTCGTCCCTCCTTGCCTCTTCTCAACAAGTCCTTTGTCACCGGTGGAGAAGTCGAGCCGTCTCCGAAACGTTGCGTTTCTGGGAATTAAAAAAGTGATGGTTTGAGAAATGTCAAGTTTAGAGAGCATCGGATGAGCGAGGGGAGAGCGGTGGGGAGGGCTGCAACAATTAGGCAGCTGCAGCATGGGTACCGACCTCGAACGAAAAAAAATAAATAGGCGAAACGAAGGAAGCGGCCTGGTATGCAGGGGATGAAGGCGATGGGAGAGGGACAGGCTGGCGGTGCATGACAACACGAAAAAATTTGGGAGGGGGGATGCTGATCTTTCGTTTTTTCTGCTTTTAATGATTACGTGTCATTGTGGAAGCCGAATATTTCTCTTGACCTAAGAAAGGAATTGGGCTATTGAAATTTTGTGTTATGTATATTTTTGTGTTAATGGCACATAAAGTGCAATGACACACTTTATTACATCAAATGAACAGCTTCTTTCAAGCCACTTAATTGTTCCATGCACATAAGCAGAATGTAACTACTTGTGGCCATTGTCAAGCATCCAAAAGCCCCCTCTATTCAAGAATGCATTTTAGTATTGTACGATAAAGCAATCACGCCTGCAACTATATACTTTATTATGAATTGCTTCACTGTTTTCTTTATGTAACAGTGCCCTGGTGGGGAGTGATAAATTGTACCATCACTGTGTAGTATGTTTTGACAAGTTTCAGTGATTTTGACTCCTTGTCATTGTTAAAGGTACTGTGTTGTTTACATATGGATGCCCAGGTGATGTATATTTTCACCATAATACGACAAACGACTCATTGACAATCCAAGTTTGTTTGATATATGGGCACCCATATGAGCTCTGCACCCATATTCCCAGTGCCCATATGATCCATATATCCAGCAATGCATATGGATATGGGCACAATATGGGGCACATATGGCCACATACCATTTGCCCATATAAACTGCGCCTAGTCCTATATGCCCCATATGGTGTAAATTTGACCCCATATGAATCGATATGTGGCCTATATGAGTTCATATGTGGCCTATAAGAATTCATATGTGGCCTACATGAAGATCATATGGGTCTTTTTCAGTAGGGTACGCCTACTCCTCGCGTAACGGGGTCGGTATTTCGGTGCTTGCTATAGCATTTACGGCCAAAGACATTGCTGATGAGAAGAGGGAACACATAAAATGCAGCTCGCTTATTATTCTTTTCCTAACACGGTTAAGCTACAGACAAGCGCAGAAGCTCACACGGTTAACTCATCGTGTGTCAAGTTCTAGCTCGGCCTCCTAAGGGACCAAAACAGATTGGATTGGGCGACTGTCCGCTTATGAGTTCCGTCAGCGTCGCGGGGTGAAAATCGTCACGCCACGGTGTTAGGCGATCATTGGTCGTGCTGGCGTCGTCACCTGTGTAATGCGACAGCTGAGAGCGTCAATAAGCTAAGGAACCTAACTGCGCAGCCAACTGACTCTGACCGTGTCTTAAGGTGAAGAAGACACACCATACTATATCTCTCTTGTGTGCAATGCCATCGTCATCAAGTACTTGTGCATGAGGGACGGCCACTGCGTCAATCGTAAAAAAAAAAAAGAAGCGTGTCCTTTGATATTGTGGCGTGCATTGCAGACAACGCTCCGCTGCGCATTTTATTGTTACGTACCACACAGGCATTTTAAAATGGCAGTCGCTCTCGGTCGGAGGAGCTTGTCGACTGCGAGTTCTATAGCGTTTTTTAATATGCACCGCGCACTAGGCACAAAAGTTTCTGAGTGGAATCACAGACCTGTATATTATTCAAAGAAGTATAAAACGACAATACATAGAACCACCCTGTCATCGCCCCTGTAACGAAGGCTATATTCCTTTGAGTACTAGTTGCGTAGAATCTTGCACTCACTTTGTATGACTTTTAATTTTAGTTTTTATGCACTGAGGAAAAGTATTTGTAAAACACGATACCTTTAACATTCTATTGTCCCAAAATATTTATTCACACAGAAAGTAAGCTGAAGGACGAAAACAAACTTTATCTTTACTCAATACACAAGACTGCACACGCCTTTATTTACTGTTTTATAAAAACTATCACGCTCGGCGTACAACTAGATCTGCGCCTGTCACTAGCAGCCGAGAGGTTTTACTGCTAGAATATATTCAATGTAGACCGTTGCCGCATGTCCATTCAACGGCACTGCGCTTTGACATTGCTCGCCATTCGTATTCGACCGTTTATCTTATGTGACGAGGTTCCTGGGTTCGGCTGCCGTTTTATTTTGAGAGTTCTTTTCCTCCCCAAAGACAGACATGATTTCTTCAAGCGAAGAAATTAGCCAGGGCTGACGTGAAGCCTTTGTGAGTCGGTGATATATAGTATCCTCATTAACTCTTAAAACGAAGACTGGTGGGAAACACAAACAGAAACGAAGCGCCGACTATCAAACTAAATGATTATTAGGCAATACATGTAGTAAAGAAAAATGTAACCGAGCGCGAGATGGCGCACAATGCATGCAAACACAGAAACAAAAACAAATGATGCACTTGCAGTTAAACATGTAATAAAACCTAATTTCTAAGGCAATGCGCGTGTTTATCGGATTGTTACACTAAAATGTTGGGAGCCAAGGCCCAGTCAGGCTTGTCGCTTTTTGCCTTGGCTTCCCCTTTCTTGTAAAAGAAAAAAATAAACTCCAACTCCAAATTTTAATGAGCTGGTATTCCCGGCTGCAGAAGAAATTCTCAACGCTGCGAAACATTCTTGTCGGTTTTTCGCTTTAAGTGGCCCTTGATTACGACCTTTAATCTTTACCTCCCGAAGACGATTAAAAAAGAAACTGCACAGCATCTTCTGTGGTATTGGTCTGGGGCACTAAGCTTGTAAACTCCTAAGCGTTGCTTATTGGATGCAAGAAACTGACATTTTTGTGCAGGTACGTACGTGGCGCGGCATTATTGTGTCACGAAATGTTACAGGGTGTTTTAGAATTATTTTTCTCACCTCGTAGGGCACATATCAGCTTTAAACAGCACTATAAAGCAAAAACCGATGAAGCATGCTCAAACGTATTTTCCCGACTAACAAACAGAATTTACTTAGTGTCAAGTTGAAGGTGTTGTTATGACCTTGCCTCGTTCGAACTGGCGCGCTCTATTGTTCGCCTGTGGGCATGGATATGTGCTGCTGGTGCAAGGGCGCTAAGTGAGCCTGTTTCCATGAATCCTTTTGTGTAAGCCTGTTTTGCTTTGTGGAGACCCTGCAAATGCCAAATTGGCCTTGTCAAGGGAACGTCTAGAAAAATACAAAGAAATGTCCCCCTGCGGGAAATAGCCGGAAGTGCTTTCGTTCAATTGTTCACCCTTCCCGTCGAGAAGCGCTATCGTCCAGTGAGGAATGCCTACTGTCCAAAGGAGACGACAGAGTGACACGTCCGCTGACGTACAGGACAAGAAAGGAGCAAGGTGAGAACGGCCATTAGAGGATTTCCCGGGAATGCAGGAAAGATTTGCAATTGCTGGAAAGGGACAATGCTGGGAGCAGTATGCGGCGCGCACGTGCACTTGGGTTTCTGAGAAGGAAATCCACTTACCGGAACCAGCATATCGAATCTTTGCTGAAGAATAGAAATGTACGTCCTCGCCATTCCCAAGCTCTTCCCGCCAACAAGTGACCACGCCCAACGAAACAATGCCGGACCAGTCAGTGCATCAGACCATCAGTGCAGTGATGTGTTCGATTGGATGCCGATATCTGAGGGGCGTGCCCTGGAACTGGTTGGTCAGCATCTTCAGAGAGGGGCTGGACATAGGGGGTTTTAAGGACATTGCAGAACACGAAAAGAGGCTCTGAGCCCTGGGTAAACGGCTCATCCAGACGCTTCTCGCAATGAACTCTTAACGCTTGCCATTTTACTGATGTACCCTTCTTTTTCATGTAAATAACCATGTAAATAAGTTTTCTCAAAAAGCCATTAAGCCTGCTTGTATATATTTTACCAACTTCGAAGATTCAATCCTTCATGAACCCGGAGTCTCTGCACGCTACCAAGTGAAGGCCTGGTCGACTTAGCCCCAGCGTCCCGACAACTGGTGACCAGCGTTGGGATCTGAATCTACAAGCCACAATGATCGGAGGTGGCATCCCAAGCAACAAGCAGGAGCAGCAATCCGCCAACAAGAGAGCAGCTCGGAACGTCGATCGCATGTGTGGGTGAGTGCTTGGCTTTTCTTCTGATGTGGACCAGGTTCTAGAACAGGGTTAGATTTTAGAACTGGTAAAAAGAGTGTGGAAACGCCTTTAGGTTTGGTAGTTTGCACAGTTGTTTTCGAAGTAGCCGACACTCGGAGCGATCATGGACCTACAAAAGCTGCAGAAACCGGAACTGTTGCAATTGTGTGAGGAATTTGGAATTGATACAAGTGGTTTGGCACGAAAACCCTTGATTATAAAGGCAATCACTGATTTGGGAACCGATGATGAGGAGCTCAGTGAAGCATGGAACCTCATCGGACAAAAAAAGGAGGAGCAGCTCAGACAGCAGAAAGAGCGGGAAAAAGAGGAAAAGAGGCGTGAGCGTGAACTTGAGAGGGAAAAAGAGGAAAAGGAGCGTGAACTTGAGAGGGAAAAAGAGGAAAAGAAGCGTGAAATTGAAAGAGAAGCAAAAAGGCTGGAGCTAGAAATTGAGCTCCGGAAATTAGAACTAGAGTTGAGCTAGATGTCGGGCAATTGTCCCCAGCTAGCGGTACCTCTTCTCAACAAGGAGGCAGATTTCAAGATGTCAAAGTACATGCAGCCATATGTAATATCAGGGGATATCGGTCTGTATCTGGCTAACTTTGAGCCAACCTGCGAAAAACTGTCCTTCCAGCGAGACACTTGGTCTCAGAGATTATTGACGGTTCTGCCCTGCAAGGCAGCGGAGGTTGTCGCGCGGCTAAGCAAGGAGGACGCGGACAACCACGAGAAGATCAAAGCTTGCCTTCTGAGAAAGTATAGGCTTAGCGCCGAGGCGTTCAGACAACGTTTTCGGAACGCTACTAAGTCGAGGGACGAGCGTTACCTTGAATTCCTGTACAATTTAAGAGTCAATTTGGGCGAGTGGCTAAAGAGCACATATTCCTACAGTGATAGGGACGCTGTAGTCGAGCGAATTCTTTTGGAGCAGTTTTATAACTGCCTCCCAGAAAAAGAAAGAAATTGGTTACAGGAGCGAGGCGACATTAAGTCGGCAACTGAAGCTGCCGAACTCATTGAGGAGTATGCTTCGCGCCGACAATTCAGCAACCCAGCAGTTGATAGGCCCCGCAATCCCAAGTTGAGTGTGAATAACCGTCAGGAAAGGCACTTTGCTAGAGTTGGAAACGAAGAAAGGAAGGTTTCTTCAGGCAAACTCACTAGAAAGGACGGCAGTGAGAAAAGTGGGGAAGTGACCAACGCGCAGAACACAAAGAACAAGCTTGAGGCTAGGAAGCCGCTCACATGCTTTAGGTGTAATGAGCAGGGTCACATTGCCGTCAACTGCCGGAAAGAAAAGATTGCTTTCTCGTATGTCAGTGACTGCGATGAAAATATGCAGCTTTTGGAACCCTACCTGCATGACCTAGTAGTCAACGGGAAGCCTTGCAAGGTACTGCGCGATTCGGCCGCAACGATGGATGTTGTCCACCCGGCGTATGTGTCGCCTTCCGACTGTACAGGACAGTGTGCATGGATACGCCAGGTAGTGGAGGAACAGCGTGTGTGCTTGCCAATCGCGAACGAGGTCATCGAGGGCCCTTTCGACGAGTTAACAACCGAGGCTGCCGTTTCAGGAAAGCTTCCTAAGTGCTATCCGTATTTGTTTTCCAACAAATCGGACATGCTACTGCGAGAGAGGGGCATCCTTTTCTGAGACAGAGTTGTGCAAGCCTTAACACGTTCAAAGGCGCGAGAACTAGCTACACTGCTCATTCCAGAAAAATCCACAGCGGAGGAAACGGCAGTTAAAACAGTGGTCGATGCGGAAGATAGCGGGTCAGAAAACTTTGAGAGCGAGGCATCTCAGATAAGTCAACTGAAAGTGAGCTTGATGAGACGCGGAATGACGACGTTCTTGAGAGTAACCTCTTGCCACCAGTGTCTAGTGATCTCACGAGACTTTTAGTGGAACCCGAGAGGACTTAGCTATGGAGCAAGCCAATGATCCCAAGATACAGGAGATAAGGGAGCGCCACCGCGCCACTAAGACAGCAAAGAATATTTCTTTCGAGATGAGAAAGGGAGGGCTGTATCGCTTATTCAAGGATAAGCGCGGAGTAGAGCGGGACCAATTAGTCGTTCCCCAAAATTACCGCGAAGACTTACTGCGACTTTCCCATGGCAGCTCGTGGTCATGTCACCTTGGAATAAGAAAAACAAAGCAGAGGCTGTTGCAAGAATACTATTGGCCTGGATGTTTTAAGGACACGGAAAATTTTGTACGGTCATGCGACACGTGCCAGCGGGTTGGAAAGGCGCAAGATAATTGGAAAGCTCCGATGGTTTTAGTACCAATCATTACCGAGCCGTTTCACCGATTAGTAATAGATGTAGTTGGGCCACTTCCTGTGACAGAGTCAGGGTACCGTTGTATCCTCACTATGTTATGCCCAGCCACAAAGTTTCCAGAAGCTGTTCCGCTGCTCGAGGTGACGTCCGAGAGTGTAGTGGATTCGCTGCTGTCAGTGTTTGCACGAGTTGGATTCCCTTCCGAGGTCCAAAGTTATCAGGGTAGCGTTTTCACAAGTGTCCTCACCACCTCATTTCTCGAGCGATGCGGAATTAAGGTAGTGCATAGCTCGATCCGCCATCCGCAGAGCAACAGCGTAGAAAGATGGCATTCTATTCTCAAACGAGTCTTGAGGGGACTGTGCTGTGAAAACAAGCGCGAATGGAATACCTGCCTGCCTGCAGCACTTTTCGCTTTGCGGTCAGTGCCGCACGAATCCACTGTATTTAGCCCAGCCGAGTTGGTGTACGGAAGGTCACTGCGCTCACCTTTGCGAATGGTGCGCGAAGCCTGGGAGGGGCGCGGAGAAGACCCAACAGTAGTAGAATTCATTCTGAACCTCTTGAATCGCTTACATAACACTCAGGAACTCGTTGAGGCCAGCATGAAGTAAGCCCAGGCTCGTTCCAAAGTGTACTATGATAAGTCAGCCCGTCAAAGGACGTTTCGTATCGGGGACAAGGTTATGTTGCTGAGAGGTTCAAGTCAGAATAAGCTCGAAGTACAGTGGAAAGGACCTGCTGAAGGCGTTGCAAAGCTTTCTAACACTAACTACGCAGTGAAAATCCCCGGTAGGCGTAAAGAAGTGCGCATTTATCATTGCATTCTTATGAAGCCTTATGTGCAGAGGGAAGCCGTGGTAAATCTAACGTTAAACATTCCCGAGGAGATGGGGGACAAATTGATTTGCCTCAGCGGAAAAGGAAGCAACGCTCAGGAGCTTCTCAAAAAGACGGATCAGAGAGGAGAACTAAAGAAATCCCAGCTGTCCGATCTGGGCGAGATAATAACAGAGTTTGAGGCCTGCTTCGTGGACAGGCCAGGCAGGACTGATTTGACTGAGCACGATATTGAGCTGACTTCAGACGTGCCATTGCGATCAAGGTGCTACCGATTCTCTCCAAGGCAAAGAGAAATTCTGGATAGGGAAGTAACTCGCATGCTGGAATTGGGAGTAATAAAACCCTCGGAAAGCGATTATGCTTCGCGTATGATCTTAGTAGAAGCTCCAGGTAAAGACCCTAGGCCTGTGGTAGACTACCGAAAGCTAAATTCTCTCACCAGGGATCAAGTGTATCCTATTCCGAATATTGAGGAGAGAGTAGAACAGGTCAGTAGAGTGGCATATGTGACTACGCTGGACCTTACTCGAGGATATTGGCAAGTACCGCTCACTGAACGCGCCAGCAGATACGCGGCTTTCGTCACTCCGACGGGCAGCTACCAGCCAACAATGATGAGTTTCGGGCTAAAAAATGCTCCATTTTGTTTTTCCCGACTCATGGATAGGGTTTTAAAGGGGTGTGAAACATTCGAGGTGCCTTATTTAGAGACATTGCGGTTTTTTCCGACTCATGGGCGGACCATATGGTACATCTAAGAGCTGTACTGAGCCTTTTGCGTCAAGCTGGACTAAACGTAAAGGCCGAGAAATGTTGCCTGGCAAGGGCGACCGTGGACTACTTGGGTCACAATGTAGGTCAAGGTTTCAGGAAACCCAGCGAGATTAAGATTTCTGCGGTAGCAGACTACCCGCGGCCGAGCACGAAGACGGAAATTCGAGCATTCCTGGGTCTGACTGGATACTACAATCACTACATCCCTAACTATTCAGCTTTGGCCAGCCCTCTGACCGACGCTCTCCGCAAGACAGAACCGACAAATGTAATCTGGGACGAACAAAAGGAAGCCTCCTTCGTAAACCTGAAGGCTGTGCTGATTAGCCGTCCGGTATTGCGAGCTCCAGACTATGACCGAGAATTCACGGTCCAGTGTGATGCCAGTGATCGAGGGCTAGGTGCTGTTCTCTGCCAGAGAGATGACCACGGTAATGAGCACCCCGTGCTCTACCTGAGCAGAAAACTGAGTTCTAGAGAGAGGGCCTATTGCGCGTCAGAGAAAGAGTGCGCTTGCATTGTATGGGCCATTCAAAAATTGCAGTGCTATCTTGGAGGGGCCAAATTCACCGTAGAGACGGACCATTGTCCCCTGGCTTGGCTGCAAACTACGACATCGAAGAACAGTCGCCTTCTGAGGTGGAGCTTGATTTTACAGCAGTACACTTTTGAAATAAGATGCAAAAAGGGGAAATTAAATGGGAATGCGGACGCGCTTAGCCGCTGTTTCTAAGCGGTCCGAGGTGTTCCTCACCATGTATCGAAATTGATACTCAGGTTCTTTTTTTTTGTGCGCTTGTACATGTGTGACTATGTAAAGCAGCACGTTTGGTTTTCTAGGCATACGTAGGTCGTGAACGTCTTGAGTGTGCGCTTTTCTCGGACAACGATGGCAGTTTTCTTTTCACCTGGTCTCTTCATACGGGAGCCGAGTCCTTGCTTAGACATGTGGTTGAGTTTCAGAAACAGCTCAAGCAATTTGGCCTACGACAATCAAGACAACGCGACAAGCAACATCGAGCTTCAAGCATTCATGTGCAGGCCATTAAGTCGTCTCTTCATGCAGCAGCTGCGACTGCTGCCCTCCGTGACTCTTCTGGCGGGGGAGGAGGCTGTTATGACCTTGCCTCGTTCGCACTGGCGCGCTCTATTGTTCGCCTGTGGGCATGGATATGTGCTGCTGGTGCAAGGGCGCTAAGTGAGCCTGTCTCCATGAATCCTTTTGTGTAAGCCTGTTTTACTTTGTGGAGACCCTGCAAATGCCAAATTGGCCCTGTCAAGGGAACGTCTAGAAAAATACAAAGAAATGTCCCCCGTGCGGAAAATAGCCGGAAGTGCTTTCATTCAATTGTTCACCCTTCCCGTCGAGAAGCGCTATCGTCCAGTGAGGAATGCCTACTGTCCAAAGGAGACGACAGAGTGACACGTCCGCTGACGTACAGGACAAGAAAGGAGCAAGGTGATTACGGCCATTAGAGGATTTCCCGGGAATGCAGGAAAGATTTGCAATTGCTGGAAAGGGACAAAGCTGGGAGCAGTATGCGGCGCGCACGTGCACTTGGGTTTCTGAGAAGGAAATCCCCTTACTGGAACCAGCATATCGAACCTTTGCTGAAGAATAGAAATTAGAAATATACGTCCTCGCCGTTCCCAAGCTCTTCCCGCCAACAAGTTACCACGCCCAACGAAACAATGCCGGACCAGTCAGTGCATCAGACCATCAGTGCAGTGATGTGTTCGATTGGATGCCGATATCTGAGGGGCGTGCCCTGGAACTGGTTGGTCAGCATCTTCGGAGAGGGGCTGGACATAGGGGATTTTAAGGACATTGCAGAGCACGAAAAGAGGCTCTGAGCGCTGGGTAAACGGCTCATCCAGACGCTTCTCGCTATGAACTCCTAACGCTGATTTACCCTTCTTTTTCATGTAAATAATCATGTAAATAAGTTTTCTCAATGTGCCAATAAACCTGCTTGTATATATTTTACCAACGTCGAAGATTCAATCCTTCATGAACCTGGAGTCTCTGCACGCTACCAAGTGAAGGCCGGGTCGACTTAGCCCTAGCGTCACGACAGTGTCTAGCTTATTTCAGTTCCAGTCTACGTAGGTAACACTACCCAGTATAATTTTGATCATTGAGAAGCCTTTTGGCAGGTTGTTTTCATGAAAAGTTAAAGGTAAACGAATACTTGCATACGCACATTGGTTTTCAATGCCTCCGTCTTCATGCAATTGTATCTTGTGGCTGCGGGCTGACCATAATATCTGCGTGTAGTGGGCAGGTCAACAACACCACGATATTTAATCACGTGTTGCAGTGAAAAAGAGCAAGAGAGAATAACCTACCAGATCCCCCCTCCCCCCCCCCCCCCCCCTTGTTAAAGATTTCAGACCAGCGTCGCTGAAGATTCCTGTCGGCTGATGGCCGCCCGAGCAGTACCTTGGCCTAAGTATCTAGACACCATAGCCTAATTGCTGCGCAGGAACAAACTTTCGGTGGATATGAAGGGAAGCTGTATAGATGAGCTCAAGCGTGTATTGTTGAAACTTTGAAAGGAATAAACCTATTACCTTGAGGGGGGGAGAGCGGGGCAACGTTATTTTGATTTTAATGCGTAGCACTACTAGCCGCAATCACGGATTTCGCCGATGTATGTCCGATGACGCTCCCTCTCTCTCTCTGTCTCTTTCTCGTTTTGTGAACTTGAAGTGTAGAAAGAGCAGATGGCGATGTGCGCGTCGTGCGGATTAGCATTGAGGAGACGGAGCGGCCGCACAGCTGCAGCAGAAGTCGCTCTCTCTCTCTCTCGCTGCCCATTCGACTTTCCGTGAACTTCAAAAGGAGGAAAGGAAAGTGGCGATGCCCGCATCACGCGACTTATCACTGAGGGGGCGAGCGGCCGCGAAGATGCACCCAGTGAGAGAGGGGTGTGCCTGGCGGGGGAATGGTGGCCGTCACTGGACAGCGTTGCACACGCGTGTTACTCCAGAATGAGCAGCCGTGAGTCATTAGCGCGTCCTCAACTTCGGGATCTCTCCCCTCGCGCCAGACACTCCTCAGTCTTCGCGGACGACGGACGTTAACACGCGGTGCTCTCTGGATCTTGGCTCCGAGCCGATCGCCGGGTCATGAAGCAGCTGGTGCTCACCTCCACGCCTTAACTGGCGCTCGCCTTCAAGCGCGTTTCCCTCTCTCTTTTTCTCTTCCTGTGAACTCACTTCGAGAGGGGAAACGAAGAGGCGTCCGTGTACTGTGCGATGTCAGCGCACGTTAAAGATCCCCAGGTGGTCGAAATTACTCTGTAGTCCTCCACTACAGCTCATCTTTCTCTCTTTCCACTTTCACTCCCACCTTCCTCCCTTCCCTTACGGCGCGGTTGCGGTGTTCACAGAGAAAAAGTGAGACAGTTACCTCGCCTTTCTCTTTCTATAAATTAATCAGTTTAAATCAGACCGTCCGTCCGCAGACTAGGCCCCGCTGGGGTGGTGCAGTGGTAAGACGCCCTACTTCTGTGCAGGAGTACCCGGGTTCGAACCCGACCTCGGCGACTGAGTTTCGATGGAGGCGAAACGAAGTGGTGTCCGTGTGCTGTGCGATTACAGCGCACGTTAAAGATCCCCAGGTGGCCGAAATTACTCTGTAGCCCTCTACAACGGCTCCTATTTCTCTCGTTTCGCTTTCACTCCCACCTTCCTCCCTTCCCTCACGGCGCGGTTGAGGTGTCCACAGGAAACAAGTGAGACAGTTACCGTGCCTTTCCCTTCCTATAAATCAATCAATCCGCAGAGTAGTGCATTGTAAAGGGGTACATTATGCCTGTTTTCGTTCATTTCTGAATATTATGTAAGGAAAGCTGAATACGCGGCTGCGCCACGCGTTTGCTTCCCGTCGCAATGGATAAAGCCGGGCTGTCTGGCACTGCGGGATAAAGCCGGGCTGCCTGGCACTGCGGCTAAGGTTCGCCATGCTCGGCGTGATGAATTACAATGGTTACGAAGGCATCGGGACCGTGAGTCTACTGATTCTGATATTGCAGCTAAGCGGTGGAAGAATCTAAAAGCACAAAAATGAGGAAACTGCTCAACACACTGTGAGATGGATGCCGAAGCGAAGAGAAACGAACGTGCGGTAGAAACTCCAGGACAACGTGGTGCGCGATTGAAAGCGATGGAAAGGTATAGCTAGGATAAGCAGTGCTACCGACCTACATCGCTTTTGATTACCTATTCAAATTGGCCGTAATGCTTTTTTTTTTTGCACTGACGTTAAAAATTTCATCTTCACTCTTATTAAGGCTGGCCAAATGGCTGTGCCTATCCATTTATAAGGATGGCCTCAGATCCTTTATACAAACCTTGCATTCTCTTCCCATATCCACATTGCCTCGCTGTGTATTAAAAACGGGAATCAAAGTCACGTCTCGGAAAATTGCAGCATGGAGTCGTCAGGTTTAGTATCGAAATGTGTATTGACTGAAAAAATACATGACCTTTAAAATTCACTATTAAGGCCAACTGGGCAACAAAAATAGCCATCCTGAATATATATTTTCAAGTCCACATAATTTTGTCACCATAGCAGTCTTCTTAAATTGGCGGTTTTGGCTCCATGTGCTTGAAGTAGGTCGCCCTGATTGACCCATTTCAAAACTAATCGAAAAGGGTGGTAAGGCCACTTAAACGCGGAGTTGAATTTTGAAAATGGCACCCCTGGGATTGGGGAAAGCTTTTTCACGTTTTATATTTGCTAGAATATATTTCCTTTCCACATAGTATTGGCTGCCTTGGATGCGCAGATATCAGAAAGAAAGGCACATGCTAAAATAAGTAAAGAAACATTTACAAGCGGCATCACAGCCAAATCAAAGAGGCGAAATAGCCAAGAACAATGCAGTCAGGGAAATCACAGGCGCAATAAAAGGAATAGTGATAATGTTACAGGGATAAGTCAAGTTTAATGCTACACCGATATGCGAATATTTTTCAAGTTATGTGCGAAGTTCAATCATGAGTTCTGCGTTCCTCCATACCGTTGTTTAGTTTCTCTTTTTCTTGGCGAAATTCAAGCGAAGTCAATTATTGGGCGTCAAGGGAAATAAATTACTTTGTGACCCAGAAAAACGTGGAAATCGCCATTCAATTGGCAACGCTCAAATTGGACTAACACCACTTTCGGTTACTTCGGAAGAAAAACTGGGGGGCTATGGGCCAAAAAGTTTTAGATGGCCGCCTAAGCTGGCAAGAGAGCACTCTGTTGGCTATACTGAAATTAGATTAGACACCGGTATTCATAAGATACACCAATAACGACCCCTCTACTTTCTTTATGGAGTAAAAGGGCGTCGTTTGCGTTTCTGTGACCATTGTGGCCGTCATTTCGATTGCCTAGAACAAAATAAAAAGTTCACGCGCATGAGTTTACTCTCCAGGGAATCTGCTGTGTGCGTCAGGCGTTCGCTGCTGCAAGCAATTTATGATGAGTATATAATGATGTGGCTGAAAGGCAGATATCTGACGTATTTCACCCTGTCAAATGTCATAGCATCAGTATTTAAAAATGATTAGCAAAGCTTATGAAGCGCAAAAAGAAATGAAAACATTTGAACGAAACTGTATGAAAACTTTTAAATAAAGAGGTGCTTATTTTAGGCTTTCGAGCAAACTCATATATCGATTATGTACGCGAATTAGAATCAAGTACCTAAAAAACATGCACAGCTTAATATAAACTTTGTAGCTGGATATGTTTAAGTGAGGACGGCAAACTCTGCAGCTAAGTAATCCTGCAGGCCACCAGATGTATCCTTACTGACTGAGGTGCCATGATGTATGAAATGTAGGGTAAAACTCGATCTGGTTCGCAATTAGTTATCACTTATTATAACGCCTTATTTTGATCTTCACATAATGGGCGGCCTGATCGGAATTAATTCTTCATAAAGTAAGAGTGTGTGAAAAATTCACAGTTAGAGCCGTTGGGAGTATTTCGCACCGGCATCACACTTCCGACTATTTCTCATTTTATGGCATAATTACGAATTTTATGGATGTACTGATTCCTCTTTATTTGTGAATACTATGTCTGCTTGCACTCGTAACAAACACCTCATTCCGTAAATTGGAGAAATGTCCAACTTGAAGCGATATGACTAACACTATGCAAAATGCCAATTGGATCTAGCATTTCTTCCACCAGACGTCCGGAAGTCAATGCTTCCATTTCGCATCGCCGCCTTCCTAAAACCGCTTGTTGATATGAATGCCGACACTAGGTCTGCACGATCCCATTTTGCTGAATTTATTGTCAAAATCATTTTCCCAATAGCTTCCAAAGCAATGTAGCACTTTTCTTCGTCATCTGTAATCCACTAGACGCCACCACGGGACCCATATCTATCTTCGCTATCCGTTCTTATGCTCTGCATGTCTTTCGTTTATATATATATATATATATATATATATATATATATATATATGTATATACATATATAGACAAACGAAAGACATGCAGAGCATAAAAACGAATAGCGATATATATATATATATATATATATATATATATATATATATATATATATATATATATATATATATATATATATATATATATTGTAGTTCTTTTTAAAAAGGCCTTTAAAAAGAATTTTGCGGAAGTGTTCGGCCGCTCTGCAGTTCGCAAGCTCCGGGCAGAACAACGCCTGCGTGAGCGCACTCAGCATGTCGAAGAGTCGTTCATTAGTTACATAGAAGACATCGGGAACCTATGCAAGCGTGTTGATCCGCTAATGTCCGAAGAGGATAAGATCGAAAACATCATGAAAGGCATCTCTGACGACTCGCGCCAGATGCTCTGGGTGAAAAATCCTGCCACGGCCAGTGATGTGATCAAGCTTTGCCAGAGCTACGGCGTGCTTCGTAAGAAGCGCGCTTCTACCCGGCGGTCCGGTGTTAGAGACGACGCTATCTCTACACTAGCGCTGGGCGGTTCTACCCCATCAGAGGACAGCCCTTTACTTGAACAAATCAAAGCCTTCGTTCGAGAAGCGGCCGCCCGCCACCTATCACTGGTCCCTCAGGTACAGGATACTGGCCGCCGTGCTCCTGACATGGCTCCGTCTTTGGCCCCTACCATACGGCGTGCCGTGCAAGATCACATCGCTGATGTCCTTCCGCCCAGCTCCATTCTCCCGCCCAGCCCTGTGCTGCCGCCCAGCCCCGTGCCGGCGCAAGTAGAGGCACCGCTGACTTACGCCCAAGTTGCGGCCAGACCGCTAATGCCATCAGCATCTCTTTCCTACCAGACCGCTCCTTCCAACCTTTTTTCGCCTTTGCCTGGGTCTGCATTCCATGTCCCTATTCCAAGGGTACGCCAACGCCCTACGAACCCTTAGCGTACCGCGGACAACCGGCCAATCTGCTACTCTTGCGGGCTGCCGGGCCAAGTCGCACGCCTTTGCCGCCAACGCCTTCCGCCTTCTCGACCTGACCTTTGGAACTACTCCTACAATATAGACCAGCCCTCGCCGAGAACTGCGTCCGGTTCCGACTTTGTATCTTGTGACAATCAAACGTATACAACTCGCCGATCATCGTCCCCTCGTCGCCGTTCCCCGTCCCCGCTTCCCCGACGTTCTACCGGCGCTGTTGAGGGAAACTAACAGTCGCAGTTCCCGGAGCAAAAACTGCGATTGGTTCTAACTCTGCAAGTCATCCGTCTTCTCCCGCTAATGTCAGTTCAGTTCAGTCGTTAAGTCGTGTCCGACTCTTCGTGACCCTATGGACCATGTCACGCCACGCTTTCCGGTCTCTCACTATCTTCCTAACATCACATAACTTCATCTGCAGTGCCTCGAGGATGCCATCTAACCATCGCGTTCGCGGCCTACCCTTTCTCCGGCGACCCTCAACCTTTCCCAACATCAAATCTTTCTCCAGCGACTCCTATCTTCTCATCAGATGACCAAAGTAGCTGAGCTTTAACTTTAGAATTTGACCCTCCAATGAGCAGTCAGGGTTTATGGTAGACAATATTGACTGATTTGATCTTCTGGCAGTCCAAGGAACTCTCAAGAGTCTTCGCCAGCACTACAATTCAAACGCGTCAATTCTTCGGCGGTCAGCCTTTTTCACAGTCCAACTCTCGCATCCATATATCACAACTGGAAAGACCATAGCACGAGTTATACGGATCTTGGTTGGCAGACTAATGTCTCTGCTCTTTACTAGGCGGTCAAGGCTAACCATTGCTCTCTTTCCCAGAAGCAGGCGTCTCCTAATTTCATGGCTGCAGTCTCCTTCCGAGGTAATCTTGGAGCCCAAGAAGAGAAAATCTTTCACAGCTTCCACTTCTTGTCCCTTGATGCTCCAGGACTTGATAGGGCAAGACGCCATGATCTTTGTCTTTTTAATGTTCAGTTTAAGCCCAAACTTCTCACTCTCTTCTTGTACGCGCATCAGAAGTCTCTTGAGTTCCGCTTCACTTTCTGCCATTAAAGTGGTATCATCCGCATATCTAATGTTGTTGATACGTTTTCCAGCAATCTTCACTCCAGCTGAACACTCTTCCAGAGCGGCCTTCCTCATCATGCACTCTGCATATAGGTTAAGTAGGCAGGGCGACAGTATGCAGCCTTGCCTCACTCCTTTCTCAATCGGAAACCAATCAGTAAGACCATGCCCAGTTCTGACTGTGGCCTCTTGTCCTTCATACAGGTTCCTGAGGAGACAGATGAGGTGAATTGGAACTCCCATCTCTTGGAGAGCTTGCCACAATCTGCTGTGATCTACGCAGTCAAACGCTTTCGCATAATAAATAAAGCAGAAGTAGATGGGTTTCTGGAACTATCTTGCTTTTTCCATGATCCAGCGAAGGTTGGCAACTTGGTCTCTAGTTCCTCTGCCCTTGCGAAACCCAGCTTGCACGTCCGGAAGCTCCCGATCCACATACTGCTGCAGCCTACCTTGGAGGATTTTCAACATCACCTTGCTAGCATGCGAAATAAGTGCGATCGTGCGGTAGTTGGAACAATCTTTGGCACTGCCTTTCTTTGGAATGGGGATGTAAACTGACCTCCTCCAATCCTGTGGCCACTGCAGGGTTGTCCAAATCTTCTGGCATAATGTATGCAGAATGTTAACAGCGTCATGGTTGAGATTTTGAAGCAACTCAGCTGGAATGCCATCAATTCCGCTAGCTTTGTTCTTAGCAAGGCTGGCTAAGGCCCATTCAACTTCACTCTTCAGGATGCCCGGCTCGAGATCAGTGATCACAACCGTCTTATGTTGGGTTTGCACATTCGGGTCCTTCTTGTACAGTTCTTCTGTGTATTCCTGCCACCTCTTCTTTATCTCTGCGGCTTCAGTGAGGTCCTTGCCTCGTTTGTCTTTTATCACGCCCAGCTTAGCACAGAAGCTTCCTTTGATATCTTTGATTGTCTTATACAGAGCTCTTGTGTTCCTTAATTGGCTGTTGTCCTCAACTGCTTGGCACTGTATGTTCAGGAAGGCATTCTTATCTCTCCTTGCTATTTTCTGAAAATCCGCATTGAGAACCTTGTGTCTTTCTCTTTCCCCCATAACTTTTGCCATCCTCCTTTCCTCAGCTATTTGCAAAGCCTCTTCAGAAAACCAGTTTGCTTTCTTGCATTTCGTTTGCTTTGGAACTACCTTAGTAGCAACTTCTTGTGTTATATCACGAACATCAGTCCACATCTCTTCGGGCTCTTTGTATTCTAGATCTAATTCTTGAAATCGATTCCTCACTTCCACAGCATATTCCAATGGGACTTGATCCAGATTATACCTGAAAGGTCTTCTAGTTTTCTGCGTTTTCCTCAATCGAAGCTTAAACTTTGCAACAAGAAGCTGATGATCGGTGCCACAATCGGCCCGAGGCCTTGTTTTTACTGCTTGTATAGCGCTTCTCCATCTCTGCCGGCAAATAATATAATCGATCTGATTCCTGTACAGACCGTCCGGTGAAGTCCATGTGTACAGGTGCCTCTTGTGCTGTCGAAAATGAGTATTCGCTATGGTCAGGTTGTTTTCTTAACAAAACTCTACTAGCCTCTGCCCAGCTTCATTTGGCTCACCAAGACCGAACTTGCCTGTAATTCCGGATATTTATTCACTCCTTACCTTAGCATTCCAGTCTCCTATGAGAAAAACGACGTCTGATGATGCGGTGTGATCTAAAAGGCATTGTAGGTCCGCATAAAATCTCTCAACGTCAGCTTCTTCAGCAGTAGTGGTCGGTGCATAGACTTGGATAACTGTAATGTTGAAAGGGTGACCTTGGATCCGAAGTGAACTAATACACGGATACACACTAATGTAATACACGTTTTTGTCGACGGCGTCGCAGTTCTCGCTCTTGTCGACACGGGCACTGCCGTATCCGTCATCAGTGAAGCTATTTGCCGTCGTCTTCGTAATGTGACCACTGCGATTTCCGACTTTTCGCTTCGCACCGCCTCATCACAGCGCATTCATCCCTCAGCGGCGTGCACGGCCCGTGTTCGCATCGAAGACGTCTTATACACCATCGAGTTTATTGTACTGCCTCACTGCTCCCACGACATCATCCTGGGCTACGATTTCCTTTCCACTCATCGTGCCATTATTGACTGTGCCCGCGCTGAAGTTTCCTTTTTACCTCTTTGTGATACCATCTTGTGTGACGTCCCTACCAGGTCTGCAAAACTCTTTGTCGCCAATGACACAGACACTCCTCCCTTTTCTGTTGCCCTCGTTCCACTCTCCTGTGAAAGCGCTACTGCTTCGACTGTCTTCTTCACACCTTCCGACGCCCCTTTACGCCATCCCTGCCTCCTGCTTTCATTTGCTGTTCTGAAGTTCGAAGATGGTCATAGTGCAATGTACGTCTCAAATCCGTTTTCGTGCCCGTCCGTCCTGCTACGCGAAGAGTGTCTCGGGCGTATTGAAGAACTTGATCCCGCGCTTGTAAATACTCTTGCTGCCACGCCTACTTCATTAGACGTTAATGTGCTGAGCTCTTGCTATATAGCGACCGCTTGGACACCACCCGATGTTCTTCAACAAGCTATTGACGCAGATCTTCCACCCGCACAACGCGATCAACTCGCTGCTCTTCTACAGAACTTCACTTCTGCCTTCGACCTTCCTCACACTGCTCTGGGTCGCACGTTTGTCGTTGCGCACACAATCGACACTGGTACAAACGCACCTTTACGACAGCGTCCTTATCGCGTGTCGGCCTCTGAGCGCCAAGTCATTGCTGACAACGTGGACGACATGCTTTACCGGGCCGTCATACAGCCATCTAACAGTCCATGGGCTTCTCCGGTTGTTTTGGTCACCAAGAAAGATGGTTAAATCCGGTTTTGCGTCGATTACCGTAGGCTTAACAAAATCACGCGCAAAGATGTCTATCCTCCGCCGCGAATCGAAGACGCCTTGGACTGTCTACAGGGAGCCGAGTATTTCTCCTCTGTATTTGCGCTCTGGCTACCGATGGCTGATGATGACCGCTCGAAAACTGCCTTTATAACACCTGACTGCTTATACGAGTTCAACGTTATGCCCTTTGGCCTCTGCAATGCCGCAGCTACTTTTGAGCGCCTGATGGACACTGTTCTTCGTGGACTCAAGTGGCAGACCTGTCTTTGTTACCTGGATCACATCGTAGCTTTTCTACCGACTTTTCTTCTCACCTTCTCCGCCTAAAGCATGTCCTCACATGTCTCGCCGATGCTGGGCTTCAGATGTATTTTAAGCAGTTGAATTTGAAGAAGTGCCACTTTGCCGTTCGAAAACTCACAATTTTAGGACACGTAGTCTCTAAGGACGCCATTCTTCCCGACCCCACCAAACTTCGCGCACTTGCAGAGTTTCCGAAGCCAACCTCCCTGAAGCAGCTCCGGAGCTTTATCGGCCTCTGCTCCTACTTTCGACATTTAATCTTGAACTTCGCCTCTATCATCGTTCCTCTGACCCAGCTCCTTGCCGGCAGCTCCGACCTTTCCGCCTGGACTCCAGCCTGCAATAAGCATTCGACACTTTACGCCGCCTTTTGGTTTCGCCTTCCATTCTACGCCACTTTGATCCGACTGCGCCTACGGAGATACACGCTGATGCCAGCGGTATTGGGCTTGGTGCCGTCCTTACCCAACGTAGCCTGGTTACAGGGAGTATCTTGTGGCATACGCTATCAGAATATTGACGAAGGCAGAATCTAGTTATTCAGTCATCGAAAGGGAATATTTGGCCATTATTTGGGCCATCGGAAAATTTCGTTCCTATGTGTATGGTCGACCGTTTTACGTTGTGACCGATCACCACACTTTGTGCTAGCTTGCCTCCCTGAAAGACCCATCCGGTCGCCTTGCTCGCTGGGCTCTTCGTCTCCAGGAGTTTGACTTTCATGTCATTTATCGATCAGGCCTGAAGAATACGGACGCGGATGCTCTGTCACGCTCGCCATTGCCTGGACATACTTTGTCTGACAACGTCTGTGCCTACGATATGTCGACTCTTGCCACTATCGACATGGCTACCGAGCAGCGGAATGACCCCTGGATCAATGAACTTTTGAATTTTCTCTTAAGTCCTACTCTCGGTCATTCATATCCAAAGCGCTCGTCCGCCAAGCCCACCACTTCTCCATTCGTGACGGTCTTCTCTATCGCCGCAATTATTTGCTTGATGGGCAGAAGTGTCTTCTAGTCATCCCGGGTCCTCTCCGTGCCGACATTTGGCTGCGTACCATGATGACCCACAATGTGCTCACGGTGGCGTATTGAAAACCTATGCGCGCCTACGTCAGCGATTTTATTGTCGTGGAATGTACCGCTTGGTACGACATTTCGTGCGCGCTTGCGAATCTTGTCAACGCCGAAAAACTCCTCAGAAGCCCCCTGTTTCGTTGCAGCCGTTACCTTGCTCTGCTGGCCCTTTTGACCACGTTGGCAAAGATCTCTATGGCCCTCTTCCTACTACTCCTGCTGGAAATCGGTGGATTATTGTGGCAGTAGACCATCTTACCCGCTACACTGAAACATTACCGTTACTCTCTGCCTCCGCACGAGACGTTGCTTTGTTCATTCTCAACAACTTGATTCTTCACCACGGGACTCCTGCTCAGTGACCGCGGACGCGTTTCCTTGTCCGACGCTCTCGAGGCCCTACTGAAAGAATGC
Organism: Amblyomma maculatum; assembly: GCF_055883805.1. Lineage (NCBI taxonomy): Eukaryota > Metazoa > Arthropoda > Arachnida > Ixodida > Ixodidae > Amblyomma > Amblyomma maculatum. The sequence goes on along the minus strand of NC_139348.1, from coordinate 56,024,110 downwards.
CGCGTCCCTCATCGCACCGCTACTTCTTACCACCCTCAGACGAATGGCCTGACAGAACGCTTCAACTGTACTCTGAGTGACATGCTGGCCATGTACATCAACGACGCTCATTCTAACTGGGACCACGTTCTTCCCTTCGTAACCTACGCGTACAACACTGCGATAGAGACCACCACTGGATTCTCTCCATTCTTTCTTCTTTACGGGCGCGAGCCAACCTGCACAATGGACGCGCTTTTTCCCTACCGCCCTGATGTTTCTGAATCGACGCCACTCTCGGACGCCGCCCAGCACGTAGAAGAATGCCGTCAGCTCGCTCGTTCGCTTACAAAGGAAAACCAGTGGCAACAAAAACACCATCGTGACACTGGCGAGGCGCCTTCTTATGCACCCAACTCCATAGTGTGGCTCTGGGTTCCTGCCACAACCGCCGGCCTTTCAAAGAAGCTTCTTGCTCGGTATCATGGTCCATACCGAGTCCTTCAAAAAACATCTCCTGTCAACTACATAGCTGAGCCCGTTACGCCCTCTGCGGACTTGCGTCGCCGTTCACGCGAAAAGTTCATATGGACCGAATCAAGCCCTACTACGATCCGTCTGTCCTTTCGGCTCCATGAGTCGCCAGGATGGCTCCTTCTCTGCCCGGGGGGAAACTGTAGTGTGGTAATCTTCATCGTTATAGCCACTGATATGCGTCGTGTGCTGCCGCTCTCAAGGACAAAGAAGTTGGTCGCTGCCTTGCTCATTGTCCACGCCTGACGCTCCGCTGCGAGTTCCTCCTGAGCGGCTGGATCCATCTGGGTTTACCGAATAAACACACCCCTACAATATATATACTTGTGAAAAAAGACGTTCTTGGCTGCAGAGGAAATAAATAGCGAAGATGCTTCATCATCATCATCATCATCATCAGCAGCAGCAGCAGCAGCAGCAGCAGCAGCAGCAGCAGCAGCAGCAGCAGCAGCAGCAGCAGTAGCAGCAGCATGATTATACCTACTGCAGGGCGAATGCCTCTCCCATATTTCTCCACTAACCCGGTTCTGTGCTAGCTGCATCAGCTTGACCCCTGCGAACTTCTTAATCTCATCTGCCCACCTAACTTTCTGCCGCCCCCTGCTACGCTTTCCTTCCCTTGGAATCCAGTTTATTACCCTCAGCGACCATCGGTTATCCTCTCTTCGCACTACATGCCCTGACCATGTCCATTTCTTCTTCTTAATTTCCACTAGAATGTCGGTAACTTGAGTTATTTCTCTGACCCACTCTGTACGCTTTCTATCTCTTAAGGTTACTACCATTTTTCGTTCCATAGCCCTCTGGGCTGTCCTCAACTTAAGTAGAACTCTCTTCGTTAGCCTCCACGTTTGAGCCCCATAGGTGAGTACAGGCAAGATGCAACTGTTGTATACTTTCCTCTTGAGCGATACCGGTAAGCTGCCCAATCTTATTCTTGTTATTTCCTTTTCATGGTCCGGATTTTAGGTTACTACCTGTTTTAAGTAGACATATTAGCCTACTACTTCCAGTATTTCGCTACCTAATGTAAACTGCTGTTCCTTCCCGAGGCTGTTGAACATTACCTTAGTCTTCTGCATATTGATTTTCAAGCCAACCTTTCTTCTTTTCCTGTCTAGGTCATCAATCATTATTTGCAGTTAATCCTTCGAGTTGCTTAGCAAGACAATGTCATCTGCAAATCGCAAATTACTGAGGTATTCTCCATCTACCCTTATCCCTAACTGCTCCCATTCCAAGTCTCTGAATACTTCCTCCAAACAAGCTGTGAATAGTACTGGGGAGATTGTGTCTCTTTGCCTAACACCTTTCTTTATAGGATTTTTGTTACTTTCTTTATGCAGAACTATGGTTGCTGTGCAGGCACTATATATATCTTCCAGCCCTTTCACGTACGGCTCGCCTACCCCCCAATTTCGCAATGCCTACATCACCGCCGAGGTTTCAACTGAGTCAAATGCTTTTTCGTAATCAATGAACGCTAAGTATAAGGGCTGGTTATATTCCGAGCATTTTTCTATCACCTATTTGATGGTATCAATATGATCGATAGTAGAGTACCGTTTCCGAAACCCTGCTTGATCCTTTGCTTGATTGCAGTCTAAGGTTGTCCTGATTCTATTATCGATTAGCTTAGTAAATACCTTATACGTAACAGACAGTAAGCTGATTGGTCTGTGATTTTTTAAGTCCTTAGAGTCCCCTTTCCTATGAATGAGGATAATGTCTGCATTCTTCCATGGTTCCGGTACCATCGATGACACCAGGCACTGCGTATACAGGGTGGCCAGTTTTTCTAGCACGATATCGCCCTTGTCCTTCAGCAAATCTGTAGTTATGTGATCCTCTCCAGCTGATTTCCACCTTTTCATAATTTCTAGTCTTGACCTCGTCCTTCGTCACTGGTGGAACGTCTGACTGTTTTTCCCTACCGCCAATCTCATTACGGTCCTGACTACTTTGGCTACTGCAGAGATCTGTATAGAACTCCTCGTTTACTTTGGCTCTTGTCCATATTAGTGATGACGTTGCCCGCTCTATCCCTTATCGCATACATCTGGTTTTTGCCTATGCCCAATTTCTTCTTTACCGCTTTAAGGCTTGCCCCGTTCTTTACAGCATGCTAAATTTTCCTTATATCGGTCGCCTTGCGCTTATTGATTAGCTTTGATATCTCGGCCAACTCGATCTGATCTGTTGGATTGGAAGCTTTCATACTCTGGCGTTTCTTAATCAAATATTTCGTCTCCTTAGACAGCTTACAGGTATTCTCTCTAACTATCCTACCGCCTACTTCTACCGCGCACTCAGTAATGATATCTCTGATATTATTGTTCCTTGCCTCTAGGGTAATGTCGACATCCTCAGTTAGAGCTGAATACCTATTCTGTAGCGAGATCCTGAACACTTCTGCCCTCCACCTCACCGCTAATTCGTTGATGGGTTTCTTTCTTACTAATCTGTTGCGTTCCTTCTTCAGATTTAGGCTAATTCGGAACCTCACCATCCTGTGGTCACTGCATCGTACTTTCCCGATTACCTCTACATCTTGCATAATGGCGGGGGTTGAACACATTATGAAGTCGATTTCATTTTTAATCGCTCCGTTAGGACTTTTCCATTTCTATTCCCGGTTCTTCTGTTTTTTGAAGAAGGTATTCATGACTCTTAAGTTATTGCGCTCTGCAAGCTCAACTAGTAACTCCCCACTGCTATTCCTACAACCAATGCCATAGTCACCTACTGCCTTGTTTCCCGCCTGCTTATTCCCTACCTTGGCATGGAAGTCGCCCATTAGTATAGTGTACTGCGTCTTTACTTTTCGCATTGCTGATTCTACATCTTCGTAGAAGCTTTCAACTGCCTGGTCATCATAGCTACATGTAGGTGCATAGGACTGAACAACCTTCAGTTTATACCGCTTATTAAGCCTAATTACGATGCATGCAACCATTTAATTAATACTATAGAATTCATCTATATTACCCGCTATATACTTATTGACATGAAACCTACTCCTAATTGTTGCCTCTGCGGTAAACCTCGATAACACAGTACATGCCCATCCTTCAGTACAGTATATGCCTCATTCGGCCTCCTAACCTCACTAAGCCCTATGACATCCCATTTCATACCTTCTAGTTCCTCTAACAGCACTGCTAAACTAGCTTCACTAGCTAGGGTTCTAGCATTAAACGTTCCCAGGGTCAGTTTCCAATGGCGGCCTGTCCAGCGGAGCCAGGCTTTCTTAGCACCCCCTGCTGCGTCACAGGTCTGACCGCCCCCGTGGTTAGTTGTTCCGCAGCCGCTGGTGACTGAGGGCCGGGGTTTTGTGGAGCTTATCATGAGAGGTTGCGGCCAATTACTGCACCAGGGTGGCCAAGTCCTGTTCTGGCGAGGGAGTGCGTTGCCGGAGGTGTTCACCGGCATCAGGTCGCACCCCAAACCTGTTTACGCAATTCCATCGACACGCGGATTTTTTTTTTTCATCCGGTGGAGAATTGCGCGGCGCTGGGATTTGAACCCCGGTCCTCTTGCATGCGAGGCGGATGTTATACCGATACGCTACCGCTGCACCTTAACACCAAGATGCTTAATATTTCATTTATTCTTCACCGACGTTTCGACCGGGGTCCGGTCCTTGTTAAGACGATTGTTACGATGCTTGTGTTTCAATTTTAAAGGTATCAGAATTGTAGAGACGAAGGAAAGAAGGAACACTACAGAAAAAATGAAAAAAAAGACTGCCATGGGGGACCTGTTGAATGCGAGAAAAGAGGGAAAAGACAAAACATCAGTAAGGGTGGCGGACAAAAATGCGGGGAGCTCGGAAGATTCCGAAGGTTTCATCTTCGACCCGGAAAGAGGGCCAAGCAGAGTAGCAGAAGGAAAAAAAAAGAGCGTAGGAATGGAGAGAAAATGGACAAAACACTTTCAGTATGGTCTCAGACGACATTTCAAGCTGTGTCTCTTCGTATACTTTAACATCACAGTGTATTTAAAATGCTCCTTGTATGCGTACGTGGCCTCAATTTAAATGGCTTAGTTTGGTTTGTGGGGTTTAACGTCCCAAAGCAACTCAGGCTATGAGAGACACCGTAGTGGAGGACTCCGGAAATTTCGACCACCTGGGTTTCTTTAACGTGCACTGACGTCGCACAGCACACGGGCGCCGTGCTTTTCGCCTCTGCCGAAAAGCGGCTGCCGAGGCCGGGATTCTATCCCGCGTCCTTGGGAACAGTAGTCGAGCGCTGTAACCACTGCGCCACCCCGATGGGTCAATTTAAATGCTTTTATATCTTCAATACTATTTAAATGTACTCAGTGGGGCCGGGCTTTGTCAATATTCTTCTTTTAGGGCATTTTGCATTACCCCCTTTCTTCAAATTAGAAGAGAAATAAAATTTTACACATTTATATGTTTGCCGTGTCCTGTAATGAAAACAAGAACCACCGTATCTGAGAACCTAAAAGCAGTATCACAAAAGTATCGGTCACTGCTGCCGAACTATTAGAAAAAGCGTCATTGATCTTGTTGCAGTTAAACGACTGATCACATATTTGTAATTCACAAAACATGTTTCTGTCACCAGATGTTTGTGCGCTTCAAAATAACTTGCCTATGAAAGGATACTATGCGCAATCTTAATTCATATGCTATATATCAGGCTCGAATGTCTGAAAACAATTATCGTTTCAAAGTATGGTAGGTCTGAAGCCATAAAAATGGACATTTTCTAGATGCTTACTATTCAACACGAGCACTGATTATTTTCTTACAGGCGAGCACCGCACTAAGCATCTAGAGGCGTTTCATCGAGTTGCATATAATGCAATTTATTTCGATGGACGCTAGTTCTTAACATATATCCCGCAGGTTAAAACTGATTACTGTGACAGAGTCTACTGTAAAGGGGTTTGTGACGGCAAACTCAAATATCTCAATTCAACGTATATCACCGATCAGCGAAACAATCACCTCAGGATTCGGGTCGAACACTGTGAATCCGTTTACTCCAACACACCCCAACACACTAAGACAAGTTTTTAAAAGATGCTAAATGAAGGTAATATGATTCCAAACTTAATGAAGCTGGCAACATTATGAAGCGAAAGTAGAAACTTACAACTCCTTTATAAACAGTCCGCCAAATATCCAAATGATCCTCAGTCGTTGTTCCTCTTTTCCGCAACCGTTAACGAATTGTTCTAAAGATAATTTATGAATTAAAAAATACCATCGCAGGTCTCGATCGTATTCGTCCCATGCATATGAAATAGGTCACTCATCTCACCGCTGAGCCGTTTTGTCAAATCATCAGCTTAATTTTATAAGAGTAGTATTTCACATCTATTTTAAGAAGGCCAAGGTTATACCTGATTTTATTAAAGGGGATAAAACTTTCGTTTCCAACTACCATCTCTTATCAATACTTAATTATCCGTAGATAATTAAGAACTATTTTGAGTCTCGCCACCCTATTGCAAAAACCAGTGCCACTGGGTCCCAGCGCCCCAGCGCCCTACCTGATTATGGGCCTAGTATGACGCTGGAGACTGGGCGTACTGGACGCGACATACTGGCACGCACCGCACTGGTGGCACTGGTCGCCAGCAGAAAAAAAACGCGTCAGATAAAAAGTAAAAGCTAAAAAGTAACGAAGTACCTCAACTACAAGATAAAAAGCTAAAAAATAAACCAATCCAAAACTAGGCGAAAGAACAAGTTCAAACACTAAAGCGCTTCGAACTCGGTGCCTGTCACTCCTTAGCCTTCCACGCTAACCACTCGGCCAGGCCCAGAGCTTTTGAAACATTTTTGCATGTTTTGTCACGATCGCATTCATTAGGTTAGGACTTTCGAAGTTTCGAAGTGTACAGGCCATTTCTGCCGCTCTAACAATTACAACTTCTTGACCATTGGAGATTTTCTGCCTACTCTCACGACTGGCAAATAATGTTCTGGGTGCCTATGCGCACTAGTTCGTGCACTGGAATCATTTTAACCTGTCGACATTGGCATCGCTGGCAAATTTACCAGCGTCAGCTCTTCGGTGGTGCTCTGCTACCATGGGCCTAATTTTCGCTGAACACGAAGCTATAGCACAAACCTTCAAGGAAAAAAGTGCGACCAAGCTTCAATACCGGCAAGCGAAGCAGTGACGACACTATTTTGCTGATAAGTAAATCGTATTTGTATGTAAAATTTCGGCAAGCGATGCGGTGACCGAGGGCTCGGATAATCTATACGCAGAGCAAGAAGGAGCTCAAAAGCTCTAAAAACACGCAAAATATTATGCATAACAAGCGCTGTATGTTGTTGTTTTTCTCTCATAGGCTCATCGCTGGGTAAACTACTATCTTCTTAGTTTCATACTTTTCTTTCTGCTGATTATACTGAGTCGCTGTGCAGGATGCGCTCGCTAATGCGTAGGCCCTGTTGGGAGCCTGCGATTTAGCGCGCATTGAACATTTTGGCAGTAATCATTGTGTGTGAGTGCCCTCAAGATCAGCTGTGAAGTTTGATATGCATGGTAGCCCACATTATTCAATTCTAGTAGTAGTTGTACGAAATTGTTAGTGTGTCATGAGATATTAGATGCGCGGCGATCGTGGTCTCTTTCGAAACGCTCGAAACGACCTATCGAAACATGGAAGCTTTAGAAAAAAGATACTGCCTTCCACCGTAGCGCCTTCGGCGCAAAATGAGTGAAGGAACGTGTTTTCAATAAATCAATCTGCCTTTATATTCTTACAAGTGCGCAACGACTTCGCAGCAAACAGCGCTTACTTGAACCATGTTTTTCATATGCGCCCCTTTGGTCGATCGCGAGTGCGCTGTTGCCATGTTGGCGCCTGAGGGATGCTAACCGGGACCAGTGTGGCCCCTGCGCACACTCAGCGCTTCTCCCAGTGCATTGCGGATGTCAGCGACACACCCAGCGTCAAAAAGCTAATCCCAGCATTTTTCTCCTATCGTACCAGTGTAACAAGTGTCTTCCCGTCACTGCTCCAATGTATATCACAGACTTCCAGCGTCCCCAGTAGATCCAGTGCAACACCAAAGCAAAACTCTTACTGGTTTCGCACTGGAAGACGCTGGGAGACGCTGGTGTTTGCAATAGGGCTGTAAAGTACGTTTCCATATTTATTCTTCTACTGTTTCATCGATTTGGATTCCGACTAGGGTTTTCTACTTACCTTGCCCAAGTATAATTTATTGATCAAAATAAGGCCGGAACCGATAAGGGTAGCTTTACTGATGCAATAATTAATTGATTTATCAAGGGCATTTGTCTCAATTATTCGTCCTATTTTTCGTTGGCGCCTCCTTTCTTTACTTTGCAATCGTTGGGCCCGTTTTGTGCTTTCAAGGCTTTCAGAAGGTTTTATTCAGTTTTATATTCAAGATCATCAACAGAATGAACTGAATGATGGTATTCAACCAGTAGTTCAACCAACAGCAGTGCCACGCACGGCTAAGCCTAGGTTCTCGTGCCGTTTGGTGTGACACAGTGCGCAAGAACATTTGCTTTAGCAGGTTCTTACTACGGAGATTAGAGCACTGAATTCATTTCAAAGCAGAAAAATATCTAAAACCGACTACGATACACCATATTGCAAAATTTGAGTTCAGAATATTATGCAGTTTCGCGACGAATTTAGGTATTGATTTCAGGAATGTTTGTACCTAAGCTCAGTTACTAAGAACTTTGTGTAACTATCAAAGTTATTTTCTCATAAGGGCATGAAGAGCCATGAGAGAATGGCGCATATCGACTGGGAATTAATGTGGCCTTACTAGTGTTTGGCCCACTGAGATGAAGCATGAGGCATATGAACAGGTTTTCTATTCAAATACGGTCTTAATGAAGCTCTGGGCACATTAAAATGCCAAGACCGTTTTCTCTCTCTCATTCTTTCATGCATAAAGCAAACTTTGTGGGCCGTCGTTCGGATTAAACGCTTATGGAAAGTGCACATTCTAATTTGCCTATAGATATATATAATATCAAAAGAATACCACATAAGCCTGTTCACTAGATTTATATTAAAGTGGCGACTCATAGTATCTTCACGAAGAAAGAATTCCGCCTGTGCCTATATGTACCCCAGAATTTGATAGTTATTCAAAAACCTTCGCCCGGGCTAATGTATACAAGTCTTATCACGCATGCGCACGTTCTATAAATTAAATTTGCCTAATAAACTCCTCTTGTTTCCCACCTCGTAACACTAGATGTTCACTCGGCTTTATCACATGAAAAGTACGAGTCAGCAGAAGAGTGCGCATGCAGGCAACGTTTTACCGGTCGTTCATCTTAGTAAATGACATTAGGTATTTTACCAATCCTGTGGAGGCTACATATTAGACACCAGGAAAAAGTCTTCACCAGAGTCGATAACAAACTCTACCAGTCTCATGGCTTGCGCGAAACCTGCATTTTTCAACAACTTAGTTGGTTGGTCTGCCTTCTTTGTTGAGTATAGAAAAAGCAGATCTTCCTTGAACCTGCACATTTAGTGAATATTAATTTCGGCTGCTGTCGAGGAGCTAAATAATTTCAATGTAATGATAGGCGAATGTTCTATGCGCGATTATATCCACTTCAGCAGTAATGATCGCATCTAGAGCTACATAATTCCTACAAAAATGAGTAGGTTGACTTATTCTAACGCTCAAAAGTGTGATGCTCAACATTCTGTTTTCTCTAAGAATATCCGTAGTAAATTTACGCTTAAGTAAGAGCAATTGAAGTTTTTTCGGTCGATAATTTTGTTCGATGTTTAAGAAAGCAACCTTTAAATTTTTCTTCAAGTGACATTATTCGTATATGCTTGTATTTGATCTATAAAGATGGAGGATTTCGATATTTATTATTGGTATATTTCGTTCAGGTTCTGATATTTTCGCATCTAGAGCGCTCCTTCTCGTAATAGAATGCTTCATTCCTGAGACATCTAAAGTGCGTTTTTTCTTCCTAAAGCGACGTGTCAGTATTTAAAATACAAATAATGGGCTGATGAAAAGGTTGCGATAGGAGTCACCACTTTCCGAAGATGGCAATGACATGTTTGCTTCTGCTGCACAACATCCAAATGCTACAAAATGCCTTGTAGGAGCATGTGTTACTTCGTAGTCAGATATCTCTAATCGGGGCCATTTCAGAGTGAAAGTTTCTGTTTCGAATTATTGTGATTATTTTGGTAGCAACCACTAATCCATGTGAGGTTTGTGTTGTGAAGCTGGAAGAATGTCGCAATTTTCAGGAGAATACGTCACGCATCAAATGTAGCTTGAACAGTGCATGATAGTTGAGATACTTCGTAAAGTGAAATTTTTCCTTCGTCGTATTTACTCCATTGATATTCACAAGACTGCTGCTGTTCTAAAACACAACCTTTATTTCAACGATCTAATATAGGTTCAGAGCCTGCTGCATAGTACAAAGCCAAAGACAACAATGCTCCCAGGACTACATTGGCGGGAATTTTCACACCAGGAAAAATAAGCTTAGTGATGGCGACAAAAGAAAAAGCAGATCGTCCTTGAACCTACACATTTAGTGAATATTAATTTCGGCTGCTGTCGAGGAGCTAAATAATTTCAATGTAATGATAGGCGAATGTTCTATGCGCGATTATATCCACTTCAGCAGTAATGGTCGCATCTAGAGCTACATAATTCCTACAAAAATGAGTAGGTTGACTACATTGGTTGACTTTTTTTGTTGTAAGTTGTCCCAGTAAGTTTTGTTCATGTCATAAAACAGAATTTCTTTGTGCACCACAGCTCAAGTATAAAGTTTCTGGAGCTCGCGTCTTGTTTAAACGCTAACGGCAGCATACCTGATCAATTATTTTCTACACGTTAGGTCAGATAAACGACTTTCATCACTATATTTACCTTAGAAACAGTATTTTGTTGAATATCGAGTCCACACATAATGCCGTCCAACAAATTACTCCGCAGACACCTGTCGTTATTTCATAAAGGCATCATTAAAATTTTTTTTTGAAAGCATACTGTAATTTAATACAGGTATTATAAGGCCGCGGTGGTCCTTTCTTTAATGTTCCGGCGCGCGCGCCGCAGAAAACGGCGTTGAAATTTTCTACAAGCTACGAGAAAGCGACGCTCATGGACGTTCCTTTACAGTCATCATCGATCATCATTCACTTTGCTGGCTGGTGAATCTACGCGACCCCTGCGGTCGGTTGGCCTGCTGGGCATTACGCCTTCAGGAGTTCAACTTTACAGTGTCGTACAAAAGTGGCCGCCAACACGTTGACGCTGACTGCCTCTCGCGGCTGCCTCTCGCAACTACCCTCTGCGATGACAACTTTGACGACTATCTTGCCGCCGTTTCCGTACAATTTCCGGATCTTGCCACTTTCCAGCGAGGACAACGAAAAGATCAAGACTTGGTATCACTTTTTGAAAAAGCTCGTGATCTGGAATCTGCGAACCCTTTCTGCGTTAGCGATGGTTTGCTGTATCAAAAAAATTACTCGTCTGGCGGTGCACGCTTTCTGCTAGCCGTTCCGGCTAGCCTCTACTCCTCTGTTCTGCCCTCTATGCACGATGACCTTACAGCTGGGCACTTAGGGTTTGCCAGGACTTTTACGCGCATTAAGGAACGTTTCTACTGGCCAAATATGCGTCGAACGACTCAGCGTTACGTGAACTCCTGCGTGCAGTGCCAACGGTTCAAGCTCCCCACGACTTCTCCGCCGGGCCACTTACATCCGGTGACAATACCGACCACACCATATGAGCAAGTGGGTGTTGACCTCATAGGCCCGTTTCTCCGCTCGTCCAAGGCAATCGCTGGGTCATCGTGTGCGTTGATCCTCTCACGCGTTACTGTGAAACTGCCGCCATCCCTTCCGCCACCGCCGCTGACGTCTCGTTCTTTCTTCTCCACGCTGTCGTCCTCCGTCATGGGCCTTGTAATTATCAGTGACCGAGGCCGCCAGTTTACGGAAGATGTTGTGGAGCAGCTTCTGCGCTATTGTACTTGCCTGTTGCGTCACTCTATGCCGTACCATCCCCAGACAAATGGCCTCGTCGAACGTACAAACCAGACACTGACGAACATGCTTGCGATGTATGTTGACTCGCGGCTCAAAAACTGGGATGACGTGCTTCCTTTCATTACTGACGCCTATAACACCTCGAAGCATGAGACAACTTCCTATCGTCCATTTTTCCTCCTCTACGTCCGTCCGCCTCGACGTTCTCTTGATTCCATTTTGCCAGCCTCTCTCGACACCGAGCCGTCTGTTTCGAGCACCCTCTGCCGCACTGAAGAGGCTCGTCGTGTCGCCCGATTACGCACTCTGGCCTCGCAGGACCACTCTCAGCAGCGCTACGATCGTCGACATGAGGATATCTCCTACCTTCCCGGCGACTTAGTGTGGCTCTGGACACCTCTCCGCAAGCGTGGTTTGTCCCAGAAGCTGTTGTCGCACTACACAGGCCCATTTATTGTGCTCAAAGACATCAATGAGTTGAACTACGTCGTGTCTCGCCAATGTTCCCAAGGTCGCCCCTCTCGGAAAACACAGGTAGTTCATGTCGCAAGAATGAAGCGCTACCTTTCTCGCTCGGGACTCTGACTGACAGCCCAGGGGCTTCGTCTGTGAAGGGGGAAATGTCAGGCATGCGAACAGAAGAGAACAAGAAGGTACAAAAATAGGCTATCCGGAATAAAAGTGGAAGAAGAGGAAGCTCGCTATAGCTTGGTTAGCACATCAGGCTAAGGGGCAGAACGACTTTGTAAATAAACCTTAACAGTATATATATATATATATATATATATATATATATATATATATATATATATATATATATATATATACATATATATATATATACATACAAGTGAAAAATTGCTTCATACTGTTTCCAAGTTTATTTGGAGTCGACGTTTCGGCAGGAGCCCTGCCTTTCTCAAGACTGCGACACTCGCTCTAACACTGGATGACTGGCTGAGGCGATGCGACCTCGGTAAACAATGTGTGCCGCCCCTGTCTGTTACAAAGCGCCAAAGCATGCGTGCACGTACACGCAATTGAAGCTCACCAAGTGACCCTTCATGCTCCCACCTAGACGCATGTCTTCATCGGTTAGGAAGCGGAGAACTTTCTCGAGATAACCAGCACCTCCCAGCCTTGTGAGTCTTGAGAAAGGCAGGGCTTGGAAACAGTATGAAGCAATGTTTCACTTGTATGTAACCTCTAGCAACCAAGTACGTCTATTTACTTATGCGATATATATATATATATATATATATATATATATATATATATATATATATATATATATATATATATATATTGTAAGGTAACGCGAAGGTCGGACTTGGGGATCAGGCTTTATTGCAGACCTGAAGCCTTGGTCGCACACTGCAGCCAAACACACTCCGCGATGACGATGGGTATCTACAAGAGGGAGCAGGATGAAGATGAAGCAGCACGTTCAGCCGTGTGCAAGATCTAGCGCCACACAGTGCTCACAAGCGGCCAGCCTGGCCGCAGTTAGTCCGCGTGATTGCGCCGAATAAAAGGTTTCATACGTGAAACGTGGACAACTTCAGTGCCACGGTAACGACAGCCCGGAGAAGGGTAAACAGGGGAGACGCGATTGTTGACCGGGGAGGATTTTGCAAGAACAGTGTAAGGACCAATGTAACGGTGCTGTAACTTGTTACAAAGGCCAGGAGTGCGTAACGGGGTCCAAAGTAACACCTCGTCGCGGGGGCGAAACGAAACTTGGCGATGGGTTGCGTCATAGCGGGACTTGCGGTCTTCCTGGCTAGCTTCCGTGTTGATGCGAGCAAGCCCGCGAGATTTGGACACTCGGGAAAGGAACTGGTCAGGAAGAGAGGATGAGGAACTGGCATGTGTAGAAAGGAAATAGGCGTCAAGAAAGGTAGCGGGAGAACGAATGTAGACGAGGAAAAACGGGGTGTAACCTGTGGTCCGCTGTACAGCCGTATTGTAGGCGAACGTAACAAAAGGAAGTATTACGTCCCAGTTTCGGTGGTCCTGGTCGATGTACATAGACAACATGTCAGAAAGCGTGCGGTGGAACCGCTCAGTCAACCCATTAGTGTGCGGGTGATAGCTGGAGGTCAATTTGTGATGTGTGGTTGAGGCCTCAATAACTTCGGCTGCAATCGTCGACAGAAATGTCCGACCACGATCTCTGAGAAGCACTTGAGTGGCCTCATGGTGTAGTACGAGCGATTCCAAAAAGATGGTCGTGACCTCATGTGCTGAGCCATTAGGCAGGGCAGCGGTCTCAGCGTAGCGTGTTAGGTGGTCGACGGCAGTGACGATCCAGCGATTACCTCGTGCGGACAATGGAAGTGGCCCGTATAAGTCTATGCCAACAACGGCAAAAGGAGTAGCAGGGCAAGGTAGCGGCTGTAGTAGGCCAGCAGGAGGATAATTGGGCCGTTTGCGGCGCTGACATGGCAGACAAGAGGCGACATATTGTGCCACACTTGAGGCGAGACCTGGCCAGAAGAAACGGGTTTTCACGCGGTGGTAAGTTTTATGAAAGCCTAAGTTACCGGCTGTAGCGTCATCGTGGAAAGCCGCCAGGATACTGGTGCGAAGCGCTCTTGGAATAACGGGGACTCAACGGGTGCCTTCGGAGCAATACATATAACGGGAGAGCACGCCGTTGTCAAGTTTGAACTTTTGGAGTTGTCTGCGCATCCTAGCAGTAGGAGGGTGAGAAGCACCGGTGAGAAGGTTGATTAGGGAAAGACAGTAGGGATCTGCTCGCTGGTGTAAAATAATGGCGTAGCGATCTGGAGCAGCGGCAGGAGTAGCACAGGTGATGTTTGGAGCTCTGGACGTCATTGGGACGTCGAGGGTGTAAGCAGGAAGGCCCGAAGAAGCACTAGGTGGTGATTTTGGGAGCGGGCAGCGGGAAAAAGCATCGGCATCTCGATGTTTTCGACCCGATTTGAATATGACATCGAAGTGGTATTTCTGCAAACGCAGAATTCAACGGCCCAGGCGTCCAGTCAAATTTTTGAGGGTTGATAACCAGCACAGAGCGTGGCGATCGGTAACGATCATGAAATGGCGGCCGTAGAGGTAGGGGCGAAATTTCTGAACTGCCCAAACGACGGTGAGGCACTCTTGCTCAGTGATGGTGTAGTTGCGTTCCACTGGTGTTACAGTTCGACTGGCAAACGCAATTACTTTTTCCCGAGAAGTGGTGTCACGTTGCAGAAGTACGGCGCCGATACCGAGGCTGCTGGCATCGTGTGAAGAATGGTAGCAGCAGTGTTGAAGTGAGCGAGAACAGGGTCCGAAGTGAGGGCATTCATTAGGGTTTCGAACTCTTTTCGCATTCTTCGGACCAATTGAAAGTAGTACGGTCGGTAAGGAGGCGGTGGAGCGGTGCAGCAATGGTAGCGAAATTGCTAATGAAACGGCGAAAGGATGAAGAAAGGCCAAAAAATCTGCGTAGTTCCTTAGTCCGGTGAGGGCGTGCAAAGTTCAAAACTGCAGCAAGCTTGTCAGGGTCGGGTCGAATGCCATCGCTTCTGACGAGGTGGCCCAGGATATTGATTTCTTTCTTGGCGAAATTACACTTTTTTGTGTTCAGCTGGAGTCCGGCGGATGCCAGGCACGTTAATACTTGATCAAGGCGGCATAAATGATCAGAAAAAGTCGAAGAGAAAATAACTATGTCGTCCAGGTAGCACAAGAATGTTTTCCATTTAAGTCCTCTAAGAACAGTGTCAATCATGCGCTCAAACGTAGCGGGGGCATTACAAAGTCCAAAAGGCATGACATTGAATTCGTAAAGCCCATCGGGAGCAGCGAATGCGGTTCTTTCTTTGTCGGCCTCATGCATCGGTATCTGCCAGTAACCGGAACGCAAATCCAAAGTGGAGAAATATTCGGCGCCTTGAAGACCGTCGAGGTAGTCGTCAATTCGTGGCATAGGGTAAACATCTTTGCGAGTGACCTTGTTAAGTGAGCGGTAATCGACACAAAAATGCACGGACCTATCCTTTTTTATTTACCAAGACGACCGGAGATGACCAGGGGTTAGCTTAAGGCCGAATAATGTCTCGTCGGAGCATATCATTGACATTATCTTCTATGATTTTACGTTCTGATAAGGAATTACGGTAAGGGTGGTGGCTAACAATAGAAGTACCTTCTGTAATAATGCGGTGCTGTGCAGAAGACGTTCGGCCCAAGGTCGGGGAAGTGACATCAAAGGAGGCTTGTTGTTTTCGAAGTAATTCCTGCAAAGCTTGACGATGAGTCGCAGGAAGGTCAGGATTGATGGTGCCAAAAAGAACACAGAGAGAAGCATCGGTAGAAGCTGCTGGGGAGGAAGAGGGTGGTAAGGGTGGTAAGGGTGGTGAGGGACACCGGGTGAATGTCCAGGGCACAAGGAAAACATGTCCCTTTAGTCAGCACAATGGGCTCTGGGGAAGTGTTCGAAGCAGCGACAAGCGCTGTGCCATGCTCAAACCGAACAAGACTTGGTGGTAGCGCGATTCCACGCGTCAGATGGCAATCAGAAGGCACGATTAGCACATCTCCGTTATCAATGTCAGTAGAAGTAAGTGCGACAAGTTGTTCGCATCCAGGGGGCAACACTGAGTTAGTAGCGGCAAGCAGGCGATGACGGGGCTCGGGAGGTTCAGAAGACGGATCGCTCTCGTTCATGTAAATGACCCTGTCGTGACACGAAATGCTGGCTGATGCGGCAGACAGAAAATCCCAGCCTAAAATAATTGGGTGAGCGCAGTGTGACATCACGGCAAATTGTACACGGTGGCGGACACCATCAACAAAAACTCGCACAGTACACTTAGCAAAAGGCCGAATTATTGCACCATTAGCTCTGCGGAGTTCAGGTTCATCATAAGGCGTTTTCACTTTTCGCAATTCACTTTTCGCAAGCGGGAGCACAAGTCAGTCTGTATCACAGAAACAATGGCGCCCGTGTCAACCAAAGCCTCAACAGATAAACCTTCAACCCACACTAAAATAATATTCCAGGGACGTTCCGGATGATTTTTGGGATGGCCGAAGAGTGCAGTTTTCCCTCCTAAAACTGCAGTGGTCAGTTTTCCGATAGGCGGGGGGTCGTCAGAGAAGCTTGACGGAGAGGCGAGGTTGAGCGGCAAAAAGGCGAAGGAGAACGGCGTCTCAATTGAAGGCCTGTAACTGGCAGGCGGAGCGGGGCTTTCTGGCGGGGGTGATGAACGTCGGGGATTATGAGGGAATGAACGGTGGTTAGAGCCGGAAAAGCGAGGAGGGTAATCTGCTTCAAATGAGTCGTAGCCGCGGCGTCCATTCTGGAGCCTGCGACGACAGAAGCGGGAAATATGGCCTCGGTACCCGCAGTAATAACAAACAAGGCGGGCTGGGCGCCAGTTGGGTTAGTATGTCGGCGCCGCGGTAGGTGGTGCCAATGCAGCAACATGAGCAGTGGTAGGCGCCGGTGGCGTAGGAGCTCCAACTGCAATCGGCAAGGACGTGACCTGGGTGTACGTTGGCACCTGACAGATGGTAAGAGCGACCAATGTTGGGGGGGAATAGGTTATTGAGGCCAGCTCTACTTTGACAATGCTACGCAGGCTGGCACTTGAAGGCTGTGGCTCAGATGCAGGGCCGCACAAATTACCTTTAGCCGAGAGCTCTTCACGAATTAATCCGCGAATAAGCGCACGGAGGTCAGCGTCGGCAGTGAAACCAAATGAAGTGGGATCAGGCTGCAGACGTATTGACTGTAGTACGTCAAGGCGTTGACAAGTCGATATGATGGTGTCGATTGTGGTAGGGTTCTGCACGGCCAGGGCGTTATAGGCGAGTGGCCCAATGGCTTTAAGGACGTGCCGAACCCGCTCGGCCTCTGGCATGGTGTCATTTATGCGCCAACAAAGTGCAAGAATATCTTCTATATAAGAGGTATAGGTCTCATTGGACCGCTGAAGTCGGGCTTCTTAGCTTCTTCTTGGCGGACTCCGTGCGAACAGTAGGAGCGCAGAAAATCTGGCATAACTTTTGTTTTAAGGTAGCCCAGTCCGGAATCGTCGATTCAAGATTTAGGAACCACGTTTTTGCCACATCCATCAAATAAAAGGACCCATTAATTAGTTTAAGAGAATCGTCCCACCGGTTGAAAGCACTGACCCGGTCGTAGCTGTCGAGCCAGTCATCAGCGTCGTCGCCGGGGAGACCGGCGAACATCTGCGGGTCGCTCTGACGGCTACTGACAGTCCAAGTGGCAAGGGGAGCTGGAGTCGAGTCGGTAGAGGCCGGAATAGCGGAGTGGCTCTCTTGAGTCATGACGATGGTGGTCGGGGTCAAGCGGCGGCCAGAACGAAGCTCCAGGTGGATGCAGAGGACGAAGCAGCGGGGAAATCAAGGCGCACCTCCACCACGTGTAAGGTAACGCGATGGTCGTACTTGGGGATCAGGTTTTATTGCAGACCTAAAACCTTGGTCGTACACTGCAGCCAAACACACTCCGCGATGACGATGGGTATCTGCAAGACGGAGTAGGATGAAGATGAAGCAACACGTTCAGCCGTGTGGAAGATGAAGCGCAACACAGTTCTCACGATATATATATATATATATATATATATATATATATATATATATATATAGGATGCGAGGAAATTTAACGTACTTGGCCGCTTAGAAAATTATAGAGCGATGTGTACGCTTCATGTAAAGAAACATTTAAATGGACTCGACGTTTCGACCAGAAGCTGGCCTTCATCAGGAGTGCTAATGCAAGCGATGGGGGTAGGTTCTAATGCAAAGAGTGGAAAAAGAAACAGGTATATATATATATATATATATATATATATATATACATAGTTTTAAAAAGTGATTTTCTGAACATACTACGTTTTTATCAGTTCCCTTGAAAGCTTTTTATAATACTACTATTTATATATATATATATCTGTATATATATACACATATATATATATATATATATATATATATATATATATATATATAGAGAGAGAGAGAGAGAGAGAGAGAGAGAGAGAGAGAGAGAGAGAGAGAGAGAGAGCGAAGTGTACACTTCATTTAAAGAAACATTTTATTGGACTGCACGTTTCGACCAGAAGCTTGCCTTCATCACAAGTATATATATATATATTGTGAAGATAAGACGTACTTTATTTTAAAGAACCCCAGTTGGAAATTTCCGGAGTCCTCCACTCCGGCGTATCTCATAGCCTGAGTCACTTTGCGAAGGTAAACCTCAAAACTAAACCAAGGCATAGGTGTACTTGCAAAGATGAAGAAGATTGTTGCGTTGTCTTCAGTTGTATCGCTATCAGTGTGTGCGCTTGACATGCCTGTACGCGGGGTGTTCTTGCAATGCTTCTCGAGTTCCATTACAAGTAAAAATTTCCCATCGTAGGGGTGGCGCTGCGATCGCCGAAGCGAACGGACGCGTTCACGTCGGCTCCGTCATTTAAGAATAATTTCGCAGTGCTAATTGCGCCGAATCGAAGTTTTTTCTATCTCGGTGTGTTCGTGAAGTCCAAAAGCACCGACGGATATTGAAAGTTCCTAAAGGTACACCTTTTCTTCGATTTACCGGACAGTTTTCATCACCGCCGTGCGGGGGGCGTCACGCTAGGTGTGTTCCACGAGCGATAGGCCTCGTCGCTGTCGCGGCTGCCGCGGCTCGCCGCCTCGGCGGCAGCCACTCAGCCCCGAGATGGAGGAAACGTCCGTTCTGGCAACGATCTCCGACTCTCCAATGACCATTCAAGTTCAAGGCGAAGAAATTTCACCCGAGGAATTCCACCGCGGCCATGGATGGACGCTCGCGACGGAACGCATGTCAAGACTCCGTCAACGAGACCTCGACGTGAAGCTCGCCTGCACCGACAACCAAGTTAGCAAGAAAGCTAAAGGAAATAAGAACTTTAGAGCCTCGGCCATCAAGGCAGCGAGAACGCCAGCCATGCCGCTGGAGGAAAACAAGATCGTAATTAGACCGCGAGGGGGACTCGACATCACCAAGATCGGTACTACGACCGTCGCTGCGGCCATTCTCGCCGCGGCCAAGGTCACGAACGAAGACAACGCATCAGACATGATCTGCCCGAACGCGCAACAAAATATAATGGTAATCAGCACGCCCAAGGAAGAAAACGCCGTCCGCTACGCAAGAATTCAAGCTATATACATTAAAGACAAGACCTTCGAAGTCAGCGTGTACCGCACGGCGCCTTACGACACCGTAAAGGGCATCATCCGAGGCATCCCTGTCGACGAGAAAGCCGAAGATATCGACAGCAACATTGGAAATGACAGAAACCCACTCACCGTAGGCGCCAAAAGAATCGGCAACACGACCACGATCATAGTAGCCTTCAGAGGACCCAAGGTACCGAACTTTGTCCGAAATGGTGTCACGCTCATACCATGCCGCCTGTACAGAAAGCAAATTGACATCTGCCACCAGTGTGGTCAGGTTGGCATCGCAAGGGCGTGTGCCCGACACCAACTAACGGGATCTGCAGGAGCTGCGGCAAAGAGAACCCAAAAGATGACCACAAATGTACACCCAATGCAAACTTTGCGGCGGCGTTCACCCGACCGCTGACAGAGAATGTAAGGCCAGATACAAGGTTCCCTACGTCGTTCGCAAGCGTCAGTGGGAGCGCCGAAAGGTCAGCCATCAGCTGCCGTCGGAGAGCGATTTCCCACCACTTGACAAGCCAGCTGCCCATAAGTCAAGAACGCCATCGAGAGACCGCGCGCAGTCGAGAAATAGCAGCTGCAGGAGCCAGAGCAGAGACGTGCGAAAAACAAAAACCCAAGGATCACCGTCGCGTGAGAGAGTCGGTTGGGGCAACGCCGCATGGGACAACGCCATGACAGAAGACAACGCTTCAACCAAGGAACGAGAGATCAACGAGGCCCTAAAAAGGAGAACGCACCCTGTGAGCCACCTTCAACAACCTCGCCAAGGAAATCGCGGAGATACGCAACGCCCTCCGCAACGCCGAACAGAAAATATCCAGCCCGAGCGGCAACAACAAGGCCGAAGCAACTACGGCCGACGCAGACAAGGAGCCGGCAACGAAGAAGAGGGCCGTCGAATCACGCAAGACCAAAAACAACATGAGATACTGCAGCACCGACAGCAGCAACAACAACGTCGAGGCCAAACTCAACAGCCTCGAGGATATGACCAAATCGATGAAGCAAGCCATCGAAGCCTTCCAAACGGAGAACGTCAATAGACTCAACAATCTGGAAAGAAGCGTGCAGCTAATACTAAGCAACCCAATGTTCGCGCCAGTACAGCATCAAGTCAACCAAGCGCAGCAACACGGAGAATTCCTTATCGGACAATCATGACCTCCAACTCCACAGGCATAACAGTGTGGCAGTGGAACTGCCGCGGCTTCGTCAAGAAGAGGGCAGTCGTCCAGCAGTACATCGAGCACGCGGCTCGGAAGCCCGACGTGCTCATCCTCCAAGAAACACTAATGGACAAGCGGTCCCTCCCCGGCTACAGGGTGCACGCGGGCCCGCCCGACGGCAGAGGCCTGTGCACCCTGGTCAGGAAGGGACTCACCTTCGTCGAACACCGGCTAAGCAATGTCAGGATTGAACACACGCTCACCGAGCTCATACCGACCAAGCAAAGGAAAAACAGCATCTTCATTTTGAACATCTACAGTAACCCATCGCGGAGACTCCAGAGGTTCAAAGCCATTCCTAACAAGGCAAGCACGACGGCCGGCCAGAGCACGCTGATTGCATGCGGCGACTTTAATGCGATGGATCCGGCGTGTGGCTACGTCAAGAGCATTGCGAAAGGCAGAAACCTATCCCAAGACGCAGCGGAACTCGACTATACCCTCATAACCGACCCGGTTTACCCAACGAGAATTGGCAACTCCTGTCCTGAGATACCAGCCCCGACCTCACGTTCGTCAAGAACAACGAACCGATCACGATCACGTGGAGGAACATGGGGGTGGACCTCGGTAGCGACCACATGATATTGGAAGTCGTCATACCGGAGCAGAGCAGTACTAAAGTCAGGAAACATACCTGGATCGATTGGTCTGCTTTCAGAGATAACAGAAATCAGGAAGCGGAAGAGACCGAAATCGACGACATCGACGCGTGGACCAACAAGATCCTCTAAGATGTTCGCAACTCAACCAAAGACATAGTAACAGACCTCGAAACGAACAGAATGAATAGCCGACTGGCCCACCTTATCGAGGCCAAGCAGTCCATTCTCAACAGATGGAAACAACGCCTTAATCGTAGGTTACGAAAGAAAGTCGCAGAACTCAATAGAGCAATCGAGGACCACTGTCGCACGCTATGTGCGCAACAGTGGAACGAGATATTCAATGCTGCCGAGGGCCAGATGCACAACGGGAAAACATGGAACTTGCTGAAGCATCTGCTTGACGAAACCAAGACTAAGTCACACCAAAGGGACCGACTGGCGAAACTCCTCCATCGAGAAGTCACTAAACACGGCGCAGATAAGGTGACAAAACGCATCAGCGAGAGATACCTGCCCACTACGCCCACGGAAAGCCATTGGCCTTACGGGAGGCTGCCCAACGCCCGTCTCGACAGAGATATAGGCGTAGAAGTTCGCACGGCACTGCAGAACCTCAACAGCAGGTCGGCGGCCGGGCTGGACCGCATCACCAACAAGGAGCTTAAGAACCTCGACAACAAATCCACAGAAAGCCTCAGAGCTATTACAACAAATGCTGGAAAACGGGAACGCTGCCGACGCAGTGGAAGAAGGCTAAGATCATCCTAATCCCCAAGCCGGGCAAGCCATCCGACACGGATAACCTCCGACCCATATCGCTCACATCTTGCGTGGGCAAGGTGTTGGAGCACGTCCTGCTCAACAGGTGGCAAGAATACCTCGAGAAAGAAGATCTCTACCCGGAAACGATTATTGGCTTCAGGCAGCATCTAAGTACCCAAGCCGCCATAATACAACTCAAGCACCAGATCATCGACGGCAACACTGGCGACAACAAAGCAATACTAGGACTCGACCTGCAGAGCGCCTTCGACAAGGTGAAGCACTCAGCGATCCTATCCCAAGTTTTGAAACTCAACATGGGAGAGAGATCACACAATCGCATCAAAGACTTCCTCACGGACAGAACGGCCGAGCTCAGAGCGGGGGACCTCCAAGCACAGGAGAAGAAGCTGGGAAGCACAGGCACACCTTAGGAATCGGTCATCTCGCCGGTGCTTTTCAATCTCGTTATGATAGGAGTGGCCGAAAGGCTCAGGAACATCAAGTAAGTCTGACATGCGATATACGCGGACGACATAACGCTGTGGGTGGAAGGGGGCAGCGATGCCCACATCGAATCCACCCTACAGGTGGCTGTTTATGCGATCGAAGACCAAGTCGACGGAACGGGGCTCAGATGCTCGCCGAGCAAGTCGGAGCTCCTCGTCTACCCGCCCGTCAAGCACCGCAAACCTAAGCGCAGCCCGAGAGAGTACGAGGCACTCAAAGTCAAGACCAGAGAGGGAAACGCGATCCAAGAGTCGAAAAGATCAGAGTTTTGGGGATGACAATCGAGACGCACGGCAGAAACGGCGAGACCGTCACCCGGCTCATTGCGAAAGCGTCGAACGCCACGAGACTACTCAAACGAGTCACGAACAAGAAAAGTGGAATGAAGGAAGAGAGCCTGATCAGACTGATCCACTCGTTCGTCATATGTCACGTAGCGTACGTGGCGGCCTACCACAAGTGGAACAAGAGCGAGAGAAACAAGATATTCTCATCCGCAGAGCCTACAAGATGGCACTGGGACAGTTCGAAACAACGAGCACCAAACGCCTCCTGCAGCTAGGGGTGCACAACACGCTGGAGGAGATAGCGGAGGCCCAACGTGCCGCACAGCTCGAAAGACTGTCTACGACCAAGGCCGGCCGGAAAATCCTGGACAACCTGGGAATTGGATATCAAGGGAGGGAGCAGACGCATCTCTCTGTCCCCGATGAGATCAGGCGCAACATCAGAGTGGACTCGGTACAGAATAATATGCACTCGGAGTATAACAAAGGGAAGAGAACAGCGAGAGCCAAGGCGCTGATAGACCAGCACGCGGCCGACACACACGCAAGCTACGTTGACCCGGATGAGTATGCCAAGATACACGGGTTCACGACGGTCGTAGTCGACGTGACCGGCACCGTTCGCTAGACCGCCAGCACGAGATGCACCAAGGCAGAGCAAGTGGAGGAGGTCGCCATCGCCCTGGCCATCGCCGACCGCGACTGCCACACAGTGCTATGCGACTCGAGGCAGGCGGTGAGAAATTACGCCAAAGGCAGGATAGCGAATGAAGCTTTGCGCATACTGCAGGCAACCAAAAACGACGATGGCAGCAGACAAATGAGAATGAAGTGGTTCCCGGCGCACGCGGGCGAGGCGTCAGACCGCAACGCCAACCACAACTAGACGGCACACGCCGAGACGCGCGCGCTAACGGACCGCGCCTTGGTCGACTGGCCGCTGTGACCGTATGACCGAAGGACCGAATGACCGACTACAACGAAATAACTAAGGTGTTCCGCCTAGGTCGTAGAACTCTTCCACCCCCTTGCTCGGGGCTCAGTCGAGAGCAAGCCGTTTTATTCAGACAGCTACAGACGGGCTCACTCCCCAGTCCGTCGCTCATGCTTAGAATGTATCCCGAGACGCACCCGACAGACAAATGCAGAGTCTGCCGAACGGAGACGGCCGGCTTCGCACACATGCTGTGGAATTGTGCCAAGTACCAGGAAGAAGCTAATTATGGGAGTATCCCGCCGCGACTGGAAGCAGCCGCAGGGAGCGACAATCAAGAGGAGCAACTCTGGGCCGTCCAGCAGGTCATCAAGGCGCTGGCCCGGCAGGGAATCAGCGAGCCGGCTACGGCGAGCGGGGACCCAGGCCGCGCGACCGGGGCCCGGAGGACGACGTAGGCCCTGTCCGGAGAGCGCGTTCTACTGCAGGCCCGAATAAACGTTTTACAAATCCAACAATCCCCATCCCACATTTGATGGAGGTGCTCGGTTGAAATACCACTTCTGGAGCTCTTTTGCTGCACCTGCAATACCAGACGACGTCCTACATCGAGGCATGCAAATGGGTCCAGCTGTCATCTGCTCCAGCGAGACCTGGCTATCTTCAGCAGGACCGGTGAGCACGATGTCAAAGACTGGCTCCCTTCTTCAGATTGGTGAGCCTCTACAATGACCGGCATGACAAATCTAAACTGCACAACATACTATTTTGCTTAATCTTGGGATACCACAACCATGAAAGCGACCTCCATACTTGGGCTGCCTTTAAAGCAACGTTCACAGAAGTCTTTGGCTGCCTGGCTGTCACGCGCCATGAATGGTAACAGCAGCTCGGCGAAAGATTTGCAAGCGATACTAGAACTCGTCGACCTATGCAAAAATATTTCCACACTTAGCTCCATGGGCGCCCTTTATAATTTGTGACGGACCACAATGCGCTGTGCTGATACCCTCCCTGAAATACCCATCTGACCGTCTAGCCAAGTGGGCTCTTCGTCTACACAAATTTGTTATCCATATAGACTACCACTCGAGCCACAAGCAACAAGACGCCGATGACATTTCTCGCTGCTCCTTTCAGCTGACGTCGGCAGGGGTTTGCACCTCGGATGCATCCAGGCCATCACTTCACATCAGTGACATGTTATCTGCGCAGAGTAGAAACGATGGGTCGCCTCTGTTTTCGTTCTCTTTTCCGATACGACGGATGCTTCTGTATTGCATGTGCCTCGTCGCCAAGCTTCACTGTTCGCAATCCATAACAACGTCAATTATCACCGCAACACCGGCAGCGATGGTCGCAAATAGTTGTTAGTCATTACCGCAATCTACGTTCGCAAGTCTGTGACTACGTCTACGCTGATTCATAATGCGGCCACCCGGGAGTGTTCAAGAAATACTATCGGCTGCGCATACGACACTACAGGAGGGGAATGTGCCACTATGGTCTTAAGACCTTTCGCTCATACCTCGTCTGTTAATGTCATAAGTCCGCTCCTCGTCGTTCTGCTGCTGAGTTGCAGCCGTTTCTATGCCCACCATATCTCTTTGATCACGTCGGTATTAATTTATGCAGCCCACTCTCGTACACTGCCGCTGGAAACTGTTGGGCCCTCATCGCGGTTTAGCAACGGGCAAATTACGCAGAAACTGCTTCCCGTTCATCTGACACAGCGTCTAACATAACCTCATTTATTTGGCAGCAATTCGCCCTTCGCCATGGCACGCCTCCTAAACTAGTCAGTGACAGAGGGCGTTTATTTTTATCTAATGTTGTTAAAGTTCTACTCAACAAGTGTCGCATAATTAATCGAACCTCCATCGCCCATCATAAGCAAAATAAAGGAATCACCGAATAATTTAACCCTACTTTTGGCGACATGCTTTTTAACTACCTCTTCTCCAACCACTTTGACTGGGAATTCCTCCTTTCATATGGCGTACGTGTACAATGCTGCTACACCGTCAACTACCAGTTCCTCTCCGTTCTATATTCTTTACGGCCGTCACCTTTCTGCTCCACTAGATACCAACTAGTCCTATCAACGTGTACCACTACTTCTGAAGCAGCCCAACATGAATAAGGGTGTCACAAATTTCAATCTCATCCCATCAGTCTCTACTGAAGTCCAGACCCATAAAAATACCGCCACGACAACCATTATACGACACCGCCGCTCTCCTTTGTCAGTTTTATATGGTTCTCGATTCCATCAGGAGCTTTCAAGCTATTCTCAAATTTATTTCCGAGTGTCACGGTTCCTAGCGTGTCCTCAGCGCCTTTTTCCTGTCAATTATATTGTCGTACACCTGACGCCCTCACCTGATCTCCGTCGACGGCGCTGCGAAACTGTCTACGTCCAAGACCTTAAGCAATATCAACAAGCAATAGCCGTCTTGCCTACGCCGTACGTTGCCGTGGTGGCTCCTCTTCTCCCCGCCAGCACTTGTAAAGATGAAGATCTACTTGAAAATGTGATGCAGATTCTGCCCGCTTTATTGAGTGGTGTTGCTATAGCTGTGTACGTTGACCAGCCTGTATGTAAACTGTTCCTGCGGTGTGTATCTAATCCAAGTACCTGTAATAAACCCCGGTCCTCTCTCTATATATGTTACTTGGCGGCCAGCCGGGGAACACGGAAGAAAGATAGAAAAGAGATGGTTCAGTAACAGTGAGATGACGTTTAATGAATTGTTGGCGGGCCTAGTGCAAGCGCTTCTGCCCGCGCCACTGCCCGCTTCTTCCTCCTTGCTCGTCCGTGTTATGACCCGGGGCTGCCGAGCGATCGTCCCGATCGTGGACGAAGAAGTTTACTGATGTTGATTAGTCCACGGCATGATGTCGGGCGTGTCTGAATGCTTAAGAGGAAGAAAAAGAATAGAACGGCTTGCCGATACGATGATTCCCGATGAACCTTGGTCCAGGACACTCTCGGGCCAGAAGTTGCCACGACTCGATGGCAGAGGCCAAGGCACGCACCGCATGGCATGAGCAGGAAGTCATTTGTTTATGTGGGGCGGCATCTTGGGTGGCAGGTCGGGAATTGGATCAGTGGGATCACATGGTCATCGGCTCTCTCATTGTGTCTTGTGGTCGTGTGGGTGACGTCTCGGGTCCGTCTCCTTTGTCGTGTCTTGTGGTGGGGGCGGGGGACGGGGCGGAGGAACGGCAAGGTCTTGCTGCATCCAGCAGGCAGGAGAACAGTCATGCGATGCCTCCTAACCTCAGCCAAACGCGCAAGACGTCGCAGGGATTCCGAAGCTCCTTGCTAGGATGAGGGGGTTACGATTAAACATACCGGTACCTCCAACAAATGTTACGTGGCGACCAGCCGGTGAACACAGGAGAAAGAGAATGGAGAGATGATGTTCAATGACAGTAAGATGACGTTTAATGAATTTTTATAGGCCTAGCGCGAGCACACCTGCCCGCGCTACTACCCATTTCTTCTTGCGTGATTCCGTTCTGCAACGGTAGGTACTCTGAGCAGCGTCACCTGATGACAGATAGCGGAAATATTATAAAAAGAAATAATAGCGAGCTTAAAGCACGCTGTAATCGTTGCTTCAGTGGCGCAATGGTCTGACACGACTTACCTCAGCAATAAGCGATTAAATCATCTGTTGGAATCCTGTAATAGCAACATTGTAATTTTTCGTTCATGTTTTTAACACATTACAATAAGCTACCAAACTCATTGGTGGGGAGTGTTGCCCTTTACGTTACAATATGTAGTGTTTTTATTGCTCCAATAGCCGCAAAACCAGATTGAACAGAGCCAGGAGGCGATGGCATGACAAGGGTAACACTAATCAGTTACCTTCACCGTAACCATTTCATGCCATCCGTGAGTGTATGTTACCTTTAGGTTGCGTTCAGAGACACCTTTCGGTAACTGTCGCCGTTTAACCCGCTGAGAGGTAACCAGTGAGGAGAAAGAAGTTGCGGGACGCAACCGTTGAGAAGACGGAATTCGCCTTCTTCGTCTTTGCGTGTCCGTAACAATATATGTAACGCTAAGTATTTCAGTCCCTATGCACAGGTCTATTTACAGTTTTCCGTTTTGTTGTTGTTTACTTCGCAACAAGCGGCACAAGAAAACACCTAATGACATGACCGTTCCTTTTTCTCTCAAGCAATTGGTTCCCGTCTATGAGGCGACATGAGACATCTACGCCAGCTGCATCGACATCGCTGATTATCTTTAACGGGCGCAGAAATTGCAGAACAGTATGTGAACCTAATTATTGCTGCTAGAATTATCGAAGTCTTTTTATGCAAAATATAATATGCCAAAGTAGATGGTGATGCACGCCTGTAAGAATTCATAGTGGGTGATGTTTGTAGAATGATGGCCACCTTGTATAGGCAATGGTGCACAGCTTCTAGTGTACTAGAAGCTTCAAAAAATGCCAGAATTATCTTACTAGATATAAAATTGACTTGAATACCTAATTTAGCCTAATGTCTGTCAGGGCATATTATATAATCTATCCACAGAATATTATTTATTATTCTTTCAAGCATATATCCTGCGTCATCTCCAGATAATTAAAAATAGGAGTCTAAATGCGAAAACGCTAGAAGGGTTAATCTTAGCGGCTCGGCGCACCATCAGTATGGGCTAAGTACACTATACGACCGAATAGATGTCGAGTGAAAGAAACCTCCGGATCTATGCTGAGAGCGCAAGTGAGAGGTTTTGTTATATATCTCTGCTTTTTCCAACAGCAGATGCTTAAAGCTGTCTGCTTCTGCTTAAGGCGCTTAAAGTGTCTGAGCAATTGGACGGCAGGTTTTTCGAAGCTCATCAGAATGCGGGTTCGACTGATGAAAGTCGCCGGTGCGACTAATTGCTCTTTCCCTTTCTGCTTTGACCAAGAAAGCGATTTCAGCAAGGGGCTAATTACCAATAAACAAATACTCAAGCACACACATACGGTTACAAATTGAGTTTACAAGAAGCCGCGAAGCTTTCCGTGTAACCTTAAGCTGCCATCGGGCTGATGACATTCCACAACTACTTCTCAGTTGCAAACCTGGTAAACCTTGATGTATTAGCATATACCATTCGGGGGGGGGGGGGGGTTACTGCGCACTTTTTAATAAGCGCCTAGGGTTACAAACTTTGCCTTTCACTTGCATGTGCCTGCTGATACTTTTTTGCAACTGATTTGCCCTCAAATTGAAGTTGACAAATATGGCTGCGGACACCTCGAGGAAGGTGCTTTAATACGTGTGATAGTAGGCAGAGATGCTCTTCGTGCTATTGTAGTTTGAAACTTTCAAACAATTCTATTCTTCACTGCGAATTAAAATCATGAATCGGCCTATCGCCACCCTATGCATTGAGTCTTCGGTCCCAGAGTCTTGCCCGTGCTTAGATAATCAGATTGGCCGCCATTTGGCATTTAGGGCTGCCGTTCCAACCCTGCTGCAAAATCCTGCTGCACTTAATCTAATAGATCAGAAGAAGCCCATGTTGAAACTTATCACAATCTCATATGTATTCAACAGATGTTACCCAATCTCAAGACACTGGGTCACCGACGCAAGATACCTTCGGAGCTGTAGGTTTTTCATCCTCAAACAAGTTGTGTAAACTTGCACCACAGGTTTTTGGCGCTGCAGGGACTGGTTGCAAAATAAAGTTCCAGAATGCTTTTGTGCGCTGCGTGGAAGGAAGAGTATATACACGATAATTCTGTCTTAATCACAAACGAGGAAGTGCGTCAACGACCTCCTGTGGGGTGCATTACTACAAGATAAAGAGTTAATGCGATCAATATGTGAATTTAGTGATTCATGTTAGCGAGTAAAATGTACGAACCTTGTCTGGAAAAAAATTCAACTCAGGAGCAAGAGCAAGCAGGCAAATGTTTTTTCTGGAAGCATATCATATAAAGAAAAAAGCAACCCTGTGTGTAAGCGATGCGTCGATAAGTTCGTCCGAGGCATAGGTGCACTTTCTTAGCAAAGACGATAGGAGGCTGTTATAACTGATAACACTGCTAAGGCACTGAAAGTGTAAAAGTGGGGTTAAATGGGCTTGTAAATACTTGTGCTTCTCTTCCTAATAGGCTGCTGAACGTTGACGCCTGCGTGTCGTCTCCTGCCCCTTTCTTTTGTACTTGTGCGTCTGCATGTAGCCCATGTCAATCTTTATAAAACAAAAACAAAAAGCGAACATTTGAGCAAATTAATGTTTTTATTTCGAAGGAAAATATAAATTCGATTTAGTTTCAAAAGAAATATATTCTCACTTCAGAACTTCAACGTCCCTCTGAATGTTGGCGCATATGACAAGTGAGAATAAAACTTCACAGCCAGTAGGCGTAATCTTCAAGGGAACTTAGATGGCAACTTTGTTGTGCAGCAGTTATCTAAATGTGTTTATCAAGATGTTCTCTCTTGCATAATGAGGCTTTGTACACAAAGGGGAAGGAATATTCAATCTGCACCTTTTGTTATTGTGACTATGTGAATAGTGCTCTCATCCGGCAGAGAGCAGGGGTACTAGTGCCCTAAAAACAAAGCGGAGCACGGGATTCTGGAAAAGGTTCTGTCCTTCGTCAGTTCTGCAATTGAGACAAAAATAAGGAGTGTCAAGCTGAATATCCGGAAGACCCAGAGGCATCCATGCTAGACACATGCTCATCCGTTTGCAGGGTGCGCCGCGAAACGAAATCTTGTTCGTTCGTGAGCTGCGCTTTGTTTTGGGGGCACTACTGCGTTCAAGAGAACACTGGTCATTTTCCTTCAGCGCTAACGTTTGGACGAAACCTTGTGGCGTTCACACGAATATCGACTTCGCAATCACGTGTCTACGTAATCGTCACAAAGAAAAATTGCATTTCCTTCGATTACGGCTCTCCATTCGTCAAGGAAGTTTAAAGACGAGGTCTGAACAAGCAAAGTACGAGAGATCCCTATTGCAAAATACAGCGCCACTGTGCCCAGCGCCTTAGCGCCATAAATGATTATAGGCCCAGTATGACGCTGGGGACTGGGCGTAATGGGACGAGGCATACTGGCACGCTCGGCACTGGTGGCACTTGTCGCCCGAAACAAAAAGGCTTCGAATAAAAACCAAAAGCTAAAAATAACGAAGCACCTCAACTACAATAAAAAAAGCTTAAAAAGTGAAAAACAAAATAACTGAGATAAAAAAAGAAGACCGGCAGACCTAGCGTGCCTCGAACTCGGTACCTCTTACTCAGTAACTCTTACTCAGTAACTGTCCACGCTAACCACTCGGCAACGCCGATATTTTTTTTTTCGTCAATGGCGAAATATACAGTAAAAATTCTTACTAGGTTTGCACGCCGCTTGCCGGCTGCGAACAATGAAGTCGTTTCATTTGTGCAAGATTTCTAAACACCACCTCAATTTGAGCATCACATTCTGTATCTTTCAAAACATTATGTATTTTCACAATCACTCTCTCGGCAAAATATTCATAAACGGATCTATCTGGCACCAGTGTCACCGTGACGATAATCCATAGAACTGAGCCACACAGAATGCCGGCGTGTCAGGAATATGGCATCGTATGGTACTGCGTCGTCGTAAATTGGCAGAAACCTGATACTATGCGGTGTAAGAGGAAGGTCCTTTTGAATCGGACAGTATAACACGTCCCAAATGAAGATAGTGTAGGTACACTCAAGGAACATATGTTCAAATATTTCTGTTTTGTTACACTGACAGCAGTTTGTCCTCTATGGTACATATATGCCTTTTTCACATAACTAAGCTTTAACAGGTAGGGTTCTAGTGTGTCATCGCTACATATTGCCTTAAAATAATATGATGCTAATTTGCAATGCCTTCTTTTTATCTAGAATTAACTACTGCCATTTAGTCTGGGGGTCCACAACTGAAGGAAATCTCCAAAAAATATTTTGTTACAAAAAAGGTGTTTAAGAATTTTTGAGAACGTTCCAGTCTCCTTTCATACCCAGGAACTGTTCATCAAATACGCAGTAATGCCACTCGCAAAGCTATATGACTATCGCAGTTATAGGACACTGAAAAAAGATTTTATTATTGAATCTGGTGTTTTGGCAACTTAGGCCAATCTGCAATTAAGTGAACATATCCACACAACTCGACATAGCGAACCAAGGCGAGTAAAAACCTATAGAACAACATAGGGACAACTAATGATCGAAAACAGGCTACCTAGGCTACTTAATTGGCTTCACAGCCAAAAGATTCACCTCAATACAGTCAGTTTCAAATCAATATGTACTATTATCAGTAACTCCTTCAACAATGATAATTAAAGACAATATGCTACATTGTTTGCTTTGCTTTTTTTCTTTCTTTTATTAGCCGTGTTGTGCGCACTTTCTGTAAATTACTTGTCTATATTTTCAATTATTTGTCCAGTTTCGCCTCCTCCTTTCCGTTTGACCCTGTTGCGCAGTAATGCATTAATACTGTTATTGCTGTTTCATTGTTGCATGATTATTGTTTGTTTGTCAAAGAGCAGTTCTGCCACTGCTGCATGATACCACTATGCGAGCGTGGGCCTTTGTCAAGGTGTCCTTGAGACACCTTTTTTCTCGCGCTTTCCAGTGTCATATACACATTGTATGCGTTATGATGTGATCTGATGCAAATAAACTTCAATTCAATTCAATGGATGGAAAAAGAAGGCCTTGGTTGCGGGCATGACCCACATCTTTCTCACCCTCTTTAACACATCTTGACCAGCAGTACCTTTGAAAATTGGTCGCTACACGATAACTGGAAACATCATGTCAATCAGATTTTTTGTTGCCTTCTTTTTACTGCGTACAAGCACTCCCTGGTAAAACGCATGGCAAGAAAGCGATAAGACACCACCACCTCTCGTAGATAGCGCGACAACACACCATAACGACCCCCATCACATGATGAAACTATTGAATATAAGAATGGAGAAATGGATGTCGTTGTCTGCGCGAAAACGTGAAGCGCAGCACATACTGCCTTACATATAAATGACAAAGGCCAATGCCCCCGTCACCTACTCTTCGAAAGAAGTTCGTTCGGGACACTGGCTTTCAGCGCCAGATGAATGTTGCAAAAATGCGATGAAATTTTGGAAATTGCCCTGCGTACAATACAAGCATTGTAAATTATACGTAGTTTTTGCCATTGCAAATTATACATAGTTTTAGCAATAAGAAAAAGATTGCACACTGCAGCAGGCGCAAATACAGATAAGCTACGACCTTACCAATGAGTCGTCAGCTCTTTCATCTCAACCGCCTTTCTGCTCCAGGTAGAGCCCCTTTCCCGGTAGCATTCAAACGGCACCCCGAGATAAGGGCTCGGTGTAGTAGAGCATTGAACTTTCTCAAAGAAAACAGTTGTCTTGTCACATGAGCCATGCCACAATCCCACACACTTAGTGAAATTGAGCATGCTGCCGCTTTTGGCATAGTATTCCTACGTTATGTTCAGTATAGCCCTGATACTATTTCTGTCCCGCACAAAAAAAGCAACGTCGTCCACGTAGTCCAGTACTCAGACTTCGCATGACTGTAAACTGAAGCCTCTAACTTCTTTACTCTTCAAAATGGTTCTACACAATGGCTCCAAAAAAAGCGCAAAAAGTAATGGTGAATTTGGACAACCTGACGAACCGAAGAGAGCACATTGATATGTTTCGTTAATTCTCGATTTACGATCAAGCTCGTGGTCAATTCATATACATAGGCCTTTTTTATTCCATTGCATATCACTTAACTCAAACCTACATGCTTCATCAAAACGGAAAGTGTCTCATGCGGCACTCTATCCAAGGCCTTCGCCAAATCAATCTGAAGAATGGCGAACCTGAGGAATTCGCTGTCAGAGAGCTCTCACACGCTTCTAGCGACGTGAATACGGTGTATATTGCTCTGCCCTTTATCCCGCACGTATTATGGGGTCCTAATAAATCAACGCCGAGAACTGGGAAGCTTTCAAACATTTTTGCGTTATGTCATGACCACATTTATAAGGTTTGTACTTTATGTTTCGAAATGTACAGGCCATTGCTGCCGCTCTAATAATTACAACTTCCTCACCATTGCAGCTTGCTGCCTGCTTTCACGACTTTACACTAAAGTTCTGGACCCTAAGCGCACTATTTTGTGCACTGGAATAATTTTAATGTGGAGTTTGACATCACTGACAAATTTACCAGTGCCGGTTCTTCGGTTGTTCTCTGTTACCGTGGACGTAATTTTCACTGAACACGGTGCTGTAGCACTAACCTTCAAGGAAAAAAATGCCAGCAAGCTTCAGTACCGGCAGACGCAGCAGCAACGACACTATTCTGCTTGTAAATAAATCATATTTGCATGTAAACATTTCGTGAAGCGTTGCGATGACCGAGGGCTCGGCTGGTTTATACGCAGAGCAAGGAGTGCAAAACCTTGAGAAACCCGCAAAAGAGCATGCATTACAAGCGCTGCATGTTGTTTTTTTTTCTCTCATGGGTCTATCGCTCGGTAAATTACTATCTTCCTTGCTTTATTTTTTTTTTCTTTCTGCTGTTTATACTGGGCCGCTGTGCAGGCTACGCGCGCTAATGTGTAGGCCCTGTTTGGAGCCTGCGATTGAGTCCGCATTGAACATTTTGGCGGTAATCATTGTGTTAGAGTGTCCTCAAGGTCAACTGTGAAGCTTTTTATGCATGGTAGCCAACATTATTCAATTCGAATTTAACTGTATGCTAATCAACAGGGTGTCATGCGATATCAGATCGGCGGCGATTGTAGCCTCTCTCGAAACGCTCGAAACGACCTACAGAGGCGAAGCGACCAATGCCTAAATGTTATTTTTTATGAATTCATCATGACAAAAGAGGTATCTCATATGTGCATGCAAAGAACAAACAATCCTTAGTTTTGCGCTTTTCAGGAGCAAAGTAGTGCGCTGGAAACAGCTGCCACGAGAAATCTTGACAGCGCGTTGCGTTTTGCTGTCTCCGAACACATGCAGAGATGTGTTGTATCAAGTACACAACACTAAGTTGACGTGTTCTGTGTGCGCGGCGGTTCGCAATAAAACGGCAGCTGTGCGCTGCACCTCGCTGTGTACCACATTTGCGCACTTCCAATTTACATTACCGACATAAATCAAACAAAATCGCCTTTCATGCGCTAACATGCGTACCTTCGCCGTTTTTTCATGTCGGTTATTTATAGAAATTCGAAACATGGAAACTCTAGAAAAAAGATACTGCCTCTGTTTTCTTACAAGTGAGCAACAAATTCGTAGCCAAAAGAGCATACTTGAACCATATTTTTCATATGCGCATTATTTCTCGTCTCCAAGTTTTCGGACTACCGACTATTTCCAAAGCGATACTGAAACCAGTGCGGCCCCGGCGCAAATACAGCCCTTCTTCCAGTGCATCCCGGATGCCAGTGACACATGCACCCAGCGTCAAAAAGCTAATCCCAGCGTTTTTCTCCCATGGTACCAGTGCAACCGGACTCTTGCCGTTAGTGCTTCAGTGAATATCGCAGACTTCTAGCGTCCCCAGCATACCCAGTGGGAAGCAAACGAAAAAAAATTGGAGGACGCAAAGGGCAACTCCGGGGGTTTTTTGACATTCGAATATTTTAATAAAAATTTTACTGTAGATTCGCCTCTCCGTCCTGACGCATTCCACAAAATTTGGACGCCGTACGATAATCCGTTCGCGCGCAACACGACTTTAAAATATGCTGTTTTCATGGCTTACGTTGAGACTATTTCTGCCGGCAACACTGAGTTTCTGACGTCACAAACAGTATACCGGCATTACCGTCCACTTCCCGCATGGTTATGAAATTGTGAGGCTTATATTGAACTACCTCAGACATTTTATGCAATGCTTCATGATTTCCATACTTTATTTTCATCATCCAACGCACGTACGAGTGTTTCTCTAATACTGAGTGTGACGTCACCATTTCGTCATCTGGGACGTCGTTTCTGGCCGTAAAAGCAGTTTCGGTTTCGATTTGCTGTTTTTTCTCTTTAAAAATACTTCTAATTGGAATTTCAAAAAACGGTTTTTTGTGTTCGAGTCAGGACGTGCCGAGGAATGTAATTCAACCAAAAACACACAATGATGGAAAAACCACCGGAGTTGACCTTTAAGCTTCGCCTTCAAGAGTGGAACGCGATAGCGTTATTGCACCTCGTTCGCACCGCCCAGCGCTACCGGCACTAGTAGACGGCGCCGCTTCCATCACACGCGTCTCAAGAGCGAGCGCGCAAGGCCCTGCAATACAAAATCCGTCGACCTGCCAAGGAGTGTAAGAAAATGCGCTACGGCGCAGCAATCCCTGATGAGGCACCCCGCGTCGGACTTATCACTCACGAATCACGCGGTGAGCGCTGAGCAACGCAGCGTTCGGCGAGGCAACGAAACATGCGCCTGAGCAAGCGGAACGAACCAAAGAACTCGGTGTCTCGCAGCGAGAAAGCCGGGCAGAGACGCGCCATGAAGGCGGACGCAATCATGGGGCTGACGCCTTGATGGGATCGTCCTCTATCTCGCTTGGGAGTACCACGCAGAAGCATGATTCCTCGGAAGCAGCTCGGCACACATCGCAGGGGACGCTTTCCCAGCACAAGCGCTACGGCGCAGCGATCTCATCAGAGGCGTCCGGCATCAGACGCTGCACATAGCAATCGCGCTGTGAGCGGAAAGAGGAGCCGCGTCGCCGAAACACCACTGTTCGAGTGACGCACGCTGGATGTTGGAAGGGGAGAGAGCGAGAAAACTTATTAAATGCAAGGGTATTGGGGCATCCTCGCACTGGTACCCGCGCGGCCCGAAGGGGAAAAGCGGGTGAGCGAAGATAGTGATCTAAAGAAAGGAGACTCTTGATTCTACAACCCGTGAGGGTGCACGGCGCAACATCAGGGGCGAGTGGCGCGCCACGTGCCGGGGCAGCGCCGCACATTGCGAGGAGGGGTTCTTCTGTGTTTGCTGCAAGATGGCTCTGCATGTGCGCAGAGCGCAGAAGAAATGTAGCGGAAACGTACTTCGCTACTCGTGTAACTGCGACTTCTGTAAGTAACATGCTCATAATTACCGATATACACCGCAGTATAACGTTCTACGGCACGTTTCTAAGGCAACACCGCATTCACTAGAAGCGCTTTTGTACCGCTTTCAAGCATCGAACTCGTGGCTGAGTGATTCTGCTTCCGGCCACGCCAGTGGACGGACGCTGGATGCAGGGCTCCTCAGGAGCGGCTTCAGCGGCCATATCAGGCCGTGGTAACAGGACTGCTGAACAGGACAATACTTACTAGGTTGTTTTGCCTGCACTGCCAACAGGTCGGTTTGTTTTGAATACCGTTTTTTTGCATGCCGATATCAGGGCCCGCCCGTACCGGGTGGAAGATTTCCGGGATGCTTTAGCGCAACACTCGCTAATCCCCGACGTTATCGCAATGAGGGCGTATCGGATGAGCCACGTCTGGGCCGTCACTCTCAAAGATACTGAAGCGGTGAACAAGATTGTAAGTGTAGGTGATCTGTGTGTAAAAAACGGTCGCTGCTTGGTGATTGACCCGGCGAACCAGTACGTGCGACTCAAACTTCACTGGCTGCTACACAACGTGCCAGACGAGGATGTTCGTGCTGCATTTGCGCCGTACGGAAAGGTGTCAGAGGTTTCCCGGGAGCGCTGGCGTGTTAAAGGTACGCTAGAAAAGGGCTCCACAACTAGACTCGTCACGCTGAAGCTGAAAGCTGGCTTGAAGCTTGACGACCTGCCGCATCAGTTGAATGTTAGCGGCGAGCTGGCGCTAGTGATTGTGCCAGGCAGACCCCCGTTGTGCCTACGCTGCCGGAGTATGGGTCACATCCGCAGAGTGCCGGGTTCCTCGCTGCGGAACCTGTCGACGGTTCGGCCATGAAGACAGCCAGTGTGCACGAACCTACGCTAGCATTGCCGGACCTGGAACCAGCGAAGACTCGTCCGAGTTAATTATGGACGAGGCGGATGCGGAGGAGGCTGCTGACATTAGAGGTCATTCAACGAAACAGGACGCGCCTTCCATGACGGTTTTAAAGAAGAATAAGGTGACGGTCTCAAATGAAAAGAATGAAACTCTGCATGTCTTGAACGTTCCATCCCAGGACCATGAAAGCGCGTCAAAGGAAGCGTCAGAGGACGTAATCAAATTTTCTGATGCTGAGGACCATCTCAGTACTGAGCCTTCCTGTACTGATGCCATGGAGGTTGGGCCGAAGACAGCAGCCTTAATTGCCGCGAAACGTCCGCACGAGGAAAGCGTCGAGGAGACTCAGCTGACAGGCGGTGTTTGCGGTGAGCCGCCGCCGAAAACTGCGGGCATCCGTAGAGCAACTTTGCGACCAAAGCCGAACTTCTCGGCCGACGCGCGGCAGGCGGGGAAGCCGCCTCCGTAGTTTTGTGGTGTCCTGAACGATTTGTCGGTCGGCTGCCTACCGACCAGCGTCAGGAACATTCTGCAACCAAGAGGAGCGTGTGTGAAAAAAAAAATGAAAGACGGTGCTTGGACTTCGTTTGAATGCAGCCCGATGTTCTGCTGGGAGGACATTACATGCACACATACGCCGCTGTTCTTCAGAAGCGGAGGCCACGCAACCATGAAGGTAGGCACCATGCGGGTACGGGCGTCTCTTTCTAATACATGACTCTTAAGCTTAATTCGCCGTTACACGTAGCTACTTTGAATGTCAGAGGGCTGGGAGCGAGAAGGCGACAATGCCAGCTCAGTCGCCTCTTTTTCGATAGTGATATAGACATAGCAGCTGTGCAAGAGTCAAAGATTGAGAGCCAAGAAAGCACTGACCGTATGGTGGCTTCTTTTCAAGCAAACTTTTATGTGTGTGTATGCCATTCTGTTGGTGTATCGGGTGGATGCCTTTTATTTATACGTAACACGCTTTGAGTAAGCGTAGAGTCCGTTTTTGGCTGTCCAAGTGGTCGGCTTTTGGTTACTGATTTTACCTACTGTAATTTATGCTCGCGTGTTGTGTGTGTGTATGCTGCCAATTCAAAATGCGAACGTGAATCGTTTTTTGAGTCTATTGAATTGTGGTTGAAGACTGACAAAATCTTGCTTGTACTTGGTGACTACAACTGTGTGTGCTCAGCTGTGGACCGAGCGGCGAAGTGTAAACCTTGAAGAGACAGAAGCTCCGAACAGTTGAATGCACTTGTGCATGAATACGGCCTTGAGGATGTTGGTAGTGTGTTCTTCACTGGAAACCAACCAGAGTTCACGCACTTTCGGCGAGATAGCCATGCTAGATTGGACAGGGTGTATGCCTCGGTTGATCTTATTTCCCTATGTACTTAATATAAGGTCAAACCTGTGTCTTTCAGCAATCATTGTCTCGTGAGTGCAGTGTTCGGTAGGGCAGGAAAGAAATCGCGCTTTAACTGGTACCTATGGAAACTGAATGCCAAACTTCTCGCCGATGAAGAGTTCCTTACGGAAGTTAAGACCGAGTTTGAAAATCGTCTGGCTATGCGACCAGTAAGTTTTGCAGCGAAATGGGACTGCTTCAAAGAGTGGGTCAAATTGAAATCCATAGAAAAGAGCAGTAAGGTGCGCTACAAAGAGAAAGAAAAAGAACTGAATGAACAACTTCAGTTTTTTTTTTAGCATGGAAAGTACTGTTCCAGGGCATTTCGCCAGTAAAATACGAGATATTAAAAGGGAGCTGGAAACAATCGACAGCGAAAGATACACAGCGGCTGTCATACGTGCAAGGGCTGAAAAACTTTGGGCTGGAGAAGTGCCGACAAAACGAGCCCTAGCAGACGAAAAAAGATACGCCTGCCAGAAAGAAATAAGGAGTATAAGGTATGCCGGCCATATCACTGAAGATGCTAAAGATATTCAGCGTGCGGTAGCAGAGCACTTCGAAGAACTACTTAGCGCTAAGCTTGAGACTGTAGGCGGCTTTCAAACAGATTTTCTAAGACTGATGCCTGCACTGGATGACGAAAGTAAAGCGCGCCTAGAAACACCGATAACGTTGCAGGAGATAGAATCTGCAATAGATGACCTGACACCTGGGAAAGCCCCTTGGCCGGATGGTCTAAGCGCTGCCTTCTTTAAAACTTTTCAGCAGTATGCGGCTCAGTTTATGCTCGATGTAATCACTGAAGCTTATGAACGTAATACTGTTCCATTGTCTTTCGCTACATCGCACATTGTGCTAATACCCAAGACAGATGATCCGGAGAAACGACTGTTGGTGGGGTCATATCGACCAATTAGCCTCACCAATGTTGACTACAAGGTGTATATGAAGGTTTTAGCAAAAAGACTGCAAAGCGTAATAAAAAAACTGGTTGGGTCTCATCAAACGTGCGGCATCAAGGGTCGATCCATTGCCACGAATATACATGTCGCAAGAACCGTACTAGAATGTGTTGATGCACTCGGTGGTCAGATAGCAATGATGCAGTGAGATTTGGCGAAAGCCTTTGACCGTGTTTCTCACGAAATTCTTTTTTCCATTTTGGAGCATTCTAACCTTGGAAAAGTCATAGTGGAGGGTGTTAAAATGGCTTACGCGAACTGCACGACCCGTATTATAGTGAATGGTGAACTGTCTGACAGCATCGCAGTACGTTCATCGGTAAGGCAGGGCTGCCCGCTCTCACCCCTGCTTTTTGCACTGTATTTAGAGCCACTTTGCTTGGCTATCATTGATAGCGATCGCATTTTAGGGTTCAAGCTGCAATCAGCACACGTGAAAATGCTGGCATATGCTGATGACATAGCAGTGTCTTGTGCAACTAGAAAGAGCATCTGTGAAGTTACGGGTGTCGTCCAAACATGTTGTGATCAAACCGGATGTAAGATCAATTGGGAGAAAAGCTCTGGGTCTTGGCACGGTGATTGGGACGTGACACCTGATTTTTTCTGTAAGCTGCGCTGGTCTGCTCTCCCAACACGATATCTTGGCGTGCCTTTAGATTGTTATCGAGATGCCAACGTGCACTGGATGGAAGAAACATCCAGAGCGAAAGAAAAAGCGGATGCGTGGCAAGGAAGGCAACTCTCAATGTTTTCGCGCGCTTCCATTTGCAATGTTTTTCTTATTTCAAGGCTGTGGTACCTCATGAATGTGTTGTGTCTCTCACGAACCTCAATTCAGAAAATGCACCGCGTTTTTGCTGTTTTTATTTGGGCATCTACATGGAAAAAAACCGCCCGGGCGAATTTGTTTATTTCTGTGAAAAGGGGCGGGCTTGGCCTTGCCCATTTGTTCTTGCGTCAAGTTGTTACGCGATTTATATTCCTGCGTGATCAAAAAGATACCTTTCTAAGAACTGTGATGCAAGTGCGATTGCAGAGGCTGCTCCCTGAATGGATTGTGTCATGTGAAAGCATGCCTGGTACTGTGCCTGGCTACCTGCGCGAGGTTGTTTTTTCGTGCAAGTTGCTGGAAGTGCGGTTTTCTTTTGATTACCTTTTCAATGTTCCCAGAAAAAAACTGTATAAAGATCTCATTGGCGTGATGCTGCCGGTGCCTTTTTACCGGGCATTACACTGTGGAGGCCCAGGGCAGGACGTTTTGAAAAGAGTCAACAAGATGCCCGTGAGGCCATCTGCTAAAACGTTCCTTTTCAAACTTCACTCTAATACGCTCCCTGTTAAAACCTGGCTGAATGAAAAAGGTATCTTCGTCCCATGGACAACAAATTGCCTGTTGTGCAAAAAACCGGAGACAATTGAACACGTCTTCTTACAGTGTTGGGATGCTGTCTTTTCTATGGGACGTCCTCCAAAGGACAATTAAAAAGGAACTTCCCCTAACTCCGTACGGTATCAGATTCATAACAGTGCAGAACGATGATGCACCTTATGATTTAAGTATGCTTCTTGGCCTCCATTGTTTGTGGAAAACACGAATGCAGGTGCGTCACGCAGATAAAAATACACGATCTGCGCGTGAAAACTTCATTGAAAGTGCGGTGTATATACGCGAAACTTTCAGGATGCAGCAGGATCCACCACAATGGCAATGTCTATTTGATGAGTTGGTGAACCTGAAAAGATTTTAATCGCGTACGCGTTAGCTCAAGTGTAGTTGACGTGTTTTATCATGTGTATTTTTGTTTTGTGTTTCATGGCAATAGAGAAAAAAAAGCTCGTGGCTGAGTGGTAGCGTCTCCGTCTCACACTCCGGAGACCTTGTTCGATTCTCACCCAGCCCATCTTAAAACTTGCTTTTTATTTATGGAGTGCATGCCGGGATTTATCGCTCACGGCCAACGCCGCCGACGCCGACGACACCGGCTTTTCTGCGACACGAGCTCCTTAACGCTACCGCGTTAAAACATACTGGTTTCGCACTGGAAGACGCTGGGAGACGCTGGTTTTTGCAATAGGGGAGGCGTTCAATTCAAACTTAGTTACCAGAATGGAATAACAACCAACCAGCCTAGTTTTGTTTTCTCGCATTTGTCTGCCTACTGTCCCGAACGGTTGCCTAATCAAGCGCTTTGGAATAGCAGAAGAAAGCAGCCAATCAATATAGCTGATGAAATAGCTTTAGAAACCCAGTTGAAATCTAAACGTTATAACTTTGTTCA
Source organism: Amblyomma maculatum (assembly GCF_055883805.1). Lineage (NCBI taxonomy): Eukaryota > Metazoa > Arthropoda > Arachnida > Ixodida > Ixodidae > Amblyomma > Amblyomma maculatum. Next base: position 55,981,369 of record NC_139348.1, on the reverse strand, counting down.
ACTAATATTTTATATCTTCCAGTATATATATTCTATATTAGACATCTCTCGTAGCCTGAGTACCTTTGGGACGTTGATTTCTAAAAAAATTGTACGTTTTTATGCTTATCCAAAATATAGAACTAGTTACCAAACAAGTGACCTTCTTTACAGACATAACTGAGACATGCAAAAGATTTTACTCCATCTGCGGGTACATCAGATCAATACGCTTTGATTGTACCGCAGTGGCTTTGTTCATGCCGCAAATATTTGCCGGGAATGTTTTGCGGCCCTAAGTTACGCAATCAACACGAATTAGGCGAAATGGGAGCACTGACGGCAGCCAACCGTTTTTCAGCTCCGCACGAAAGGAGCGAACGCCGGTTAAAACAAAGCACAGAACCTCTTGAACCTCAGAGCCACTCCCTCTTCTCTGCCGCAAATCTCTGAAGGAGTTCTAACGGAGGTATGAATCCATAATTCTAAAATCGAAGTGATGCTGTGTTCCAGAAGCATACGCCAGTGGAAAATGTGTTTTTGTGTTTATTTGGTTCATTAGTTTCACATTCGAAGCTGCAAGTTTGCCGAGAAGTACAGTCAACAGCAGACGGCGCAAGGACAGTTCTTCGTCCGCTCTGTTGGCAGTGTTAGGCGTACGCTCTAACACTGCCTAGAGGTAATCTTAACGTTCGCGAGTGCGCCGCTAAATGCAGTGCGACGCTGCACTGTTTCACTGCAACCTCTGTTGTTATCGTGAGCGGCTGTTTAGTATTTTCCTCCTAGTTCGACGAGCGATTGAATGTGAGAAGACGCCTGCGCGAGGGACGTGAAACATCTTGTTGCACTGAGGGAGGTGGACGCTATGTTGGGGTAGGCTTAAATGTCTGAAATAGCGCCTCTAAGTCGACATCGGCTAACCGTACGGATTCCCCGCAGCCTCTGCTAAAATGGGTACGTGAGCAGCACCTCCCCGTCTGCCTTTGACGGTTTCCAAGCGCGAGTGTGAATGAAGAATCGTAAGCTTGATTTATTCAGCGAAATGGTTATTGAGAATATTAAGATTTTATTAATTTCATATTTAACGTTCGTTTCAAAGTAAAAATGCAAAAACCTGGCCACTGACTTCGTTGTGTGCACACTGATGACACGTTCTTGTCCTTGCTTTGCGCGTCCCTGGCCTGCGCAGTATTTCTGTCTTGATATGGCAGCCCTCAAAGATATATTTAAAACCAAGCCATGTCCTTGTATGGGCGCAAAATATGGTATTTTTGCGTCTTAATTGCGCCATACAGTCCGTCAAGAGCGTTTTATTGTGTTATACGACTATATGACATATTAGCGCAGGTGTACTGTTTAAAGAGACGTTGCATGTGCCATATGCATGATTACACGCCTGCATTCCAGCATCGCATCTTTACGGAATTGTCCGTGTTACATAGGCCTGCTCGTGCGTTCTATTTGTCATATGTCTGGACTAATGCCTGCTTTCCGTGTGGGGATAGATTTTCGGCATTCTTTAAATTTAGCACTCTAGGAGCTAAATCATATTTTTTCCATGAGTGCATGTACCATCTACATCCGTTCGTAACCTTTTTGACTGATCGCGTAACTGGGTTCACTCACTTTTTCAAACTTATTGCTTTTTGACTAATAGCCTTTTTAAAGGCCATCATTTCCAAAGGAAAATATTGGCTCTGGTTCGACGAATGGCTATCCCGTGTGAATTGCGGAAGCAATGAATCACAAAGATTTGGTCGCCCAGGGCGATCAGCCTCCGCTTGGCTAAACTTATGCACCACGCCGGTACCGGCGCGGTGCCACCTATATAGACCTCACGCATGAGCAGTGTCTCCGGCGTATCGGCGTTCCTTGGACGCGTTCTTCTCCCCCGAAATGCTGACGGCGCGGCTTTACGGCGCCCCAGATTTCAGGGAGAGCTGGGCTGAATCTGGACGCCGGCGGACCTGCTCTGCATGGGTCTGACCACGCTCATTCTACAGACAGGGACGCAGCTGCCGTGCGGCGCTCAGACTTTGCAAGGCGATTGCCTGGGCTACGAAGCTTCTGTGGAATACCGGTGTTTCAACGGTAGGCCCAATTTTTGGATTTTATCGCCACCCTTGAGTCGCCTCGTGGGAGCCGAGCGCTAAGCCTAGCGCTAGGCCTAACGTCGCAACGTGGTCGGTGCTACCCGACGCGCCTTAGACGCCGAGACCGGCCAAGATGGTCACAGAAGAAAAGGAACAAGAACTGGAATGCGTCGATATGACGGCGCCAAAAGATGAGGCTGATAAGCCGGCCTTTCAAACCGGCTGGTTTCGACGTGAAGGCAAAAAATACTTGTCGGTGGAAAAGGGAACGCAAGGGCTAACCAGTCAAGGCAAGTTCAAGCCCAAACTGGGAAAAAGGCTGACAGAGAGAGCGGTGGCGAGGAAAATGATTAATCTACCAAGCGGCGCTATAAAGCTGCTCCTCAGACCGAGGGGCGGCATTACGGCGAATTGGGGAAACATAGAAGAAGCAGAAGTTGCTGGCGCGCTAGCGCAAGAAGCTGGAGCCGACCTCAAGGTACTCATGAGAGAGGACGTGGTCTCAATTAATATGACACAACAAACCATCCTCGTAGCGTCAGCAAACGAGGAAAGGGCAGTGAAGTACCAAGGAGCCAAGAACTGGTGATCAGAGGGAAGACCGTGGAAGTGAACAACCATGCACCGATGCCGGAAGACGCGGGAAAAGGAGTCATCCACGGAATTCCCATGAGCATGGAACTGATCAGAGAGACGCTGCATTGCGACGCTAACCCACCGATATTAGGCGCACGGAGACTCAGTGACTCCGGCTCGCTGCTGATTTTATTCGAGGGGAGCGAGGTGCCTGACCTGGTAAAGTGCTTGGGATCATTTAAAAGATGCTGGAGATACAAAAAGAAGCTGGAGGTGTGTGTGACGTGTGGCCGACTCGGACACCGAGCCGACGCATGCCCGGACCCGACGAAAATAAAGTGTCGCGGCTGCGGGAAAGAAGACCCGGAGCAAGGACACACGTGCACCCCCGTATGCCAACTATGCGGGGGAGACCACATGCTGGGCGACAGCAGGTGCAGAAAAATATACAGGAAGCCATTTGTGCCGACGAACAGGCTGGAAGATGAAAAAGGCGAGGCTACGGTACCCAAGAGTGGGCCCAAAGGAGGGCCTGCATCTGGAAGGAGACCCAACTCCGGGAAACCCAACCCCCGGCCGGTAATTGCAGACGACAAGAAGTTCCCGTGCCTACCCTCCAGAGAGGACTTGAAACTACCCAAGACGGGGCCCCAAAAGGCAGCGGTAAGCTACGCGATCAAGGCCTCCCAGGCTAGCCCAGAAACTATAGCGCTAAAAAAAGAAAACGCAGAGCTAAAACAAAAATTAGGAAAACAGGAAGCCGATATAAAAAGGCAAGGATCAGAAATTGCAGAGCTAAAAAAATGATGGCAGAACTTATCAATAACAGATCTAGACCGGAAACGCCTTTTGTTCACGTTGCGGTAATACAAAAACCAGCAGAGGCGAAACAGGTAACAGAAAATGGGGAAGAAAGAATGGACGCGGAGGTAACTAAACCCTCACCAGTAAAACGGAAGGCGGGCGAGTCAGGCCCTCTCTTGGTACTCGAAAGGAAACTAACAAGCAGATTCGGCAGCAAAATTGAAAAGCTAGAAACGCGAGTAGAAGAACTAAGCACGCGGTTTACACAGCTAGAGGGACGAATAGATGCACAAATGCAAGAAATTAATAACAGGTTTAACGCCTTGGGCGACATAAAGGTGCCGATAGACGAAATCCTTGTGGCGCTAGGCAGCATTGCTGATAGGATGACGAAACTAGAACAAATAGTATGCTCCAACAATGGACAAGAACCGAAATAAGAAAGAGAACGCTACCATATGGCAATGGAATTGCCGGGGGTACCGACGCAAAATGGCACTACTGCAGCAGCACCTAGAAAATCTAGACAACAAACCGGTTGCTATAGCACTGCAGGAGACCGGAGGTAATCAGGTCAAATTGACCGGATACCAAAGTTTTTGCAGCAATCTGGGAGAAAAATGCAGGGTGGCCACGCTCGTCAAGAGAAACATAGCAACCTTAGAGCACGATGTTAGCACTGGAAGCATAGAAGGAGTCTTGGTAAAAATTATAACAGGGCGGAAGAAAGCAAAAAGTATCTTTTTGCTTAACATTTGTAGCAGCCCAAGACAAAAGAAAACCAAATTCGGAACGATATTCAAGGAAGCCATCAAATTGGCCGGGTTGAACCCGCTGGTGATAGTGGGAGACTTTAATGCGGCGCATCAGGAGTTGGGGTATGTAAGGCAGAACCTAAAAGGTAGACTTATCCTGGAAGAGTCCCAAACTCTTGGCTTACCTTACACACAGACTCGTGTGCGCCCACTAGAGTCGTCGGCGGTGTAACCAGACACGGCGCCGGACCTCACTTTCAGTAAAAATGCTAGTAAAGTTGAGTGGAGCAACACCATGGAGAACCTGGGCAGTGATCACTACATAATAGCCACCAAAGTGGGAGAAGGGGTGAAACTGAGGAAGACCAAAAGACCAAAATAACGGAGTGGGATAAATTCCGAGCAATTCGGGGTGACCACGGAATTGAAGAAATCGAGGATATAAATACCTGGGCTAAACAGCTTAGAGAGGATGCTAAGAGCGCGGAAATGGCTGCCGAGGGGGAGGACACGCCGGAAATAATAGACAGCAAACTAATGAGTATGTGGAAGGAGAAGGAGAGACTAGGAAAAAAACTGAACCCCCTAAAATGGAACAGAAACCTAAGAAGAACGCTAGCCAGGCATATGAAAGACATGGAAGCCTACGCGATAAAACTAAACGAGCAAAACTGGTGCAGCACGTGTGACGAAATGGATAGGAATATGAGCTTAGCCAAAACGTGGAACCTACTGAGGCACCTCCTAGACCCGAACAAATCAAAACAGACAGCTAGCGTCAACCAAGTTAAGGCGAGACACGCTTTCCATGGGACGGATAAGCAACTAATGGAGAGACTCAAAGAAATATACATAGGAGAAACAACAGAAATTAAACAAGCGGAATATAGGGGTCTAGAGAATGGCAAACTAGATGCAGATATCACGGTAGCGGAAGTCAGAGCAGCTAATGCGGGGTTAAGAACTCGCTCGGCTTCTGGACCAGATAAGATATCAAATGTCGTGCTTAGAAATCTAGATGAAGGCTCGGTAGAAGCAATCACACGATACATAAACAAAGTATGGAAAGAAAGTAAATTACCAGACGAATGGAAAAAGGCAGAAGTGATTTTCATTCCTAAGCCGGGGAAAGAACCAAAGTTAAAAAACCTAAGACCAATCTCTCTGACATCGTGTGTGGGGAAGCTCATGGAACACGTAGTGCAAGCGAGATTAACAAAATACATGGAGGATGAAAACCTATGGCCGCATGAGATGGTAGGCTTCAGACCTAAGCTCAGCACGCAGGATATAATGCTCAGACTAAGACATGATATCATAGGCAAGAAAGGGCTAGACACTAATGTGATCCTAGGCCTAGACCTCACGAAGGCCTTCGATAGTATCAGACATGACGCGGTACTAAAAGGTCTTGAGGAAGTAAACGTAGGCAAAAGAACATACAATTACATTAAGAACTTTCTTCTGGGCAGAAGGGGTGATTAAATTTCAGGGCGCACAGTCTCCCAGCATAAGGCTAGGGAGCAAAGGAACCCCTCAAGGTGCCGTGTTATCCCCATTTCTATTCAGCATAGCAATGAGAGGCCTCCCAGCTAAGCTGAACGAGATCTCTGGAATAAATTTCAGCGTGTATGCTGACGATATTAACATCTGGATAAACAATGGAAGTGATGCAGAAATTGAGTGGAGCCTGCAGAGAGCTGCAGACGCCGTGGTGAAGTAAGCAGCCGACAGAGGACTAGCATGCTCACCGCAGAAGTCGGAGCTCTTTAGGTAAAACACCAACAGAGACAAAAAGCCAATAAACATCAAAGTGGTAGTAGAGGGCCTAGAGGTGCCGAAGGTCGAGGAGATGAGGGTCCTGGGTATGGTTATCAATCATAAAGGCAACAATACCAATACCATAAAGAAATTAGCAACATATGCGGATCAAGTGCAAGGCATATTCAGAAGGATAACAGTAAAAGGGAGAGGCCTAAAAGAGAGAAGCCTCCTAAGAATATCACAGGCGTACATGACAAGCAGAGTCAGCTATGCAACGCCGTACTTAAATATGAACAAAGAGAACATAGATAAACTAGACAGGATACTGAGAACATGTGCCAAGAGGGCTCTGGGACTTCCCATATCCACATCAACGGAACGTCTTGAGAAAATGGGTATCCACAACAGATGGGCCGAGCTAGCTGAGGGAGTTAGAATAGCTCAGCTGGAGCGACTTAGCCAATCTGAAACAGGGAGAAAAATACTAGAATGGATAGACATCCAACCGGGATACACTGCTCATAAGACAGTGGATATTCCGGAAGAGATAAGAGCCAGGATGCGCGTCCCGCCTATGCCAAAAAATATGCACCCCGAATATAACAGAGAGATGCGCGGGCATAGAGCCAGAGCCTACGAGAAAAGAATGGGAGAACAACCAGCAGAACAAGTGGCCTACGTAATTGCTGCATGTGGACGGCAAGGAGCAGCCGTATCCGCAGTAGCCGACGGAACAGGAGCACCTGTAGTATCGGCTTCAAGCCGCACGAGAGACGCCAACGCGGCGGAGGCAATGGCAGTAGCGCCCGATTGTGTCGGTACCAAGGCTAAATTCATACTATGCGATAGCAAAAATGCGGTCAGAAATTTTGGGAAGGGAAGAGTATCAGAAGAAGCTAAACGAGTCCTCGAATCGAGGCCGCTTGAGCGCAACGTGGAAATTATATGGATACCAGCACATGAATCCATCGCAGGGAATGAGGCTGCTCACGAGTTTGCCCGAGCTCTCTATCACCGGGCGGCTGCCGAGCAGCCCTCTTGCATGGATATAAAAGATAGCCTAATCTCGTATAAAGAGGTTACAGAGGACTATAAACTAAGCAGAAGGGTCTACCCGCCGCTAGACCGTACCCTCGGAAACGGGGAGGCAATTGCATGAGGAGACTACAAGGTTGCAATCATATTAGTCCCTTTTGGGTATATGCAACAATTTCAAAAGATGAAAAGAATCCACATTGCATAACATGTGGGAGATGGGGCACTCTAGATCATATTATTTGCGAATGTAACAACAGCCCAGGAGCTAAAGAAAATATAGATAAAGACGCCTGGGAGACCCTGCTGCGAAGCGAGGACCCCGCTCAGCAGCAGCAGCAAGCCATCCGCCTGGCGGCTGAGGCCGTGAGCAACAATGCATATTCACCAGACCTTAGTTCGCGAAGCTCCTGAGTAAGGCTCCATCAGGCCTGCGTGCTGGGGAGTCCGAAACGGAGCTTCTTCTTGGTGGAAATAAAGGTTTTCAACAACAACAACCCCAGATTTCAGCGCTCCGTTTGGCCCCAGCGGCTGTTATGCTCGGAGGGCCAACCCTCTCTATGGTAAGCGTGCCGCGTTTCTCACACCTCTCCTTCTAGTCACCACAATGGAGGGCTACGGAGTAATTTCGACCACTTGGGGATCTTTAACGTGCACAGACATCGTACAGCACGCAGTCGCCTCACGGTTTTGCCTCCATTGAAACGCACTAGCCAGCGTTGTTGTTGTTGTGGCTGTAGAAAGAAGGAAAAGAAAATGCACGGGCCTGCTACTGGCTCTGCAGCTGAGCCACCTCTGCTGCCTCGTGCAGACAGAAGAGAAAATAGAGAAGAAAGAAAAGCAAGAGGGAGAAAAAGACGCGCGCCGCAACAACAGCCATCATACACCACCAAAACGGTGTCGGGTACAATGACCGCCTACAACAGATAAAAATTCTGTGGCAGGCTAGCCCCCACCGCAAGCGGCGGTGACCTACCTGCCCCAGCCTCTCCACATTCGTTTCTGCAGCGTTGAAGTTGTCAATAATTTTGGAAGAGCAATGAAGTCACAGCGCATGTGTGGCGTGGCAATCGCAACAGCGGCGGCACCTGAATAACCCGCGTAGCGAAGGGACCAGCGGTGGCCCCTGTGCATCGTGTGACGTTCCTGGAGAATGCATAGCAGACGCAGCGGCGACGGCATCTCGGAGCCACCCGCGCAACGGAGAAGTTGGCGATGGCTCCGCGCTGCTCTTTCGATGTGCCCCATGTGACGTCACTCGCTCCTTGCGCATGTGCAGTTGGGGCTTTCTGGGGCTCCGTGAAATCGCTCAGACCTAGCGTAGTGTTGTTTCCACAACAAAACGTCCGTACCGTGGGCTTTATCTGAAGTGCTTTTTTTGCCATGCCGTACCTTTCCTAAGAGTGTTCTTGTCGCTTTCAAGCAAAAACTGCCATGCGCAAGGTAGGTCAGAAATTCAATTAGCTTTCCATTCCCCATGCACTGAAGTTGATTGTTTCTTATGGTAATTTGTTTTTTTTTAAAGTAAGCTTCACTATCATGGGTGAAAATGATGAATGTCTTGCTTTTCTGTCAAACAAATTTGCGTGCTTGCGGCTCAGCCACTTCTTCATGCGTTTTCTTTTCCATGTTGACTCATTGTGTGGGGCAGTTAATAATTGTTTACTTGCTCTGAAACGCAAGTTCATACTCCCGAACATAACATTGAGGCACAAGATTTATTTGCCGAAGAATTGTTCCGCCTTACGGAGCAAAAAGTTGGAAGAATTTAATACATTCATCAGCTTATGCTTCTAGTGAATTTCAGCACTTAAATAAGCAATCATATTTTCTTTACAAATCGAGACAGTCTCAAATACGAAAGCATGCTGACTGAAATTTTCCACCCACCTTTGCATATTTACGGGTACTTTCAGTCTCGTTTTTCAGCTTCAATATCATCAATTTTTTATTCTTGTGTTAATCGTGCTCACCTTAATTAAAGATGGACTGCTTGGAATGAGTGGCAAATGTGTGTTTTGGGCCCAGAAAATTGTTTTTATTTCACGTTATTTTTGTAATGCACGTTAAATAAAAGTAGTTTTAAAGGGACACTAAAGACAGCCAAAGATGGTATGAAAATCTAATAAACTACATTTGGTGACACTGTCGCCGCATATCCGGCAGCAAAAAATCGAATAATTGCTGAGATATTGCGATAAGAAGTTGAGGTTTTTTTCTTGTTCCCGCCGGTCGAATTCAAACTGTGGCCTCCAACTACGTAGTTGGAGTTGAGTGACGCACACTATGACGTAAGCGGAGACTCCGTGATAGCTAGCGAGCCGGCGCGGCCCGCGGCGTCGCATCCCTCAAGGGCCAACTTGGCAACAGTATAGCAACAGCGTACTCGCAATGACGGCCTCAGCCGAAATAAATAAAACGATGAAGAGAGTAATTTACCGAGCCATGGGCCCATAAAGGAAGAAAAAAAAAAACATAGAGGGCTTGTAATGCACAATACTTTACACGTTTCTCAAACTTTTGCGCTCCTTGCACTGTGTATAAACAAACCGAGCCCTCGGTCATCGCAACGCTTCCTGACGTGTTTACATACAAATAAGATTTAGTTACCAGCAAAATAGTGACCTCGCTGCTGCGCTAGTCAGTTTTGAAGCTTCGTCGCACTTTTTTCCTGCAAGGTTTGCGCTACAGCTCCGTGTTCAGCGAAAATTACGTCCACGGTAGCAGAACATGACCGAAGTGCCGGCGCCACTACATTTGCCAGCGCTGTGAAATTCCACATGTTAAAATGGATCCAGTGCACAATATAGAGCGCATAGGCATCCAGAACATTAGTTGCAAGACGTGAGAGCAGGCAGCATGCGCCGATGATCAAGAAGTTGTAATTTTTAGACCGGCAGCAGAAACACATTATTGTAAATGGGGCCACGACATAAAAACTAGAAATATTTCCAACGTCCTCGTGGCGCGGAAGAGGCTTATTCGTTCCCTGGACAACAGACTGTCTCCTTTGCAAAAAACCAGAGACAATCGAGCACGTCTTTCTGGATTGCTGGGACCCAGTCTTTCACTGGGATGTTCTCCAGAGAACACTAAAGAAAGACCTTCCGTTAGATCCGTATGGCATACGGTTCCTTCCAGTCGAGAGTGAGGGTATTCCTTTGGATTTAGTCATGGTCCTGAGCCTCCACAGCCTGTGGAAAACAAGGATGCAGGTGCAACATGCAGATGTCAACACGCGTTCTGTACGCGAGAACTTTATCGAGAGTGTGCTGCTCCTTAGAGAAACGTATCGGGTGCTTTCTGATCCACCTGACTGGATCAGTGTGCTTGATGAACTGGCTGTCCTCAAAAAATTTTAAACCTTTCGTGACAGCCGAGGTCTGGTTGTTGCGCGTTTTACCATTATCGTGGATCTTTTTTGAATTGATGTGAACTCAAAACAGGCAATAAAGAAAAAAAAAAAAAAAAAGCGGCATAGCCGAGCGGTTAGTGCCGAACGTTACCGAGCAAACAGTAGAGAGTTCGAGTCGCACCGCTTCTGGCGGTTTTTTTTTTTTTTTTCAGATTGATTTTTTTTTAACCTTTTGTAATGTATTTCTGGTGATTCGTTATTTTTAGTTTTTACTTTTTACCCGAGGCCCTTTTTTTCGCCGGGCGACGAGCGCAACATATCGACGCTCTCCTTGGTGTGAGCGGCAAGTATGCCCCTTTTGTTTATGACGCCTGCAAATAGCATGTTGAAGGTCTCGTTGACGCAGTATATGTTGGTCAGATGTGCCATGATTTAGTGAACAATTGAATGATAATGCGTTTTTCCTTCGGTGCTTAGCATATGTATGCTTTTCGTGGCGTACGTAGCTGCAGTCAAGCTGTCAGGTCGCAGTCGAAGCGGCAACGGCGGCGATCTGTTGGCGCAGAAGTGTGAACGAAGGAGTGTGTCGGTGGTAGCGGATTTCGCTCGCTCGTGCCTCCGAATGCTCAAATGGGAACCATCAAGGCGCATCTGCTGCTCCAAGCTCGTAATTCAGGCGCTGCAGTTTCAAACAAACTATCCGAGTGCGCACGAAATGCCCGAGCCGAAACATAACCAAAACTGAAGTGGGCGCCTGTGGCGCCTCCAAGTATATTTTTGTATTTGCCTTGCAACGTTTACGTTGTCTTTTCGCCGTCGTTTACGTATGATAAACGCGTGTTATCATGTTTGAGAAAAAACGTACTACTGCATTCAAACATTCAACGTAATTCGCATTTGTCAGCCTCCGGGATCCCTAGCGCGTCACGTGATTTGTAGTTGCGAGCCTCGGCCGTTTGGCTGTGGTGGCGATACCTGTATTTCTGTTATTCTTCTTTACTACCTTATAACAGCTCTGTTTTCAGTAAGAGTGGTCTTTTTGTAATCAGGAACTGGCATTCTATCGATGCAAACCCACTTCCTTTCTCTCTTTAGTGTCCCTTTAACATGGCATCAGAAGTTACTTCTTGTGCCCCTCGTTTGGTTTGTGTAATATTTAAGAATGTGTAGTCGCCACAGCCATCAAAAAACAACGGAACAGATTTATTGTCGCTTCGTTGCGTTGATAGGTAGCCTGTACTGCATAGGTAGCGCTGCAATTGTCCCGCAGCGTGACTCAAAAATGGTGCTGTTAGCCGCTTGGTTCGCGATAAACAACCGAGCACACTCAGAAGCATTACAGATACGCGTGTGACGGTTGTGACAGATAACGTCATTCCCAGGCGCACTCGATGTAGCCCAGTTATCAGACGCACGCCACGCAGAGCTTCGACAGAGCGTGCGATCTGATCCCTGTAAGCTCATGCAGGTGGAGTAAAAACGCCCTAAAAAGCCGCCTCAGAAGTATTTGCTTTTTTCGCTAGGATGTGTGTCACGGCTCGGCGATTGACACAGCAAACTTCATTGCAGGTTGCCTATACTCGCTAGAACGGTGTACAGAACACACACTCAGTCCCTTTCATCACCCCACCTCCCACCAGTTGTCCGATACCGGAGCAAGGGTAAAAATTAGATAAATTCGATGGAAAAGAAACAGATTGTGGAACAATACCGAAAGTGGAAAAGGCAGATCATGAAGATTTTGATAATTCAAGAGGCAGTGCCCTTCTTTTTGAAGCTAGATGAGGGTGTCTTAGAACACGAAGCTAGAAAAAGAAATTTAACAAGGAAGAGGACACATGTGCAGCATGTGGTAAATCCACAGAAACAATTATTCATAATATGCTCGAATGTAATGGTATTCATCCGGAAGTCGATGCAGGCGCAGTCGCTTTTCTTGAAGATCTGGGGTTTAAAGATACCAGTGGCTGGGTGAATGAACCTGCGGTGGAAGCTAGCAAAAAACGATTTGAAGATTGGTGACATAAAAAGAAAAGTGGCATGATGTTAGTAATGTAGAAAGAAAAATTCAATAAATAGAATGATAGTATAGTTAACCAATCTAAAATAATAATTAAGAAATAGGGGAAAAAATGAGCATGATAGCAACTGCTACCACCCCGTTTCAAAGGGAATGGTCGTATATTCCATCAATCCATCCATCCGAGTACATTAAAAGCGGCGCCACAGCGGAGCAGGACCCCCTTGTAGAGTCCTAGATAAGAGGCTGGAGGGGGTCCGCACGCCTTCCGTCTGTGTGTCTAAAATGCGTGTTATTCTGCCGACAACAAAAGCACGATGTACAGATGGTAGAGCCGGATAAAAGCTTAATATGAGATGCTTTGACGACATTCATTGCCACTGCTTTTCGCTTCGAATGAATTTCGTAATTAGAAGAGTACACTGCCGCCATGTGTCACGTTTCATTTTCCGCAGGATGAGGCAATACGCTGTGCATGTTTGCGAAGTATTGAATATGCATGGCACTATGATGTCGCAAAATAATTTGATGATCTTTTCTTTGTTATGTTTTCGCCATGTTGTTTACAGCACTACTTCTTAAAGATGTAAGCAGAATATTCAAACTTTCATCCATCGCACATTCTAGGCAGTTTTGAGCTTCAAACTGCCACTACAGTTTCACCTATGGTTTACGAACAAGGCGAAAACTCCAAAAGTAAAGGGTATCAGACCCCTGCCTTTACTTCTGCGTTTGAAACACCCCTACCATGCACAGTGTATAACCTACATGACAGAAACAAACCATCATGCATGGCGGTGGGGTGCGCATGTAATTGCGAAATTGAACGAGCCGAATAGTGTTGATAAAGGTCGGTAAAAAAGTCTGATACTAAACGCAAATGGACACGTTTCTTGATGTGAGTTTCTGCTCAGTTTGCCAATTTACGTATATTTTGGTGTCAAAATCTACCCCGCATATTATGGGGTGGTGTATATATGGCGTGGCACCAGCTGCCAGCCGTAAATATTTTGTTTTAGTTTTTCCTTTTGTTTTTTTTTTCGGGGGGGGGGGGGGGAAGGGAGCGAAAACCTATCGGAATAGGCGCTACTGCTAGTATATGCGCCCTTTTTCTGGGAGTGAAATATTACCCCAGACTATGGGCTCCAAATCGAACTTCGTTTAGAGAGGATCCTAGAAGATAAGCCATTAGCTCCGGTTTGGGTAGATCCATATTTAATGCGTATCATTACCAAGATAGCCCCCATTAACTTCGGGCCAGATGATCTCGGTGTGCCTCTACTTTGGAATCCTCTTGAAAGATATCGTATATACCAACCGCAATTTCGAGCGCGCCGCGATTATCATTTGACGTAGTGCACTCCCTACCATCGCTCTACGCTGATCTCCAGCGCGCCTTTTCGCAAGGCGCGAAAAACTTAAAGCGCTTCGCTAAGGCCGGTGACGTTCAACTGTTCATGCCACCAAGTCAGCCGCCCCTACGCTGTTTTGCTTTCTGTCTTGCCGCTGCTTTGTACATTTACTCATTACGGCCGATATTTCTACATAATACATCATGAACGTGCCCGTTTATATGCATCAGAGAAGAGCAGCTGTACGTAAAATTCTGTTGGCTATTCATGTGTTGGCAGAATTAATGATACCTAATTAGTATTTGCTTACTGGCGCTAATTGTGATCTGATAAAACACCGAGAGTGATCTTCACAATCAATTCTCGGCTGCGCATGGAGCGCAATCTTCAATTGTTGGTAGGTATCTGCTCTGAGCGCCAGATACAAATTACGATGCTCTAAAGTATTGGGCGATCATGACAAGGCGAATGCAATCGCGCTTTCTAGAGCGTGGCGCCCTGGGGCCCACTCCGGGATGTTTAGCAGCCGACATCGTTGTTGGCGTAGTTATTATAGTCTTCGCAGTCACCGTAATAATCCTCGGTTGCATAGTATTCGGACAAGGCGTAATTTTCGACCTGCGTGCATGCAGCGGAAATTTGTAGCAGGAGATGTGCACCGCGCCACTTCTAAGGGCTGGTCGAAGAGCGAGATTGCGGTGTGCACTCCCATTATTTAGGGTAGAGTGAAGTAGAGCATTTCACAGGCTCCGGCAGTCCCAGGAACACCTGCTCGGTCTCTCCAACTGTATGCTCGATGGGCCCTGCGCTCAAGTAGCGGGCTAGAGCCGGGTTTCGGCTGAACGTTGCGCGCCCGGGATGGGTTAAGATTATTACAAGTGTGTATAGATTTAGTGCTTTACAGCGACGAGATGAAGGAAATTCATGATGCGGCGCTGAAGAAGTGTACATTGTTTAATGATTATATTTTTATTTATTATCTATAACCCTGGCAACTTAATAGCTAAAGCAATCGATTACTGAGCTACGGTACTCGTGTTTGATCCTGTACGCGGCGGCTGCGTTTTTACTGAGACGAAGAAAAGGGCACCCATATACTTTGTAGTGTCAGTAAAAGTTAATAACCACGAGGCGCTCAAAATGATCCGGATTCTCACTCTACGTGTTTTATTATAGCATGAGTCGCCTTTATTGAAGCCTTTTTACTTTTCCTATTTATTTAGAGGCAATCAGTTCGGCCATATATTCAATCCGTGAAAGCATGTTAATAAAGCAATATCATTCGTCTACTTGTAGAATGGTTTATTAGTTAGGCACTGATAGCCCTAAACTTTGACTGACAATATTTTGAGGAAATGCGAAGTGTTTATTATTCATGATGAAAAAAAGCGCGAAAGTACACGAAGGACGGAAGGAAGTAAGACACGGACAAGCGCTTGTCCGTGTCTTACTTCCTTCCGTCCTTCGTGTACTTTCGCGCTTTCTTCCGTCATGAATGTTAATTAACTCACCCAACATTCGGCTTTACTTAACGTGTTTATTAAGGCCGCATGTATCATTTTAAATTTCATCTTCTAACTGTGGAGGTTCTTTTTTTTAATAAGCGCGCATCTACGAGATTAAAAAAAATCAGAACGTTGGCAGTAACAAATACGAACAATATTCTCGCGTAGTGGTGAAAATGTCGCACGCCATAAGTGAACAGAGAGGTAGGGGTAACATCAGAATGAACTCTATATCAGGCTGACTTGAGTCCGCAAAAGTACTGAGCTACTAGGCGGCGGCAATAGCAAACGATGCTAGCTGGTCGTCGAACAGTGATTGGCTGTTGCTCCCGTCAACGCTCAATTTTAAGGCGGAGAGAAACATCTAGATAAAGCCGCAAACGGTGACTAGTCCAACCGAGAGCACCGCAGAAACATGCGCGAGTGCCGGGATCTCCGAGGCACATCTCCCATAAAAAGAACTGTTGATTCGTCTCGTTACAACGACCATGAAAAAAACAAAGAATACGGAATTGATCCGCGTTCAAGAAACTGAGTGATAGGCCGCAAGCCGGCGGCTGTCGAAAAAGAATAAATAAAAGTTTGAATGGTTAGCGGCACAACTGCTCCCTTAAAAAAGGTATCGACCCGATGTTTCCTCATAACGATGAACAAAATACTAGATATTAAGAATAGCTTTAAAGCGTGTAATAATGTTTAAAGCGCAAAACATGGACGACTTCTGGGCGCGCCAGGCACCTTTGGGATATGATCGTGCCATCAAGGATGTACGAGTAGTCAAGCTGTCCGATGCGTTGAAGGACTGTGCATTATCCGAAGTACCGTTGCAAGAGCTGTTAGCTCAGTCCGCGCCGGGGCAGCGGTGTCTTAACCAACACTTGGTTTCCAGGCCTCTACTCTGCGTCGCGTCGTCGCAACTTGTATCGTCGGGTGTCAGTGTGTTGCTGGTTATTTATGAGCAGCCGGGCATGCCATCAGACTTCCTCTGCACGCTGAAGGTTGACGGCGACATCCAGGGTCTCCTCGTCAGTTACGTGAGCGAGCATTACGTCTAGCGTCGTCGTGAGCTCCTTGCGTACACAAGCTTTAACGTGGCCGCCCGGATTGTCACCTGGACGGCTGTGTTATACGCGAAGATCGCGTACGGCAGAATGGTGTCCAAGGTCATGTGTGCACGCTCATCACGCAGAGCATGTAGACTTTCTTCGATGAGGTTTGCAAGCACAAATAAGAAGGTATACGGTCCGATATCATCAAGATGCCTTGTTTAACGCGAGGGATAACAACTCACGCCTAAACACAGCAGGAGGGGAAGTCATCTTTCCTGCTACGTACTCCTTAGATCTTTCAACTCAGGGTCCAAGCGCTGCTCTTGCGTAAAATTGCGGGTGCTTGCCGGTTCCAAGAAGGCGTCGTCTTCGTCGTTTGGGGGCGCGTCCAAAGGGACCCGGCTCAAGCAATCCCAGGCAGCACATATGAAAGGCCCAATATTGGGAAATAGATGGCAAAGTCATGAAAAATCAGGCGCTACAATAGAACCGTGTTGCCGCTAGCTTCCCAATATAGGCAATGCCACATTCTGGCACTTCAAATTGCGGCCCTATTTGTCCTCTTTTCTACCCATATGAGCGTTGCCACTGCGTTACACTTCCACTGATGACTATGCTTTTTTTGGTACATTCATATGGACATCGCCCCTATGTTACACGTCCAAAGATGGCCCTAATTTTCTGCAACTCTGCCCATATTGTCAGTGCCAGGCCAAAAAACTAATTCGCAATGACTCTTCCAAAGATGGCCGTTTTTTTGGTACATTCATATGGGCATCGCCCCTGTGTTACACGGTGTTACACGTCATATTAAGGCCCTGATTTTCTGCAACTCTGCCCATATTGTCAGTACCAGGCCAAAATACTAACTCGCAATGGCTCTTGTGTTCTGCTGCTTCCCCCATATTGCCTATGCGATGTTTGGAATAGGGCAGTGTAGGACCTTTATTGCTGATTACTCTATGTTGTCTTCTTTAATGCGCAGTAACTGTGTCATGTATATGCAGTTTTAAGGAAAAACCACGTATATGAGGTGTAGTTACTTTGGCAGTCGCAATTTCTAATTGGCGCATAACAACGAAAAAGAAGACAACCAGCCGGAGTGAAAAATGAAAAATACTTTTGCGGAAAGCTCTAGCGAATCAAGTAGCTAACTGCGTGCCGATGAGGTCCATAGGAAAGTAATCGAGTATGTCTTAGACAAGGTCCTATTCTTTTTCTTAGATGGACTAGGTCTAGCCTTTGTGGAATGGCGCATGCGTGATTTCCATGAATTAAAGCGCGCTCATTTCGTATGGACTGAATGGCATACTTCTTAAGGCGTTTTCTTAGGTTTGCTGGTACAAGCAACTGAAAACCAGCCCGAACGCGGTCTAACATAAAACATTAGCTTCCACAGTCTAGAGCAGCGTCCGTGTATTAAATAGCTGCACCACAGATTTTAGAAGTGTATTTGCTGAGCGGCATTTGCGCGCAGCTTTAGCAAATATTAGAATGAATTCGATCACCTCGTGGTTTAAAATCACAAATTGAGAACGCGTTATATAGCAACCAGCTGCAAAAATTTATAGAGGAATCCAGGCTTCCGTACCTCGTGCTATGTATAATCGCAAATGTTCCTGTGTTTGTTGATTTCGTCTTTTATTTTTCTTTGCCTTCACAATAGAATGCAGTAGATGCTTGTCATAAGAATTTTTTGCTAGTCTTGTAGTATTTCTATTGCTGCTTCGAGCATGTATTATAATTATTTTCAGACGTTCTTGCTTCAGATGCTGTATTTATTAAAAAAAGTGCATCCGAAGTCGTTTCTAATTGTCCAGACTGTAATTGTTCGAATTGCAATATAATTGTTCTCGTGCATTCTATTTGTTTTGCACAACGCTGCAATTCGAACAAGCCCGAATTTGCTTCCTTCAAAAGAGCTTAGGTACGCACGTTCGGGCCCCATAATCATGTCCATATCAGACCCGAAAATTATTTTGCAGTAAAAAAATGTAGTGGATTGCTCTACTATGAAAAGAGCAAATTGCCCACTATATCTTGTTTCTGACTTTAGCATTTTAGCTTGTGTGCCATGTGTGCGCATGCATTGTTTTCTTAATTTTATGGAAACATTTTTATGCCAGCTTTAACCAGCAAAGACCACAACACGGGGTTGCAAACATATGAATGGGAGTGTTTGGACTTGCCCAAGGGACAACTATGTCAAAGCCGTGCTTTTCGCGGCAAAAATAGCAAGAGGATTTTTCCCTACTTGACGTCTTGCTGTGAACGACCCACACGGCATTTTCCCTCATTTTGTCCTCTTTCACTATACTCCGTTTCATATATTAGATGCAACGCAGTGAAAGCTATGCAAGTTGTCCGTAATAAAAAAAAAAGGAGGCGTATCACTACGCGCTCATTCCGTGGACGAGTGGTTCCTGTGGAAACGGGCTCTAGTCCGAGCATACACGTTTGCAATAACTTTCTTTCTTCGCATGCCTAGACCTCTCCTCAGTGCGGATGTAATAGACAAAAACCCGCTCCGAAGAGGCAGTCGAGGTCGCTGCGTTGCGCAGTATGGAGGGCACCGCTGGCAGGGTTGCGGAGAAGCGAAAACGCAACACGAACAAACACGACAAAGAAAACATAAACATTCACTGAATCCGATGTTTTCTTACTAAACACTTTATGGGGTTGATGGCAAATGTAAGATGTACTAAGCTTGCAAACAAAACAACTATTATTTTCTCTCGTCAAGAGCAGGCACTGGTTTTCATAAGGGATGCGGGGAGCGCTAGCAAGAGCTCTAGCTTTGGCAGTGTTGCACCTAATGTATGAAACGGAGTATAGTTCGCCTCCTCCAAGTGATACATTCAGATCTATACTCCTGGCTAGGACGTTTTTCCCAGAAGAGCTCCCACTGCTCTCCCTGCGCAAGGCGATTTTTCTTAGTGCTTGTTTTTTACTCGCCTGCTCGAACCTGTTTTTCCCCTTGCCTGAATACGCTTCGCGTGGCTTATTGCCTTTCTCCTCGGCTTTCTACTTATCTTTCATCTGCATATTTTCTCTTCCCGCGTGCTTCCCCAGAATTCGGTAGCCCCGCTCGGCTGGCAAGCGCTCAAGCAGTTCAGTACAATAGCTAATGAGTCTGGTCTGCTAGCTTGCCTGAATACCGGCGCGAAAACAATTCCTTCTCGCTCGAGGTGATCTGTTCGTATTCCCCATGACGGCGGCTGTGGCGATTCGAACTTGTGTCTTTGGAGTCGAGGCTTACGTTCGGCCGTGGCTCTGTGCAAGCGAAAAGGCAAGCCACATCTGCTGGCACCTTACAAGAACTCCGGAGTAGTCCAGAAGCCGGTAAACAAAGTCTTAATTGTGAGTACCGCTATCTGTTTAACATTCTGGGCGGATTTGTTGATGTCTCGATGTGGCGTTTCATTTCAATTTTTTTCCAGGAGGAAAGTCGATGTGCATGCCGATTTCTGAAAAAACTGTGATTAAGAAAAACCTAAGTTACTTAGCGCAGGAAGTAATACTTATGGAATGATAAGAGCATTATTATCATTATTGCTTTTTGTTAAGATGCATTGAGTGGACGTTGAGCGCTTTGGTAATTAGCTGGATTAGGTGCAATGTGGTATCGCTTCCTATGTGATCGTCGAAATATAGGTCATTTATCAATTATGCAATACAAGAATCTTGAAAGCTTGCTTTTGCGGTTCAGCGGGACACAAAAGGCATGTTCACATGCAAGCGATTAAGCGAACGCAACTAGAAGGAGGAGCGATGCAACGAACACTTTAATTTTGCTGAAGTTTACTCCCAATGCAAAAAGCTTTAATCCTCGTCTTTCCGGCGGCAGTTTTGTGAGGGTTTTAAATAACTCAATCGTACCTAATGTTGCGTGCACCCGGAGCGACATAGGCATGCTGTTTTGGTTTATTTTATAAATAGAAATGGCTTCCGATTCCTGGGTTCAGCGTATTTCACTTGATTCTGCAGATTGCAGAGAATGAGCGCTGGCGATGAGTGGTTTCATTGTGTCTACGGGGGGTAGACATCCTTCTTAGTTATGCTATTCAAGCGGCGGCAATCATCATCATCAGCCTGACTATACCCACTGCAGGGCGAAGGCCTCTCCCATATGTCTCCACTTAACCCGGTTCTGTGCTAGCTGCATCCACTTGACCCTTGTGAACTTCTTAATCTCATCCACCCACCTAACTTTCTGCCACCCCCTGCTACGCTTTCCTTCTCTTGGAATCCAGTTTGTTACCCTAAGCGACCATTGGTTATCCTCTCTTCGCACTACATGTCCTGCCCATGTCCATTTCTTCTTAATTTCCATTAGAATGCCAGTATTTCCACTACCAACATTCTAGTGGCGGTAATCAACGCAGATGCAAAGTGTGCCGTCTTTATTCTTCACCAAAACGACTGGTGCCGCCCAAGGGCTGTTGATGATGATGATGATAACAACTGTATTTTTCCGCCAGATAAGGAGGCCCCCGATTCCCGGCCCCGGTACGCAGTCCTAAGGGACGGGAGCAGAGACCTCCGCGATCAGAAGCAGGCAAAGAGGTCTTGGCTCTCCGCGGCTTCCTCCGCCAGGCGGATGGCTTGTAGCTGTGGAGCAGGGACCTCGCTCCGCAGCAGGACTTCCCAGGCTTCTCTACAATTTATATTTGTTTTATCCCCTGGGGAGCTAGTACATTCCCAGATTATATGGTCGAGGATCCCTCTCTCCCCACAGTGCTTGCATTTATCGTTTCTCCTATCGTCTATTTGGACATAATATGCCCAGACCGGGTTTACAACGTTCCCAGCTTGCAGGCGCCGCCATGCGACTGCCTCCCTATTGTTTAGACTTTTATCCGATTGTGGCACCAGTCTCCTGCTGAACCTGTAATTTTGAAGAATCTCCGTATAATTTGCAGACGCTCGTCCATGTTCCGGCAATCGGGCGGCTCCACAGTTACCCGGAAGTAGAGAGCTCGGGCTAACTCGTGGGCCGCTTCGTTGCCAGGAACGGACGTGTATGCAGGGGTCCAAATTAGGCGAATTTTCCTGTTTAGTAATCTACTGGCCAGAATCCTTGCCGCTTCCGGCGAGACCCTACCCTTTCCAAAATTCCAAATAGCCGTTTTGCTATCGCTGATTATTAAATTGGCTTGCATTCCGGCGCAAGCGAGCGCTATTGCAACTTCTTCAGCCGTTTCGGCATTGCAGCTTCGAATGGTGGCGGCTGATACCGGGGCACCTCGGCCGTCGACCACCGAGGCGACCGCCGCCCCCGTTTTGCCACTTGCCGCATCCACGTACGCAACCGACTTGCTGTCCATCGAATCGAAGCGTCGTATTAGTGCTTCTGCTCTCTTCTCTCTCATCTCTGTGTTGAATATGGGGTGCATGTTACGAGGGAGGAGGGGAATGATTAGATTTTCTCGGCAGTCCTGTGGGATACTTGATTTTTCTTGTAGTCCCCTATCTCTGTGCAGGCATACCATTTCGAGTATAGTTCTACCCGTGGTCGTTCGACTTAATCTTTCCAGCTGCGAAACTCTGACAGCCTCCGCTATTTCGTCCCAGCTATTGTGCACTCCCATAGAAAGGAGCTTCTCTGTGGATGTGGTAATTGGTAAGCCCAGGGCCCTCTGTATGCACCGTCGAATGAGATAGTCTAACCTCTTCTCCTCCGACTTGATATTTAAGAACGGCGTGGCATCCCTTACTGAAATCCCATATCAGCTCCAGATGTGGAACATATGCTGCCAGATACAAATACATAAGGCAGCAAATAAGACCTTATCTGGGCCAGATAAGGTCATATATGCGCAAAATGTTGCCCCTATATGGCTCAGATTTGGCCATATCATGCAGCATATAACCATATCTGAACGGGTAACGGGACCTTATATGGCTTGATCAGTGGCATATATGGTATCCTCGCGACCTTATGTGGCCTGATAAAGGGCATATATGGCATCGTCATGACCTTATATAGACAGACCAGGGCCATAAGCCTGGCATCAACAGGACTTTATATAACCTCATCGGGGCCTTAATTATGTAGACGCCATAGTGATTGTATATTAGCAATATATGGCTTTCGTCTACCTTCTGCAAATATTAAATATTGCCATCATGTGGTCGAGCTTCAATTTTTCTACACTCAGCATGGCCTGCATGCTTAGTGTTAATTGTATCCAGTTTAGAAAATAGCTACGACTCCTAATATTTCAAATATTCTGCAGATTTCGCTGCACTATAATTATTACACCATGTGTTCCTTAATCCTGGAGGGCGCTGGGTTATGGCTACATGCTCCTCTTTCTGTCTACTAACTCGCATTTTCATTTAAAATGCGGCGGCAGTCCGGTGCACAAACGCATGATCGGTTAAGTTGAGCGATTCAAAATATCACGAAAATGATGGCAGTTGAGTATACGACCCCCTCCGAGCTGTCTAGACGGTGACTCACCCTCAGAGACAGCTGGTGGTTGCTGCGGGGAGGGCCGCACTGGCTAGACAGTGACTCCTCCTCTCCTGCGTTCCCCTCTTCCCTCTCAAATAGCAGCGGCCCCTGCTTCGCGCGCTCGCATTTCATCTCTCCTCCTCGCTGCCACGCTCTATACTACGTAGACCGCAAGCTCTCCGTTTTGTGTGTGCTTGCTTCTTTCGCCTCCCCCTTTCAACTCCGTGCGCCTAAGCACTTGTCTCGTTCCTTTCGCGGTGGCAGACATCGGAGTTCGGTGCGGCTGGCGGGCGTGCTGCATGTTGTGTATGCTGGTGTGTGTGTGCCAGCGCCTGTTCACTATTAGCTGTGTGCATGTAACAAAAATGCGACAGCAAACCTAGAAGAGCTTCAGTCTTACTGCCGGCACAGAGGAAATTACTGTGTCCCACTGCTGGTGGAAGCTGCCTCCCGAGCCTAGGCAGCGAACCTGATGGTCGATTGAGCTTTTCGAGGCTGCCCTGGGTGGCCCGGCCAAATCTTCACCATTGCGTCGGATTGCACCCTCATCGTGCCGCCTCATCTTCACGCCCGATCACCAAAACCGTGAGCGTGAGACTTCTTGTCGGGAACTAGCACTTGCCAGCCTCAGGATATTGTTCACTTTATTATTTTGATGAAAAAATTTTTCAATCCGTGAATTGGATGGTAATTGCCAGTATGTGATATTTTTCCGTACATT
Organism: Amblyomma maculatum; assembly: GCF_055883805.1. Taxonomy (NCBI): domain Eukaryota; kingdom Metazoa; phylum Arthropoda; class Arachnida; order Ixodida; family Ixodidae; genus Amblyomma; species Amblyomma maculatum. The sequence goes on along the minus strand of NC_139348.1, from coordinate 55,957,901 downwards.
TCGTTGCTAATTTGTCTTTCGCTCCAGCAATTTTAACAAATTTCAGTGAGTGGATAGAGTCTTTCGTTGTTTATTATTATTATTTACGCTACCTAAGTAGCTTCATGCTTGATTTGGTTTAGGGGCAGAGCTGTCGCTGTCATGAAAAATGCCATTGGACATGCTTTTTTCTTTGTTTTCTCTCTTAATTTCAAAAGCAACCATGAGCTAGGCGCGTTCGCTCATTTTGCACTGCAGTCTCTGCTTAAGGTAACACCAGTACTTCTTGACAGCCTATATGTACTTTGCTAAGGTTTAGGTATTATCAGCAGTCGCAGCAGTGTGTGTTTTATCGCCCTGCGGTTTAGCGGTACCTTTTCCGGGTATCGACAAACCTTTAAATTCCCTTTCATTAGTCTAGTTCGATTATTAGCCGTTTATTTCATTTAGCTTCGCAAGTAAACCAGCTCAAACTAAAAACATTTACTGGTTAAAGCTCTGTGTGTAAAATAGTAGAATAAAGATGTAATATCTAATTTAATAGGTTAATGTCTTTCACTTTAACTTCTCGTATAGACATTATTCTGTTTTGATATCCCATTAGTTCGTGATAGTATCGCGCCTAAATGAGTAGAATCTCAATATGTACTAACAGATGAGCTTGTCTTTGACCCTCGGTACACACGTAATTCAGGCCCGTCTTTGAGCAATTCCATATAGGCAGGGAAAAAAGAAAACCTGTGGTTTCAAAGCTAGTTTCCTGTAAGGTTTGAAATAAAAGGGGAAATTCAGGTTTCCCTTGGCAAACTTGATTGAGCGTGCGTTTACCTGGAATACTGAAATTGTCTTGTGTGTGTTGTAATAAAGTGTTATGGTGATATGCAGATATATAAATCGATAGTTCAAAACCTACATGCCATGCGGGCTGGATCTTTAAATCGGGATTTGGGTAGATAAGGCATATCTGACCAGGTATGCCTTATCTGGTACTTGAAATCAGGAATTGGGCATATCAGGCATATACAACCCGATATGCCTTATCTGGTACTCGAAATCAGGAATTGGGCTGATATGCCTTATCTGGCCTAGATCTGTCCTAATATACCGTATCTGCCCAGTTCCTGATATGCCTGATCTGGATTTTTTTTATAAGTCCAGATATGGCATTTCCCTAAGGAATAGCTCCCGCGACATATTACGTAAGCTTGGATGAGTTTAAGCAAGCTTCTTTCCTTCAGGCCTCGTCCTTTCAACGCGATTCTTCTAAATATTCCAATGGCTTGTTTGGCGAATCCCTCTAGCTTTCTGATTGTTCCATAATTATATGCATTTTCCTGAATGAATACTTCTAAGATTCTGATTTGATCTACCTTTGGAACTGGTTTTCCTTCTACTTTAATGTCAAATTCCCACATGCGCTTGCATCGGAGTGACTTTGGGCTATAGACGAATAATTCTGATTTTTGCGGCGAGCATGATAGACCCCTGCTGGCAGCGTAGTCTACGACAGTGTCCGCCGCCGCCTGCTGGCGTTCCTAAATGCTCGCATCACTACCCTGGTTAAACCAGAGATTGACGTCATCCGCATAAATACTGAAATTTAGCCCCTTTATGCTCCTCAGAGCTTCTGGGAGACCCCTCATCGCCACATTGAAAAGGAACGGGGAGAGAACCGAGCCCTGTGGCGTCCCCCTGCTCCCTAACTTCACTGTGGGGGACTGAATGTCTTGAAACGTTATGCAGTCAGTCCTGTTTGACAAGTCCTTGATGTACTCATATGTTCGTTCGCCTACTCCGATTGTTTGGACACCGTGGAGGATCGCTTCGTGTTTAACTTTGTCAAAAGGCTTTGTAAAGTCCAGACCGAGAATCACTTTGGCATCCCTAGAACGCGAGTCGATTATGTCGTATTTGAGACGGATTATCACGTCCTGCGTGCTCAAACTCTGTTGAAAGTCGACCATCTCGTGCTGCCACAGGTCGTGTTTCTCCATAAAGCGCGTCAGTAGTGTCTGGACTACATCCTTCATCAATTTTCCCATGCATGTGGTTAGAGAAATAGGTCTTAGATTTTCTAATTTCGGGGTTTTGCCCGGTTTTGGGATTAGAATTAGGTTTGCCGACTTTCACTGCCGAGGCAGGTGCCCTTTAGTTCAAATTTCTTGCATATACTCAGTAAGAGCGCTGATAGAGTCATCATTCAGGTTTCTTAAAATTTTGATAGTTATCCCGTCAGGGCCCGGAGCCGATTTTGTTTTTAGTCCCAATATTTCTGCCCTGACCTCCGCCTCCGTGATGGGTGCGTCCAGCGCCTCGTTGGGAGCTCCGTCATACTCTGGGAGGGGGCACTATGAATATCGCTAATGTACATGTTGACTAGTACATCCATGAATTCCGCGTCTGTACCCTTGAACGCTTGCCTGGCTTTTGATAATCTAATTCCTGACTGCGTTTTTGAGTTGGTCGGATCTAATAGGTGTCTCAGCAGACCCCACGCCTCCTTCCATCTCGTCGCATCTGCTGCACCAAGTCTGTTCGCCGAATTTAACCGCATAATTTTCAATTTCTTTATATTGTCTAGCTATACTACTTCTAAGATTACTGTTCCACTTTTTCTTCTTTAGTCTGCGTTCCATACCATGTTTTGCCTCCCACATGTGAAGCAGTTTGTTATCAGCTAACTCCGGGGCATCGTCCCCTTCAAGATTATTTGTTGCCTCTCCAACGTGACGCATGAGGCTCCTAGTCCATTTTTTATATATTTGTAATCTTCCTTTCGGCAGCCTTCTCTCGCTTTTCCCTAAATAGTTCCCATTACGTAACCCTAGGTTGACACACACGGTGCGTCTTTACTCCTTTTTTAAGGATCGATGCCAAAATTTTGCTCCAAATTTCGCCAGTTCAGATCTTTCACATTTTCGGAGTAGGTCAAGTCAGGAGAAGTGTCTACGCAGACGCTGTTTCCCACCCTGGATGGAAAACCAGGGTCCGTGTGCAAGGTGAGTCCCAGCTTGTGCGCGTCTTCCCATAACTGCCTGCCTTTAGGATCTTGTTTAGCGCAACCCTATTCCGGGTGCGCCGCATTGAAGTCACCGACTATTAGCAAGGAGTTACTCCCGGCTGTGATTATCGCTTTGCAAAAGAGGGCCCTAAATCTCACCTTTCTCTGCTGTGGCGTATTATATAAATTTAAGAGGAACAGGCTTGGTTGCTCTTTTCGTCCCGTAAGAATTTCTAATAGCACTGCCTCAATTTCTTTCGAATTGATTTCGTGCATGATTGCAGCAATGTTCCTCTAAACCAATGTTGTGACGCGAGATTTCTCACCTCTGTCACTTAAAAAAGATTGGTATCCCGAGAGTTTTGCTGCTTTACCCGTCTCTTGCAGGGCTCTAACTAGAGGTTTCTTATCTAATAGCGTCCAGTACTGTTGCACTAACGCACGCTTGCGTTGGAAGCCGCGACAGTTCCCCTGCCAGATTAAAGACTCACTTGGTGCGCCTCTGGCCATTATGGAGCTGATAAAATGTTTCCTTAGCTTTTTGCTGCCATTCTCCGATGGCAACTAATTCTGCTTTTTGAAGTTCTGCTTCGCCCGTAAGGGTTTGGATCTGGCTTTGAATTTGGTTTATTGCTCCCATAAAATGGGTCATGAAAGATTCAAATTTAGCTCGATTTTGGCATCTAATCTTATTTGTAGTGCCACTAATGGATCAGCGTCTGCCCCTTTGCCTTTCATTGGGGGCGGTCTAGCCGATTCTGCAATCATCTTTTCCTCCTCGGGTGCCGCAGGCTGCGTGGAAGTCGCAGCCTTAGGGGCCCGGGCAGTTGGTTTCGATACCAATTTCGGTGGCGCTCTATGGGGGGAGAGGGACCCAGTACATGCTTGCCCGTTTGGTCTATGCAACTCTTGAGTGAGCTTATTAATGATATCTTTAAGCTCCCCAACTTATTTCCTTATTTATAGATCTCCTCGTCCTTCTTATCATTTGCCTGGGAATCCCCACTCTCAAAGCTTGCATTTTTTACGGCCCCTGCTCAGGCTCTGCTTCTTAGTCCACGGGTTCTCCGGGTCCCTGTAACTCGAACTCCAGCTGCTTCTGGATCCAGAACGCCCCCTGGATCGGGAACTCGACCGGCCGCGTAGGTACCGCCCTTCGATATTCTCTTCCTGCCTTGGGAAGGAGTCGTTTCTGGCGTGAAAGTCCTCGTTTTCACGCTTGACCTTGGAACGACTTCGGTGATTTTGCTCCAAGATCGCTTCGACTTGCTGCTGCTTTTGCATGTTGACCTTGCGTTCCTCTTCTCCTCTTTTTCTCTTTTCCTCTTCTTCCCCTCGTAGGAAACGCGGTAGAGTTTTCGACATTTTTGGTCACCAAGCGGGTGTCCTTTCCCGCACAGCTGAGACTTGCATTCACAGAAATGGTCTTGTGGTGATTGTTCCATGCCACAGCCACGGCATTTCACATTTGCGGGGTCCGGGCAGACGTCTCCGCGGTGTCCCAGCCTGCCGCAGGTGTTGCAAACTTCAAACTTCTTTCGATAGAGAACGCAGCGTTGCGCCACGGGCGTGATTCTCACCCACCGCGGCACCTCTCTGCCTTCAAACAGTATTAAAACTGTCCTCGAGTTTCTTCCCAGTCTTCGCACCCCCAGGACCGGAGGATTTCCGTACACTTGCAGCCTTTTCAAAATATCTTCGTCCGAGAAGGACAAAGGGACTTCATGTATGACGCCTTTCCTGCAGTCCTCTGGCATAGCGATGTACGTAGTCAGTTCGATTTTTTCCTCTTCCTTTGCGAGGAGCTTCAAGTCGGCGTACTTTCTCTTCCTTTCCGCGCTGACGGTGGCGACAATAACTGAATGTTGCTTCGCATTAAATGAGATGACATCTTCCCCGGCTGTGTCTGGGCTCACGCCAGCCACCCTAACTATTATGTCAGCCAAATACGCACTTCCGTATTTCATCAAAGGGCTGTGCGAAGGTTAAATCCCGTCATCACGCAGCATTTGCTCAACTTGATCGCGTATGGCCTGGCGTTCTCGCGGCGTTATACGGTAGGGTCTTTTACCAAGCTGTCGAGTGTTTCGTTCGCGATGTTGCGATGTTTTGCCAACGTAGTTGCCGCACCTTGAACGCTGAAGAAAACTACTCGCTGTAGTTTTCAAGAAGAGTGCGAATCCGGTCTCGTCTGTCTCGGTGGAGCGCTGGGTTTGTGTCGAAATTGCGTTGCTTGACTCGGTTTGCTGCATCGTCTTCAAGTGGGCGGGGGAAGGCGAATACTTCCCGCGTGTCTGCTAGCTCGTCAAGGAAAGCAATCGTCATGCCCTTGTTCAGGTGCCGGAGTTCGTCGGTGAAGTTCATGACGAGAACATGAGCTTGTCCATGACGGAAGCGGACGGTGCCTCTTGGGATGCCAAGTCCTCTATCCAGTAACATCTGAGTGTTTCCTTCGACAACCCCTTCAGTGATTACCGCTGCTTTTGTAACCACATGAGCGATGACGCTTGATCGGCGCGGTACAGTCAATTCTCTCGTAGCAGCTATGGCTTTGTCGGTCGAGAGCTTGATAAGTTTGGATCAGATGTCGATGATCTCTCGATGTTCGTTCTGAAAATCAATGCCCTGAATCACGTCGCGGGAACAGTGCTGTAGGACGACGAAGTTGGTAGGGTAGGTACGGCCATTTAGTGTAACACTTGCGGGGCATCGCCTTGACCTCGTATCAAGGTTACCACCGGCGGTGCGGACTAGCGGGCCTTCCCAAGTGGTCGTCACTCTCTTGAGCTGGACGGCGGAAGCTCTACTTATGACAGAGTAGTCTGCTCCGGTGTCCACTAGGGCGGTAACCGTGCGTACGTCGAAAGAAACCACAAGGTCGCTTGTTCGCGTCCTTGTTTTGCACGTTGGCCTCGGTGTTTGATTTCTGTTTCGTCTCGTGCTTAGGTCGCTGCCGGGGCACACCGTCGTCAAGTCGCTGCGCGGCGATGTCAACTTGAAGTCTGGGCGGGATCTCGTCGACGTTGTCGTCTTGAGGATCGTTGATTTAATGGTTGCGTCGTCGTGACTCGTCGTCGGCGATGGAGGATCTTCGTGTTTTCGCCGTGAAGCAACTTCATCTCCAATGGTTGCTCTATTTAGTTTCCCCTGCGCGGGTTTGGGGACCTTCCGTGCAAACTGTCATCGTAGCTACGGCCTGGCGACGTAAACCGGGCCCTGTACTGCGATGTGGACCTCTACCGACGGCTCGGGGGCGCTATCTCACCACTATGCAGATAGTTGTCGATTTCATGCAGTTGTTCACCTGGGCGTAGTTGTAGAGCGTCGACTGCAAATCCACGGCGACTGATTCGTCAGTATGGGCAGAGGCGCAGAATGTGGCCGGCCTCACCGCAGTGGAAGCATAATGGCCGGTTGTTTGTTGTACTCCAAGCGTCATATTTCCTATGGCTTGAAGGTTGTAGGTCGGCTTGGCGGGCGGGGGCCAAGGGGCGGCTTTGAGGAACAGGATGGCAGCTGCGAGGGTTTGGAAAGTCATCACGTGGGGCGCAGGGCAACATAATGCAGGAGCGTAGTTCGTCGCTGTTGGCTTTTATGCTGGAACTGTCGCAGTCGTCGCTTGAGGAACGCCCAACGCTTGCTGGATGGCGTCCGCAAGCGTCTCCATCTGAGGTTGTTGCGATTATGGCAGCAATCGGCAGAGCTCCTCTCGCATGACCTCACGGATGAGGTCCCGAATGGTCCCTCCGCTTGCAGATGCCCGGTATATAGTCCGGTACATGGTAGCCGCTTCGGTTTGAGATTTCGTCACGGTTTTTGGCGGATTTCTAACAAGACCTGTAAAAACTAAATCTTTAACGCCTCGCATTAAAAATTTCACACTCTCACCTTTGGTCATGTTAGGTTCGGCGCGGCAAAAGAGGCGCTTCATCTTCGCAACGTACGACAGAACAAACTCGTTAAGTGTTGAAATCTTGATTCAAGGAGGGCCTGAGCTCTTTCCTTTCGACGATGCTTAAAAAGCCATTCAAAAGGTCTTTCTCAAAAATCCTTTAAAGCTGCCTCATAGCTTTCAAACCATATTCAGGCAGATATATTCTTCAAGAAAAGTGAAGACTGGCCTCAGCTTTGTTTCGTCGTTCCAAGCGACGAAATTTGCCACTCGCTCAACAAGGTCAAGCCAGTATTTCGCATCTTCGTCCGGTCGTCCATGGAAGCCGGGCGGCTTACAGGGTTGGACGAATATAACCGATGCTGTACCATTGCTGCCCCATTGCTGTACATTGCTCACCATTGTCAGCGTTGAGGCCTTCCGAGATCTAACGGGGTCCGGCAGCAGACAGTGTTCGGGCTGGAGCCCTTGAAGTCAGCGGCTGGTTCGCTGGCCTGTTGGCTGATTCTCCAGATGACAGGAACAGGGCTGGTGTCTTGGCTTGAAGGAGTAAGCCGGGACTCAAAGGACAGCACCTCCAGCAGATGTCACGTGGTGGTGAAAATGTCAATGACACAAATGAAGAGTCTTGAGCGATTCGGCGGTAACGATACAAAATAATCGTGTTCGGCGGTCGTCGAGCAAAGAATGCCCGTCGCTCTCGTCAACGTTCAATTTAAAGGCTGCTCAGAGCAATCTAGATAACGTCGCAAACTGCTACTAGCCCAACCTGGAACATTGTAGAAATATGCGCGAGTGATCGGAATCTTCGAGACAGATCTCAGCGCATCTTTCACAACGAAACTGATAAAGGTGCTTGTTGCGGTTACTTGTTGCGGATGCCAATCACGAGTAATACTAGGCGACCTGCCACAAAGTGTAGTTTACTACAATGTCTTGAAAATATGTCAGGAGTGTTTCAGGGGGCTAGGTTCATGGTTGGGTGAATATTCCATACAGTGCATAACTACTTGACATCCTCTGTTTAATAACATGCGCGATTTCCATTTTCTATTTGTCAAATAACTAACTTGACTTAAATTGCATATACAAGGTGGTGATGTGAAGTCTATGCCTCGGTCTGCAATGCACATTAACCTTGCGCACATGATGTATGCAAAAAGCCAGTGGTGGACCTGGTGGTAATGAGTTATTCAAAGAGGGCTACCAGGAGCCTGAAATCCAGGGCCCACTGATAACAGCATGTTGTCCAGCCTGCCTCTCTTCTCGCTTCAAGGCGCTAACAGCGAATCTTTGTGATGGATCAGCCCCTGCACAAAGCCCGCATCCATGGTTCGAACCCCATGTCTATAATATTACACTACTGCTGTCTCTGCCACCCCTTGAGCAAACAAAGCGATCGCATACTCAACCCAAACACCTTCCGCAATCCTGCCGTGTCCGTCCCTAGTTGTGTTTCTCCACGTGTTTTCGTAGCACTTGAAAAAAAATGAACGTTGTGCCCTTTTTTACATGACCACTGAAAGCCGATATGCAATGGTTTCATATGAAATCCCCTTCTTTCGTAAAAGAACAGCCTAAGTTCGAATTATTGGTTAATCTGCATTGTCTGTACAACTATTGCTTACACTCTTGCATGCAGACTTGACTGTTACTGCCGAAAACAAATTTTAGTATATATAGCAATAGGTTTTATGACGAAAGCTCAGTAAATCTCCCATAGAACGTAAGAATCATGTTTTCCGGAGCTTCCCATTAAATAACACCTTAAAACCAATTGACAGTACATAAGGAATGAATTTTAGGCCTGAATAGAAAAATCGTTGACAATAGTCGTACTCATGGCGCTAAAATGGGCCGATTTGGGAAAACTTGGCGTAGTCAAGGCGCATAGATAGCCCGAAATAGGGATAGGCATGGCGCGAGCGAGGCCCATTATTGATAGAATGGCTAACCATGGGCCAAATTAAAAGCGAGCGACGAGAATGTTTGATAGTTATAATGGCGGATCATAGGCGAACTAATGACATTGTAGGGGTTTATACAATCTACACTGATAGATCCAGCCGCTCATAATGAACTTACATCGGAGCGTCAGGCTTAGCGAAGCACCAAGACAGCGACCAACTTCGTTCAGGAGTGCCCCAGCATGGGATGCAGACCAGTGGTTATGGTAACGAATATTACCAGACTACAGTTTCTCCCTGAATATAGGAGCCATCCTGGCGACTTATGGAGCTGAAAGAACAGACGGAGCGCAGTAGGGCTTGATTAGGTTCGGATGAACTGTTCGAGTCCTTGGCGACGCAAGTCCGCAGAGGGCGTAACAGGCTTAACTACGTAGTTGACCGGAGATGTTTGTTTGAGGACTCGGTATGGACAGTGGTACAGAGCAAGAAGCTTCTTTGAAAGGCCGGTGGTTGTGGCAGGGACCCAGAGCCACACCAGGGAATTTAGGTGCATATGAAGAAGCCTCGCCAGTGTCACAGTTGTGCTTTTGTTGCTACTGGTTTTTCGCTGTAAGCGAACGAGCGAGCTGACGGCATTCTTCTGCGTCTGGGCGGCGTCCGAGAGTGGTGTCGATTCAGAAACATCAAGGCGGTAGGGAAAAAGCGCGTCCATTGTGCAGGTTGACTCGCACCCGTTAAGAAGAATGAAGGGAGAGACACCAGTGGTGGTCTGTGTCGCAGTGTTGTACTCGTAGGTTACAAACAGAAAAACCTGGTCCCAGTTGGAATCAGCTTCGTTGACGTACATGGCCAGCATAACACTCGGAGTATGGCTGAAGCGTTCTGTCAGGCCATTCGTCTGAGGGTGGTAAGGAATAGCTGTGGGGTGAATCATGCGGCATTCTTTAAATAGAGCTTTAAGAGCATCGGCCAAGAAAACGCGTCCGCGGTCGCTGAGTAGTCCCTCGGAAATCCCGTGGCGAAGGATAAAGTTCTTGAGAAGAAACAAAGCTACTTCTCGTGCGGAGGCAGAGGGTAACGGTGATGATTCTATGCAGCGCGTAAGGCAGTTTATTGCCGCGATAATCTACCGGTTTCCAGCGGAAGTAGTAGGGAGGGACATAGAGATCTATGCCAACGCGGTCAAACGGACGAACAGGACAGGGTACCGGCTGCAATGAAACAGAAGTTCTGAACAGTTTTTCGGCATTCACAAGATTCGCAAGCGAGCACGAAATGTCGTACAAAGCGGTACATTCCGCACCAGTAAAAGCCCTGATGTAGGCGCGTGTAGGTGTTCAACACGCCACCGTGAGCACAGAGGGTCACCATGGAACGCCGCTCAAATGTCGGCGCGAAGTTGCCGTGGGATAACTAGAAGCCATATCCGTCCGTTAAGCAATAATTGCGGAGATAAAGAAGACCGTAACGAATGAAGAAGTGGCGGGCTTTCGAGACGAGTGGTCTGGGTGAATGACCTGGAGTAGGTCTTGAAAGAAAGTCCAAAAGTGCACTGATCGACGGGTCATTCCGCTGCTCGGTGGCCACGTCGACAGTTCAGACTTCGACAGGGCAGACAATGTCGACAGGGCAGACCTGGGCAGACGGGGAATCACTAGGCAATGGCGAGCGGGAAAAAGCGTTCGCGGCTTCCGTATGCTTCAGACCTATTGATAAGCGATATGAATGTCATACCCCTGGAGGCGAAGAGCCCAGCGAGCAAGGTGGCCGGATGGGTGCTTCAGAGAGGCCAGCCTGCACAAAGCGTGGTGATCGGTCACGACATAAAACGGCCGAACATACACATAGGGATGAAATTTTACTCTGCCTCAAATAATGGCCAAATATTCTTTTTCTGTTACAGAATAATTAGGCTCTGCTTTCGTCAATGTTCGGCGGTGTATGCCACAACCTACTAGCTGAAACCAGGCTTACGTTGGGTAAGGACGGCACCGAGCCTAATACCGCCGGCGTCAGTGTGAATCTCCGTAGGCGCAGTAGGATCAACACAGCGGAGAAAGGGAGGCGAAACCAAAAGGCCAAGTAAAGTGGCGAAGGCTTTATCGCAGGCTGGAGTCCAGGCGGAAAGGTTGGAGCTGCCGGCAAGGAGCTGGGTCAGAGGAGCCATGATAGAGGCGATGTTTAAGATGAAGCATCGCAAGTAGGAGCAGAGGCCGATAAAGCTCCTTAGCAACTTCAGGGAGGTTGGCTTCGGAAACTCTTGCTCCAGGAGGATGGTTTCGCAAACTCCGCTACTGTTCAAAGTTTGGTGGGGTCGGGAAGAATGCCGTCCTTAGAAACAACATGGCTTAAAATTGTGAGTTTTTGTGAAGTAAAGTGGCACTTTTTCAAATTCAACAGCAGTCCAGCGTCGGCGAGACACGTGAGGACATGCTTCTGTCCGAAAAGGTGCGATGAAAAGTCGGTGAAGAAAACTACGATATCATCCATATAACCCATACAGGTCTACCACGAGTCCACGAAGAACAGTGTCCATCAGGCGCTCGAAAGTAGCTGGGGCGTTTCAAATGCCAAAGGGCATAACGTTGAGCTCGTATAAGCCATCCGGTGTTATAAAGGCAGTTTTTAAGCGGTTATCGTCAGCCATTTGCACCTGCCAGTAGCCAGAGCGCAAATCCAAAGAGGAGAAATACTCCGCTCCCTGTAAACAGTCCAAGGTGTCGTCGATTCGTGGCAGAGGATAGACGTCTTTGCACGTGATCTTATTTAGCCTACGTTAATCTGCGCGAAACCGAATGGAACCAACTTTCTTAGAAGCCCATGGACTGTTAGATGGCTGTATGATGAACAGGCGAAGCATATTTTATACGCTATCAGCAATGACTTGGCACTCGGAGGCAGAAACGTGATAAGGACGCTGTCGCAAAAGTGCTTTTGTACCAGTGTCAATTGTGAGCGTAACGACAGACGTGCGACCCATTGCAATGCGAAGAAGTTTGAAGCCTGAAGGGAAGCTCTGTAGGAGGGTAGCGAATTTAGCGCATTGAGCGGGTGAAAGATCTACGTCAATAGGTTGTTGAAAAACATCGGATGGTGTCGAAGCAGTCGCTATGTCGCAAGAGCTGAGAACATTTTGCGTCGAATGAAGTAGGCGTAGCAAGAAGAGTATTTACAAGAGCTGAATCAAGTTCTTCAATACAACTGAGACACTCTCCGCGTAGCAAGACGGACGGGCAAGTTCGAGATGTATATTGCACTAAAGCCATCTTTGAACTGAAGAACAGCGAATGGAAGCAGGAAACAGGGATGGCGTGAAGCAGCATCAAATGGTGCGAAGAAGACAGTCGAAGTAATAACGCTTTCACAGGAGAGTGGAATTAGGGTAGCAGAAAAATCAGGAATCTCTGTGTCACTGGCTACAAGGAGTTTTGCGGACCGGATAGGGACATCACACAAGACGGTATCGCAAAAATGAAAAAAAGCAACATCCGCGCGGGCGCCGTCATAAGGGCACGATGAGTGGAAAGGAAACCGCAGCCCAGGATAATGTCGAGTGAGCAGTGAGACTGTACAGTAAACTAGATGGTGTATAAGACATCGTCGATGAGAACATGGGCCGTGCAAGCCACTGAGGGAGGAATGCGCCGTGGTGAGGTGGTGGGAAACAAAACGTCGGACAGCGCGGTAGTCACCTTGCGAAGACGACGGCAAAGAATTTCACTGATGATGGATACGACAGAGCACATGTAAACAAGAGCGAGTATTGCGACGCCGGCGACAAACACTTGATTACGTTAGCGGGAGAACATGGAGGTCTTGAAGAGTTCGAGCCAAGCGCAGTTCTTGCCCTGGGAACTGCGGCTGTTAGTTTTCATTAAGAGTGCCGGTTGAACGTCGGAGAAGCGGAGACTGTGAACGGCGACGATGGGAAGATGATAGATGAGTGGCATTTGTTTGAGTGTCGCGAGATGCAAATTCGGAACTGGATGGAGTTCTCGATGAGGGCTGGCCGTTATCATGCGAGTAGTTCCAGAGGACACACCAAGAAGGTGGAAAACGTTGGCGGCTAAGGCGTGCAATATGGCCGGGCAGCCCGCTAGGGTAGCAGATTGGCCGCTTGTCCGCGTTACGCCAAGGGTCCGTAAAACGTTGGCGTACCCTTGGAACAAGAACATCGAATGCAGACCCAGGCAAAGACGAAGGATGGTTAGAAGGTTCGGGCTGGTAGGAAACAGATGCAGTTGGCATTAGAGGCCTGGCCGCAACTTAGGCGTACATCAGTGGTGCCGTTACTTGCGCCTGCACAGGCCTGCGCGGAAGCACGAGGCTGAACGGAAGGACATCAGCGATGTGGTCTTGCACAACACGCCCTATGGTAGGGGCCAAAGATGGAGTCATGTCAGGAACAAGGCGGCCGGTATCTTATAATTACGGTACCAGGGATAGCTGGCGGGTGACCTCTTCTCAAATGAAGGCTTTGATTTGTTGAATCAAAGGTCTGTCTTCTGATGGAGTAGAACTGCCCAGTGCTAGTGCAGAGATGGTGTCGTGTCAAACACCGGACCGCCAGGCAGAAGCGCGCTGCTTACGAAGCTCGTTGTAGCTCTGGCAAAGTTCAATCACGTCACTGACGGTGGCAGGATATTTCACCCAGAGCATCTGACAGGCATCCTCAGAGATGCCATTCAGAATGTTCCCAATCTTAGCCGCTTTGGAAGAATTAAAGGCCCGACACGTTTGCACAGGTCAACGATCTCTTCTATATAACTGGTAAATAACTCTTCGGCATGCTGAGCGCGCTCACGCAAGCGTCGTTCTGCTCGAAGCTTGCGTACTGCAGGACGACCGAACACTTCCGTAAAATTCGTAAGTGTAGAACAAGGTGGCAGCTCTGCCTCATGGTTGCGAAACCAGAGGTTCGCCACGTCGGTCTGTTAAAAAATTACATTACTTAACTTGATAGTAACGTCCCATCTGTTGTGACTACTGACACGCTCATACCCCGATAACCAATCGTCGACGTCTTGGTCGGCTGTGCCAATGAAGAGGCAAGGATCATGCTGCCGTAGAACGCCAGGACACAGGACCGCGGTTGGGATGAACGGCGATGTCGAGGTGGTCTCGTCCGGCATGGTGGAAGCAGTGAGCAATGTGCGGCTTCTGAGTTCCAGTGTGGATGGGAACGTACCACGCAGCACCTGCACCAAATGTAGGAGTCTGTCTATTCATTCGATACTGATAGATCCAGTCGCTGAGGATGAACCCGCAGGGGAGCGTCAGGCGTAGCGAATCCCTAAGACAGCGAACAACTTCTTCATCCTCTAGTGCGCCAGCACGCGATGAATGCCAGCGGCTATGATAATACATATTACCACGCTACAACATATACGATGGGGCCACTGTTAGAAAAGGTCTCGTATTGCCGAAATTTCAGTGAAGGTCATATATTCATGCCAGCGTTTGCAACCAAAACACCATTGTAGGAGCACTGATTTTGTACTACTTGGGATCTCCGTCGGAACGCTTCCGACCGAACCTGTAGACCATTGAGATGTCAAATTCATGGAGACGTAATCTCCATCGAGAAAGGCAGCCAGAAGAGTCTTTCAAGTTCGCGAGCCAGCAGAGCGCATGATGATCGCTTACTACATTGAATTGCCGACCGTAAATGTACGGACGGCGCATAGACGTAGTCCAGACGATCACGAGGCATTCCTTCTCAATCATCAAGTAATTCGTTTCGGCTTTCGAAGAGGACCTGCTAACCTAAGTGATAACTTTTTCTACTGCGGCATTCATCTGAACGAGAACGACGCCTAGACCCACGCTGCTTGCGTCAGTATAATTTAAGTCTCAGCGTCGTAATCAAAATGCCCCAGAACAGGTGGGGACTGCAAGTGGCATTAAGTTTATCGAAGGCTTCTGCTTGCTGTGCTTTCCATTCAAATGACATGTCTGCCTTTGTAAGGTGTGTCAAAGGTTTCGTGAGGCGCGAAAAGTCCTTGACGAATTGTCGCTAATAAGCTCACAGTCAGAGGAAGCGGCACAGAGCTGTCTTGTCACCAGGTTGTGGAAACTGCGCTATCGGGGCTGTTTTGTTTGGAACTAGAGGAGTGCCGTCGTTGCTTCCGAATTGCTAAGGAACAAAAGCTCCTCATCAACGAAGGGGCACTTCCCTGCCTTAAATGTTGGCCCTGACGACTTGATTGCGTCGAGCAATGTGCGAAGCCTTTCAAGGTGGTCTTCAAAGGTCGTCGAAAAGACAACGACGTCGTCTAAGTACACCAGAACAGTGCGCTTCTTCAAGCCAGCCAGCACGGTATCCACTACTTAGTGAAACATCGCGGATGCGGAGCAGAGGCTGAATGCCATTACTCTGAGCTCGAAGAGGCCGTCTGGTGTGATGAACGCGGTCCTTACACGGCCTCTTCCGTCGACCTCAATATGCTTGTAGCCACGCTTTTAGTCCAGCAATGAGATATAATTTGCATTGCAACGCTAGTTTAGTTGTCGTCAATTTGATGAAGAGAGAAACATCTTTATTTGCACCCAGCACATCCAGCAGATGTCACTGGGTAGTGACAATGCCGTAGGGAACAAATGAATAGACAGGTAGGTGCAGCATCGGAATGAACTCTTTATTTGGCAGACTTGCGCCGCAAAAGAAGCTGAGTAACTCGCGGTGGCAATAGCAACAAACGGCTCGCAGGATGACAAACAGGAATTCCGCTCGCACCCGTCAACGCTCAATTTGAAGGCGGCAAAGGAACTTCCAAATAAAGGCGCGAATAGTTGCGAACACAACCAACAAAATTGGAGGAACGTTTGGCACAGTTAATCTAACCAGTTCCGCGGGGTCTCTGGTCATACCGGCCAAGTCAATCCTGATAAAGGTTAAAACATCATACCTGACTTCTTTAACTGGTACTGAACTAGATGCCCTACGCGTGACAGTTGAATTTATTTACAAAAAACCTCCACATTACTAGACATATTCTATGGTGAGGCAGACGAAAGTAAAGACAGTGTTTACAGTTTCTAAAGCAGCCCTTCAACGCCTGCAAGCAGCACTATGCCGCGGGTCACAAGAACCACTCGTTGAAGAGATCCGCCATCTGTACCACGACGCAGTATTCAAAGGTCACAATATTATTTTTCAGTGCCTGCCAGGACACTGCGGCCTCAAGGGAAACCACCAGGCGGACAAGGCTACCTGTTCTTACCACATCAATGGCATTCCAGTTAAAATCCCCATATCGAGGGTTCATGCCGCATGTGCCCTACGCTGTTTGGCCCTGGAGATCACAATGTCAGCCTGAAACACGGGAGAGTTTAGCAACCGTCGCCCTAGGGGCACTGGATCCTGAACTGCACCTTCGACTTCCCCATCCGATTGCTCGTCGAAAAGTAACGTTGTGCCGTTTGCGGCTTGATGTTCGGTTCACCAATAAGTATGCTTTCAGGATTAGAATGGCCGACAGCCCTGCTTGTGAAAATTATAGCTATGAAGAGACAATCGATCATCTCTTTAGTGAATGCCCTGCATTTGTGAGTGAAAGAGCGTTGTGCGCTGTGCGCTGGACCACCTCGATCCTCAGCCTTTAACGGCGGATAAGATCCTTGGTCTATGGCCACGGCAGTCGACCACATTTAAAGCATACAGGGCACTGTTTAGTTTTCTAACCAGCTACCGGCTTGTGTGACAAACTGTGACTGTGCTTCACGTCCCGTTTTTCTTTCCCTCTTTAATGCCCTTATTCCTTTTTCCCAGTGTAGGGTAGCAAACCGGAGGCCTTTCTGGTGAGCATCCCTGCCTGCCATCCTCATTCTTATCTATCTATCTGCTCACGTAACCAAAATCTTCGAGACATATCTCGTGGCATCTGGCGAGACAAATAAACGCGTAAGGCTGCGTCTCGCGAGAACGAACATGAACAAACAAATAATAAAGGATTGACAAGCATTCTAAAATCAGTGCTAAGCCAGCATGCTGGCGGCTGCCGAAAAATAATATTTAAAAATTTTGACGTTTTGCGAAAATATCATCCAGGCTTCACTGTGTTTTGGTCTCTGTGGACGCGTTCTTTGTGTAGTACGACTTCTCTTGCTCAAACCAAATAGTTTACTTTGTGCTTGATACTGACAATGGTCCCAGGACCTTGTCGGGATTTACTCCCACCTTTGCGGGTCGGGCTAGGGCTCAGTAGATCTATAATTTAGCGGGCATGGGTCAGTCTAGCCTTGAAGTTGAGTTACGTTTGGCTTTGGTCTCGGGCTAAAGCCACGCTCGGGTCTCTGATTCAGGTCTTTGCAGTGCTGCATAATAAGAGCTAAATGAGATGAAAAAATTCAAGGGACAGTATGGCTCACTAAAGAGCTTCGAGGAGGAAGCCTTTCCTAGCGCACTGTTAGGCATCGCCGGCAACGCAGTCCCAATTCTGTAAGCGTAAACTTTCAATAAATGCCTATAACCAATTGTCTCATTAGCGCAAGCAAAATAATTATCTAAATAGTGTATTATACTTCAGTCAATTACTAGTAAAAGGCACACCTATCAGTAAACCTTAGTTCCCGTTCAGCAAGCGCGTACTTGCGCTAATTGTCTAATAAGAACTACTATGGCAATTAGCTAATAATGTATTTTACTATCATTTCACTCAACTGTAAGTATACACCCGCTTGACTACGTCAACATGTAGGCAAGTAATAAATAATAGTTAAACAAATGAGGTAATTAGGCTAATTTGGTTAATTACCTAATTATCTAAACTCAGTCTCCCTTACTTGTAGCACCAATATACCACGCAGTTATTTGGTTCCATGGTTACTAGCTAAAGTGAAATTGGCCCCTTTTCAAATTCGCGCTCTCTGACATCAGGACCACTGCCCAATGCGACCAATTGAAAAGCATGACATTTCTGTTGCAAACTCCTGCTTACAACGATGAGGCAATAAAAGGCTTCCGCCTTAAAAAAAGTAGGAGACGTAGTGACTTAGCAGGTGATGCAAGAGCATAAAACATTTAAGTGCCAAGACGTGTGCCACGTCATAAAACTGGGATGTATGACTACAATGGGTGAACCGAGGTGGGACGTCCATCGAATAATGCGCACCAAGGCGGGGGGGGGGGGGGGGGGGGGGCTAATATAAGGAATGAAACGTATAGGAGAGAGATGTTGTGGAGAGTGAGGAGAGCATTGGTGAACAAAAGCGAACAAAACTGAAAGCGCAGGGAAGAAGCAGAATGAATAGGGTACGGAGATAGGAAAGTAATAAAAATGTGTTTGTTTTTGGTGCGTGATTCGTAGCGATAGTACGGCACTGTAGAACTTCCAATGAACAACGAACCCAGAATTGGTGCTGCATTCGTCATTGTACGCTACAGCTCAATGCAATTGGGACCGGGTCTTGGCAGGAGATTGACTGCAGGTATACATATGGGATCGGTAGTTAGCTGTCTTGGCGGCTTTAAACTCAAAACAGTTCATCAAACGTCAAGGTAAGGTGAAAATTGAACTTTCATATCCTTGACCTCGACTAAAATTGGGGGACGTTATGCTCTCACATTACCACAGTGCTACCGGCTCCCGTTTCTGTTTTACCTCGCGTTATTCCTGTAGGTCTCGCTCACGTTCATGCAATTGTCCACCTGATAACCTTTAATGAGTGTCTCTATTTCTCCATCCCTAATAATTTGCATACAGTCGTAAGTTATCACATAGGGCTCTAACAACTCCTGAGGTATATATAAAGGCGAGCATTAACAATGTGAACGAATATCCCTGTCTGGAATAGGCACAATGAGCCTTCCTCAGAATAAAGGGTCCATGAAGGCAGAATTCCGATATGAGCATCTCATCTCAAAAGTGCATGATAATTTTGCAGTGGCTCCCAAACCGTCCATGCTATGAGCCCTCTTGATGTCATGCAAACAGATGACCGGTAATATGTACGATCATGCTCACTGCCAACCTGCTCCTGCCAGAAGCATGACCGTTGTTTGTAGTTCAGAGTGCAGACGCTGGATATTCCGGCCAGCAAGGCCTTTATGATCTATCTTGTTGCAACACTATACCTTGGTCAAGCAAGTGGCTCCGGAGTGCCACATTCAATTGCCACTTCACATATTTTACAGGTGGTCTTTCGTATATGTCGTTTGCTTATTGATGTGCGTAGGTAGGCATACCTAAGGTAAGGGTGCGTGAGAAGCAAATTCCATCTATAAAACTCCTGCGTTCACGAGAAGAGTGACAGACGGAAGCCATAAGAACTTTGTCTTCATTATCTAGCGGCTGCGCTTAAGTATCTGCCACATTTTCATGCGATAAAAAACAATTGCGCTGAAGACACCCGCTGAAGTCGTCCTATAGATATCTATAGGACGACTTATGAAGCAACTTGGGAAGAATTGGAATCCGAAATGGTATGAGAAAAACAATATTCATTTTCTCTGCATTTGATGGGTGGCAACCACAGCAAGAATGTAAACTATAATTGCAGGCTTTACAGCAGAGTTTCATTGCCTGTTAGCCAGCACGGCAGGCATTCTAAAATGGGTATTCTTTGCTACCTGCTGCATGCACAAAACTCTGCATGTGAGGAGTTCAGCTCCGGGAGGCGTGAAGTTTAGTAGACGGATAGGTATGATGTGGAAAATTTAGAGGAAACTGTAACTGGGAATGTATACCTAGCTCACTGTAAGGAAAAGTTAAAATACCTGAGAAGTAGAGCCGGATTTCGCATTACCGGGCATATCAATGGCCCGCCATATGGAAAATACGCCAGCCAGCCAACCCGCTCCTATGGCCTTTATGAAGGTTACCGGCAGCATCCTCGTACTGATGTAAATATGGAGTAACTGTGCTGTTATGGCAACTCTCGTTGATTAGGCTCAACTAGAGCTATTTTGATATAAAAGGGGATCTGACATAGGTATTAGGGCCGTGTTTGTGAAGTAGGGGTCTAAGGACCCCGTGGGCTACGCAAACCTTTTTTCTGGGTTCGCGAAACCAAAGCCCGCAAAAAAAGATACAAAGGTCGGGCGATAACTCTGGCCTGGCTAGATAGTTTAGCAGTGTTAAAGCATAGCGGCTCAAATGTGACTTTAATTTCTCAAAAGCGAAATAAACGCGACAAGACTGCTTAAAAGGGGCGCGCACGCTAGAAAGAAGGAGAAAGAGCATCTAGAGTCTTTGTTGATGGCGAAAATGACGAAAATCGAGCTCGGGCTCCGCTGCTGCACGGGGCTGCACTACAAAAGTGCAATGCATCTCGAATGCATACGGCTCAAATGAGCTACATCTTCCCCATGTCCTCTGCAGACCGTGTCTCTCTGTTTTATCAAGTGCATGTTTTAAACACCAGTTTAAGCTTCCCTGAGTCCAATTCAGCAATTCGCTCCAGATTCCTGCGCAAATTCGCCAGCCCCCAGTCCCAAGGTGACCCTCGCTACTTCCAATGTTCTTCAAAGGGGCTCCCGGCAAATCACTTTCTAAAAATCACTCTCTTAGAGAGAGCCTTGAAAAGACAGTTTTACTGGCGCCTAACAATAACGGAACATATTGATGAAAGGCAAAATTTCTGCAGGGCATCAAAGTGCGTGACAAAATCCAACGCGAACTTCCTACTTTCAAATACTATTCCAAATTGAGAGTACATGTGTTAAAAGGTTTTTTGGTGCGGTAATTGTGCTGTCTGTGTATAATCGAAAAAAAAAATATATGAGATGAGTTCTTCGTTGAGTAATGTCACCACAAACATATTTCTTGCTTATTAAACTATTCATGCACACATCCTAACTATGTGATGTGTTTTAAGTCTTCTTCCCGGTTGGCTTAAGTTTTAGAGCAACTCCCTCCTTCACGTGGGGTGATTACGTTCAATCCCTGCTTCCTCTTGTAAATATTCGCTTTCATAAACGTGCCGGCCTCTGCGACATCGAATGCTTTATTTTAGAAGGTGTTTTGTTCTGATAACAAGCGGTCTTGGAGAAACCTTTTAGGTTTGGTGGTGAGCTCCATCTTGCTAAGTCATTTGACACCGATATCAGAAAACATTTTGGGCGATGTATTACATACGCCGGGAATAGCGTTTCGAGCCGCCTAAACGGCAGCTCTGCAAAACTAAGTCCAGGTAACATTATATACAGACACTCAGTGTTACATACTTTACACTATTATTTCTTATTTAGCCACACCATTCTATGCCCAACCGTACATATCATGAACATCAGTATCACGAAATGACTGGCCATATCTTACCAGTTGCGATATTCTGCTCCCTCCTAGTTACCTAAATGATCAATGTATAAGATCTGCTCGCCGCCTCTTCGTATTTGCTAGTTAATGCATAAGGCTCGGATGTACTATATAGGAAGAACCATATCACGCGCCAAAAACAACTTATTTTAAGCGCCAAACTTCGGAAAATTCTTTCTCCTATTCTTCTATACTCCCTTTAAATGGCTGCATTTCTCATTCTACGTCACACGCGCAAAGAAACGTCTTTAAGGTCACTGAACGCGTAGCTTGAGAGATTTTGTTGGTTTAGCAGAGCCTTGTTATTTGCCCTAAGAAAGCAAGCAAAAAAAATAAAGCAATGCTTGAATCTAAGTCCACAGTTCAGTTAGGGAACGCGACCTTTACTCTGGCATCAGCCATGAACCTGTGAAAAAGAACGTCAGTAAACCATCTGAGGTTCCTCTAAATATTCTACAGCTCATCAACATTAAACGGTACACTTCAAACGGTCAGGATTTTGTCACCATTTAGACATTAGAAAACTGGAAGCACACATTTCTTGGCGATATCTGCACGTCTCCTGCGCACGAAAAGGTTGTATTTCATCCACCTTTGCATTTTCAAAGGACTGCTCTGGTGACCCATTCCCGTCTCAAACATCGTCGCCGTCGGCTTTTGTGTAATCGGTAGAAAGATGTAGGATCGCCCAATAATCAAACGTGTCACAGGTGACTTTAGTTATTCTGGTGCTAAATATTGTGCTCTATCTCCGTACCTTTAATGGTCATCCGTAACTCAGTCATCTTTGAGAGTCAAATGAATAATTGTTAAACCCCACAAATAAACCAACCAACCTTAAGCAACCTATCGCTATTCTATCGAACATCTAAACTTTAAGCGTGCATGCGTCACTAACAGATGGAAGCGCACATGCTTCTGCTTTCTACCACCAATGGCTAGCAGAATGAAAATTGATAAATTAGAGTTAGAGCCGGAGAGGTACTGAAAACTATAGTGTGAGGGGCTACGGTCCGAGTTGTGCTAGGGGTATGACGACAACCGAGGCTTGCGCAACCGGAAGGTGGCTTTCACGTGGTAAATAGGGATGAGGTGGGTGCGGCTAACGCGGAAAGAGAAGGACATGACCAGTGTCAGCAGGACCAATGCTCATTTAATGCAGAACGGTGGAGTGGAGCAACACTATGGAGAAGGAAATGCGGAGGAGGGGGGATGAGGGTTCAGAGAAAATTGAAACATGGCAGAGAAGAAACTTGCGCAAGTGCAAGGAATAAATACAAGGTAACGGCAGCGACAGCGAAAGGGATCACGCTCAGTTTGTGCCGTGGGATGCTTAACGCTTTTAGGTGAAATAGGACTGGGCAGAAAAGAAACATACTGAAAACGCCCACACGTAATCGGGGACGAAAGTTTACGACGCACGCGACTGTTCTGAGCGCGCTGTCAACGACACATAACTGATAGGTAGACCAAGCCTTTCAACTAAGGTGTTGGTAAGGAACCTGAAACTATCGGTAGGTTTTAAAATAAATCTTCAACCTTTCAGATTAGATATCACATTTATAAGACCGGACAATCGGGAAACGGTTATCAGTGTCAGCTCAAAGTGATAGCGCACGAAATAAGGTGTAGTGTTCAAAAGCTCATATATATAGCCTATATGGATGTGTAATATAGGAACGGTAATCTGAGTACAATGAATGTTTTTTGTTTTCAATAAAATTTTTATACTTGATGGGAAAATTTGCTGCACTAAGGGTTGAACTTCAGTTTTGCTTCATAAGCAGCATTTTACCAGAGAAAACACATAACAGGATGAGAATGCCGTTTTCTGCCTTGCAACAAATTCAAGTTTTCAGCCATGATGATTCCGCAATGAACGTTTCTTTTTGCCGTAAATATTTTTATTCCTACATTCAAGGAAATATTTGTCTGTACAAATGCTATAAAAACGGTTTCGTTGCTGTAGCTTTCCAGAAATAAAAATCGAAAAAACGTCTCCAGGCACTACGCTCTGTAATGAAAGTAAATTATCAGCCCTATTTTCTGTCTCGATGCAATTAAGAGTGGCAAATGAAAAGTTTTATATGCCCCTCATATCCTAGGTTTTTGCAAAATTCGTAACTCTGGGCCAAGAAATGTCTTTTTCCGCATTAGTATAGAGCTTGCAGATGCGAGATAAAAAATGAATAATTTTCTATTTCATGATGTGTTCATTGGTACGCTTTTTGGCGACGCAAAGACGTTGTTCCTCCTATCGATAAAAGAAGCAATAGCAGCGAGTAGGTTCACTGGGCCCGCTTGTAAGGCGTGTAGATACTAAGGATTCCCGAGGTCTCTTAGAAAGGCAGTTTATTTTGGACCCTATTGTGCCGCGTCATCAGTGCATTCATGCTTTAGAAAAACAATAAAGTCAATCCCACCCTTTGTTATAGCAATGCCATAATAGAAGATTATCTGTTGAAGCAAACAAATACTGTGCCTGAGCCCCAACACTAACAGCAAAAAACACTCCTACCCTGCCACTATGCCAGACAAACAATGCCACGAAGGTTTCAGATTGATCCAGTAACTGCTGAACTTAATTGACACTAAAATATATTCCATTCGACATCGTGCACCAGTTGGACGCCCTGCAAAGAGATGTCAGCAAGATTGCTATGAAGCGGTAAAAGTTACTGATCCCAAATTTCTGGCTCCAGACAAGTGAAAATATTAAGCGTCTTTCTCCTTAATGAAGTTTCCCAAGTTTATGAAGTTTCCTTTGCTGATTCGGCTTAGCGCGGTTATGACAAGTGTAGGTTTTATCAATGCCATTTTCGTGGCACATCAAAATTTTATTACTGTTTTTTGCTATAGAAGATCTCAAGATCATGTGACTTCAGCTGCTGAAATGCACTGCAGTGGTCAGCACAACCTGGCATGCCGGATACTGGTACAGAGCGGGCAACAAGAGAAGGAGCTCTTTCCTTCATTTATTCCGGTCTGAATTTTCAGCATGCACACTTTAGTTATGGCTGTCATTTGATTTTCGCCTATTTTGATTGATGGTCTGGAGATTAATCGGTAGAGATAAAGAAGGTGAGAGAGAAAGAGAGAGAGAGAGACAAAGCTTTTTTTCTTTGCAGGTATGAAATATTCCCTTTAGGTAGGCAGGCACCTAAGTCAGAAGGTCGTGGACCGTAGTCATCTGTCTATTCCAGCCGTCGAGACTAATCCGATTATTCAGAACGGAGCTGATAGCGGTGTCTGCCGCTGCTGTTCGTATATATTTTTCGTTGTTATGGCAACATGTGGTTCCTCGCATCCCCACACAATATATTGTATGGTGTTTAGCACGTCCCAGAATATGCATTCATATCTGCAGGGGGTCGGTGAGATCCCGTGCCAGGGGATGTGCTGATCTGATAAGCAGCATATTATTTATATATAGAATCAAGCGTGAACAATAAATAAATATATCAATACAACAATTAAAACAAACTCAAGAACAAAAGATTTTAAAAGCGGCTTATTCGTCGCATTGCGTCTACCACCTAGAGATAATATTCTGCGAATTTTGCAGTTGTATTTTCACTTTTTTGGATGAGTGCGGAACGTGTTAGAATAAGCACGAATATTTCAGAGATAACGCCGCCTATCTCGTTTGCGGCGCTTCTCTACATATCTTTAAAACAAATTTGGAGCGCAGATTTCGGCTTATCATTAAGCCGAACGAGCCCTTTCTCTTTATTTACCATTTCAACCGATAGCGCGAATATCCTCTAAAATTGCTTGATATTGTCGCGAATTCTTCAACAATACGTGACCTTATCTGTCTAACGTACGCTGCAGAGAAAGAAACTGCTCTGTATTTGGCATGTCAGCAGCGATAAACCAATACACATAATACCGCTTAGAAACATGCTACATGTGAAACGACAGATCTCCTAAAAACTGCAGTTAGGAATGTTGCGTATTTTTATTCGGGGCAAGTTCGGTACGTGCGCCAACAATTTAGTGGTTTTCGCTGCCTTTCCGAGCTAGCAGTTCCATGTATCCTCATATCAACAAACTTTTGTGTCGAACCTATAGTCCAGCATAGCCTTTATTTTATAGCAGATAATACTGGCGTTTATCTAAATGCCAAATCCCACAGAAATGATGCCACAACCCAACAAGCAGCACCGCTTGTCATGACGTACTTTATGTGGCAGCGGCACCATCACTGCCTCGTGAATTGGTTACACTAGGCTTGGACCCACCGTATTGTTTATAACCTCGGTTACATATTTAGCCCAGACACCTTGTATATATGTTGTTACGGCGGTGGTTGAACGTCGGAGCGCTCAACAACAAGTTGAGAGGGTAAGGAGCTCAGCTGGTCAACGGCTGCGCCCGGCACGAGATTCGTTTCCTTTCGTCTTTCTCCTTGACTTGTTCTGCTAGCTTTCATCTTCTACAGGACTGTTACATTTTCCCCCTGGACAGCCAAAGCCCCCCAGGCGAAGTAGTTATTCATTCCCACGGGAGTAACACGGCTTCATTCGGGCGACATGGGCAACTTCGGTTGTTACTCATCGATGACCACTTGCTGTCATGCGTGCTATTCGACAGTTCACTTCGCTAAAGCGGTCGACCACAACATAAAAACCAGCTTAATTCGCCAATACCGCCTTTCCACAGGGCTAAACCGCGCTTCCACAGAGGTCGCCAAAGCCACACTAAGTCTCCAGGGACGTAAGATACATGGTTATGCCGGCTGTCATACCGAGCTTTGGAGTGCTCTTGCGAAACGAGAATTCGCAAACGGGCGAGACGGCGAGCCTGCTTCTTCTGCCCGACAAAGAGTTTCAGCGATGCACGGTTTGGCATGGATGGAGTAAGGGAGTATTGTGTCCAGACAATATCGAGGAGGACGGGCACAAAGAAGAAAGAACGGGCTGTAGCCGGTCGTCACATGTGTTGCAGTGTTCAGAACATACGTTATAAACTGCAGTGTGGTATCCCAGTTCTTGTGGTCAGATGCGATGTAAATAGACAGCATGCCTACGAGGGTGCGGTTTGTACGTTCTCGTGAAGCAATTGGTCTGAGGGTGATTTTGTATGGAATGTCAAAAATGATACGCGCAAAAACGAAGAAGCTCTTCCACAACATCTGCCATAAAGTGGTGACCTGGAACACTGATGATTACTCGCTTAGGTCCATGACGGAGGATGACAAAACGCAGCAAGAAAAGGGACAGGCGGTGAGCGGTGGGTGAAGGAAGAGCGGCCGTTTCGCAGTAGCATTTAAGATGGTCGCCAAAAACCACGATCGAACGATTTCCGTCGGAAGGTGTCGGAAAGGGACCCATAAGGTCGATTCTGACTTTCTCGAATGTACTTGTGGTGGAGTCACAGGATGCAGGAGGTGCTGCGGCGTGAACGTAAGACGTCTATGTTGTTGGCATTCAGTGCAGATCACCACATATCGCTCAATCGTCTAGCGCTTCTTTGGCCCATAAAAGCGGTCGCGGGCACGATGAAGGGTACGTGCAGAGCCAAGGTGACCGGAAGCTGGGTCGTCGTGCATGGCATGCAGGATGCATGAACGGTAGCTCTCGGGAACCACTAGTAGAAAATTCGTGCCGGCGCTTGAGTAAGCCTTTTTGTACAGAAGTCTATCAAGGAGACAAAATTGGCTGGGAGCTGTGGAATCCCGCGCCACCGTAAGTATTAGCTAGAGACTTATGTCGGTCTCTTGTGCAGTCTGCAGAGCCGAGGCGTCGGGAAACTCGGGCTCGACGGAGGCGATGTAGTGATCGAAGCCAGCAGAGTGACATTCGGTCGTAGGAAGGGGAAGACGTGAAAGACAGTCTGCATCGGCGTGTTTGCTGCCACTCTTGTACGAAACAGTGAAGCCGTACTCCTGCAGACGAAGTGCCCTGCACGACAGACGACCAGATCGATCGCAAAGGTTTACGAGCCAACCCAAGGCATCATGGTCCGTCACAACCAGAAATGGCGTCCATATAGGTAGCACCGAAACCGTTGAACAGCGAAAACGACAACTAGCCACTCCTGCTCCGTAACAGTGTAGTTACGTTCAGCTTTGCTGAGGGAACGGTTTGCATACCCAATTCCATGCTCGCCGGTTGCCGAACGTTGCACATGCACAGCGCCAACACCAATCACACTTGCGTCAGTGTGGACTTCCGGCAGAGCGGAGGGGTGGAAGTGCCATAGCATGGGATGCGACGTAAGGAGAAACTGTATTTGGCGGGAAGTCGCGTCACAATTTGAGGTCCAGTCGAAAAGAACGTCCTTTTGTAGAAGAAACGTCAGAGGGTAGGCGACGTCGGCACACCTTGGGAGGAATCGTCGAAAGTAAGAACACAGCCCTAGAAAACTATGGAGCTCCTTTTGAGTCTGGGGTCGTTGGAATGCTGCAACGGCTGCAGCCTTCTGTGTATCTGGCCGAACTCCATCGCAGTCGACGAGATGTCTGAGTATAAGCGCTTGACGCTCGCCATAACGGCACTTTTTATAATTCAGGACAAGACCAGCCTTCTGCCGACAATCTAGAACCATAGCGAGCCGCGTGTTATGTTCAGTAAAAGTCTTGCAAACAATAACATCATCTAAATAGCACATGCAGATTTCCCATTTGAGGCCACGAAGTATTGTGTCCATTAATCTTTCAAGTGTGGCCGGCGCATTACATAGGCTGAAGGACATCACATTGAATTCAAATAAGGCGTCCGGCGTAATAAATGCAGTCTTTTTTTTTTTGTCAGCAGGGTCCATCGGGATTTGCCAATACCCCGATCACAAATCAACTGAAGAGAATTAAGACGCGGAGAAAAGGCAATCTATGGCATCGTCGTTGCGCGGGAGAGGATACACATCCTTTTTATTTATTTATTTATTTATAATACCCTCAGAGTACAGTTGTACGTTACAGAGGGGAGGGGCGCATACAGGATATATATATATAAAACAGAAGGTTAACAAAAGCGTACAAATCTGGAAACAAAGCAAATAAAAAAGAACAAGGTACATGTGCAATTTAGGAAATTTAGGAAAACGGCATAGGTGCTAAAAACAACAACATAAAAATATAATAAGCAACAGTATACAATGATGTTATGCAAATAACCATACAGTAAGTTTTAGAACTAGGCAAAAAAGAAAGATTGCAGCGCGGATTTAAATTTTTGTTCTTCAGTTATACTTGTTAGTGATGCAGAGAGGTTATTCCAATCATTACAGGTGCGGGGAAGAAAGGAGTTAAAATAGGCAACTGTGTTTGTGTGTGGAATGTTTACCTTTTGACTATGGTTACGGCGAAACGAAATGTAGGATTGTGGCTGAACCCATGAGGAACGCAAGGTGGAGTTATGGTAGTATATTTTGTGAAAAAGTGAGAGGCAAGATAGTTTTCTTCGAGTAGATAACAGCGGGAGATGTAAGTATGCTTTCATATTAGTAACGCTGGCTGTCCTTTGATAGTTATTTAAGATGAACCGGGCTGAGCGATTTTGTACTGCTTCAACGGAGTGTATGAGTGTTGCTTGACCGGGGTCCCAAACAGATGAGGCGTATTCCAGTTGTGGACGAATGTATGTTGTATACATTAATAGCTTTAATGATGATGGTGCAAGGGAGAAATTACGACGAATGTATCCGAGAGTACGATTGGCTTTAGCGATGATGGAGTTGACATGCAATTTCCAGGTTAGATCACTAGTAACGATTACACCAAGGTAGCGGTATGACTTTACAGATTCTAATGGGACGTTATACATAGGACTTGTTACATTGTTACATTAGTTCGAGATACCCTCATTGATTTGCATTTGTTAATGTTTAATTGCATGCACCATTTACTGCACCATTCGCTAATATTATTAAGGTCATTCTGGATTAGTAGGATATCGGAATTGTCAGCAGGTTTGCGGTATAAAACACAGTCATCAGCAAATAGGCAAATTTTCGAAGAAACACAGGAAGGCAAGTCATTTATGTAAATCAAGAATAAGAGCGGTCCCAGAACCGACCCTTGCGGAACGCCGGACCGGACTGGGACAGAAGGTGAGTTGATTTCATTAGCATTTACAAATTGTACGCGGGATGTGAGGAAAGCGCGGATCCAATTAATTGCAGCAGGGTCAATGTTTAGAAAGCTGAGTTTATGAAGGAGTAGTTCGTGGCTTACTTTGTCAAAAGCTTTAGAGAAATCAAGAAATATACAGTCAGTCGAAAAGCCAGAATCTAAATAGGCATGCAAATCATTAGTGAAGGAGACAAGCTGAGTTTCACAAGAGAATAGTTTACGGAATCCATGCTGTGCACTTGAAAAAAAGTTGTTATTTTCGAGAAAGTTAACAAGATGTGTGTATATAATGTGCTCCATAATTTTACAAGGTACGGATGTTAGGGAAATAGGCCTGTAATTGAGGGGATCGTGTGCTGGACCTGATTTGTGGATGGGGATTACTTTAGCAGATTTCCAGTCATGGGGCAAAATGCCAAGATCATAAGATTGCGAAAAAATGCACTCCAGTATTATTGCACAGTATTCTACAGTGTTTTGCAAAAATTTAATATTTATCTCGTCAGTTCCACAAGATAACTTGGGTTTCAGTTTTTTGTTAAAGCTTTGATACCTGTTGATTCAAATATTATTGCGTCCATGAGCTGATAATTGGTAGCATTCACAACTGGAATATGACTGGTGGGTACAGGGGATGAAAATGACTGAATGAATGTGTCGTTAAGTACTTTTGAACAGAGGTGAGACGGCACTGAGTCCCCTGAATTAGTGAGCAATGATAAGGTGTTGTTATTAGTGTTATTAGTGTTCCCTCGTATGACATTCCAAAATCGCTTTGGATTAGCCTTTAGTAACTGTGGAAGAGTAGTGTTTAAAAAAGACAACTTAGCTGACCTTAAAGACGTGATGTAACATTTAGCCGCTTTTTTATACGATAGCCAATGAGTTAGTTTTAAAGACTGTCTGGCTGCACGGAACAAACGCTTTTTCTTGTTTGATAATCTGTACAGATGTGTATTATAGCAAGGCTCTTTGCTGTTAGTGTAGGCGGTTCTAAGGGGGACGTATCGGATGGTTAATTCGGAAATTTTATTTTTGAACATGGACCAGTTAGTTTCTATGGACCGGTCGTGAAGTGATGGCAAAAACAGATCTAGAAATGAGCAGAGTTCGCTGTTGATGGCGGTGTAGTTAGCTTTGTTGAAATCACGAAATTTTCTTTTTTATCTGCTTGTTTTTGTTTGAGTCACCGTTAGCGTAAAATGTGGGATATCATGATCGCTCAGCCCGGGCAGGTGCGAAACGATCGATAAGTTGTCTGCTGATATTGAAAGAATAAGGTCGAGAACTGACGATGTACTATGTGTTACACGTGTAGAACGATTAACAATCTGGGATAAGTTGAAGTCCGAGGAAATGGAGAGAAACAGATTAGCTTCGGCGGACGGGGGATTTGAAAATGAGTTATCAAAGGACCAGACGATATTTGGAAAATTGAAATCGCCTAGAAGTAAAAGATCAGCACCAGAGAAACGAGTTACAATATGATTTAGAGAATCGTGTAGGTTATCGCAAAATGATGAGTCAGCCAAGGATGGTCGATAACATACGCCTAATATTACTTTTTTAAAGTTCAGATTCAGGCAGCACCATATTAGCTCTAAATTAGTTATAATAGGTACAACAAAACAATCGATGCATTCACTGATAGCAATTAGGACCCCACCACCAACTCTGCCCGTTCGGTCACTCCGGAAGACAACATATTTCTTTTCACAATGAAACAGTTCACTATTTCTTATTTTGCTATTTAGCCACGTTTCTGTTAACGCAATAATATCAGCAATACAGTCTTCTATTATCGCCCATAATTCATCTTTTTTTGGGTAAAGGCTACGGATGTTTGTCTATAATACTGAACATTCGAGACTATTCAAAGCGCCTCCCCTCATATGCTCCTAGCTAGTAGACATCATGCGACCAGACCGGAGAGTTCTGCCATGAGTTTCACTCGCGATTTCTGCTGCATTTTCATAGGAATTGCTGATTTCATAAATGGCATCTTCACTTTCGTTGTAGCCGTAGCACTTTCGTCCTATAAAAATTTTCTTGTAACCAAGTTTGAAGGATACGCCACCTTTGGATTTGCCAAATTCGATTCATTTTTTTCTGACATTGCGCGTTGTTGGGCAGAAGTCTCCAGTAACTCCTTTACCGCTACTTTTCAAACACTCCCGTTTTGAGAAGACCAGTTCCTTTGTTTTGTAGTTTTCGAATCTAGCTATTAGTGGTCTTGTTTTTCTACTGACAAAACGCCCAAGTCTGTGTGCACGGGAGATATTTGAACTACATATATCAATTTTCATAGTAGTCTTTATTATTTCGAGAATTTTTTGCTCCGATTCGGACGATGTCTCATCTGCATTGTCAGTTATGCCATAAAAAACTAAATTGTTCCGTCTAGACCGATCCTCCGCGTCATCAAGACGGGATCAAAGCGCAACATTGTCTTTTTCGAGGCGCTCTACTGTAGCATGCAGCTCTTTCATGTCCTGCTGCCAGTGCTCGAATGCTGAAGTTTGGTTTTCTACTTTTTGAAATCTATCATTTATTTCTATCATTGCCTGTGATACCGACTGTTGCTAATGTGTCAGTTCTGACATGCTTTCCAGCATAGTGTCTTGCGCTAATTCCATTCTTTTGGAACGTTCGTTCATATCTTTCATGGTTTGCAGTATCTGTGCAAGATCTTCTGGGCCTGGATTGCTTTCGACGTCACCGCATGTGAGCAGCAACAATGAACAGAAAGGCGCAATCACTGCTTCTAGGCACGGAAGCACGATGATGAAGCGATCATCCGATTTCAAGCAGGTAAACGGTAATTTGGAGAAGTAACTAACCTGCAGAACGAAGAAACGGGTGCGTAAGTCTTTCATGCTTTCCTTCATCGTGCCTCCGTGCCCACTGACAAGTGAACACTCGATGCCTGGCTTTATCCATTCCGAGTGTGATGACGTTGATGTTGCGGCTGCGCAGAGGTGAATCTCCAGGGGGCGTATGGTCACGAAGCCAGTCGACAGGAATGGCGGTTCCGGGGCAGACGCAGCCTCGCAGAATTCGGCCGCAGCTGAAGCATCCCCCTGCCGGTGGCCATCTGTCGTCATCCCAGCCGCAAGAACAGAGACGAACTGCAGAACGAAGAAACGGGTGCGTAAGTCTTTCATGCTTTCCTTCATCGTGCCTCCGTGCCCACTGACAAGTGAACACTCGATGCCTGGCGCGATAGAGTTGAGGCGATAGAGTTGAGGCGATAAAGTTTGGGCGACCGTGGTCCATGCAGAACCTCCATGTTCTGTCTTTTATGTTTACCAATATCACGGGAGCAGCCCAAGGACTGGAGGATTCTTGTATACTCGCCTGTTGAACATGTCTTCTACTTGCTCTGTGATGATCTTATGCTCTGATGGCGACACACGGTACAGCTTTTGATGGAGCGGATAGGCAGATCCCGTGTCAACCCTACGGCGTGCGCGAGACAGAGGAAAACGGTGCGAGAAGGATATGTGCTGAGACAATAGGGCCGTCAAGATATGGCGTTGCGAGGCGTTCAAAGATGCGCTAATTATCGGAACAAGTGTCTGGTCAGCTGGCGAGTGAGAAGCGTGGTTTTAGGGGAAGGAGTAACGAGAGCTACATAGTTCAATATGGCTGCACTACATAAAGCTAGTTTCAAACCCGCTGAAAAAACAACCAGTTCCGGTGAGCAATTTACAGTCCACAGTCCAGTACGGCCCTCTTTCACACAAATCAAACACAGTGGCACTAACACATTTTTCTTTAAGCACTGTGAATGAAGAGGGGCCACAGTAGCCTCAAATGAGTCGTAAATGGCCTGAGATCTGGACACCTGGACGCACACTGCAGAATGTGGCGGCAGACTACTTCATCACACACACAAAACGTCTTCATAATTTGACGACACTTCCAAATGTTCACGAGCAAGCGGACCACTAACACTTAGCGCTCCCGTCGGACAATCAACTGTAGCGCCACACATACACAGGAAGTCAATTCCAAAGATTACGCCGTTTGTAGATCAGCACAGTACTGCAAACTCCGCCGGAAATATGTGTCTACCAAAGGAACTTTAACGCTGCACACTTTAACCAGATACAATAACTCTCACTCGCCCCATAAAAATTAGCAGTTTCGTCCCAAATAAACATGACATTGTTCTTCAAATGGTTCTTAAAATCTAAACTCATAACCGAAACAGTAGAGCCACTTTCTACCAACACCATGTAACAAAAAGTCAACAGCTACATTAACCTTGTTCTTTAACATGTGCACAGACAGCAGCGCACATTGTCCAGAAACCTCACCTCCATCGGCCGCGCTGACTAGTTTTCCTGCAAAGGTGGCGAAGATTAGCGCCTTGGTGAAGGGGAACGGCACATACGAAATGAAGGAGACGGTATTACATTACGGTTATACGCTGGAGAATGGCTGCGGAATCCTTCGTTTTGCAAAGTGCCCTCCGGGGAGGATGTTCTGGCTGATAGGTGTCGATGTAGGGCTGGACGGCACGTCTGTTCGATACTGTCGGGGGATTCCTGAAAGATGCGCGCCGATTAGTGTAGCGGGAAGTAACCCGCGACACCACACCGATAGCAAACCGGAACAAGTCGATCAAAAAGGGGCGTGTCAGCTGGTTCCTGCATGGTAGGACGCGAGGAATATCCAGATGGTGGTTCCGGGACGATGTAGCTGTCCTGCGTTCGGCGTGATGTACGATTGGAGTAAGAGCGAGGATCTCGGCGCTGATGGTAATAAAATTGTTGGCAACTCTCGTCGGGGCTTGGTCGCGGGGTGTACAGGTCGTCGCGGCAGGCGAAGTCGGAGACATTCGCTGGCATCGGTGGGCACGCACCTCCATAGGTTTGAGGACCATATACGCCACCTACGAAGCCATTAGGCCAGGAAAGTGGCTCACGTCGTGACATCTCATCGTGAACAATTTCACGGATAGAGCACAGGAGGCTTTGAGACGGCAGTTCTTTGATACTGTCCACTGTGGAAACATTTGCGAGCCGTCCAAATTTCGGTGTAATCGACGAGTCTTGTGTGTCTTGAATGTCCGTCATTGTCAGATAACATCAGAGACCGAATTGAAGTTGTCGTTGGCAATGAAGATGTAGTAGAGGTCTTCCTCAATGCCCTTGAGCAGGCGGCCTACTTTATCTTCCTCAGTCATCTTGCTGTTGACGGTGTTGCACAACTTGAGTATGATCTCGATGTAGGTGGTCCAAGTTTCTCCTACTGCCTTGGTCCTCTGTGCAAGTCTGCTCGGCCTGATTCTTCTTTGCAGCTAGGCCACCGAAACATTCCTTGACTTCTTCGACAAAACTGTCACAAGTGATCAGAGAGTCCTCGTGGTTTTCATACCACATCAGCGTGGTTTGCGCCAGAAAGAAGGCAACATTCACTTGTTTAGCCCCCGAATCCCAGCAGTTATAGCGGCTCACATGTTCATAATGAGTGAGCCACTCATCGACATCTCCTGCTTGACCGGCGAAGGAACGAGGCTCCCGAAACGGTAGCGTCACATTCGTAGGGGTCAGCTGCCCATCGCCTGACGGGGGCAGAAGCTCCCGTGTTGACGTTCAGGACTTCTCGGTAGTCTGTTGCATTCTTACTGCGAGGTGACGGCTCCGACGAAGCTACAGCGGTTGAGACTGCGTCGTTAGGGTAGTCGCACCAAGCACCGTCACCAACTTTTTACGACGAAGGTGTGACATCGGAGCGCTTAACAACAGGTCGAGAGGGCAGGGAGCTCAGCCGGTCAACGGCTGCGCCCGGCACGACTGTCGTTTTCCAACGTCTTTCTCCCTGACTTCTGCTACTAGCTTCGTCTTCTTGAAGAGCTGTTACAATATATATATATATATATACAAGGTGTTCAAGATTAGATTTTACTGATTATTTAAAAAAGAAAAGCAAAATGGCGTACGCTCATGCCGTTTTTGTGCATAGGTACTGCGGTTAGGAGGACACAAAAATGGGGGTATGATTGTCTTCGTAAACTCCGTAATTAACTAAAATTCAATATTAAATTTTTATTTCCTGCAGTTAGCGTGCGAACATGGAGACAAATGCTTTTTATGGCTATTCCGTTTTGGAAAATTTTATTATCGCACCTGTGTCCTCAGATACGCGCGTCTAAAATTTCGTCCCACTTCATCTGATTACGCATGCGATACGGCGGCTCTCGGCGTGAAGCACCTAACACGTGTGACACAGCTGTTGCGTATGGCACTGCCTTACAAGAGTGTGTAGCGATCGGCGACGTGGATCATGAATGTGGGATCAGTTCTAACCGTGAGAAAAAATTTCACATCTGCC
This sequence comes from Amblyomma maculatum, assembly GCF_055883805.1. NCBI lineage: Eukaryota > Metazoa > Arthropoda > Arachnida > Ixodida > Ixodidae > Amblyomma > Amblyomma maculatum. The sequence goes on along the minus strand of NC_139348.1, from coordinate 55,922,443 downwards.
TGACCATGTGGCTTGCACTAGCGCTGCTCTTGGGAATAAAAACAACATATCATGGCCCATTTTATTTCACCCATGTTTATGCGGCGGCACCAATTCTAGTTGCTAAGTTACAAAGTTATCGCTTGCTTTAGTCAGCTAGCTTTGTTTTTCATCGCTTTCGCGCACCGAGAAAGAAACGCTGTTCGAGAACAAAAAGTGATCTGCATCGCCGCTCGCTACTCTTGTAAGGCAGTGCCATACGCAACAGCTGCGTCAGATGTGGGAGGTGCTTCACGCCAAGAGCCGCCGTATCGCATGCGTAATCAGACGAACTAGGACGAAATTTTAGACGCGCGCAGCTCAGAGCACAGGTGCATTAATAAAATTCTACAAAACGGATAGCCATAAAAAGCCTTTGCCTCGAACTTCTCAATATAAATATGCACGCTAACTTCAGGCAATAAAATGTTAATATTGAAATATATATATAGTTGAAGAGAGTAGACTCTTCTTAGAGACACATTTATTTGTTGTCGACGTTTCGGTCGGAGCCAGACTTTTCTCAAGACTGTGTTACATCGCTTGAGACTGCCTTTTCAAGCAGTCACAGCTACAAAACAAACAAAGCAATAAAGTTGACACGGGTAAGGACAGTTCTTAACAAATTGAAAAAAGAAAAAGGGTAGGGAGAAAATCTAGGAGGAGGGTGGGGTTGAGGACTGGGGGACGCTCAACCCTACTCAACCCCACCCTGCTTCCAGAATTTCTCCCTCCCTTTTTCAGTTTCCAATTAAGAACTGCCCTTACCCGTGCCAACTTTATTACTTTGTTTGTTTTGTAGGGGTGACTGCTTGAAAAGGCAGTCCCAAGCGATGTAACACAGACTTGATAAAGGTCGGGCTCCTACCGAAAATTCGACAACAAATGAATGTTTTTTTAAGAAATGTCTACTCTCTTCAACTTTTACTTACGGAAGACCACGGAAACTATTCGTATATATATATATATATATATATATATATATATATATATATATATATATATATATATATATATATATATATATATATATATATATATATATATATATATATATATATATATATATATAACAAGTACCCTCATTTCCCCTTAATTGATCTGCTTGTAGCTTACGGGGGTCTCGGTTCTGGCAGTCTTGAAGCCATAGGTAACGTAAGAGGGTTCTAGCACAGCTGTCGCCCTCGCTCTTGATCACGTTCTACGTGACGCTGGATGTAACAAAGCACGTTCCACATTCGCCGCTATGGCTGAGGGTGGCGCTGGTGAACACTCTCAAGGTTCGTATACAGACAACATAAATACCCAAGCAAGTAGCAGGGGGGACAGCGGCCGATGTAGCTCAGTTGGAAGAGCAGCGGACGCGATATTCGGAGGTCGTGGGTTCGGTTCCCACCATCGGCACGTTGTTTTTTCTTCTACTTTGTGTTTAATTATCTTTCCCCTAAACAGATTACATTACTAATTTCTGTGCTTATCCAAGTAAACATTAAAAAAAAGACAAAGTACCATCCCCAACGCTTTCCTTGGCCTCGCCGACTGTTGGCTTCTTTCCTTCATGTATTATAAAGAGTACCCTCATTTCCCTTTAATTGATCTGCTTGTACCTTACGGGGGTCTCGGTTCTGGCAGTCTTGAAGCCATAGGTAGCGTAAGAGGGTTCTAGCACAGCTGTCGCCCTCGCTCTTGATCACGTTCTACGTGACGCTGGCGGTAACAAAAGGACGTTTCACGTTCGCCGCTATGGCTGAGGGTGGCGCTGGTGAACACTCTCAAGGTTCGTATACAGACAACATAAATAACCAAGCAAGTAGCAGGGGGGACAGCGGCCGATGTAGCTCAGTTGGAAGAGCACCGGACGCGATATTTGGAGGTCGTTGGTTCGGTTCCCACCACTGGCCCGTTGTTTTTTCTTCTACTTTGTGTTTAATTATCTTTCCCCTAAACAGATTATACTACTAATTTTTGAGCTTATCCAAGTAAACATTACAAAAAAAAAGACAACGTACCATCCCCAACGCTTTCCTTGGCCTCGCCGACTGTTGGCTTTTTTCCTTCATGTATTTTAACGAGTACCCTCATTTTCCCTTAATTGATCTGCATATATATACATGTATGTATATATATATATATATATATATATATATATATATATATATATATATATATATATATATTGTTAGCCCTCTATGGATCTTCTTTCATTTGTACTGACATACCATCGTGATCGTCCCTCGGCGCCGGCTCCCGCGCGCGCCTGGGTTCACGATCGGATTAAACGCTGACACGGGATACCATGCCTTTCGTCACTACTTTGCCGTGGCTACCTGGCCTTCTTTCACAGTACACACTGAAGAGATACGCGAGCCATGGTCTCGCCCGATGAATGAAACATCCAGCCTGTTTAAGAACAGTGATATATACCAGATAAACAAAAAACACTTTGCAATGATAATGCGGTCGATACTCGCGGCAAACGGAATGCCATGCGTAAATCCATAGTGTTGGGGTCATTGATTCAAAGCGGCTAGGTAAAACAACTTGGCTTAAATTGTGCGGTGCAATACGGCCAAAAAGGTTTGGATTGATATAAGAAACATTGCTCCTCACTATCTGCCAGGCCAGTTGGTTGTGATTCATTTGTATCAGCAGCGCGCACAAAATTAGGAAAAAGGAAATATAGATAGGACAGAGCGTTGCACTTTCAGCTTTAATTCATGAAAACTAAAACCCGCACTTATATACAGACACCAGATAAAGGCCACAAGGGTAATAAGCTAGTGACAAGAGGACGTGCTATCGAACAGGTAATGAAACGTCTTTTGTCCAGGACATCAAAAGATGCATATGCCTTAAAAAGCCACTAGCCAATGACTTCTATGACGAACAGCACAAATTTCAACGGGATGGAAAAACAAGACTGAGAGGCGCAAGAATAAAAAAAAAAAGCACCAAAAATAAAAAAAAAAGAAAAAACAGCGTGGAGGGCGCTATGATTTCTGAACGTGGCAGGGCGAGTAAACGATGAAACGATGAGCGGAACGAGGGATAAGCATCAACACATAACACGACAAGAACGAAAAAGAGCAATATGCGTTTTCTCTAAAAAGCCAGAAGTAAGAGAGAACCACTTAGAAAGTGATGTCTTTTTCAGATAATGAGATGCAAGCTGTGCTGACGCAACTTTCCCCAAGGCCTGAAATCAAGGCGGCTTCAGCAAGTTCGGAAACCAGTTGCTTGTTATGTTTTTCTAGGATTGTTCTTTTATCAAATCGGGGAATACGTCTTCTTGCTCTCACAATCCCGGCAGTGGGAAGGCAAATTTCGCAGCGGCGCCCCAGATAAGTGATTCTTGTGTTCCATTAGCCTTCCATTTAAACATCTTCCTCTTTGGCTTATAGATGCATTACCGCAAGTTGAATAATATTGTAAACCACGCCCTGCTCACAGGCCACAAAATTGTCACGGTGCCTAATCGAACAGCCATTCTTTATTTATTTTTTGTGCCCTGTTGCACAGGCTCGCCAGACGTAGTGGGGCTGAAAAAACAACGTCTACCCAAGCTTTTTTACCACTTTTCCTTAAGTTCTAGGATATTTGGTGTAGGTACGACAAAACTGCAACCCTTTTCTGCTGACGTATTTCATCTTGTTCCTCCCGTTCGTGCTTTATTCATTTCAGTACTTTTACAGCTACAGACAGAAGGAGTGATCGTGGGTAACATGATTGTGTAAGTCTAAGCACCTGATAAGGAAAGCTGTCTTGCAGCAGTGTCCACATGAGTTTGTGGGTGCGTTTTTAAAAGCGGACTTTACGGTGTGTCTTTTTACCAGTTTTGATTGGGCTGAGTTGTAGGGGAGGATAGGCTTATTGGCTCTTGTTTCAAACAACCAGCGCACGTTTTTTTTTTTTTTTCGAAACACACCTTTACCTCGAGAAACCGTATAGCATCTTCACTGGGAATTCATGAGTAATTACAAGAGGTGATAAAGTATTCGATAATAAATGTATAGCTTCAGATGCTTCTGTGTTGAAATGCCTCTGTGTTACAGACTAAGAAAACCAAGAAGTCGTCAACGCATCGCGAAGTTTTGGAACGCTTGAAGTTAGTAGTTGGTCCTTCAAGGATCTGTCGCGCATGGCTAGGAAAAGGTCGCTCAAAATGGGGCGATACATGATCCAATACGTATCCCTTGCTCCGGGACAAACCGCGAACCGTTCCTGCCATGCAGTATGCTGTCAATTTTATATAGACACCTACCAGTTCGAAGAAACCATCTGCCAATATGCCACACTGATTCTCGAAGGCCACAACACCGTGATTATCGATGGCATGACGCACACATTCTATGAACGCGTGCTGAGGAATGGAATAAAACAAATCTTTTATTGTCACAAGCAGCCTCACATATACCGCGGAAGTTACGGGATCTCCTATCTCAAATATAGAGCGGGACTTAGCGGATCTGCCCACTCTTCCAAGCATGCTCCGACGTGATTCTCCGGGGCAGCGATCGGCAAGTGCGTGTCCTTGACCATATGCTGTAGCGCAACCAGCCGAGAGTATAAAAAGGCAGACCACAGCACGCCCGCGGCAGTGCGCTCAAGGAACATTCTGTCTTCCGTGTCTCTACCGCGCCCGCTCGCACTGGGAAACTGCATTTTGTTTTCACCGAGCCCACAATAAACTCATGGTTTACCCTAAGCTTGTACGGCCGCCCTTAGGGCTCAGTTATGCGACTACGACCTCTCATCGAACAAGAAAGACGTGAGAATTCCTTTCTGTCACAGACTGTCAGTTAATATTGTTTTCATCTTTGTTTGAACATTGAACTGGCTTAGTTTTTGGCGCTGTGTTTTCTGTGTAAGTCTTGGCCCTAATTACTATATCTGGAATACGTGCTTTCTTATCTTTATAGTCTTGTTTTATCGCAGTGTTTTATTAATTGTCGGGTTTTGGCTCTTGTCATTTACCGAGCCGGCTTTTATCACTATCGTGTCGTGGCGTTCTTTTTATTTTTTTAGTGTCTTCCGTTATTATCGAGTGAAATTTGGATTACTAGCTATAAATATCCAATTTTGTAAAAAAGTGATATTCTTGAACTTATTCCTCAATCACACACCGACACATGTACTTCACGGGTTAACCAGTCTAACTTTTAATTGTGTTCCCAAACCTCATTCAGGGAAGACGGAAACCGTAAAGGGGATCCCGTGCCTCTATTAATCGTAAAGGCGGTGGTTTGTGGCATAAGTGGCGTCCACGTGGAGAAAGATATAGGTGCAAAAATTTCTTTTAGTGTTGTGTCTTAGCAATGAATAACGTTTCCCACCTAACATGACAGAAGCAGCGTTAGAATGAGTTGCTGAATATGGCCGAACTTGTGGCTTTGAGGGTCAAGAGCTGCTCAAATGGGCAGACCACGAAGGGATTGTCGCAAGAGGAACGCAATTAGAAAAGTGCGCGATGAAAAGAGGGGGGGGGGGGGGGGAATTAGAATATAAACTCCGGATGGCTGATACATAGAAAGAAAGGGAACTAGAGTCGCAGAATGTCGAACTCCTGTTGGCGGAGATGGTGAAACAAAATGAGTTACTGATGCTCTGACGAGACCTACCGAATAGCCCGGCAACTGACTCTAATAGCACCGGAGAGGCAAGATTAGAAACGGGGGTGGGTCAAGTTGCTCGGTCAGAACGCGTATGTCCGCACAAACTGATTCTGGTTTTATATGAGGCCAAGGACGACCTTGGTGCTTGCCTCATACGTTTCGACCGCGTTGTTCACAGTCATAGTCGGCTTAGCGATTTATGGGCTACAGCTCTTAGTGTGTGTTTAAGCGGCAAATTGTTCAGTGTTTTTAGTCGCATGTCGGCGTCCAAGGGCTCGGACTGCAGTAAGCCCCGGCAAGTACTCATGATCGCTTCAGTATGACAGAGGAAGGGTTCGGTGAAACATTGAGGTCTGCTAGTCCACGGAAGGAGGAAACGTGTTCACAGTTAACGCGCCTACATAAATTCCTACACAGATGGATAGAGCTGTCAGTCACAAAGAAAGATTACGCAGGTCTCTTTGACATAATTCTAAGGGTTTTCTAACGGTTTCTAAGTTGTTTTCTAACTGGGCCAATCCACTGAAAATGCTTTGGAAAGAAAATAAAGACATATCCTTCGAGGAAACAGTAGCAAGGGCATAAAAGTATGTGGATCCCATGGCTGGTCGCACTCAGGAAAGCGAAGAACCCCGAAAGACAAATCAGAAAACGCCATCTCCAAGACTACTCAGAAAAAGAAACTTTGCTTCAATCATCGAACGAAAAAAGCCGCGATGAAAATAATTGTTTTACTTGTGCTCGAAAATCGAAGGATCCCCGCCTCTGACAGATCTGGACTCAAAGAAATTCCCCAAATGCGGCGAGTCAGGTCATACAAGCTGGATATGCAAGGCAAATAGGGCCTCAAAACGGAGAAAGGGAAATCGGGAGTCCGCTGCAATATGCATTAGGAACGGATATCTAGAACTTAAGGACGGAGGGAGGAACTCCGTCATCGACGCTGGTTTCACCAGTAAGAAGCGGGCAGCCAGGGAATGCTTACCTGCCGTGGACGGCATGATTGGGGCGGGACAGTCTTGATAGGCTGCAACACGGTAACTGTAGGGAAGGAAGATATCACCGATACGAAGTCTCCAGTTTACTTACTTGACCACACGTTCCTAACGCTCCTAGACAATTGGGTCAATGTCGACACCCTATACTTTAAGGACGACTTCGCACTAAGTGCATGGAGAATCCCCTTTATGATTTCCTGCTGGGAAATGTGGACGGTGCTAGGCCAGCAGACGACCATGACTAAACTGCCGCAAGACAAAAGTCAGCGAGACTACGAAGTTCATTGATTTAAAAGTTGGAGAGCTAGCGCCTAACACCGAGAGCATCATACCCCTTTCGGATGCCATTGACGTTTGCCCGGTAGTGACTAGAGCGCAGGCACGCGAGGATAAAACGTTGGAAAAGCTTAAAATCCTGCAAGGTGTATCTAGTGTATGCCGCGAAGAGTTGGTTCGAGAGCAAGGGAGCGAGGCGACCCAACGCTTTTGCTTCGACCGCGTGGGCGCGCCGCAAGCGAACAAGGGAAAAGGTAGTCACCAGTTTTTCATTGCTAACGGCGTCCTTCAGAGGAAATAAATAGCAGAGTCCGGCGGGGAGTACGCTCAAATTGTTTTGCCCCAAAAGTACGGATTAGCTGTTCTCAAGCTGGCACATGATGGGTTGATGGGAGGCCACCAAGGCGTGAACAAAGCCCTAGTGAAGCTGCAGACAGTATTCTTCTGGCACGCAATGCAGGCTTACGCTAAGCGCTTCGTTGCCTCCTGCGACCTATGCCAAAGTACAACTCCGAAGGATCACATCATACGAGCACTTTTCTTACGAGTTCCCGCCATTGAGACCCCGTTTCAGAGGCTGGCGCTCGACATTGTTGGCCAGTCAACCCGAAGTCCACTCAATGCAATCAGTACATCCTGACAATGGTGGACTATGCCACTCGATATCCTGATGCAGTCGAGCTTATTTCCAGTAAAAACGAATGGGTAGTCGAAGTTCTTGTTGAAATGTTTTCCCGTATATCAGTGCCCAAAGAGGTTCTCAGTGACAGGGCCACTAATTTTACGTCCGATGTAATGTAATAGGCTAGCCCTTTGCTGTCTGTTAAACAGTTCGATACCTTTCTCTACCACCCGATAGCAAACAGCCTAGTCGAACGATTTCATGGCGCGCCTAAACGGATTCTAAAGCGCATGCACCAGGAGAGACCGACCAATTGGGATCACTACCTGGCTAGACTCCTGTTCGCATACAGGGATGTCCGCGACTCCGTATAGCGACATGACAACTCGGTAGTGAGACTTATGACCCCTTTCCTAAACATTTAACCCCAAAGAGCCGAGCACCAGGCCGAGGGACAGCTCGCACCCATTGAAAAGCCGGTGGGTTACCGACGGCACCAAGGATCGAACCTGGTACCTCCCGAACGCGACGCGGATGCTCTACCACAAGGCCACGCTTCGGTACGGAGTCGTGGGCAGAAAAAGGTAAAGCAGCGCGACTGCAGGCGCTTTTGACGGACACCCTGCCTAACGCAAAGTACTGGGAAGTACCCAAATAAGGCCTCGGCTTTTTCCCATTGGAACTCTTATATGAGCGAAGTGTGCGTGGGCCTCTTGCAGTAAGAAGAGAGCTTTGAATTAATTCAACTATCCCTGACAAGTTGCGAACTACGCACGAGTACGTCCTTGCTCTACAGGACCGAATGGAGAACACCTTTAAACTAGCCCAGGAAGAGATAGAGCGCGCAGGAGGGCGTTACAGAAGCTATCAAGTAGTCAAGGGTTCGACGAAGGCTCGTCTCATCAGGCATGGTTGTTGAGTAAAAAGAGTTTCAGTCACTGACCAAGTCAACATAAAAAAAGAAGACGTTTCGGAACCCCTACGGGTTCCTTGATCACAGTGAGGCGGACAAGGCGAGGGAATGGAAATTTAAAGGCGAAGCTGGTGACGTAATGATTGTGAATAGATTAATGGCATGTTTCCTGTTGTGCGATTCATGACTCCGGTTGTCGTCTGGATGAAAGACGACTGATGCAGCAGCCGCATTGTCAGATTCGTTTCTTTAGCTAAGACTGCAGCATCATCCCAGGCAATTTGGTGTCCCGTCTTGTGCGCGTGCTCTGCCAGTGCACTTGAAGCAATCTCATTGTTCCGGACGTCACGCTGGTGTTCTTTCAATCTTCGTGTGAATTTCCCAGCTTCACCGAGATAAACTTCACTGCATTCGCCACAGGGTATCTTATAAACCACACCATGGAATTGAACACAAGGCAGGGGGTCCTTAACATTAACAAGCATATTGCGAAGCTTGCGGGTCGGCACGTGTCGAATCATCACCATCATCATCATCAGCCTGATTGTACCCACTACAGGGCGAAGGCCTCTCCCATATTTCTCCACTTCCGCTTTCCAGATGTACAGCTACACGCTAATTTTACTGCCAGTATAAGAGAACGTCAATGCAGAACGTCGCAAGAAAAGAAACTTCAGGCTCTGCGACCGCAACTATCATCAGACGGCAAGCTTGACTTGGTGAACTTGTCTCCCTAGCAGCCCTCAACAAGTGAGGTCAGCGTTCTCTCCCAGGGTTTAAATTTCAATGTTCATCGAGCACCTGACAAGCGGAAGGTGATCTGTTCTATGGAACTGGCCGTAAATCAACTCCCCCCGAGCGTACGAAATGAAGCACGCACTCGAGCCATTAGGGTGCTATCAAAATTTCGCAAAGAAGCTGGGCTACCGGCAGCCGAAAGACAAGCCATTAGGAGTTTGCGCGAAAATGCAGACATTGTGGTCTTGTCCGCCGACAAAGGAAACTCAACGGTGCTGCTAGAAAGAAAAGACTATGAAGGAAGAATGTTGGCCTTACTGAAAAACAGAAATACCTACTTATCCTCTGCCTCGCGACCCTACAAGTAGCATACAAAGACAGCTCCAAGAGCGTCTTGCCGGCCTTTTCCGGTTTGTGCCCCCTGACAAGAAGCTATACTACCATCTGTTGTGCACCAATGGCTCTTCGCCGGCCATTTACGGACTACCCAATCTCCACAAACCTGGCGTTCCCTTGCGGCCCATAGTAGACTTCACCAGGTCACCGCTGCAAAAACTTTCAGGATACCTGCACAAAGTACTGAGTCCCTGAGCAGGAAAATCTAGGACACACGTAACGAATTTTTCGGATTTTGTTGAAAAACTTCGCAGCTTGAAGTTGGACGCAGCTAACGTGATGATGTCTTTTGACGTAGTGTCCCTGTTCACCAGTGTGCCTATCGCTCTAGCCTTCAGCACGTGCGAAGAAGTGCTTCGAAGCGACAGTGCTCTCGCTGAACGCACATCCTTTGATGTCGCCGACTTGTGCACATTCGTTGCGATTCTGCCTAAGCAACACTTATTTTACCTACCACTCGAAGTTCTACAAGCAGACAGAGGGTACGGCAATGGGTGCTTCAATATCTCTCACCACCGCTAACCTTGTTATGGAGGCTCTGGAAGAAAAAGTTCTCGCCAGTTTTACGCCAGCCCCAAAATTATTCTACCGTTACGTGGATGACTGTTTTTGAATCCTGCGAAGAGAAGACACCTCTTTATTTCTACATGCTTTAAATTCAGTGGAATCGAGTCTGCAGTTCACTGTCGAATTCGAAAAGCAAAACTGCCTACCATTTCTCGACGTGCTTGTGACCCAAAAAAACCATGACCTTTCATTCACCGTGTACCGCAAGCCCACACACACTAGACGTTATCTGGATTTTAACTCGAACCATCCAATGGCTCACAAGGAGTCGGTTGTTGCTTCACTTGTAACTCTGGCCAGAACGATCTGCAACGACCAAAACAGGGAGTCCGAGCTTAAGAAGGTACGGCACGAGCTTTGCAAGAATGGATATCCCACGCATTTTATTTCGAGGATTGAGAAAACTGTTTCGCAGCCAAGAATAACAACTCCCAAGACTTTTTCGGCCAGCGCAAGGATCCCTTATATGCGTGGTGTTAGCGAAGCTCTTCTCGCGTATTTTCAAAATATGACTTGCGCATTGGACACGTGCCGACCTGCAAGCTTCGCAATATGCTTGGTTATGTTAAGGACCCCCTGCCTTCTGTTCAATTCCCCGGTGTGGTTTATAAGATACCCTGTGGCGAATGCAGTGAAGTTTATATCGGTGAACTGGGAAATTCACACGAAGATTGAAAGAACATCAGCGTGACGTCCGGAACAATAAGATTCCTTCAAGTGCACTGGCAGAGCACGCGCACAAGACGAGGCACCAAAATTGCCTGGGATGATGCTACAATCTTGGCTAAAGAAAAGAATCTGACAACGCGGCTGCTGCTTGAGTCGTCTTTCATCCAGACGACAACCGGAGTCATGAATCGCACAACAGGAAACATGCCATTAATCTATTCGCAATCATTGCGTCACCAGCTTCGCCTTTAAATTTCCATTCCCTCGCCTTGTCCGCCTCATTGTGATCAAGGAACCCGTAGGGGTTCCGAAACGTCGTCTTTTTTCATGTTCACTTGGTCAGTGACTGAAACTCTTTTTACTCAGCCGCTATCAAGATATCAAGAGCTGCAAACTCTCCCTAAAACCGGGTGAGTAAGTTCTTATTCTTCTTCCCGCAGAGCACAATAGGCTGCTGATTCAATAGAAGGGGCCTTGTTTGATCAGCAGCAGGCACGATGTCGACTATGAAGTGGATTTGTGTAATGTCACAAATATATTCTATATCAACATGCTAAAGAAATACCAGCAAAGGAAACGCGACACTATTGTGGCAGCCTTCGGTGTAGTAATTTTGCCAGAAAAGGTCACAGATGCAGGAAAGATGTTACTCTTCCCAAGACCCTACAGAGGATACAAGAATCTTCGCGTCCAATGACAAAGAAACAGGTTCGACCCTTCTTGGGACTCACGGGTTACTACTGAGATTTCATTCTGAACGATGCTGGCCTGACCTGCCCTCTGTCAGATCTAGCACGGAAGAGGCAACCTTCGGTCGCGAGCTGGGGCCGCAAGCAAGAACGGGCTTTCAAAAACTTGCGGGCGAAACTGTCTGAGGCACTGATTAAAAAACTTCCCTATTTTCACAGGAATTCGTCCTGTGAACGAATGTTTCTGATAGAAGTATTGGAGCCGTTCTGCTTCAATCGCATGACGAAATCCTGCCCCAGTAGCCTATGCGAGCCGCAAGTTGCTCCCTCGAGAGGTAGCCTATTTAACATTTTAGGAAGAGGCTCTAGCACTCATTTGAGGAATCGAGAAATTTCGTCCATTTAACAGTTTAGGAAGAGGCTCTAGCACTCATTTGAGGAATCGAGAAATTTCGTCTTCCTTTACAGGAGAAGGTTTGTAGTTCAAACGGACCACTAGTCTTTGAGGTTTATAAAAAGAAACAAAATCTGAGAACAGCCGCGTTCTTCGCTGGGGTATTGAGCTTCAGGAATCCAACTTGTGCGTGGAATCCCTATTGCAAAAACCAGCGTCTCCAGTGCGAAACCAGTAAGATTTTCGCGCTGGTTTTGCACTGGATCTGCTGGGCACGCTGGAGGTCTGCGATATTCACTGGAGCAGTAACGGGAAGACACTGGCTGCACTGGTGCGATGGGAGAAAAACGCTGGGATTAGCCTTTTGACGCTGGGTGTGTCGCTGGCATCCGCGATGCACTGGGAGAAGCGCTATATGTGCGCTGGGGCCGCAATGGTCCCAGTGCCCCAGTATAGCCGGTGCGGCCTGCAGCGTCAGCCGGAGTAGCATCCCTCAGGGGCCAACAGGGCAACAGCGTACTTTCAGTCGACCATCGGAGGGCATATGAAAAATATGGTTCAAGCAAGCGCTCTTTGCTGCGAAGTCGTTGCGCATTTGTAAGAAAAGAAAGGCAGTATCTTTTTTCTAGGGTTTCCATGTTTCCATAGGTCGTTTCGAGCGTTTTGAGAGAGGCAACGACCGCCGCGCTTCGATCTCATGACACACTGGCGACTAACGCACAACTAAAGCTGGAATTGAATAATGTGGGCTACCATGCATAACCAAATTTCACAGCTGATCTTAAGGGCGCTCTAACACAATGATTACTGCCAAAATGTTCAATGCGGGCTCAATCGTAGGCGAGCGTAGCCTGCACCACGTCCCAGTATAAACAGCAGAAAGAAAAACTAAAACCAGGAAGAGATTAGTTTACCGAGCGATGGGCGCATGTGAGAAAAAGCAACAACATACAGCGCTTGTAATACATAATATTTGGCGTGTTTCTCAAGCTTTTGCGCTCCTTCTTACTCTGCGTAGCAAGCAGCCGAGCCCTCGGTCATGGCAACGCTTCCCGCAATGTTTACATACAATTAAGGTTTAGTTACACGCAATTAGGGTCATCGCTGAGGCGCATGCCGGTATTGAAGCTCGGTCGCACTTTTTTCCTTGAAGGCTTCTACTAAAGCTTCGTGTTCAGCGAAAATTACGCCCACGGTAGCAGAGCACCACCCAAGAGCCGGCGTTGGTAAAGTTGCCAGCGATGTCAAACTCCACATGTTAAAATGATTCCAGTGCACAAAATAGCGTGCATAGGCACCCAGAACATTAGTTGCAAGTCGTGAGAGTAGACAGCAAGCTAAAATGATCAAGAAGTTGCAATTGTTAGAGCGGCAGCAATGGTCTGTAGACTGCGAAACAAGAAGTCCCAAAGGGTCATGACATAAAATGCAGAAATGTTTCAAAAAAATCGAGTTCTCGGCGTGGCCGAGTGGTTAGCGTGCTGAGATAGGGATTGGAGGAAGTTCGAGGCGCGCTTTGTGCAGTGATTTTTTTTTTCTTTTTTTTTTACATTTTTTCAGGTTTTTTTATGTACATAACTTGTTTCGTTACTTTTTACTTTTTCATTTTTATCCCACGCTTTTTTTCTCCGGGCGAACAGTGCCGCCAGTGCGGAGCGTCCCAGTATGCCGCGTCCAAGTGCGCCCAGTTTCCAGCGTCATACTGGGACCATAATCAGGTATGGCGCTGGAGCGCTGGCACCCAGTGGCACTGGTTTTTGCGATAGGGATATATTAAAGGTAACGAGAACGTGGGAGCAGATTACATGAGCCGGCATGGAAATAGTTGTTCAGCTTGCACTACTGCCTAAATGCCTAGTGTTTTTATTGCTGTAATGATATTGTGCATGATGTGCCTGCATATTTGCACTTGCTTGATTGCTATCGATGATCCCTGACTTGTGATAAGAGCTCAGGACATGACTGCTGAATTAGAGTGTTGTGGTGCTGTGCGGGTTCTGATCAGTGATTATATTGTACGGATCATGGACCGCAGTGAGTGGCGAACGATCTTTAGTGCATCGGACGGACCCAATTCACTGCGCTCCTCTTCGGTGCGCAATAACGTCGTTCACCACGATTTGGCGCTTACGGATGCGCAGAATATTCTGAGACAATATTCTTCAGGGGGCACAATGACACAAGCTGCCTCACATATAGAGCGGCAGTTACGGAATCTCCTGCTTCACTTATAGAGCGGTACTCACTGGATCTGGCCATTCCTCCGAGCATGCTTGGACATGATTCTCCGGGAATGCGACCGCCAAGCGCGCGTCCTTGACGATGGGCCATAGCGCAAACAGAGTCTTTTGGGCCTCTCTAGCGTCAGCTCGCTCTGGTTTGCTTGCAATGAGCCCGCGATCAACTCATCGTGTCCCCTAATCTTGTACGGCCACCGCGAGATTCAACTCTGTGACTACGACGCCTCATCAAACAAGAAAGCCGTGAGAATTCATTTTTGGCGTAGACTGCAGTTCAATTTATTATTGTTTTCGCCTTCATTTAAACATTGATCTGGTCTAGTTTTTAGCACTTTGTTTTCTCTGTAACCCTTTCTTCTACTTACCATATCTGGAATACTTGCTTTGTTATCTTTATAGCCTCTTTTATCGCAGTGTATTGGTCATTGTCGGATTTTTGCTGTTGTCATTTACCGAGCCGTCATTATCACTATGGTGTTGTGTTTTTTATTGTTTTATTGTGTTCTATTATTGTGCAGTAAAATGTTGATTACAGCTATATATATCAATTTTGTAAAGAAAAAGTGACTTTCTTGAACATATTCCTCAATCAATGCCAACTCGCTTACTTCACGGTTGACCGACCTAAGTTTTAACTGTGTTCCTAAACTTCAAACTGGGACGGCGGGTAACTGTAAATGAGATCCCGCGCCTCTGTTTAACGTAAAGGTGGGGGTTTGTAACCTTTATATGGGTGTAGCACGCTTCCCCGTGTGGCGGTTTCCGCGTGTCGGAGGCAATGGGTAATCTCCCCGCAGTGCCGAAATCCCGTGAAGTAAGTGCCACGCGTGTGTTGTCCCGTGCGGCGGCTCCCCCTGCTCACAATCCCCTCTCACCCCACCCTTCTTGTTGGCAGTTGAAAAAGCCGGGAGCAGGAATCGCGCCCGACCACCCCCCTCCCCCCCGCCGAAGCTAATGGTTTTTAGCGGACGTCTTGACGAGGAGCTTGTCCGCGTTTTTTTCTTTTGATCTCTTTTTTGCTACTGGAGGTGAAGGGCGCTTGAGGGCGAGAAGAGTATAGGACTGGACCAGGCGACTGGGTTCTGCGAAAAGGGGGAAAATGGCCTTTTGTTCCCCATTCTTTGAGCGTTGGCGTCAAGTGTATAGGTGGGTGCCGCTCCACGGTTTTTGTGCAAGATTGTCGGTACGACACATAGCGGCGTTTAAAGAGCCGACAAGTTCTCATTAAATTTGGCCGGCCTACGAGTGTTTGGGAGCCCAATAAATGGCTGCGTCGAAGGCGAGAGGCTTCTGCAAGGGCCGAAAGCGTCCCTCAATGGACTTGAAAAAAAGTTATATTTGAAATGTGGGGATAAATAATACTGTTCGGGATGCAAGTGTTCTCCTTTCATTTACATGCCGCGATGAGATGATACAGAGGTGCAGAGAAAAGGTAATTAAGGCTGGTCCCACATACGATTATCCACAGGGTGGCTGGTCAAGCTTTTAAATTTATTTCATATTTTATATGTTGTCGTCTGATCTGCGGAATAAATCGATGTAATTACTCGCTCCCCCATCCACACTCAAACGTTTAGAAGCGCACGTAATATTTTTATTAGGGAAAGATTGGTAAAGAACGAAGTAACGTCATGCGTAGTAGCAATTGTAGACTCATCGCTCCGCACGTTATAATTTTTGTGTTTCAAAATTTATTTTCAATTTTTTCAATTTGTTTATTTCGTATGCATATACGGAGGGGGTCGATGAAAAAAAGCCAGATATTGTGGCTTCCAATGTCAGTAAACTTGACGCATTGAATGCTTTTCCACTTCTCCTGTTTTTACATTAAGAAATTAGTGTTTTAGAGTTACAATAACTTTATATGGTCCGGTGTCAAACTCTAAGAGGCCGTTTTTATACGCCGTAAGTTTTTCGTTCTTTTGGTATCGACCATTATTAGTACCCGAAGACCAATATATAAAGTTTCCTTCTTCGTTAGCCTTTTGAAAGAACTATTCAACGTAAATCAGAAATTAAGAGCCGACAGGCCGCCATCAGACCCTACACTGAATCTCACCTGCATGCGGTGATCATCCAGACTGAAATTCAATTTCTTTCCGAGTAGAGAAATTACAAGCAGGAAGCCAAGGGATACGTAGCTCTAGTACCGCCCCATCCTTCAACATTCGCGCGCAGGTCTCCCCTGCTGTTCCACCATTTTTTCTTCCAAAGTTCAAGAGCTGTTGCACAGAAATAAGGCCCCCGATTTGCAGTTACCTGCCTCCGCCTCTGGTGCGCGGCTTGCAGAGCGAAATGTATCGGTATGATGCTGGCAGCATGCGTGTTGTATGGGAAGTATCTTCAACACTCTACAGGATTGCTCTACAGTTATTTGCATGCCGGACATTTTAGTGCAACGTTTTCTTGGCTTAAGTTTAATGCCAGTCGGTACCTATCCTTCCTGATCGTGAGCGTCGGCTTGTATCCACCCAGTCTATGAAGCAGAAAATCAATACGATCAAACTTTTTATTTCTTCTCTTAAGGGCAAAGAGGGGAAGGAGAAGACCCTCGTGAATACAGCCGGATGAGGGGGCCCCCTCTACATTTTGATTCCAAACAGGCAGGCACTACAATCTTACAAGAACAATATTAAAAGAACAAATTTACAGCATGAAATTAAAAAAGCGAATACAAAAATACAGGGACACATAGAATTTGAATTATAGCATGCACAAATAAAAGCATTTTTATTATGCACAAACTATAAAGAAACAAAATAAAAGCTCTGCAAAGTATCATAGAAAATACATACAACATGAAAAACTTACTAGGATGTAATCCAGATGCCCCCGAAACCACGGCGCAACATGAAACCATAATATTGTAGTCTAAAACACTCATCAATAATCTTAAGAAACAAATGGCTACTAGGTCTGTACATTACGAAAGGAAGCATATGAGAATGTGATGTAACTGAAAATGTATCCATGTTATTTAAATTTTTTTCTTCGATGATTCCGACCACAATGTTTGAAAATAAGAGTATGCCATACTGCGGGCACGTATCACACATAAAATAACAGAAAACATATATGAGAAACTTTCTTTTCTATTTTCGCTACAACAAAATAAAAACAATAATGCGCTGCCTATTTTCACAATCCGCAGAAGTGCTGCATCATCTTCAAAAATTGTGTTAGGTTCAGCTCTCCGCTGGCAAGGCGTTCCTCCAATTTCCGTATTTCTTCATCCTTCTTTTGCCATTTTTTATTTCGTTTCCTCGCTTGGCCGCCGTTGGACATTTGAAGCAGAGAAGCCCGGCTCATGGCTTCATCCCGCTTCTCTACAAATGTGTAGATATTTGGGTGGGCCTTCCCAAGTGTGTTGTTAATTTTTCTGCAAATGAAAATGGCGATGGTATAGGACAAATATGAAATAAGCACTAAAGAATTTGTGACGACAATGGCCTTACCTATGCCAGGCTTCCTTTAGGTTATTCGTCCTGGCTCCGCTGTTCTGATGTTGATTCCACTGTAGGACTTCGAAGTTTCCATTGATCCATGTATCCTCGAAGTACAGCGTCAGCTGCATAACCCCCTGCGTTGCTGATGGGGTCGCTCCTTTCAAGCCGCACAAACGTCGGTGGCACGAATGCCAAGCTTATCATCTGGCGTACAAATGTGCTCACTGACACATCTTCCGCATAAGCTTTCGCGAGGCCTAGCGCTTGCACTTTTCGCCAGATTGCCTGGGAAAAATGAAAATGGCAGCCCCGGTGCCGAGTACCAGGAAAAACTACAAGTGCCTGGATTAGCGCAATTTCAAAGTCTGTGCGCACTATAACAAGCGATAAAGGCAAGTTCACTGATCGTAGCACAGTTTCCTTAAATGTTCTGAATGCCGACACGTATACTTCTCGCGATTTACCTGGCAGAAGGAAGTATGCAACATTAAAACTTACGCCATGTTTTAGCATACTCAGTGTCACCAATAGACAGAACAGCGATGGGCACGAAAAAAATGTGCGATCGTTAAACACTTCCTCTGCTTCTACAAAATGGTTGATGGCCTCGTGCGTCGAAAAGCAGAGCACACGGCCTGAACTTGGACTGATGTCGAAGAGTAGAAAGGCTCTTTTGTCGATGGTTTGGGTGTACACTCCATCCAGCTCAATTTCGACAGCATCTGCAAACAATGTTGGTTGTTGTTTCCTTTTTTCTCTGTAAATGGTACTTCTGACGCTCTCAAACGTCGGGAGCCTGGCTATTCAACCTAGAAAAAAAGTGGTTGGATCAGCCAGATATTTCGGGACATACGCATAGTGTGCCAATAGCTTAACGCGCACACTGCAACTCTGAAATTAATTAGATTACTTTAGTTGCAAAGTGCCATGTATTCAAAAAAATGTACTACCAATGCAATAAAGGGAATTATTTGACTTATTTACTAAACAAATATTCGTTCTGTCAAGGCTAAGATTAAGAGTTTTCTGAACAGTGAAGTAGAGATACGACAAATACTTAACCCTAATAAACTCGTGCGAACAACTTCTGTGTCACAACAAGAGGTTGGCAATTCCACAGTACATGTAAGCATGCTATATATGTATGAAGAACGTATGCATGTTTGCAAGACCAGGATGCTGCTGGGACACCTTTTAATTATAAGGCAACTTAGGATATTGGAAGATATGTTCCTCCACTCCTCCACTACGGCGTCTCTCATAGCCAGAGTCACTTTGGGACGCTAAACCCCAAAACCAAACCAAAGTAAGATACTCTTATGCACATATGTCTCTGGGAAAGGTCTCAGTTCCAATGCGCAGAGATAAAAGCATACTTAAAACTGGCATAAAAAACAAATGGGCTGTGTTTTTGAGAATAGTTTAACTATTGTAACTATTGTAACTTACTTTCATGAAAGCATTAATTGAAATAGTCAGCTTCCGAGAGGAACCAAATTTTTGCTCCTGATGTTTTTCCTGCACTGAAAACGAGTGATTAAGACTGCATAGAAAACCGATGGGGCGCATTTTTGATTATTGCCAGCAAAAAACTTAAACCCTGCCGACAAAGGGGCTGCGGATATACTGATTGTTATTATGAAGCTTACAAAATATCTGAAAAATAACAGCGTCAAAATAATCTTTCCCAGAAAATGTGCGAAAGTTCTGTTTATATCTAACACAAATAGCAAACATACAATTCATTAAACTTCAGATGTTTCTAAAATGCCTGAAAAGAGCTCATGTACAGTGTGCGTGACACATGTGGAGAGCGCTCGCGCTGAGAATTTTCATGCAAAAAATGAAAATCTTCTTGCGGCGATATAAGATTTTCACGCAACGCTTTCGCTAAAGTAAAGCCACAAAGATATAAAAACAAGGCGGGCACAATCGCTTTCAGTTTTACGTGGTGCAAATTGCTCGAGCGCTGTACAGAATAGTGACGAACACTATACATAAGTAGCATGCATTACATTTTCGAAGCTTGTTTGCAACATGTCGCTGTGGAAACGAATAAAGAGTGATGTTACTGCTTAGAACCTGTGATCTGTGCGTGACTAAGGTAGCTGCACTGAGATTACCTTATACGGTTTGGCCTATGAACTTCTGCTTCCCCACGATATGTACTAAATTGTTGATCATCTAATAGAAAAGAATCAATCGTTTCTGTTTCTGTCATAGAGAGAAGATTCGCTGCGATAACAAGTGGCGTCATTCGACCCTTATACAAGTGTGATTATGCCAGCTTCTTATACCTCGCACGTATACTTTATTACCGGGCGCAGTAGCATTTTGTAAACATTTATCTTGGTAAACAGTTAACGGGCACCTATTCTCATTCATCCTACGCCACCAGCTTGCCCCCTCTAAAAAAATGGTAAAAATAATCATGCTCAAGCCGAATTTTTGTTGGCGATAATAGTCAGAGAAATACAGCGTCCTACTCGGATAGCATCATATACGGCTGTGGTCTCGTACGGCAAATGAATGTGACGTTAAAGTATTCGTACTGATTCTATATTTTGTCTCAAAACACAATTTGAGTCGACATTGGTTACTGCATAAGAATTAACGTCGCGGACAAGTATAGCTTCACATCAACCCAAGTTAGTAGCGACAGCGTTTCAGTTCTATACTTTCAGCTTTAAAGGAATATTCTTAATTTTGCTCAAACATCTGATTAAATAGGTACTCAGGACAAGTTCAATTCGCACCGGGTGTCAATATTGTAGTTTACTTTAACATAAAAATGCGGCAACCAAATCGAAAAGAAAGCATTTAAAAGCTAGAAAGGCCACATCGACTTTCTCGCAAGCAAAGCTGCACCTGCAGGCGTGGGTAACGACATACAAATACTGTTGTCTCATTTATCAGTGCTCATTTTCTCTATCACGCATAACATATCTGAAAATGAGCAGAGAGTTGATTTTAGCTGAGAAAAAACATTTGATGCAGTTTTTCTTAGTGCTCGTTAAGGAACAGATAATTCAGGCCCACATGCCCGTGCTGCCGAAAAAATTGCAGGACAGTACTTACATCACCGACGAGACCGAGCATTTCTCTCTTATATATTTCAGGGGCCGGCAGATGTGGCTCTCGCCTTGTTCTTTCTTTTAGTGAATTCTTGAACATGTCTTCCGTGATCTCGGCGGAATTGGGCGGGTGGGAGTGCTCTGAAATGTCAGAATAAAGGCACTGCGTAAGAGAGAGAATTCGGCGGCGAGAGCGAGCGAAATCCGCCGCCGCCGACAGGCTCCTTCGTTCTCACTTCACAGCAAACACATCGCCGCCGACGCGATATCGATGTTGGCGCCATCTGACGACAGCCCATCAAAGTTGTCCTTTTCGCGCGTTTTCGCACGCGCGCTCTTGAGCTGCGGGTCGATCTGTTTTCGTTGACGCTCGCCATGCTGCACCACGGCCGGTCTCGAGGGAGAGCGCGCGCTCTCCCTCTCCCTCGAGACCGGCCGTGGTTGCACCGAGCGACACTGGCGACACCGCTCAAACCTTCCTCGACTTCCTATTGGCTGATGGGATTCGGCGGAAACAAAATCCGGCGGTGAGAATCGGTCCCGGACCGATTCAGCTTTCCGCCGCGATTTACGGCGGATTCTCTCCCGCGGCCGCGGAAATCGCGCGCTCTCGCCGCCGAATGCTCAAGTGTGAACGAGCCATAAGGGGCATTATCGAGCGAGAACGCCCTCTTTTATCTGGTGAGCAGATAACATGTTTGAAAAAAAAAATCGACTCACCTTGCGTTTTGATTAGCACGTTTTCTCCGTGCATAAGCACCGTTGCCTTGCAGTTGGCGGTCCAGTATTTAGCACATCTATATGCTGCGGTGTCATCTTGGTTTTTGCGCTCGAAGCAATACTTGTAGCCGTCTACAACAACCGCGTCCTTTCCTTTCTGCGTCTTTACGAACTTCACGTCCATGATGAGAGTACAGGTACAGGGAGTAAGACACAACCCATGCGCTGACTGGCAACTGAAATTGTATTATCCATGCAGCCTCTTAAATAGGGAGCACGGCCAGTGCCATGCCCAGTGCTACAGCAAGCAAACCGCATCCCAGCGAAGGGGGCTGGAAGGCTTGCTCAAAGCACTGCATCAATGCTGTATCGTCTGCAATTGACATGGAGAGAGGGTAGAATGGTTGTCAAGATGAAATGAGAAACGACAGGTCATTTTCTGACGAAGTTTCTCATTTATGTGAGGAAAATAAGCGGCCGTCAGCGGTGTGCACTGACAGAAGGTGATCCAACGAGTAGCCACGTACGCGCTGTGCGGCAAAACCAAACGTCGGTGATGAAGAAAAGAGAGGAGCAGGAGATATGTTAAGAGGGCAGCGGCACTAAGTGCTCTTTTGTTCAACTGTTTCGGCATCGGCGGAGCGAAAGCCGGTCTCCGGAAACGCTGCAACGCGATGCTTCGCGCTTAACACCACTGGCGGCGATGCAGCCGGCAACGACAAGGAGAACCCTTCCTGAAAGTTGATAATTTGGTAGACCGGTGCTGCTTGCGGGGAAATGTCTATGCGGATCCTAGTAGGTCAGTGGCCTAGTAAGCATAGAGGTGCCGAAAAATTGCTTCTGTGTGAGGCAGCGAGCGCCTTCTCTCTCTCTCTTTTCTTCTTTTTTTTTTAATGAGTGGGGAGAGACACCCCTGACGCCTCCTTAATCGGGAGACGCTGCATGGTGCGGCAGAGGGGAGGTAAAGGAAGAGATTCTGTCCCCTCGTATTTTTTTTTCTTGGCATATGCGAGCGCGGCTTCCACCGTTCTGTCAGCCGCACCGCCGCGACCCCTCGGTGGGAAGAGGGGGTGCCGCGCTGCCGTCTGGTAGGTCAAAGCATTCAAACACGGCGGCATCGGTTTTTTGCGCCCTTTCTGTATGCGCTCAAGAAGACAGCGCAGGTAAAGGAGGTAAGGCCGAATGCATGGACTGACCGGCAACTAAATATTTATTGTGTACGCAGTCACGTTAGATACGGTCGGTGTAGCGCTCGGTGCTAGTGCAAGCAAAATGCATCCCTATACGAGGAAGAACTGACAGGCTTCCTCAAAGCACTGCATCAATGCCACATCGTTTACAATCCACATGCAAAAGGAGGGAAAGGGGGGGGGGCATGGTGCTTAAAATAAAACGACAGATCGTTAAGGCCAAGTTTCTCTTTTATGTGAGGAAAATAAGCGGTCGACAGCGTGTGTAAAGACAGCAAGGTGGTCCAAAGAGTACCCACGTATCTTTGTGCGGCAAACCTAAAAGTCAGGGGTGAAGAAAAGGAACAGGCGGCATGCGAAGAGGACAGAGCTCGTTTGTGCCACTGTTTCAACATCAGCGGAGCCAACGGTGGGCTGGGGGAATTTCTGGATCACAATGCTTCGCTCCCAGCCCCAGTGGCGGCAGCGGCGACAAGTAAAACCCTTCCGATAGTTTTGTAGACGGCTTCGGCTTTCCATGAAACGTGTTTAGAGCTCCTCATAGGTCAGTGGCCCAGCAAGCATGAGGTGCCAAATACCAAATAATTCCTTCTACACGTGCACACGAGGCACGAAGGAGCTGCAACGCGCTTTTTTTTAATAGTAGGAAGACGCACAACAGAAAAGGAGGGGGGGGGGATGCTATCTCTAATTTTCTCATTTTGCTTTGTATTGTCGAAGGCGACTTGAACCTTTCTCTTAGCCGTATAGCCGCGGCCGCTTTCGAATGACGGCAGGACTGTTTCACGCGCGCTCGAGCGCCGTGGAGGTTTTTCCAGCTGCATTCTGTGCTCACATCACCTGTTTTGTCTAGAGGATCAAAAATCAACATGCATGGAATCTGCAAAATCAAATATTGCTATCTGTTTATTTCTTTTTAGAAAATTCACACACACACACACACGCGCACGCACACGCGCACGCGCACGCGCACGCACACGCGCACGCAAACGCACACACACACGCACACGCACACACACACACACACACACACACACACACACACACACACACACACACACACACACACACACACACACACACACACACACACACACACACACACACACACACACACGCACACACACACACACGCACACACACATACACACACACACACATACACACACACACACACACACACGCACGCACACACACAAACGAAGCTCACATTTCTGATTTGCAGGTTTATTTTCTAAGTCGGCAATTTTAAGCAGTTTTATTTATGCACCAAAACAAAGATGCTCCAAACAAACATTTGGGGAAAAGATCATATATAGCACAAAATACAGTCGACCCCAAAATATATGCACATTACCGAACTCGGAAGCCCTTTACCAGGCGACGCACACAATGGGAGAATTCAGAATAACCAATATGCAAATGACATCAGCGTTTGTCTGCAACCCAGACCTGCCACCACGTGGCCTGCTAGAGGGGTTTAGGAGACTCCTGGGCACCTCTCTGATACTAAATAACACAGTGCGCCGGCAGGCGACACTGCGCAGAAAATATCGTTCAGATATCTTTGCATGAGTGTAGGTAAAAACGTCTCCGGAAGAAACGGCCCCTGAGGAAGCGGCAGCTAGGAAAAAAACGTCCCCAAGGCAAAAACCGCCCTAAAGCTGATTTCTTCCGGAACTCACATAAAAAAAAAAAATATACGCATTTGATGCCAATCTTGGCTTTGAGTTAAATGTGATCATCATTTGGAACCTGCATCCTCTGGCGCCGGAAATGTTTACAAGAACTGCGTAAAAGCATGGTGAAAGAGCCATCTGCTCTTTCTACGTTGCAAGGTTCCGAGCTCCGCAGCTCGTTATGCAATCATATGGCAGGTCTATTGGGCTTGGTAATACTGCCCACTGAGAAAGGTACGAGCAGACTGCCTGTGGTTGTCTCGGGGAACCGCCCAAAGCAGAAGACGTCACTAGAATTACTTTCGAGGCCTTCTGGTGACGAGGTTCAACCGTTCTTCTGATGGTAGGGCCCAATTGTGATAAGGGTGATGATGGTATAAGCAAAATAATGCTTACTGGTCGTGCATCATGGCCATACTAAAGCATCGCTCCAAGCTTCTCCGGTGAAGGCGGTGGTCAGCTCGCTTTTCCCCGCAAACAAAGCGAAGACGAGGCTCTGTCACCGTATTACCGCTGCCACCATATTTTTTTTTTTGTTATGAATGCCAGCATCAAATAGATGTTCGCGTTCAATTCCAAGTCGGCAGGTTGAAGCCGCTGTAATAAAGTTAACATGCATCATTCATCATTGCAGCTCGCCACGGGGAACACAGTCTACTTCCTGTAGCACAATACTTCAGTCCCCGTTCGGGGACATTATTTTCCTACTTCGCAAAATAGGGACACTCTTTCCTGGGTCGTTTCTTCCGGGGCCATTTTTTTTCGGGGACATTTGCTCCGGGGACGTTTTTACCGGATCCCATTTCTGGCATCTCTGCGGGCAATAAGAGCAATTCAGCGATGATTACCCCCCCCCCACCCCCTCCCCCATTTTTTTTGTAGTTCTAGGCACTTGCACGCATAATTCCGGCGCAAGGTTTTATTCTCTTGTTTGTCTGGATATACGGAAGCGGCCCTTA